>NC_141699.1:403699614-404407114 GCF_964263255.1 Lissotriton vulgaris | reverse complement strand
TTCCTCCAAATTCCAGCAAGCAAAACAAGTTAACAGGTTTCATGTAGATGATTGAAGCGAGAGTAGACTTCTCCCCTGAGAATTTTTTGAAACTTTTGGGATCAGATTTACTAAAATGTCAGACGCTTATAGGGCATTCATGATTTATTGCAGTACTTTCATGGTGCACCAGGGAAGCCTGGCCTTTCCTAGGAATAGATCTCGTTTTTTTTCAAATGTCTTAAATCCGAAATGACTTCCACTATACCAAGGTCATAATTTTTTCATCGGTGAGCCCCTTATGCCAAGGAGTAAATTCAATACAACTGTGGCTGAAGCATCCATGTAAATTTTTGGCACTGACACAAATACTTATAAAATAAAAAAAATAAAAAAATAAAAAATCCCCTCTAGTATACAAGGGTCAGCATTTTGCACCGACACCCCTTATAAAAGAGTACAGAAAATCTTATTACAAGTTACCCCAATTATCAGTTCCACCATTGTGCTATGGATCAACCCCATATGCTAAGAATTAAGTCCATCATGTCAGGGCCTCCGACCAGGTGTGGTGGCCCTTGTTCTGTATCCCTGCCTCAGGCTATGACTGGGCTAGCGGCTTTCTCATTTAGACAGTTCGAGTCCCCACAGCCAAAGATGTGTCTTAATAGAAGCATGTTAGGGCCTGCAGTTTGCCATAGTTAACACCTCCCATCCATGTGCTTTTAGTGCCCTTGTCCATAAGGCAAGAATAACCTTCAGTATGCTAGACTAGCACAGCGCACATAGACTCCTTCAAACACATTCTCACTATATCTCTTGCACCCTTTTGTACATTTCTACTCTGTCACACACAGACACAGTCACTCACACTTCCATTTTTCAATCTGCTTTTATTGTATTAGAAAAGCTTGCCCTGCTGCTTCTCCTACACCTGCCTTGCCTTTTATTGAAACTTAATAAAAACATATTCTCTGTACACTATTCAAAAACAAAAATATATTGCCATGTCAATGTTTGGTACAGTTCTCATGTGAATGAAAAGTGCACTTCCTTTAAATAGCTGTACGGGGCTTATATTTTGGGTTCACATGTGTATCAAGCAGGTACAGTATTGGAAATTAACTAATCCACATTCTAACATGTAAGATCACAGCATCCAACTGATCTTATGAAATGCTTGACTTCTTCAGTAGCCATTGATATTATCCAGTAACACTTTGTAAGTTGGGTTTCAAAAGCCTAAAAATGCAATGTAAAAAAAAAGAGAAACCTATGTCTCGAAATGAAGCATTGCGGTGAATGGAAAGCCAGGGATAGCTGAAGGTGTCGCACAATTCTCAATTCAGCACCATCCCCACAGCCTCAGCCCTAGTCTCCCTCCTTGTGCCATCCCACATTCTCAGTTCACTGTCCCCTCTTGCACCAGCCCTGTTACAGATGGATTTAAGTTGGCATCTAGTACTACAGAAAGAGCTAATGTGGTGCAAGTGTGGGGTGAAAGTGTGCCGATGTGAGTGTCGGGTGAGCTGCATGAATGCAATGGGAGACTGAATGTCAAGTGAGAAGAGTGGATTCAGAGTGAGAGTGAGTGAGTGCAAGGTGGTATGAGCGTATACATTCAATGTGAGTGCTGTCCCCGTGTGTGGAGGATTGTGAGTGGCGAAAGTTCAAGGGACTAGAGTGCAGTGTGGTCGCTATGAATGCAGAGTGAACAGTGTGTTCTTGTGAGCGCAGGGTAAGAGGAGAATGAACTGTGTGAGTGCAGGGTAGGGCTGTGAATACAGTAAGTGTAGGGTGAGTGGTGAGTGGTGAAAGTGACAAGTGAGTGGAGGGTCATGTGCGTGCAGGATGTGCGGGTCGGAGAAGGGTGAATGGCGTGAGTGCATGGTGAGCAGTGAGTGCATTGTGATCGCTATGAGTGAAGGGTGAGCAGTGAGAATGAGTCGGTTGTAAGTGCCGAGTGAGGATGAATAGCGTGAGTGCAATTTGAGTGGTGCAAGTGTAGGGTGAAAGTGTGCCGATGTGAGTGTTGGGTGACCTGCATGAATGCAATGGGAGAGGAGGGCCCATGTGAATGTCAAGTGAGAAGAGTGCTAGTAGGCACAGTGTAAAATATACTGCGTAGAATCAGATTGTATGTATTATCACGCATGCTTTTATTGGTAGCAGTGTCATATGTTTTTTGTATCATATTTTATGTTCCTATTTAGGCAATAACAGGAGTGGCATACACAGGGCTGGTCCCTGTGTGGTCCTGACGAAAATCTAGGGGAAGCTTGAAACATGTCGACCGCACACTGATCCCACCTTCATTACAGGTCGGAACACAGTGTTCTACCCCATTTTAAACCATACCAACCTAGGAGCAGTAATACATTTGTTGAGGCCCACTAGCACAGTATTTTTAAATCACTTACACCCACTACACTACACTGCGCACTACACATAGTCCTTCACAAAAATAGTGCTCCTCCGTAATTCGCAAGTCGTAGCACGCCCCTTTTTGTAGAGAACCGGATGGCCCCTATGATGAAGCATGTCACCGTGGGGCAAACCCGGTGAGTGAGGGGACTCTAGAAAGACATTTTTCTTTCTTCAAGGCTCTGTCTGACCACATTGGCCAGGAGCCATGACACAAGCTAGGTCTCAGAACCCCAACACTCTGGGCTCTTTCTTTCATGATGCGTCTTAGTTTTGTATACTTCCTTCTCCCCCCTTTTATTTGTACTGGATTGAAATTTTAACATTGATTGAAAGGTTAGAAATCGGTAAAAAAAAGAAGAAAAAGCCATGATGAGGCAATTCTGGCCCACCAGGTGAATTAGAACCTTCAGCATCGTATTAAAACATCAACCCCTCCTTAGAAGCACCGTAGTGGACAGTTGTGGAATGCAAAATGATATTCAGTCATCTGCATAAATGGATGTGCTTAGCCAGGATCTGACAGCAGAATTTCTAAATGCATAACTAGGGTGCTCTGGATGTGAGATGTATTGCCATGAGGTAAACGTTGTTTTCTGTGTGTAGAGCAGAGCCAGATTTACTGCTGGTCAGAAAACTCCTGAAAATGTATCAATGTGCAGTAAGCAAACCATGTTGGCTTAGGGTTGTGGCCTCCTCATACTGGATGAAGAGTCAAGTGCCTTCAGACCCGAAGACACCGTGTTCTCACTATTCTGGTTGTCTCTCAGAAACCCTATTAGATCATGAATGATGATGACATTTGTAGAGCGCACATACACCAGCGGCTTTCTTGGCGTTTCTGGACAGGCAAGGGCTAACTGCAAAACGGGGAGATCTTAATCAAATGCTTGAAAACAGCCACGTCTTAAGAGCTTTCCTAAATGACTGATAAGAAGAAATGAGACGGAGGTCAAGCGGGAGGGAATTCCAGAGGTGGGGGGCTTGCGACGCAAATCTTAGGCCCCCTAAGCCTCTTCCACTTGTAAGAACATGAAGAAAACAAATTAAGACCCGCTGAGCGGAGTGCTTGGGAAGGAGTGTAACGGTGGAGGAGAGAGGCAATGAACGATGGGCCTTGGTCGCTAAGGGCTTGATAGGTTAAGCAGCCGACCTTAAAAAGACTGCGCTGGACTACAGGGAGCCAGTGTAGGTTTCTCAACCGTGATTTCGCAGAACTTGTCCTGGGCTGCCGAAAAATCAGTCTTGCGGCTTGGTTTTGGACAAGTTGGAGTTGGTGGGACTGGTAGAGAGGGATCCCAATATACAGTGAGTTCGCGTAATCAATGCGGGAAACCACTAGCCTCAGTGTGGCATGGACCAAAGCATCATGGGAAAGGAATCTGCTAATCTTACGGATACGGCGTAGCTGGAAGAAACATACCGATATCACAGATTTAATTTGATGTTTCATAGACCGATCCTTACTGATGGTTACACCCAGACTCTTGACCGAGCTCGCAGGGCAGGGAGCACAGCCCAACGAGTGTGGCCAAAAGCCCGGATGCCATGGGTTGGTCAGGGGTCCTGTAAATACCAGCTCAGTCTTGTCTGGGTTAGGCTTGAGCTGATTGGCGCTCATCCAGCTGCTGATATACCTCAAAGTATTCTGGAAGTTCTCAATTGAGGCGGGGGATGAATCAATATTAAAAATAAGCTGAAGGTCATCCGCATAATTGAAGATGACCACCGGCTTTTCCCTAAGGGTAGAGATCAGTGGAATCCTGTCATAATAGTTTATTCCGAAAGTATTCGTTCAAAATACTAAAAAAGTTACTTAAACCATACAACAGTTGCTGTAGAAACACAACAATTAAACTAGATGTGGTGATCGCTCTGTTTTTTAATATGCACCAAGAACACTGAGGTGTAATCCACAGAATGTTCACATGCAAAAAGGCAGTACCACACGTGGGTCAGCACACCTTTGGGGGAAATTTGTACTGCTCACACCAGCCCTTGTAAACTTAATAACAGACTCAATAAATAACTTTAGACTGATCGGTCACCTGAAGAGTAGCTAAATCAACATTTTTCACGTGTTCTACCTAAAACGGGAAGCGCCCATTATTTTCTGGCATGACGACACCCATGGCACAGGAATATACAGTGCAATACTGATATAGAGCAGCTCCCCAGAGCACTGCCTTTGTTGTTAACTCTCCTTTCCAGTTTTGTTGCATAGCTAGCCAGATGCAAAGTGCCAATCTTGCATTTCCCCAACAAGCAAACTGGAGCAGTTACAAAATCCGTATGACTTTCACAACCCCATAAAATTGTAATTGGTGACTGACACATTATGAAAGTCCAATTTGATGTGCTTTACAGTCCAGTCCCAGTTCGCAGCCTTCCAGTCCTCTTTCCCCATTGTAGATTAATTTTTCTGGCACTAACATTGGAGAGAATTAACCAATACTAACTTCTCTTGTAAGTACATTGACCAGGCTACTTTACATGAAGTTTTTATTGATGTTTCTTAATCATTTGATTTAAAGATTTAATTTTCTAAAGCCCGAGTGAAATATAGGTTTTGCTGGAGTATGAGCCTCCCAAATCTATAAGATCATAGCTTTTATACATATTGTGTCTCTGTCCTGGTTTGGTCCTCAACACGACTTTCCTAGGGCATTCTCCACGCTTTTTAGGTCTACCTCTTTAAACAACTCTATATATTTAGAAGCATTAAAATCACCCGTTATAAATAGCAATTATGTAATGGAAATTTTTGATCAGGCACAAATTCAGCAGTACCTCAAAATCTCCCATTAGCCTGTACCTTTGTGTTGTAAACATTAACCAAGCACAATCTCAATCTCTTACCTCTCAAAGTGTTTAAGAGGAAATGTTGTAAATTCCTAGTTCCAATTACTATTTTCTTCGGAAAGCATGTTAGTTTATTAATTTTTTTAACAGAGTTTTATATAGTGGGAACTTGACCCGAATCGGGCATCAGAGCGCTTTACATAGCACCAGTTGCATTACATGAGGACAGATTCATTTTTGTTAGGCACGGGGAAATTAAGTGATTTGCCCAGAATCGAAGGATGTTCAGCGTCCTTGCCGAAACTCGAACTCAGTTCCCCAGCACCAACGTGCATTAGCAGTTCACCAAAGGATTGCCTTTTACTATGAATTTTAGACGGACTATAAGTGGCAACGTTTTTGTCTGTCAGTGCTGTCCCAAAGCCCATATTTCTTCAAAACAACATAAGTTTTACTCACTAAAGGGACTTGAAAGGTGCACGAGATTGAGCAAGACTTCACATCCCCATGACACACATTGCAATACATAAGTGTCTGCTTGTGATATTTGTTTATCAGAAGTGGAAACTGTTGAATCTACTTTTGTGTGGCCCTTAAGCTGTCAATACAAGGGACATAATCACAGTGGTTAGCACTTTCTGTACTAAGACCCAAAATCTATTGTCCCGATGCGGCTCAAAGACTTTAACAATATTTGCCTCTGCATAGCTGCGTTGAACATGTGAGTTCTCTGAAACCTCTCATCTATGACCTAGAGTAAGGAGTCCTTCCACTAAGCTATCATTTTCAGGTTACCGTAATCATATGGCATGGGGCTTTAAATTGTTTCCCTACAAAGCTTTCCCTGACAGTAAGACCACTGGATATAATCGATAAGCTTAGTTTATCTCAAAACAAATGAAACGTTATTTTTAAGGGAATGCAGTGTTTTTAACCCCTTCGACGCTCATGACGAGCTGGGCTCGTCATGGCGTAGCCTCCTCGCACGCTGATGACGAGCCCAGCTCGTCACGTAAAGTGCGTTTTTGAAAAACCCAGCGCGCTAGCGGAATTCCGCCAGCGCGCATGGTGTTAAATAAAATGTTTTTAGAGTTATTACCTAAGCAAGGAAGTCCTATAAATACAGTTTGCTGAACAACATTATAAATTATAGAACCACTACTGAATCACCTATTTGCTTCCTGTGCATGCTTTGAATATGACGTCACTGTAGGTGTAGGCCACTCGGAATCAGTCCTTTCTTTGGCATGGTGTACTCAGTCTCCACATTATGCTTAACATTTACCTTGGTAATCATAGAGGGATAATGCCTCGCTTGAATAACAACTTGTACTAGAATCAGTTGCTGTTTTTCTCTCCCTATTCACATCAACTCAGCTCATCCGCAGTAGTTTGTCTATTTTAGTCATTGCACTTCTCCTTTTGTAATGAAACATCAAGTGTCAGCTCTGTAATTACCACTTGTGGAACCCTTTTCTACTAACCGATTAGAAGGCTTGTTAACTCCATAATACTGCCTGAAGAATCCAGAAAATCCACTTCTTAAGTGACCTGAAATTACGGTCAAAGGAGATAGCTGAAGTGGTAGGAACTTCATCTACCTCTAGTGCACTGAGCCAAGCAATGAGATCCTACAAGGTACATGCTGTATCATTGCATGTTTTTTATTAGGTTCAGAGAAGTGGTTGTAGGCTAAACAATGTTGTCCACAGTGTGAAGTCAGCAAGTTATTACACGCAAAAAATTGTTTTCTGTATCTTCTGTACCATTCTTCTTTTACATTCCATTTCACTTTTCTTATCCTGTTGTGTGCTAGTGAAAAATTGTGAATTTAATGAGTACATTTTTCTTAATTAGCGTAGGTGCCTCTATTAAAAAAAAGGGTGAATTCTCATTCACTATAGGCTGGTTTATGCTACCCACCTAGGATTCAGATGTTTTTGCTCTTTTTCTTGTTAATATCCTGCCACTATTGGGAACCCTAATCGCATTATTTGAGGGTGTGAATAATGTTCTAAGTAGTGTGTAATACAAAAAAACACGTAGTAGAAAACACTGCTGTGTTTAAACTTGTTACAATTAAGTCCTAAAATGATAAACGATCCTAGATCAGTAGGACAGAGCAACACAGAGTCCAGATACTAAACAAGCATTTACAATGCAATGGTTTTGCCTTTGTTAAAGTTAGAGCTATTGGCATTGCTCTTGACATTATTTTTATTTATGTTTTTTTAACATAAATAAATGGCATTGTCATTTACAATGCCACTAGCTTTATCTATCGCAAATGACACACACAAACACACACAGAGCCGCCCCACACACACCCCCACACAGAGCCCCGCACACACAGCCCCCCACACACACAGCCACACAGAGCCCCCCACACACACAGCCACACAGAGCCCTCCACACACACAGCCACACAGAGCCCTCCACACACACAGCCACACAAAGCTTCCTACACACACAGCCACACAGAGCCCTCCACACACACCAACACAGCACAAGCAGGCAACAGGGGCAGACGGAGGCACAAGCAGGCAACAGGGGCAGACGGAGGCACAAGCAGGCAACAGGGGCACACAGAGGCACAAGCAGGCAACAGGGGCCCACAGAGGCACAAGCAGGCAACAGGGGCCCACAGAGGCACAAGCAGGCAACAGGGGCACACAGAGGCACAAGCAGACAACAGGGGCACACAGAGGCACAAGCGGGCAACAGGGGCACAAGGAGGCACAAGCGGGCAACAGGGGCACAAGCAGGCAACAGGGGCACGAAAACGGAGGCACAAGCAGGCAACAGGGGCAGGTGGAGAAAACACAATTTTCAACAGCCCACTTGGCTCTGCAACAGTTGCCTTTGAAAAGCAATACGGCGTAATGGGCATGATCAAATCCCGTCCCCTGCATAAAAAACAGCCTGAGGCGACTGCTAACACAGATGTAGTACAAGGCATTACACGGCAAGGGTGCTGCTGCCGGCAATTATCCTGGTATTTAAACAAATCTCTCTCTCACACACAGAGCGGCCCCACACACACCCCCACACAGAGCCCCGCACACACAGCCACACAGAGCCCCCCACACACACAGCCACACAGAGCCCTCCACACTCACAGCCACACAAAGCTTCCTACACACACAGCCACACAGAGCCCTCCACACACACCAACACAGCACAAGCAGGCAACAGGGGCAGACGGAGGCACAAGCAGGCAACAGGGGCAGACGGAGGCACAAGCAGGCAACAGGGGCACACAGAGGCACAAGCAGGCAACAGGGGCACACAGAGGCACAAGCAGGCAACAGGGCCACACAGAGGCACAAGCAGGCAACAGGGGCACACAGAGGCACAAGCAGGCAACAGGGGCACACAGAGGCACAAGCAGGCAACAGGGGCACACAGAGGCACAAGCAGAGCACAAGCAGGCAATGTCTACACGAGGCTGGAAAAAATAATTACAAATAATTTACATACAGGCAAATTTAAAATAAAGACATTTTTGATGGGAAGTTGCTGCCTTCGTGAATAACTGCGATTCCTGCTTTCAAGTGCATGAAACACTTATACTTCCAAAATGGCTTTCTCGTCTGGGTAGGTGCAGAATAATGTGCGCCTATGCATGCCTTTATCGTCCCTTTTCTATATCTATGCTTACTGTACTGAACTGTACAGTACAGCTGCAGCTCCATCCGGGTAATTTTCTTCCCCTGGGCAGCAAACGAAACGGCGGCAGCAGAGGCTACATCCGGGTACTCGCTGGCTACAGGTTAGTGCACCGAGTGGGTCCATGCTGGTGCTTCAGCCCGCGAGACGCTCTTCCGTAGTCACTACCAGAGCTAAATACATATAAGGTCCCAAATGCGAGACCAATTGCATTGCAAATGCTTGTTTTCCCCTTCCATTGAGTACTCCACCCCTGGCGCACAGTGTGAAAGGCTGTTAGAGCCATAACAAACATGACCCCATGCACATGAAGTCAGGCCAGCGACCTAGCCTCGGAGGCAGAATGACAATAGTCTGCTCTCCCACTGTCACAGCATGAGGTGTGCCTGCCTCCCTCCGCGTGTCTTCAAGGGGCTGCTGATGGGAAGCCATTAGCGTCTACTTATCAGTAACCAGGATCAAGTCCCAGCGTCAGTTCGACATCCTGTGATTCTGGGGAAATCACTTAATTTACATGAACCAACAAAAAAATATGACCCTCTGTAATGCTATCTGGTGCTCCGATAAAGCGCTCCAATGCCTCTGGGTCTGGCTCATGCTATATAAAACTGCATGTAAGGAAAGCACTATTGTTTATTTCTTTTTGCATTTACTCATTAGCATCATTCCCTTTCTCAGAAAGCTCTCATGATGCTAGCCACAAGAACACTGGAGGGCCTCCCTGAAGCACTGAAAAAAATGAATATCATAAACCCCCATGGTGAGTGTAAAGGCAGTTTAGGTCTGTGCAAGATCATGTGCCCCAGTAAACATTCATCAAAATATCCTCAGCAAACGTATGGATAAAAAACACAATTAAAAGCGAGTTCCTAGTGTTTTTGATAACTCTGTGCTTCTAACGTTTATTTTTTTCTCTTTGGAATTTTAATTTCCTATTTAATTACTGGCCCTATAAGCTTCAAATTACTTTTTTTGTATGCGTTTTTATATAGCGCTGACTTTACCCGAAGATGTCAGAGCGCTTCACAATAGGAACAGTAAATGATACATGAGGAGAGAATTACATGAAAACAAATTACACAAAAGCAAACGTTAAGTTACATGAGGCAAAAGTGACAATTGTGAGCAAACAAAATACAAGAGGTAGCGAACGGTACATTACAGGAGGAGAAAGTGGCATGTGTGCAAGTTACAAAAGCGTACAAAGTACAAGTAGAGGTATAATACTGCAAAACATGGCAGACACTCAAGCACAAGAACAAACGTTACGTATGCAATGGTGGCATTTGTCATCGTTGCTATCTGCGAATGTGGGCCGCTTTTTTGGGCTGCCCGGGCCGATTGCGACCCCAGTGCAACCCTGAGAAGTAGTCAGGGGGGCGCCAGCGGGCGGGTGTCACTGGGGGGTGGGCAGGTTGCGGTGCCGGATTGGAAGGTGGAAAGGTCTTTCGGTGGCAGTGTTTGCCGAGGTTATTTGTGTAGGAGTGCTTGCGTGCGGATGGCGTCGTTTTGGAGAGGCGGTGTGGGAGTGCCAGTGTGCGGGTATGGTGGCATTGGAGTGTCGCAGCAGACCCTGGCATCAGTGTGGGGCATCAGTGTGGCTGCTCGAGTGTGCGGAGGGGGGAGGGCAGGGGGTCACTCGGCCTGTGGTGGTCGGGTCCTGCTCAGTGTTCTCCGGTATGTGCCTCCGCTTCCTCCCTCGTCCAGGGTTCAGAGGGCACGGTACATCGAGTGCCGCCGCATTCCTTCCCCTGGCACCGCCCCACGGCTCCGCGGCTCCCCCGACATTCCACACTGAAGGCTTCCCAGGTGCCTGCCGCCCACCGGCCCTGGGAGAGGCGCGGGCAGGGGATGAGCGCGCGGAGCAGTGCCTAGCTACCCCGGGAGCAGTACACGGGAGACCCGCCCAGGGGCACGAACGAGAGTCGGTGACTGGCGCGTCCAGGGCCATCTAGAGGCGCAGCACTGAGGAACATCACCCTGAGGTAGTGCTGGAAGGCAGCAGGCCCAGAGGCGCTACATACATTCATTATTCCAGGCACCTAGGGGTGAACCCGAGGTAGGCCGAAGGGAAACAACTAGGTGCAGCACTCTGCGGCGTGTGCATCACCAGGAGACGTCTCCTAAAGACAGAGGGAATGAAATCCAGGTGCATCTGTCGGGGCAGTACCAGCAAGCACCGCTAAATATCCAAACATGCTACTACTCAGCAGCAGGACACAGTGGTAACACCTACGGGTACTAGAGGCACCCGGGATGAGCGTTAAGATTCATATAGGCACCTTTAACGTGCAAGCTTCCAAGGGGGAGCACCCATGAGTGCCACTAGGGTGACCGACTCCCTCTGGGTCCTCAGGGACTCTGTCTCCAGTCCTGAACTTTTCACCGATAAATCACAGTTTTAGGTGTGTTAGACTAATTAGCTCAATATGGGCAATTCAAGACTACAACCCCCAGAATGCAGTAGGTTATCACAGGAAAGTCAAGGGCTTGAAACAGTTTCCGCGAGGGAGGCGGTTGTCCCAGGCATCTCAGGGCTGCAGCAGCACCGTAGAGCAGCAACCGCAGGCAGCAGCCAGGGACGTGAGGCACGGCCGATGTTACACTTGGGGGAAATGCAGCTAACAAACAGAAGCAGTGAAGTGGGGCCAGTAGGAACGTGTGCTCAGGACTGCAGGCAGGAAGCACAATTCAGAGCAGCGGCAGGAATTGTACTCGCAGAGGCAAGCGGGTTTATTTCTGTCGTTGCAATCGTATATTTGGCGTTTTTGAGGAAAACAGACTAGGTAAGAGCTCGAGTTGTAATCTCCAACCCATTGCCTAATATACTATCCATTAAACTATCGGTGTATTAGTTTCTTATATGACTTTTTACAGTAGTAACTGCACCGGGACAATATTTTTTTTAACCGCACATACCTATCTGCAACTTCTGCTGAGGGTCCCGGCCAGGCGAGCTCCGTATACTCTTGCCGTCTTCCTTCTTCCCCCGGGCTGCGGGGGGCGGGCACTTCCGGCCGGCCGCGCTAGGATTGGCCGGCCGGCCAGTCACGGGGCGGGAAACGGGGGAGGAGAGACGCAGAAGTGCCGGCAATGCCGGACCAGACACGGGGGCGTTCCCGGCGTCGCGTGACGTCGGCAAAAGCCAAAGAATGTCGGGAACGCCCCCGTGTCTGGTCCGGCATTGACGGACAGGCCCCTCGTCCAATGGCAAGGCTCCATTTACGGAGCCAGCCAATCAATGACGAGGGCCGAACCAAAGCCACACTACTGTTCTCATCAGGTTTTCGCCTGCGCCGAAAAAGATGCGCAGAGCGCATCTTTTTGGCGAGGCAAAACCTAAAAAGGGAAGGGATGGATTATCCACCCTCCCTGAAAGCCCGCTTAGGTAAAGGAGGTTTATTACTAAACCTTGTAGGCTCTCAACAATTAGTTTTTAAGAACATTTGGCAGGTATTAACCGCAGTCCACCCCTTGTCAGGGAACTTATTTCTCATGGGCGCGGCTATGCCACCCCTGTGGTACAAGAACCCAGTGTGCGTTTTCTCTATTATGCCCACTTATTAATAACTACAGGCCTCCTAAACATATTCACTCGGTCTCTCTTCCATCCAGGATTTGGATTAGATGTGTAGAATTTTGAACTTTAATTCATTTGTCATTTGAACTATTTTGTGCAGATCTTCTGAAAGTGTTTCCATTAACTTGGTGAACAAGTTATGATGGACCTGTTCTGAAGTGACCTCAAGTGAACATGTTAGAGTTAAAGATTACACGGAAATAAATTTTAGGTCTGTGATACGTAAGGGTGTTTGGTGTGCTATGGTGTGGCAACATAGCGTAAAGCTATATCCACTCCCATAGCACTCCAAACAGCCTTCTGTATCACAGACCTAATCACTTCAATCGTGCCCTCAAAGTTACTTTTGATTTGGACGTATATATGCAGTGCGGAATTCATCCTATCGGGTAGTCTAGTGCTACAGCACAGACTTAATCCTGTTGGCTAGTGGAGAGCTTTACACATGAGCTGTTCACATGGCACATGAAAGTGTTCGTAAAAACAATATGAATAAATGGATAGCCTATTATATGATTATGGGTATTCATTTACATATGGGAAAGTTTACAAACTTACAATGTACGTTATATACGTTGTCAACAATTACAAGTTAAATTTGGTTTGACAGATTGGGAAGTCGAGATACTCAGGACAACCTGGGGGCTTTTTTAGAAATTCTGGACCTATTGGAGTGTTGCATATCATAGCGTACACCCAATGTCGCCGAGCTGATCATTCGCTGTGAAAGATGAGGAAGAAAATCACGTTGGTTAAAGAACCTTTTTGGATTTACTCCGTGTTCAATTTACGTCCCCTCTTTTCCGTATCGTCGCTACTTGCACTAGATACCTTTGCTAATCAGCCCTGAGGAAGCCCACAATGGGCGAAACACGTTGGCTGTCTCTTTGATCATCCTGTATTAAGAATATTGGCTGTCTATTTTAACATCTTGTATCAAGAGGACATATTAAAAAGGAATTTTTCATATCTGTGAAGGACACGTGTTTCGTCTTGATGTATTGAAGCATTTCATATTTACTTCCATTGCTGCCTCTCTATTTGCTTGTTGTTTGTCAACATTTACAAGTTAAAAAGAAAATCTACAGCATTAGTTGCATATGTTTTCCTAAGATACCATTTGTATTCTTTGTTTCTTTTTTTGTGAGGCTTTGAATGTGGGCTGCCATTTGACGGGAGATGAACTAAGAACATTTTGAGTTCTTTCCTGATGGTTGATAATAAGAGTGCCAAACTCTGGTTTTGAGGGGGTTGGGCCCTTGCAGAGGGTGGATGTGAGAAGATGAATATGACTGTTCTGCATGTTGTCAGTTCATGTTAACTCAGACAGGCGAATTAGGCTACAGGAGAGATTTATATCCGGCAGAGTTCTGTATTCGAGAGGGCGGAGTGAAGGGTTGCCTCAAGAAAATTGTAGGTTGCAAAAGGAAATATGACTTGCGGCCCGAGACCAAGTCTACCAGAATCCAGCTCCTTGGTGCATGTGTGTTTTACCAGTGCCCAAGCCACAGGGTTTGTGCATTTTGTGTTGAATACTTACATGATCAGTTTAACTCCATGCGCGGCGGGTTTTCCCGCTGTGCGCTGAGTTTTTAAAAAACCTGCGGTTCATGACGAGCTCAGCTCGTCATGAGCGTACGACAGGCGTAACTCATGAGCGTCGAAGGGGTTAATAGGTGTTGGTGGAGCAGACACTGCCAGACAGGGAGTTTTACTAGTAGGTTGGCTAGTTTCCGTATGTGGATGGTTTGGTAATTGATACATAGAATATGTGCTTGCATTGTACGGTGTGGTGAGGGTAGGGAGGAGGCAATGAAAGTTTTTTTGTTTGTGTGATGTGGTCAAATTGCTTTCACCAGTGCTTAGGCGGTTCGGGCAGCTTTGAGCGGTGTAAATGTGGTGTTAGGAGGTCAGTAAACATTGCGTACCTTTATCAATGTGACATGGGAGCAGGGTTTCAATTGTCGTGTGAAAATGTGTGCCAGGAGAACCGGTTTTATTTAATGTAGAAGGCTAATCTGATACCATGAAAAATTACTTTCAATTTGCTATAGTCCTTGAAGGGGAGCCTTGTGAAACGCACAGATCTTTCTGTGAAGGTTAGGTAGGAGATAAACTTCAGCTTTAGACACTTGATAGACTGTGGTAGTATAAATGTTTTGTTTTTTTTTTGCTTCAGCGTTAGCTACGAGTACTGTTTGCGGGAAAGAGGCAAGCCATAAGAGGACTGTGGTAGATAGACCCGTGCCTGCAGAGTGAATTTGAGTAGTATCTTGTGACGAAGTGTCAAAGTACATTGCTGGCCAAAGAGGATCAGGTTGCAGCGGGCCACCTTTGTCTGCTATTGAAGAGTGTCATGAATGACTTGTAAAGTTGTGATCTCGGTACGGACATTTTGCTCTTCTGAAAATGTATGACCGCTCTTAGTCTCTGTCGGAGGAACATGAACTCTTGAAAAGGGTATCATTTGTACAATCATGCAGAATAAAGTTAGACTAGAGAACTCCCAGAGGATAAATTAAAGGAGTAAGTTCCAATTATGAACAAACATGTAAGAACTTAAAACTGCATAGTCTGAAAGTGCGGAGGAATATTGAGTAATATGACAGCTATTGAACTACCTCAGTGATGTACACGTAACAGTGGGGGAGAAGGAGAGTAGCATTTGATGTAGGCATTTAAATATCTCTACTACTGAAGTACTTGGATGGAGGCAAGTTTATTTGAACCAAGAAGTATATCGAGAAGAAGCCTCAAAAAAGGATATTATTAAAAGAACAGTGGTAGTCTTACATTTGCATGGAGTGGCCTTACAGCAGCGTTAGTGAAGGCTAAAGCAGCAACAGTGTTCTTGCGGTCCCAGCACCGATACAGAGGGGTAATCTTACTGAGGGAGTGAAGGTTGAGCTGGAGATTGAGAATGGTGTGTCTTGTTTCAGTAGGCAGGCGAAAGAGTAGGCATTGTGTTTTGTCATCAGTGTCATGAGTTTGAATATATTCAGTGTGTATATGTACTCCAGTTGTATTGAATGGTCTGGGAAAAGCCATTTTGCATGCTGTGATTGAAGGGTTTAGGTTTTTTTGAGGGAGGAGCCACACATATATTATGACAGTCCTTGATTAGATTTTTAACTTTATTTTTCCTCTTTGTCCAGGAACTGACAGATCTGCAGAGGGACCCTCCTGCGCAATGCTCTGCTGGTCCAGTGGGCGATGACCGTAAGTAACTTTGAGCTAGCTGCTGTCTTCTATTTCCACAATAACAATGTGTTAAGTGCATATTTTTTCTCACTCATGTTTCAGACCTCTTAGTCCCTATGTCCTTTGTCCCTTGCTTTATTAAAAACCTGAGATACACAGTTCTCTCGTTGTTATTTTGCAACTGTTGTTTTTCCATTGTGTTCATGCTTCCTTCTTTTTTCTTTATATCTAGTCTTTTGAGACACTTACAACCTGCTCGCCACCATTCTTTACACAGAACCTTAATTGTGGATTTCTGGTCCAACTTAAACCTGCATGGCTCTTCCCCCTACTTTTTTCTTTTATGTTGGTCAGGCTTTATAATTCATTCCTGAGTTGTAGGAAAACCCGGTTCCCTGGTGACTTGACCCTTGTTTTCTAAATCAGGTTTGTGGTGGGTGGCACTGTCTTTCTTGCAATGAAACCTCTTGTGAAGCATACCTGGGAAGCGTCCCCCCTTCCTATAAGACTGGTAGATTGTGGGCTTTCACATCCAGAGAGAATTCATGCTGACATCCGACTCATCTGGCATTTAGAGAGGCTGCATGAGCACAGAATTTTTCAGTCTGTTACAACACCTTAATGCCATTTTATTAAGATTGTTCAGTTTCTTGTCACTCAAATGTAATTTACAAATGCATAATCTTGCGTGCACCATGTCCATATACCTTAATATCCTTTTTTCAAATGTTTTTCTATTAGTGTCCGCAAAATAAAGCAAAGAGGCCGGAAACAATAAGATCACCTCAAAACCTTCCAGCACAAGGGGGGAAACACATTTTCAAATTTCCTCTAAACTAATGCTTTGATATTAGCTCAGTCAGCTGTGAACCTGGTCCCTGTAGTAACAGAAGTAAATAAATAAGAGTACAAATCGACATGGCTCAAATACAACACAACATGAAAGGAAAGCAATTGACAGCTTGTATCACCAATAACAGTCCTCTCATTCCTGTAATTGAGAAAGGCTTAGGGGTATCCACTCTGTTCATCTTCTTCTCTGAGTATAGGTTGTATCATCAAGCACGATGCCTGCGATCTGAGGAACAGCACTCCTCCTCCTTACTTGTAGACTAGGCCATGGCTGATTTTAGGTTGATAAAATTGAAATGTCTTCCCTATGCTCCGACAAGCAGCCAGGCAAGAAACTAGATGCTTTCACCTTCATCAATCCATTGAAATCCTGTCTTTTTTCGAACAACCGGAACCCATTGCAAAATAAGCTCTTCATACCCTAGATGTTAAAAGAGCACCCTTGTTCTAAATAGATAGAACTAAAACTTTCAGGAAAACTAAACACCTCTTTGTAGCTTTTTCAGCATCTCATAAAGGCAACATGCTATCCTAATCTGGCATAGCCAGATGGATAGTCCAGTGAATTCAAACATGCTGCATTATGGCCAAAAAACCTTTACCTGTTGCTCCAAGACCACACTCCACTCGGAAAAATGGAACCACTGTAGCATTTAGTAAGGCAGCTACATGGTCTACACCACCCACCTTCACCAAACACTACTGTGTGGATGTTTTAGCATGCCAACAAGCCATTGTAGTTTAGGCAGTGCTACGTATTTTAGATCAAGCAATTGCAACTCCCACATGCTAGCCACCGTCTATTACCAGGGACTGCTTTATATTCTAGGCAGAACATTTGTACCACACATGCCGTCAAACGGATTATGTTACCCTGTAAGCATCTGTTCATGGCTTGGTGATCTAGACTCACTGGGGAGGCATTCGAAGATCCGTACTTAAGGGGCTATGGAATTCCATCCCATAATCCTTAGAACCACACGGCAAAAAATAACTACCCTTAATAAATTCTCAGGATTATTCTCTAAGGAACCAGGGAAAATGTATTTAAAATATCATCACCAAACTAGGAAAATGGGTAAGGCAGAAAACCTATAGACTACTAGAGTCAAGAGATAAGCTAGTCTAAAAGAAATGGAAATAGATGCTACACCTCGAAGTGATGGAACCCCCATAAGTTAGTGGAACATTCCCATTGTACTCCTCTCCCACCCCCCCCCCCCCCACCCCCAAAAAAAACCCCAACCCCCCCAAAACTGATTGGACTAATACGTTTTGTATTGGCTTTAGATAAGTTAATCAAATACCTCAGTTTAGACACATACCCAGTACCCAGAATGAATGAAAGGAGAGTGCATATCCACTTAGTTCTAACTAATAGATATTGACATATTACCCATAGCTACCTTCACAAAGTGAAAACTGAATTTTCCACTTCACCGCGTTCATATAAATTTGCAGCCTTACCCTTTGAATTACATGGTGCTTCTGCCACATTCAAAATACTAATTAACCCTTTGACCGTGGCGCGAATTCGGCCACAGGGTGGGGGGGTTGCGAGTGTGGCGTGGAGCCATTATGAGTCACGGCGTCGTGTACTCATGACGGAGTGGTGCTGCCATGACCACGCCCACTCACTAATCCGCCCGCACAGGCGGGGAATTAGTGCCGCATGGGCGGAGCGGCAGTTGGATGACGGCTCCACGCCGTCATGAGCACACGCTGCCCGTGGCTCATGACGGCGTGAAGCTGTCATGAGCACGGAACATAAACAATACTGTTGCTTATATTGACATCATTGTCAAGTCACTTTAGCCCTTTAAGGCCAGTCTCAATGAAGCAGTTCTACATATACCCTACAAAAAGTATGATTGCTGCTAATCAAGTTAAATATCTGTGACATCTCATAGGGCAGGGGGTAAAGAACAACAAATTACGGAACACCTGTAGCCTGGCAGAATCCTTGGGCCAGCAACTAGCGGATGTGGTGACTTAAAAGGATAGAGGGAAGAGAAAAAAAGACATGCCATGGATGTATAGAGTTCCAAAAAGAGAGAGAAATAAAAACAAAAAATCTAGAGAGACACATTTTACTGCTTAATATGAAGTTGCAAAACTGCTTTACTAACTAGGCGTTGTACACATCTCTAGAATGCTGTTTGATTCCTATTACATTTTAGTGGGGATGACCTCCTTCTCTTTGAGCTGAGCTGATTATGCCCTAAACAAGCAGTGGTTTGCCAAATTCTCTCGCTGTGAACTGAAGGATATGAAGAGTTACACCTATCTGTGGGGATGGTCTGTAGAAGCTTCTGGGCAGACCCATTGGGTACACCCACTACCTTCTCATTCGGTGTCTGGCTATTGGTTTTCATGCCTTCCTGCTTAGTTTAAGAAGCAGAAAGAAGTATAACCACCTTTTTGCAGCTCATGAAAAATTAAATGTGTGACGTTGTGTAATTCCTTGGTAGATGACCGAATGTTCTCAACTTGGGTGAAGATGATTTGATTAGAGCTCTCTGTCCTCTCTGTATCATTGCTGCAACTGCAAAACTAAATGTAATTTATTTCTATAAGTATAATACTTATTTCTTTCAACTGTTGCTGTGCGGTGAAAACAGCACACAGTAGATGCCAGGGGAAGATACTTCCTTTGATTGGTTATCATGTATGCTTTCTTTGCCATTTTACCATATTGCAAGTGACCTCAGTTGCTCAGTCTCGAATACAGCATAGTGCCTACTCAGTTAGACTGACCTACTGGATTAAGATTTGTGACAATTACTGCTTTTCTTCAGGAAATTGGTCGTGCCTCCTCGAAGAGAGGGATTTTTGATCTGCAAGGTTTTATGAATGTTTTCCAGAAGAGACCCCTTGGTTTGGAATGCCTTACTGGAATAGCTGAAGAATAATGCACTCTCATCTTGAAGCTGTAAACACCATATAAACATGATGCTTCTAAAAAGGATTCTCAGTAAGCTTGAATGCCCGTAAGACTTCATATTCCTTTTCTGCAAAACACTGCTTCAGCGACATTTTATATAAAAAAGGAGGAGGTTAAAAAAAAAAATGCACAGACTAGTTTACCTTGGTGAAACCCACCTGAAAACAAGTGAGGCCACGTTTGCTCAGGCCCCCTGCCCCCGCTCATTATGCAAATATTAATGGGCCGGCCCAGCCAAAGAAAGGGATTGACAATGCAAATACAATACAATACACCTCTGCCATTGATAAAAGGGAGGTAGCAGACACCCAGCTACCTCCAGAAAGGCCACTCGGGCACCCACTGGGCTGCTGGCGGCATCGAAGAGAGCAAAAACCTCAAATAGGCCTCCCAGGCTGCTCGAAAAAGCAGCCCTCAGTTGGAACTGGACACCGGCCCCTCAGGCATTGCTGGAGTGCCGACGTTACCAATCGGACGCTGACCGCACCTCAGATCTTCACGCACAACAGAATTAAAACAAGCCCTTTTCAACCACACACACACCATACACCACCATTAACATCAACAGTTGATGGACAGAATGCAAAACAATGTCATACATTCACCCCAGTACAGAGATCTGGGCCTAACTCCATCGTTTTTTGGCTCACCATGCCATTCCAGTTTGAACCCAGCCATATGCAAATCAGTCTTGACCCTGTGCCCCATGGGAATAGTCCAGCCCGAACTGCCAAGTAAGGTCCTCCCTGGACTGGAAACAAGCATCTTTGGACCGGGTGCTGCCTGCACACAACCATTGACGTGCCTTGTGAGACACACACATTCATTCAACCACATATGCACCCACTCCATGCATCACAGACTAGAATTGGTTCTAGTCTGCTTGTTGACAGGACACCTCAGCTGCAGACTGCAGCTCAATGCAGCCTCTGAAGGGGCATTAAAGGTGGTTGTTTTGGGTGCTGGTTGTTGTTCCTGTATATGATTGTGTGTGCTCCCCTTGTCTCTCTGTGCTCCATCGCGTGGACCGTTCCTACTCGTGCACTCAGGTTATATTGAGCTGTTATGTTTGTACTAGTTGATTTAATGCCCATTAGATTCCCCTTGTTAAACTAATGTTCTGATTTGTTACCTTTGCCTCAAATTGTAAAGCGCTCTGATATCCTTCAGGATCAAGTTCGCGCTATATAGAACTTTATAAATAAAAATGAAAAACTTTGTTTTTTTGGTCAGGTGTCCTAAGACCACATGGACCATGGACGTTCTATAAATGTGGTCAGTTAATCAGTTCCTTATTTTAATGACTCTTATTGGCAATGCCATCAACCCTAGAACTAATTGTCAAATCTTTGTTTATTGCCTAATCTTGGGTCACCATTTTGGCTATCTTGGATAAAACAGTGCTGCTAAGATTCTGGAATTCTTTTTTACCCAGATCCCTTATCAGTAACCGTTGAGCTCCGAGTAGGGTCACAAATACGTCAGGAACCCCAATTGAACCTCTATATTACATATGTTTGTTTGCTCTCAAAACGTCTGGAACCCCATTTGAACCTCTCTAAATTAGAAAATGTTTGTTTGCTCTCAAGTCTCTGGTGTCTGGAACAAAGAATATTGATCCTGGCTTCTGTAGCTGCTTGCTGTATGTAGCCTCTCCACTTTGAACTTGCGGTTCACAATAGAGTACGGGCACACTTTTTGAAATTTAAGCTCCTTCTGAACCCTTCTAATAATTGTACACCGATTTTTTTTTTTTTTTTTTTTTTTTTCTTTTTCTCCTCTAACTTGACCCTGTCCACTTAGGTCCCTAGTGCTCTCTGTATTTACCGGGTGGGATTTGAATGCCTCGAATTGACACCCCACACCTACTATAGTAGACCTTTTTGACTGAATTCTGTGGGTATTTTCCTGCAAGTTTTAAGTTTAGACATTATCCAGACCTCTCCCGGAGCAGAGACATATGGGGCAGGTCTGATGCTACAAAAAAGAGCACCCTCTCACAATTCCCTTTGGACCAGACACCTTGGAGCAAAGAAGTCACTTTTACACTGGGCTGCTTTCTGTTTCTTTTGAGGTATCTTGCAGGATAACTTCCAGCACCTGTTATCTCTTTGAGGATAGCTGATTGTCATGGTGAGGTCAATGTATTGAGAGTATTTCAGCAGGGCCCCTTCCTCTTACCAATCCAGCAGCAAAATCTACTGTTGCTCCGTGGTACAACTACTGATTCTGCTTACAGTAGACTCCCTTAGTGTCCATAGTCAACTTGGGACTCGAACATATGCGCCTCGTGCTCAAATATCCTTAGTGAGGTTGCTCTTGTCTGCTTTTCCTAGGTTTAGAGCCAAGCTGCACTGCCATAGGTGCCACCATCTTACCTGTCAGAGGAGTGAGAAATCACTGTGCGGAATAATGACCTAGGCAACACTCTGAACCCATGTATCTGAAAGAAAGATGTTAGTTGTCTCCTTACCTTCGAATAACCCCCAGGCATCAGACTGGATCCGGGAAGTTTTCGTCGGCAGTACCCCTGTGCGTCGGTAGGCGTCGTCTGCGACTCTGCACAGTCGTCGGCATCCGTCGTCGGCATCGTGATTGCCGGGATGATGTCATCGAGTACTTAGACGCCGCCCTCGCACGCTGACGTCCGTTCTGTTCTTCTTTTTTCTGCGCTTGCAAGCGCAGATCCGGGAAGCGCGTACCCTTAGCCATTTTTTTTTTACTAACTTTTGGACATTTTTTGTCTATCTTTTTTGAGTCGACATCGACTCCTGGTGCCAGTAGGGATGCCCGGTTTCAAGCCGTGCAACCCTTGTCACTGACTGATGTCGGTGACCGACCCCCACCGCCGGTGTCTCTGTTTCGGCGCCAACCACGATGACAAGTCGTGCCCCGACTGCCGGGCCTTGACGTCGAAGGCTAGGCGGGGGCGTTCCCGTAAGCTGCTCGAGATCAGTCAGTCCGGCTCAGCACCGCTCGAGGTCCGGGTCGAGGAGGATGTCGACTAGGAGGTCAAGGGACCGGGGACCGGTCGCGGAACCGGATTCATCACCGTTTGTCGGGATCAAAGTCCTCGCACTCCTGTAAGTCGTGGCATGAGAAAAAAGTTGAAGAAACGCCATCGTTCTTTGACCTCCTCCTGCCAGTCGCACGATTTGGCCGAGGGTTCAGGTGGCGCCGCCCGCATGGCTTTGGCGGAGCCCGCGCAGTTGCATCCAGCCTCACACCCTCCGGTCCCTGGGCTCAATGCGACTCTGGAGCAGATGTAAGGCTTCCTCGTGGCCATGAGGACTCTTTCTGCCGTTTGGACCCTGCCGGCGCGCCGTTGGGCCCCGCAGGTCCGAATGGGGGTCCTAACCCTGTATTGCCGGTGGCTTCGGCGCCGCCGTTGACTTCGGTTCTGGTGCCGCAGGACCCCGTGGGATCCAGGCCTGGATCCCGGTCGACGCCGGTTGACCTCACAACTCCTCTGCAGGCGCCGACCCCCTCTGAGCCACCACCGGCGTTGTCCTCTGACGACGCCGGCCCTGGTTTCAGCCCGGGCTCGGCGTCGGACCGACGCAGTCTCCGATGCCGACTGGTGAGTTGTTCACCTACGCCCCGTTTCTGTCACTTCTGCCTGTTTATCAGGACACGGATGAAGGGGAGGACTGGGAGGGTCTGAGGACACTCTGGCACAGCAGTGCCAGTTAAGTCCAGACTGGGCAGATGAGCTAGGGGAGGCCAGTGGTCCAGACACTTCGCCTGACACTGGTTTTCTCTTTCCTCCTTCCGTGGCTACGGAGAAGGGAGCTACTTATGCTGTGGTGCTGTGCAAGGCGGTCAAGGCCTTGGGCTTTTCGTCGCGAGTGGAGTTGCGGTCTGTTATACGCCTTTCCGCCTATACCACTTCTGCCCAGACTGCTGAAGATCAGGTGCGACCTAGCCCAAGTCATCCTGGTGGCTCCGGATTGGGCACCAAGATACTGGTATCCCGAGCTACTCCGTCTGTCAATCGATTCCCCGATCCGATTGTCTCTTCGGGCAGCAGGGGACGGCCCTCCACCCGAACCTGTCCAGCCTCCTACTCCATGCGTGGAGATTGAGCGGCGACAGTTGATGCCATTTGACTTGCCTCCTGAAGTCTGTGATGTGATTCTGGCAGCCAGGCATCCCGCCACAAAAACGGTATACGCCTGCAGGTGGAACAAATTTGTGGTATGGTGCATAGCAAAGGCTGTGGATCACCTTTCCGCCCCTCCTTCTGAGGTTCTCCTCTTTCTTCTTTCCCTGGCCCAGCAGGGCTCCGCTCTGGACACCATCAAGGGATATCTTTCAGCTGTCTCAGCCTTCTTGAGGCTTCCTGATCAGCCTTCTCTTTTCAAGTCCTCTATTGTAAATAGATTCTTGAAAGGCATTACTCGCATGTTTCCTCCTGTTCCCTTCGTAATGCCTCAGTGGGACTTGAATCTGGTGTTAACCTATCTGTGTGCTCCGTTTGAGCCACTCCGTAACTGTCCTGCCATCACCTCTGCCAGAAGAGTGAGTGAGCTCCAGGCTCTTTCTTCTAAGCCTCCTTTCCTCTCTGTCCATCCGGACAAAGTTGTTCTGTGGACTCGTCCTTCTTTTCTACCCAAGGTGGTTACTGCCTTTCACATCGGCCAGACCATTACCTTGCCCACCTTCTTTCCACCTCTGCATCGTTTGAAAGAGGAAGAGAGGCTCCACCGTCTGGACCCAAAACGTGCGCTCTCCTTTTACCTGAAACGCACACAACAGTTCCGGGTGGACGGCCAACTTTTTGTTGGCTACGTGGGCACGAAGAAGGGACGGGCGGTGCACAAACAGACCATCTCTCGGTGGGTCGTTTTGTGCATCATGGTCTGTTATTCCTTGGCTAAAAAGGATTCTCCTGAGGGGCTGCGTGCCCATTCCACTCGGGCCACGGCGTCTACTACTTCCCTGGGAGGGGGAGTCCCTTTGCAGGACATTTGTCAAGCAGCTACGCGGGCCTTGCTGCACACGTTTGCCAAGCACTACTGCCTCGACAGCCAAGTCCGGAGGGATGGCTTCTTTGGCCGTTCGGTTCTCCAGGACTTCCTGGTGTGATCTTATTTCGCAGACCCACCACTGGGGTTGGTAATGCTGGGGTATCTATTCTAAGGTAAGGAATCGAACACTAACCTTTTTCTTTCAGATGCACAAGTTACTTACCTTCGGTAACGATATATCTGTAAGAAACATTAGATTCCTTAGCGCTCCATCCATCCTCCCCGTTCTGCGAACCGGTATCTAGGGTTTAAGGTCATCCCTTTCAGGGCCCTAGTTTCATGGCACCAGTGTCGCTTTCTTGCATGGCTCTGCGTTCCTGGTGCGGAAAGCTATGTACAGAACTTATGTCAGCGCGCGAGGGCGGCGTCTAAGTATTCCGGCGACGTTGTCACGACGACTGACGCGGAGCCGCAGACAACGCCTACCGACACGCAGGGGTACTGCTGACAAACTTTCTGGATCCAATCTGACGCCTGGGGATTATTCGATGGTAAGGAATTTAACTAACTAATGTTTCTTACAGATATATCGAAGGTAAGTAACTTGTGTGTACATCCATTTATTGAGGCACTATCCCTAGATTATATTGTCCGGTAATTTCAGTCCTCCTTTCGACCCAAGTGCAAGAAAACAGCTTAACAGAAAGTGCTACACTGGAGTGTCCAAAGTGAGCGGCCCACCTGTAGCCCAGTGCCATCCTGCTTAGGGAGTATTGAAAAAGCAAGACCTGGAGGCGTTAATCACCCTGAGGCAGGCTGGAAAAGCAAGCATAAAACACAAGTTCATCTCCTGCAGCTTTTACTTGACTGCCTCAAAGGATTTGCATTGGTGCTGTACTAGGCGTGTGTAGTCTGGGAAGCCCATGATTCTGCTAGATTGAATGTTGATGAGGGCCCTCTCATAGGCGAAACGCAGGACGACATCCCTGCCCTTGTAATTGAGGAGTTTTGCTATAATCTGTTGCGGAGGGGTCGCCGCCAATAATCTGTGGGCCTGTTCTGCACCAAAGCAAAAGGACAGGTCCCCCTTGCGGACCGCCAGTAGGATCCACTTTTCCAAGAAAGCTTTTGGGAGTTGTCCCCTTGGCCCCCTCAGGGAAGCTCACAAAATGTAGATTGTTCCGCTGTGCCCGTTTACCCGCGTTCTTTTCCCAAATCTTTAGGCTACAGGACACCATAGTCAGGTGTGCCTCCTCTGCTTTCAGAGTTGATTCAGAATCCTCTTAGTCTGAAATGCATCCGTTCGTTCCTGCCAAGCGTACCACTACGCTGCAAAGTACATGGTGCAGGAGAACTGTATTCACCCCAACCTCCCCAATCCTGGTGTCAAGTGCCGACCAGAAGGCCTAGATAGCAAGAAGGATGTCCACAGTATTAGGTTGGCTCGCTGCTGATGAGAGAGGAGAGTCAGTAGTGCCTGTTTGGAATGCAGGGCCCAGAGGGGCCATCTGCTTGTCGGTTTTCATTTGTGCCTGAGCAGGTGTAGTTACTCCATGCTCCATTTTGTTTGAATATCTTTGATTAGTTTTCAATGCTTGTTCACAGTACATGCCAATATAATAAACATGAAATGCAACAAATCATCCCTTAATCTTACAAAGACAATCAGAAGCAATAACAGTGCACTTTGGGACATTGTCACACATCACGTCCCGCAAGGCAAGAGAAAAAAAGAAAATTAAGAAATCAACGTTCTCAAGGGCATGTTATTCACAAGGATAAATCATATTCCTACGAAGCAATAGGCCCGTAATGGAAAGGGACAATACATCAGGCAACGAGAAATAATAATCCCCGAGGCGTAATCTGAACAAATGAAGGTGGTATGTGTGGTAGAAAGGCTTTAGAGAGTGCACAGCCGTGTGGTTCAGGTAATGACACGGCCTGGGGTCTATGGACATGATGTAAAATGGCATTGCCCTTCAAGTATTTGTCTCCTTCAGCCCTCGTCCAACAACAGGTATGGGGCGAGCTGCCCAAGGTGGTCCCGTGAATAGACGCTGTGAATAAAAGAGCAGTTGACTTGTAATACTATATTCAAAACATCCTAACAAGCGTGTCAAGTGGAAGAATTATTGTGACACTGAAACTTAACCAACAGGGGGGAGGGGAAAAAGATTGGAGAAAAGAAGAACTATAAAACTGAGAAGGAAAAGAAGAAGCAAAGAAATAAAAAAGCAAGAAGTGCGCCCATGTGTATTCATGGACATGTGTCTTCGGTTCCAGGGAAAGGCCAGCGTGGGGGCTTGGGAGGCAAGAGGCCAACGTGATATGGGTCCCTTGGTGGGGGGGGGGCTTGAGAGGGGAGAGAGTCAGCCCGTCATGGGAAACAGGCATCCAGCCCTCTGTGCTGGGGTGGGGGGGGGGGGGGGGTCACTGTTGTGCGGGTAGTAGTGGCACCACGTGGTGCAGGTACGGTATGTTACTTGCGGGTACCAGGCATGAAGTAACCGCGGGGGTGTGCAGCTCTCCATCCCGCCCGTTGCCCAAACTGGGTCCGGAGGGGAAGATGTCTAAGTAACCCCCTGATCGAGACATGCCTGATGGAAAGACCTCAGGGTGTCATCCCAAAGCTGCGCTATGGGAAACTTTCTCAGCCCTGCCGTCTCCTCCCTATAAAGGGTAGTGCTTTCCGCTCTCGCCCAATTATCAAGAGGCACGCCAGTGTCTTGCGTGCGGGGGTTCGCTACACTTCCAGCGCTTAGTGAGGAGTCTCTTGGCTGTGATAAGCCCGAGATCCCAGAATCTAGAAGGGACCTTGTTATGTTTCGTTCTCTTGTATAGGCCCAGTAGACACGCCTCCCACGTGTGCCGCAGGTCCTCACCAACACCCCTCGCCAACAGAGACGTCACTGTGTGACAATATGTTTAAATGTGGGGACAGGCCCAGAGCATGTGAAGGAGATCCGCACCGATCAGTAGGCATCTCGGACATGTGGAAGTGTTGACTGCAAAGATTAATTTTATCTGGTGACCAATACGCACAATGCAATATATAAAACTGAATAAGCTTGAAGTGGGACTTGCGCAGAATGTTTATAGGGCCGGCTAGCACTACTGCCCATTCCCTATCTGTCCACTCCTTTACCCTGTCTGCTGCCCACTTATCACGCAGCGGTTGGGAGGTACACTGCGTGTGTGTCAAGAGGGCCTGCGCCAGCCAATGGACCACATGGGAGCCGTTACCCATGACATTTAAGTACTGCACCAAGAGGTGTGTCTGTAGTTCCTCGGAGATGTCGCCCCAAGCCGTACAAATGTGCGTATGAGAGATGCATGCAGAAGAAACTGTCCAGCTGGAAGGCCCGTGTCTGTAGCTAGTGTCGCAAAGGGAACCAGGGCACCGTCTGCATACAAATCTCCCATCGTGTCCATCGCTCCAGCGCAGCCTCGACCACCACCCAGCCGTCTTGGGGCGTTCCCAACAGTGGGAGTATCGGGGCATAGGGCTTCACAGCGCGGGTGAGTTTCAGGCTACGTACATAACATTTGCGCGCCACGGCCAGGTGTAACTGTAACGGGTAGGGAGTTTTGGTCAAGGGGTGGAACATTGTATGGACCTGTGTGTGGGTCAAGATAGTAACGTCCGTACCTCAGGTTCTTCCCACTCAGCCATCCGGCTACCCATTGCAGCATCACCGCTAGATAATAAAGTTCCTGATTGGGAACTGCTAGGCCTCTAGCGTCTGTAGGCGCATAGAGCTTCGTTAGTGCCACTTGAGGTCTCCCAGCATTCCATATAAGGTTTCTCATCGAAGTTTCCAGCTCCTGAAAGATCCGAGCCGGGACATCCACTGGGATACTAGCATAATAATATAGTAGCCTCGGTAAAACTATCATTTTTGTCAGTGTAACATGGCTGGGCACATTGAGGGGGAGATTCTTCCAAAAGGCCATCTGTGCCTGTAAGGAGGAGATAGTTCGCACCAGGTTGCCCTCCAATACATCAGGCAGGGTTCTATAGATGTAGATTCCGAGGTACCGGAACGTGGTGGGATACCAAGTGAGCCATTCATCGTTGATGCTGACCGCACACTCCTGCGTATCCGGGCTGAAGGAGTACACTCCAGATTTGGTCCGGTTAACCTTAAGCCCCGACATAGCCTCAAAAGTGCGAAAGGTATCAGACAGTGCCAGTGGCAAGCGGGTCCGGTCCCTGACGTACAGGAGGAGATCGTCTGCATATAAAGAGACCGCGTGGAGACCATCCGCTAAGGGGATCCCCCACTCTGCCAATGAGAAAAGTAACGGGGACAGGGGACATCCCTGTCTAGTACCCTTTTTGGCTCGGATAATGTCAGACAGCAGTTTACGTCCGCACTCGCACTGTAGGTTTCAGGTACAATAAACCCACCATGTCAATGTAGTAGTCTCCAAGGTCATATTTCCTCAATACCGCCATGAGATAAGGCCACTCTACAGAGTCGAAAGCCTTCTCGAGGTCTAGCACTAGACACCCTGATCGGGGCCACTGCAGTGTAGCATAACCTTGCACTCTAAACAGTCGCCGGATATTATGGGAGGTTCTGCGTGTGGGCACAAAACCATTTTGGGGGGCCAGTCGCTGAGCCAGTGTGGAAGCAAGTATCTTGTAATCTGTGTTCAGGAGGGCTAGCGTTCGATACGAGCCCAAGTGCGTGCAGTCTCTACCAGGCTTCGGGAGGGAGATGAGATTGGCTTCATTCAGCGTGGGGGGAAGGGAGGAGTCATCGGCAGCCGCCGTGTACATCTTTAACAGTTCAGGGATCAATATATCTGAGTAGGCCTTAAAGAACTCAGCAGGTAGCCCGTCTGGGCCTGGGGACTTTCCGTTAGATAGGGCAAAAATGGCTGTGCGCAGCTCATCCGGCGTGAGTGGGGCCTCCAAGTCATCTCGGTGTACGTCGTCTAACCCTGGCAGTGTTATATTAGAGAGATATGCAGCAATATCGGCAAGGGGGACCTGTAGCCGAGGGCAATATAATGTTTGGTAGTGGTCAACAAAAGCTGCATGTATTCTGCTTTGTGTGTATACCACCTCGCCTTGGCCAGTGCGTATCGCTGCCACAGGCGTCGCCCGGTCTTCCTGGTTGATTAACCAGGCCAACAGTTTTCCGGGCTTGTCGCCTAGATGATGTGTGCGCGCCGAATGGGCCGCGTAATTGAGATGACATAGCCTGTCCAGCAAGCGTGCATGTGCTGCGCGAGCCTCTAGCAGCGACTCTTCATCACCCCCCCCCCCCCCCCTCCCATCGCCTCCTGTTCCCTTCGAAGCAGGTCTGCTTCAACATGTGTCAGTTCCCCCTCCAATTGTTTCCGCATGTTAGCCTGTGTGCCCAGACAATGGCCCCTAATAACAACTTTAAATGCGCCCCACTCTATTTGGGGGGTGGATGCAGTGCCAGTGTTCTCTTCAAAATAGTGAGCAGTTTGAAAAGGAGCATCCAGGAGCAGATCTGGTTGTAGCCTCCAAGTGGATATAGATTTTTATATTTTTGAATTGTTTTTAAAGATTCATAAATGCAACCTTGCTGAATTTTGGCAGAAACACTCACGAGGTATGTGCCAGTTAAAAAGGCCCTTTCTCTTTAATTATCGTCCCACTTTTAAATAAATAAATAACGCTAGCCCCTATAATTTCTTGGGTAGTTTGGTGAGTGGCAGAATAGATCGGAGCAGGACTGCTCGATCCAAATGAAAGACTGAATACTTATAAGAAGAAATCCACGCCAGTTTTGTAAATTAAGGAAGCTTCCCTACAACCCTCTTCTGCTCATATTATGGTAGGTTGTCTGCACATTGGCAGATATAGTCAACCAATGCAACTTAAATTGAGAGGTATCCCGATTTTTTTGTATTAAAACTTTATTGTTTTTTACAATCCTTGTAGATAATGACAAAGCCCTGATAAGATTCCGGGAACTGGTTCCCCGGGATCGAAACGCGTCGGCAAACGGGAAGGAGTAAATCTATCACAGTATCAATGAACAATATCTGTCTATCCAATCTAAAAGAAACACGTTAGTATTAGATTCCTTACCTTAGAATATCCCCAGGCGTCAGTCTGGATCCGGAAACTTTTGTGTAGCAGTACCCCTGCGCGTCGGTAGGCGTCGTCTGCAGGCGTCCCCTGCGGCTCCGCGTCCGTCGTCGGCGTCGTGCGCCGTGATGACGTCGCTGGAGTATATAGACGCCGCCTCCGCGCGCTGACGTCAGTTCTTCTTTTTTCCGCGCCAGTTAGCGCAGATCCGAAGAGCAGTACTCCGGCCTTTTGACCTAGTTTGTTAACTTCTATAAATCTCTTTTTGGTGCCTGATAGGATGCCCGGTTTCAAGAATTGTGACGGTTGTGACCGCACGATGTCGGTCACGGACCATCACCGACTCTGCCTCCGGTGCCTGGGCCCCGACCACGACGTGGACGCCTGCGTCGATTGCCGGGCTCTGACTAATAAGGCTAGACGGGAGCGGTCCCGCAAGCTACTCGAGCTCCGGGTGTCGGCCCCGCGTCGAGATCGGTCCCGGTCCGGCCGGAGGTCCAGGGAGCGTTCGAGGGAGCGGTCGCGGAGCCGCGCCGGACGCTCCGGAAGTCGCCACCATTCGTCGGGCTCTTCAGGTAAGAAACACAAGAAGTCGGGGCGTCGTCATCGTACCCCCGACGCTCGCACGACGCGGCCGGGGGTTCGGGTGACCCCGGCTCCGCGAGAGTCGCCGGCGCGGCCAGCTCCATACCCTCCGGTCCCTGGGCAAGGTGCGACGCCTGAGGAGATTGAGGCGTTCCTCGTGGCCATGAGGGCGCTCACTTCTCCGACTGGGCTTCCGGCGCCTTCGGGCCCAGTGATCCCGTCTGGGGGCCCTGGCGGCTCGGGTGTCCCCGACTCGACGCCATCGGGTGCTCCGGCCCCGGTGCCGCCGACGGCTCCGACCCCGGCGCCGCAAGGGCCTTCGGGGTCGACGCCGGGTGGTCTGCCGGCCGCTCCGGCGCCGATTCCATCGGGGTTGCCCCCGACGCCGCCCCCGGGCGGCGTCGTCACCATACCCTCCCCGACTCCGGACGCGGAGTCGAACCGACGTCGCTCGACGCCGGGCTCGACGCCGATGGGGCCTGTGAACCCCGAGGAGCCGGTCTACATCGTTGACTCGGAGTATGGAGATGATGTAGAGTACGGGGAAGGTTGGGAGGGGTCTGAGGACCCTCTGTCACGTGAGTGTCGGTATGACGTGGACTGGACAGGTGATTTGGGGGATGCCAGTGGTCTGGACGACTCTCCTAACCCTGGCTTTGTCTCCCCTCCTTCCGTGGCATCGGAGGAGGGAGCTGCGTATTCAGTGGTGCTGATGAGGGCTGCCAAGGCCTTACACCTTGAGCTCCCCGTCGCGGCCGTGAGGCCTAACATCCTCACTGAGGTCTTCAAACCGCAGTCATGCCCACAGGAGCCACTGCTGCCGTTTAACGAAGCCTTGTCAGACGTTCTGTTGGGCACTTGGTCCAGGCCCTCTTCAGGTTCGCCTGTTGATCGGAACGTGGCCAGACGCCACCGTCCGTGTCCGGACGACCCCCAAGTTCCTGTCCACCCATCCCACCCCTGAGAGTCTGGTGATCCAGGCCTCGACTTCCCAGACCGCATTCCCGTCGGCCCGCCCGACCGGGAATCTAAGAGGTATGACCAGTATGGTAAGAAGGTCTTCTCGTCCCTGAGTCTGGGACTGCGGTCTTGCAACACCGCATGCCTCTTGGGCCGTTACACCCACTCTGTGTGGGACACGGTCGCGGAACTGCTGCCAGAATGCCCCATGGAGGTGCGGGCGAAGCTCGGCAAGGCTGTGGCTGAGGGCCGAGATGCAGCTAAATATTCCATACGGTGTGGTCTTGATACGACCGACTCGCTGGGCAGAGCTATGTCAACGACGGTGGCGATTCGTCGCCACGCCTGGCTGAGATCCGCCAACTTTTCGGCAGATGTCCAAAATGCCTTGATGGACATGCCGTTTGATGGCTGTCGCCTCTTTGGTGACAAGGCGGCCCACGCGCTGGAACGCTTCAAGGACTCCAGGGTCACGGCCAAGTCCTTTTGGTCTCTCGACCCAGCGCCAGCAAACGGGTTCGTTTCGCTCCTTTCGTGGCCAAGGAAGGGGCGTCCCCACACGTGCTGCCAGCCACGCGCCGCAACAATCCTTCCAACGCGGTGGCGGCCGTGGAAACCACCGTGGAGGCGGTCGGGGTCAACCGCGGGGTCAGGCCACACCTCCCCCCGCAGCATCTGCCTCCAAATCCTCCTAGTCCGTGCTTTCAGTCCCATGTGACGCCAGTGGGTGGCAGGGTTCTCCATCACCACGCCCGCTGGCGCACAGTCACATCGGACAGGTGGGTGCTGCAACTCGTCCGAAGGGGCTACTCCCTCCCCTTCGAGACCAGTCCTCCAGTCATGCCACCGCAGAACCACCGTGTGTCGGGGGACCACTTGACACTTCTGCAGGAGGAAGTTACGGCCCTCTTGGCCAAGGGGGCCATCGAGCGCGTTCCTGAGCCAGAAGTAGGGCGTGGTTGCTATTCCCACTACTTTCTGGTGCCCAAGAAGGACAAAGGGGGCCTACGTCCTATCTTGGATCTTCGGAACGTCAACGGCTTCCTCCGGAAGGAGAAGTTCAAGATATTGACATTGGCTCAGGTCTTGGCTGCTCTCGACCCGCAAGACTGGATGGTAGCGTTGGACTTGCAGGATGCGTATTTTCACATCCCTGCCGGCCCACCGGCGTTACCTGCGGTTCACGGTAGGCCAGGAGCACTTTCAGTTTATCGTGCTCCCCTTCGGCCTTACCAGCGCCCCACGGGTGTTCACAAAGGTGATGGCGGTGGTCGCAGCCCATCTGCGCAGGTTAGGGGTTTCAGTCTTCCACTACCTAGACGACTGGTTGTTGAAGGCGGGCTCGCCCCAGACAGTCGTCCACCACCTTCAGATGACGGCAGACCTCTTGCACGACCTGGGGTTCTCCATCAATGTGCCGAAATCACACCTGTGTCCCTCTCAAAAGTTCCTTTTCATCGGAGCGGTTCTGGACTCAACGCAGTTTCGGGTTTATCCTCCGGAACGGCGGGTCCGGGATATACAGGCTTTGATTCCCATCTTTCAGCCGCTATCCCGGGTTTCGGTCAGGTTGACGCTGCGGCTGCTGGGGCTGATGGCTTCCTGCATCCTTCTGGTGCATCACGCCCGGTGGCGGATGCGGGCTCTGCAGTGGGACCTGAAGTTTCAGTGGGCCCAGCATCAGGGCAACTTGTCCGACCACGTCTTGATCTCGGAGGGCACTGCGAGACAACTGCAGTGGTGGCTTACGGACCGCGTTTGGATCAGAGGCAGATCCCTCTCCCTTCCCCAACCGGAGCACGTTGTCGTGACGGACGCGTCCCTCCAGGGCTGGGGAGGCCACTTGGGAGAGGCAGAGATCAGAGGCATCTGGTCTCCGGCGGAGTCCCGGCTCCATATCAACCTGTTGGAGCTACGGGCGATTCGTCTAGCACTGAAGGCATTCCTCCCCTTTGTCAACGGGAGTGTAGTGCAGGTGTTCACAGACAACACCACCGCCATGTGGTACTGCAACAAACAGGGCGATGTGGGGTCGTGGACCCTTTGTAGAGGCCTAGTACACACTAGGTCTGCCTGGGAGCTCACCCTATGTCCCTAGGGTTTCAAATTTTCAACTCGTCAATCAATTGTAAAACAAATATTCAATGTAAATTAATACGCAAGAATATCTTTGTGGGTAATACCTTCTTTAGTGGTACAATATTCACTTATATGCATTCAAAAATATAGGTGCTGTCTTAATCAAGACTAACAACTTCAGTTATTCAAAGAGCAAACAAATTAGGTCAGAAGCACACTAGTACTTCAATAAATGAAACTTATAGAACTTAAATCATAACATTTCCCAATGCATTTCGGGTCAATAGCGACCCTTCTTCAGGGGAATACAATTACAAATGCCGAATCCAATTTTAATACTGTTACAACACATAGATCATCACATCAGTTCCGTCTTCAAAGCACTGTGGACAAAAAAAATATATATGTTCCAATGTATTTACATGGAATGTACATGATCTTAAAAATAGAATTAACACTCTAGTCCATAGATGTGAGTCCAAACCCTTAATTAATGAGAGAGTATGAGAAACAAGAGTAGTTCATAGTCAGACGTGAGGAGTTGAGAATATTTGCAACCAGAAGTGGCACCCAACATTTCCTTGTGTGCAAGAAATGCATAGTCTAAAAAAGTGTTAACCCATAACCAGAGGTGAAATATAGTCTGATACGAAGCAAAAAACATCTACCTGATGTTAAAGATGTTGTGATATCTACATGTACATGACGAACCTGGAAACTCGTGATCGGCCTCTAGGGGAAATATATTAAAAAGACTCACTATCCTATGAGCAGTGAACATGACAAAACGAATTTGTAGGGAAAATGCGTGCGTTTGGTTCTTACCCAAAATATGATGCATATACGTCTCCAGTAGACCAAATGGGGACGGCGTGTAAACCGATAGTGACTGCCACTAAAAAGTAAACAATGTGTGTAAGCTGGCCATCTATTTAAGATTACCGGTTAAGTTTATCTAGAGTGTCCCACAGCAGTGGCGATTCTTACCTCGTCAAGCTGACGGGTCGTTACGTGTTTCCGATGTACCAGATAGAGGAACGTATAGTCAAACTGTAACTGCCGCTGAAACTACAAAATAAAAAAGTGCACATAAGCTACCCGTGCTAAAGTTAACCGGTAAAAGATGACTACTATTCCGAAGTAGTGGGGTTTTCTCACCTCGCCGAACTGGCGTCTATTGACCTCCGACCTCACAAGTGTTTCCGGTGATAACATCCGGTGTATGGGCGCATCCCTTAAATAAAGGGGCGCGCGCATACTAGTTTCTTCATTGTAGAGTATCGTGGCGACATGTTGTAGTGTGCAATATAAGCACGATGTCATGTATATTGATGACGTAATCCATGCAAAAGATATGCATTGCAACTCAATTTGAATGCCAAAAATGTGCATTACGAATCATCTTGAATGAAAAAGTAAAACGGTGTTTTATAAGATAGAAGGAATAAGAGCATGTAACGTAGCAAGAAACGGTATAAAAATAACAGAGAGTGGAGATCTGCATTTCAACTCGTTTTCAATGCAAAAGATGTGCATTTCGACCCGTTTTGAATGCAAACGTCAAAGAGTGTTTTTACAAGATAGGACGAGTAAAGGCAATTAATCGTGGCAAGAAACAGTTTTAAAATAATTTTAGAAATAACAGGGGGTAACAAGTGCATTTATCAATGTGGACTGCGTGTCAATTCTGTACAAAACGTTAGAGATAAGTATCAAAAACATAAACTTTGTTGACCAGAGTATATCATGTGAAGGTCCTCTGACACTATACAAAATATCACTTCATATGGGGATACATATTCACACAGTTTAACTGTCTATAGGAAACATGCCATTTCGTACTGATCATTAAGCCCACCTGGGGTCATAGTTCCCAATTTTTTTATCCAAAATGTTTCCCTCTGGGATAATGCTGTGTGGTGGTCCTTGCCCATATGTTTCTCAACTATTTCCAATACAGTGAATCTGAGTTGTGGTATGGTGTGGGGTATCTGAGACCAATATGTGGCTAAACTAGATGTAGTGGACCTGTTACGTATGGTACTCTTATGCTCAATTATGCGAGTCTTAATTTTGCGAGAGGTTCTGCCAACATAGGTTAATCCACATGGGCAAAGAATGGCATAAATCACCCCTGTGGTGTTACAGTCAGCGCTGTGTTTCAGTTGTATATCTTTACCAGTTTGGGGATGAGCAAAAACCTTACTCACTATAGCATTGTTGCATTGGCCACAATTGTGGCATCTTCGCATCCCTCTGTAGGTAGTGGTTTGTTTGTTGCGTGGATGCTTCAGTATTTCTCTTAGGTTTTTGGAACGAGTGTGTGCCATGATTGGAAAATTCTTGAAGATGTTGGCAAAATCAGGTTCATTAGCGATCATTTCCCAACGTTTCTTGATGATATGTTTGATCCTTTGTGATTGCGTGGAGTGCTTCATTACAAATACAATTCGTTCATTGGTCGATTTCTCTGATTTCTTCAACAGTTGTGTTCTGTCCATTTTCGAAACCTTTTGTACTGAAGCTTCAAGTATGTTTGCGGGGTAACCCCTTTCACTGTACCGTCTGACTTGTTCTTCCATGAAAGTGTTGCACTCATTGGAATCAGACGTGATTCTTTTAATTCTGATTAACTGCGAGGTTGGTAAGTGATCCTTGAGGTTTTTAGGGTGGGCGCTCGTGTAGTGCAGCGCATTATTGACATCCGTTGGTTTGCGGAACACTTTCGTTGAAATACCTTGTTGTGTCTTACAGATTTCAATATCCAAAAATTGTATCTTTTCGTTCTGAATATTGTGAGTAAATTGAATCCTCGGGTTGCATTCATTAAGTATTTTGATCCTGCTTTCCAATTGACTCTTGGTGCCCTTCCAGATTATGAGAATGTCGTCAATAAAGCGTAAGAATAGCACTAGGTTGTCCGTCCACTCCGTTTTCGATAAGATGTATTGTTGCTCAAAGAATGCCATAAAGGTATTCGCGTATGCCGGCGCCCCGGAAAAACCCATTGATGTACCTGTTCTTTGGAGAAAAAACTGTGATTTCCAGGTAAAATAGCTGTGGTATAAAGAGAAATGTAGGAGTTCTAAAAGAAAAACTCCTAACTTTTGGTCAAAATCAGTTTGTAAAAATCTCCATTCTATAGCTTCCAAGCCTTCTGTATGAGCTATTGACGTGTAAAGTGCCACCACGTCAATGGTGCACAATATCGTGTTATCATCAATGAGGTTATTAACCCCTGCAAGTTTATTTAAACAGTCCGTGGTATCTTTCAGGTATGTGTCCCAGGTTTGTACCAATGGTTGTAAATGGTAATCAATGTAACGTCCAACTGGTTCATGGATAGATCCACATCCTGCCACGATGGGTCTAAATGGTGGGTCTTTGGTACTCTTGTGTATCTTTGGCAACATATATATATGTGGCACTTGTGGTGTGTTTGTCCTTAAATATTTACTGGTGTTATTGTTGATTATCCCTGCATCTTCCGCTTTTTTGACAATTTCATCCAATGTTTTGCTGAATTCATGTGTGGGGTCATGATCAAGTAGTATGTATGTTTCCGCATCCAAAACATGTTGGTTAACTTTTTGGTCATAGAGTGAAGTTTCCATCATGACCAAGGCTCCTCCCTTGTCTGCTGGTTGGAATGTAATGGTGGTATCCTGTTGTAGGATATTCAAAATTCTCCTTTCTTTTTTAGTTAAGTTCTGCTTTTTAGGAATCTCATATTTGATGACTTCCAAGTCTTTTCTCACAAGGGTCTCAAAATTGTCTATTATTTTGTGTGAGATAGGGGACATAAACTTACTTTTAGGCTTGAATTTTTCAGGTTGTTTGATACTTCCATTGGTGTCTATCGTGGAAAAAAACCACTTTAATCGTAATTTGCGTAGAAATTTAAAGAGAGCAATCTCTGTTTCAAGGCCATTTGACACATAGGTAGGAACAAAAGAAGTCCCCTTATTCAAAACTCTTTCCTCTTCGATAGTTAATTGCCTTTTGGAAATGTTCACTACTAAGTTGTTTTTTTTGTTACTTGTCTCTGTGGTCGTCCTGTTTCCGTTACTTTTTTTGTGACCTTGTCCCCTGCGGGTACGTCTAGGCGTATTTCTGTTGTCTGGTCCACTGGGTGAGCAGTTGTCTGGTCCGGTGGATGAACTGACGACTGTCCTTCCGCTAAAAAAGACGGTTGAGTGCCCTTCGAGGTACTAGCTGTTGTAGTTTCACGTGTCTCCTCGACTGTTGTTGTTGGTGCCGGTCTCCTTTGTAACGAAAGGTCCTCATCCTGTACCACGCTTTCTTCTGATGATGTATTTTTTGGGGTTCTGCTGGTAAATCTCCTCTGTGCATAGGCTTCCGCCCATGTATAGACCTCGTCTAGTTTATAGTCTATCGTATCTCTACGAAATTTGCGAATTTTGCGGTCGTGTACCTCCTTTGCGTGGGTGTCCAATCTAGTATTAATGTCTTCCAGAATCTTTTTCCAATCATCTTCTGGGATGCTTTTAGATAATTCAAGTTGCAGTTTATAGATGTCTTCCTTCAAGTCATTAAGTATTTGCGAAAGCTCTTCTATAATTAGCAATATAAGGTCCAAAGAACACTTATTGAGGATCGCTTGCCACTTAATAATGAATGCTTTATTAAATTTAAACAACATGGGTTTTAGAGCAATTCGTAATCCCCTGGGGATTCTTTTTACTTTGTGGTATTCAATTAATGTCGTTGCGTGGAGCCGTTGGTTAACCTCTCTTCGCATGGTATACTCTAATTGTTTCAACATTTGAGCTGTTGTGCCCGTGGACGTGCTGAATGTGCGAACTTGTTCAATTAATGAATATATGGATGCTGCTTCATCTGTACCATATACCTTGATTTCGGCTTGATTGAGGGTGAGGTTTGCTATTTCTTGGAAAGAAGCCATTGCAAGTTAATCTATGGGTGCTAAGCTAGTTTGGGGCTGAAGTGAAACTGCTATGTAAGTGAGTAGCTAGCACACCTATCTAATCCAATTAAACGTGTGTTTGTAAGGTTCAACCTGATATTGGGAGCCTCCCAGTGTTAGTAGTTGTGCCCACAACTATTAATGAATAATGCTCTGTAGAGGCCTAGTACACACTAGGTCTGCCTGGGAGCTCACCCTATGTCCCTAGGGTTTCAAATTTTCAACTCGTCAATCAATTGTAAAACAAATATTCAATGTAAATTAATACGCAAGAATATCTTTGTGGGTAATACCTTCTTTAGTGGTACAATATTCACTTATATGCATTCAAAAATATAGGTGCTGTCTTAATCAGTTATTCAAAGAGCAAACAAATTAGGTCAGAAGCACACTAGTACTTCAATAAATGAAACTTATAGAACTTAAATCATAACATTTCCCAATGCATTTCGGGTCAATAGCGACCCTTCTTCAGGGGAATACAATTACAAATGCCGAATCCAATTTTAATACTGTTACAACACATAGATCATCACATCAGTTCCGTCTTCAAAGCACTGTGGACAAAAAAAATATATATGTTCCAATGTATTTACATGGAATGTACATGATCTTAAAAATAGAATTAACACTCTAGTCCATAGATGTGAGTCCAAACCCTTAATTAATGAGAGAGTATGAGAAACAAGAGTAGTTCATAGTCAGACGTGAGGAGTTGAGAATATTTGCAACCAGAAGTGGCACCCAACATTTCCTTGTGTGCAAGAAATGCATAGTCTAAAAAAGTGTTAACCCATAACCAGAGGTGAAATATAGTCTGATACGAAGCAAAAAACATCTACCTGATGTTAAAGATGTTGTGATATCTACATGTACATGACGAACCTGGAAACTCGTGATCGGCCTCTAGGGGAAATATATTAAAAAGACTCACTATCCTATGAGCAGTGAACATGACAAAACGAATTTGTAGGGAAAATGCGTGCGTTTGGTTCTTACCCAAAATATGATGCATATACGTCTCCAGTAGACCAAATGGGGACGGCGTGTAAACCGATAGTGACTGCCACTAAAAAGTAAACAATGTGTGTAAGCTGGCCATCTATTTAAGATTACCGGTTAAGTTTATCTAGAGTGTCCCACAGCAGTGGCGATTCTTACCTCGTCAAGCTGACGGGTCGTTACGTGTTTCCGATGTACCAGATAGAGGAACGTATAGTCAAACTGTAACTGCCGCTGAAACTACAAAATAAAAAAGTGCACATAAGCTACCCGTGCTAAAGTTAACCGGTAAAAGATGACTACTATTCCGAAGTAGTGGGGTTTTCTCACCTCGCCGAACTGGCGTCTATTGACCTCCGACCTCACAAGTGTTTCCGGTGATAACATCCGGTGTATGGGCGCATCCCTTAAATAAAGGGGCGCGCGCATACTAGTTTCTTCATTGTAGAGTATCGTGGCGACATGTTGTAGTGTGCAATATAAGCACGATGTCATGTATATTGATGACGTAATCCATGCAAAAGATATGCATTGCAACTCAATTTGAATGCCAAAAATGTGCATTACGAATCATCTTGAATGAAAAAGTAAAACGGTGTTTTATAAGATAGAAGGAATAAGAGCATGTAACGTAGCAAGAAACGGTATAAAAATAACAGAGAGTGGAGATCTGCATTTCAACTCGTTTTCAATGCAAAAGATGTGCATTTCGACCCGTTTTGAATGCAAACGTCAAAGAGTGTTTTTACAAGATAGGACGAGTAAAGGCAATTAATCGTGGCAAGAAACAGTTTTAAAATAATTTTAGAAATAACAGGGGGTAACAAGTGCATTTATCAATGTGGACTGCGTGTCAATTCTGTACAAAACGTTAGAGATAAGTATCAAAAACATAAACTTTGTTGACCAGAGTATATCATGTGAAGGTCCTCTGACACTATACAAAATATCACTTCATATGGGGATACATATTCACACAGTTTAACTGTCTATAGGAAACATGCCATTTCGTACTGATCATTAAGCCCACCTGGGGTCATAGTTCCCAATTTTTTTATCCAAAATGTTTCCCTCTGGGATAATGCTGTGTGGTGGTCCTTGCCCATATGTTTCTCAACTATTTCCAATACAGTGAATCTGAGTTGTGGTATGGTGTGGGGTATCTGAGACCAATATGTGGCTAAACTAGATGTAGTGGACCTGTTACGTATGGTACTCTTATGCTCAATTATGCGAGTCTTAATTTTGCGAGAGGTTCTGCCAACATAGGTTAATCCACATGGGCAAAGAATGGCATAAATCACCCCTGTGGTGTTACAGTCAGCGCTGTGTTTCAGTTGTATATCTTTACCAGTTTGGGGATGAGCAAAAACCTTACTCACTATAGCATTGTTGCATTGGCCACAATTGTGGCATCTTCGCATCCCTCTGTAGGTAGTGGTTTGTTTGTTGCGTGGATGCTTCAGTATTTCTCTTAGGTTTTTGGAACGAGTGTGTGCCATGATTGGAAAATTCTTGAAGATGTTGGCAAAATCAGGTTCATTAGCGATCATTTCCCAACGTTTCTTGATGATATGTTTGATCCTTTGTGATTGCGTGGAGTGCTTCATTACAAATACAATTCGTTCATTGGTCGATTTCTCTGATTTCTTCAACAGTTGTGTTCTGTCCATTTTCGAAACCTTTTGTACTGAAGCTTCAAGTATGTTTGCGGGGTAACCCCTTTCACTGTACCGTCTGACTTGTTCTTCCATGAAAGTGTTGCACTCATTGGAATCAGACGTGATTCTTTTAATTCTGATTAACTGCGAGGTTGGTAAGTGATCCTTGAGGTTTTTAGGGTGGGCGCTCGTGTAGTGCAGCGCATTATTGACATCCGTTGGTTTGCGGAACACTTTCGTTGAAATACCTTGTTGTGTCTTACAGATTTCAATATCCAAAAATTGTATCTTTTCGTTCTGAATATTGTGAGTAAATTGAATCCTCGGGTTGCATTCATTAAGTATTTTGATCCTGCTTTCCAATTGACTCTTGGTGCCCTTCCAGATTATGAGAATGTCGTCAATAAAGCGTAAGAATAGCACTAGGTTGTCCGTCCACTCCGTTTTCGATAAGATGTATTGTTGCTCAAAGAATGCCATAAAGGTATTCGCGTATGCCGGCGCCCCGGAAAAACCCATTGATGTACCTGTTCTTTGGAGAAAAAACTGTGATTTCCAGGTAAAATAGCTGTGGTATAAAGAGAAATGTAGGAGTTCTAAAAGAAAAACTCCTAACTTTTGGTCAAAATCAGTTTGTAAAAATCTCCATTCTATAGCTTCCAAGCCTTCTGTATGAGCTATTGACGTGTAAAGTGCCACCACGTCAATGGTGCACAATATCGTGTTATCATCAATGAGGTTATTAACCCCTGCAAGTTTATTTAAACAGTCCGTGGTATCTTTCAGGTATGTGTCCCAGGTTTGTACCAATGGTTGTAAATGGTAATCAATGTAACGTCCAACTGGTTCATGGATAGATCCACATCCTGCCACGATGGGTCTAAATGGTGGGTCTTTGGTACTCTTGTGTATCTTTGGCAACATATATATATGTGGCACTTGTGGTGTGTTTGTCCTTAAATATTTACTGGTGTTATTGTTGATTATCCCTGCATCTTCCGCTTTTTTGACAATTTCATCCAATGTTTTGCTGAATTCATGTGTGGGGTCATGATCAAGTAGTATGTATGTTTCCGCATCCAAAACATGTTGGTTAACTTTTTGGTCATAGAGTGAAGTTTCCATCATGACCAATACATCTTATCGAAAACGGAGTGGACGGACAACCTAGTGCTATTCTTACGCTTTATTGACGACATTCTCATAATCTGGAAGGGCACCAAGAGTCAATTGGAAAGCAGGATCAAAATACTTAATGAATGCAACCCGAGGATTCAATTTACTCACAATATTCAGAACGAAAAGATACAATTTTTGGATATTGAAATCTGTAAGACACAACAAGGTATTTCAACGAAAGTGTTCCGCAAACCAACGGATGTCAATAATGCGCTGCACTACACGAGCGCCCACCCTAAAAACCTCAAGGATCACTTACCAACCTCGCAGTTAATCAGAATTAAAAGAATCACGTCTGATTCCAATGAGTGCAACACTTTCATGGAAGAACAAGTCAGACGGTACAGTGAAAGGGGTTACCCCGCAAACATACTTGAAGCTTCAGTACAAAAGGTTTCGAAAATGGACAGAACACAACTGTTGAAGAAATCAGAGAAATCGACCAATGAACGAATTGTATTTGTAATGAAGCACTCCACGCAATCACAAAGGATCAAACATATCATCAAGAAACGTTGGGAAATGATCGCTAATGAACCTGATTTTGCCAACATCTTCAAGAATTTTCCAATCATGGCACACACTCGTTCCAAAAACCTAAGAGAAATACTGAAGCATCCACGCAACAAACAAACCACTACCTACAGAGGGATGCGAAGATGCCACAATTGTGGCCAATGCAACAATGCTATAGTGAGTAAGGTTTTTGCTCATCCCCAAACTGGTAAAGATATACAACTGAAACACAGCGCTGACTGTAACACCACAGGGGTGATTTATGCCATTCTTTGCCCATGTGGATTAACCTATGTTGGCAGAACCTCTCGCAAAATTAAGACTCGCATAATTGAGCATAAGAGTACCATACGTAACAGGTCCACTACATCTAGTTTAGCCACATATTGGTCTCAGATACCCCACACCATACCACAACTCAGATTCACTGTATTGGAAATAGTTGAGAAACATATGGGCAAGGACCACCACACAGCATTATCCCAGAGGGAAACATTTTGGATAAAAAAATTGGGAACTATGACCCCAGGTGGGCTTAATGATCAGTACGAAATGGCATGTTTCCTATAGACAGTTAAACTGTGTGAATATGTATCCCCATATGAAGTGATATTTTGTATAGTGTCAGAGGACCTTCACATGATATACTCTGGTCAACAAAGTTTATGTTTTTGATACTTATCTCTAACGTTTTGTACAGAATTGACACGCAGTCCACATTGATAAATGCACTTGTTACCCCCTGTTATTTCTAAAATTATTTTAAAACTGTTTCTTGCCACGATTAATTGCCTTTACTCGTCCTATCTTGTAAAAACACTCTTTGACGTTTGCATTCAAAACGGGTCGAAATGCACATCTTTTGCATTGAAAACGAGTTGAAATGCAGATCTCCACTCTCTGTTATTTTTATACCGTTTCTTGCTACGTTACATGCTCTTATTCCTTCTATCTTATAAAACACCGTTTTACTTTTTCATTCAAGATGATTCGTAATGCACATTTTTGGCATTCAAATTGAGTTGCAATGCATATCTTTTGCATGGATTACGTCATCAATATACATGACATCGTGCTTATATTGCACACTACAACATGTCGCCACGATACTCTACAATGAAGAAACTAGTATGCGCGCGCCCCTTTATTTAAGGGATGCGCCCATACACCGGATGTTATCACCGGAAACACTTGTGAGGTCGGAGGTCAATAGACGCCAGTTCGGCGAGGTGAGAAAACCCCACTACTTCGGAATAGTAGTCATCTTTTACCGGTTAACTTTAGCACGGGTAGCTTATGTGCACTTTTTTATTTTGTAGTTTCAGCGGCAGTTACAGTTTGACTATACGTTCCTCTATCTGGTACATCGGAAACACGTAACGACCCGTCAGCTTGACGAGGTAAGAATCGCCACTGCTGTGGGACACTCTAGATAAACTTAACCGGTAATCTTAAATAGATGGCCAGCTTACACACATTGTTTACTTTTTAGTGGCAGTCACTATCGGTTTACACGCCGTCCCCATTTGGTCTACTGGAGACGTATATGCATCATATTTTGGGTAAGAACCAAACGCACGCATTTTCCCTACAAATTCGTTTTGTCATGTTCACTGCTCATAGGATAGTGAGTCTTTTTAATATATTTCCCCTAGAGGCCGATCACGAGTTTCCAGGTTCGTCATGTACATGTAGATATCACAACATCTTTAACATCAGGTAGATGTTTTTTGCTTCGTATCAGACTATATTTCACCTCTGGTTATGGGTTAACACTTTTTTAGACTATGCATTTCTTGCACACAAGGAAATGTTGGGTGCCACTTCTGGTTGCAAATATTCTCAACTCCTCACGTCTGACTATGAACTACTCTTGTTTCTCATACTCTCTCATTAATTAAGGGTTTGGACTCACATCTATGGACTAGAGTGTTAATTCTATTTTTAAGATCATGTACATTCCATGTAAATACATTGGAACATATATATTTTTTTTGTCCACAGTGCTTTGAAGACGGAACTGATGTGATGATCTATGTGTTGTAACAGTATTAAAATTGGATTCGGCATTTGTAATTGTATTCCCCTGAAGAAGGGTCGCTATTGACCCGAAATGCATTGGGAAATGTTATGATTTAAGTTCTATAAGTTTCATTTATTGAAGTACTAGTGTGCTTCTGACCTAATTTGTTTGCTCTTTGAATAACTGAAGTTGTTAGTCTTGATTAAGACAGCACCTATATTTTTGAATGCATATAAGTGAATATTGTACCACTAAAGAAGGTATTACCCACAAAGATATTCTTGCGTATTAATTTACATTGAATATTTGTTTTACAATTGATTGACGAGTTGAAAATTTGAAACCCTAGGGACATAGGGTGAGCTCCCAGGCAGACCTAGTGTGTACTAGGCCTCTACAGAGCATTATTCATTAATAGTTGTGGGCACAACTACTAACACTGGGAGGCTCCCAATATCAGGTTGAACCTTACAAACACACGTTTAATTGGATTAGATAGGTGTGCTAGCTACTCACTTACATAGTCGTGGACCCTTTGCCAGGAGGCTCTGCGCCTCTGGCAGTGGCTGGAACGTCAGGGCGTGACTCTGACGGTTCAACACCTGGCAGGTTCTCTGAACGCCAGGGCGGACGAACTCAGCCGTCGGTGCTCGATGGATCACGAATGGCGTCTGAACTCGGACGTGGCGCAAGGCCTCTTTCTGCAATGGGGAGATCCTTGGTTAGATCTATTCGCCACAGAAGAGAACGCGCAATGTCATCAGTTCTGCGCGTTGGAGTTTCCAAGACGGCACTCGCACGGCGACGCCTTTCAACGCGAGTGGAGTTGCGGTCTGTTATACGCCTTTCCGCCTATACCACTTCTGCCCAGAGTGCTGAAGATCAGGCGCGACCGGGCCCAAGTTATCCTTGTGGCTCCGGACTGGGCTCGAAGGTACTGGTATCCCGAGCTACTCAGCATGTCAGTCGGTCCCCCAATCTGCCTGCCCCTTCAGTCAAGTCATAGTCAAGTCATAAAATTTATATAGCGCACTACATACCCAGAGGGTTTCAAGGCGCTTAGGAAGGGGAGGAGGGTTATTTGTCAAAAATCCACGTTTTAAGCTGTTTTCTGAATGCTAGGTGATTCTGGGTGAGGCGAAGGTAAGCGGGAGTGAGTTCCATGTTTTGGCAGCCAGGTATGAAAAGGATCTGCCTCCCATGGTGGTCTTGTTGATGCGAGGTACAGTGGCGAGGGCTTGGCTGGAAGAGCGAAGTTGGCGGGAGGGGGTGTAGAAGGACAGTCGAGAATTGAGGCAATCTGGTCCGATGTCGTAGAGTGATTTGTGTGCGTGGGTAAGCAGACGGAAAGTAATCCTCTTATTGACTGGTAGCCAGTGGAGGTCTTTAAGGTGACCAGAGATGTGTTCGTTGCGTGGGATGTCTAATATGAGCCTGGCTGAGGCGTTTTGGATTCGTTGTAGTTTCTTCTGGAGTTTAGCGGTGGTACCTGCGTAGAGGGTGTTTCCGTAGTCCAGTCGGCTCGTGACCAGGGCATGGGTGACTGTTTTCCTTGTTTCGGTGGGGATCCAGCGAAATGTTTTTCTGAGCATGCGAAGAATGTTAAAGCAGGAAGAGGATACAGCGCTGACTTGTCTGTTCATTGAGAGTGAAGAATCCAGGATGACGCCAAGGTTCCGTGCGTGATCTGTCGGGGTGGGTGCATTTCCGAGGGCTTCCGGCCACCAGGAGTCGTCCCATGCAGAGGGGGATTTACCTAAGATGAGGACTTCTGTTTTGTCTGAGTTCAGTTTCAGACGGCTTTGTTTCATCCATTCGGCGACTTCTTTCATTCCTTCGTGTAGGTTAGTTTTGGCGGTGCTGGGGTCCTTGGTGAGAGATAGGATCAGTTGAGTGTCATCCGCGTAAGAGATGATGTTGAGGTTGTGTTGGCGGGCGATGGCCGCGAGGGGGCTCATGTATACGTTGAAGAGGGTGGGACTGAGTGAGGATCCTTGTGGTACGCCGCAGATGATTTCAGAGGCCTCGGACTTGAATGGTGGGAGGCGGACTCTCTGGGTTCTTCCGGTGAGGAACGAGGTGATCCATTCCAGTGCCTTTCCTTGGATTCCGATGTTTCTGAGGCGTTGTAAAAGGGTGCTGTGGCAGACTGTGTCGAAGGCTGCAGAGAGGTCGAGGAGGATGAGGGCGACTGTGTCTCCATTGTCCAGTAGAGTTCGAATGGCGTCTGTTGCTGCGATGAGGGCGGTCTCAGTGCTGTGTTTGGCTCGGAAGCCAGATTGTGAGGGGTCGAGTGATTTGTTGGCTTCGAGGAAGGCGGCGAGCTGGTTGTTGACAGCTTTCTCGATGACTTTGGCCGGGAATGGAAGAAGCGAGATGGGGCGGTAGTTTTTGAGTTCGGTGGGGTCTGCTGTTGGTTTTTTCAGAAGGGCGGTGAGTTCAGCGTGTTTCCAGTCTTCTGGGAAGGTAGCGGAGTTGAAGGAGCAGTTGATGACGTCTCGGAGGTGCGGTGCTATGATGGAGTCTGCTTTGTTGAAGATGTGGTGAGGGCATGGGTCTGTGGGGGATCCAGAGTGGATGGAATTCATCAGGCGGATGGTGTCCTCAGTGGAGATTGGGTTCCAGGCGTTAAGGGTGTTAACGAGGGGAAGATGGTCAGCTGATGGTAGGGTGGGTTGGCTTCCGGGTTGGTTGTCAAAGCTGTTGTGGATGTCAGCAATCTTGTTGTGGAAAAAAGAGGCTAGGGAATCGCAGAGGGTTTGAGAGGGGGTGATGTCGTTGGAGTTGGCCGAGGGGTTGGAAAATTCCTTGACGATGTTGAAAAGTTCCTTGCTGTTGTGGGCGTTGTTGTCAAGTCGATCCTTGAATGCTGTTTTCTTGGCTTTTCGGATCAGTTGGTGGTGAGTGCGGGTGGCACTTTTGAAGGCGTCCTTGTTGCTGGTGGATGGGTCTTTTTTCCAGGCCTTTTCAAGGGAGCGGCACAGTTTCTTGGACTTCTTGAGATCATCGTTGAACCATGAGGCCTTCTTGTTGCCAAGTTTGTGTTGACGTTTTTTCAGTGGTGCTAAGGTGTCGGCGGTGTTGGATAGCCAAAGGGTGAGGTTGGATGCGGCTTCGTTGGCGTTAGAAGAGGGGGCTGGGGAGGTTCGAAGGAGCGATGTGGAGATCTGATCCGTGGTGATTTTGTTCCAGTTTCTTTGTAGAGTTGGTTGGAGGTGGATGATGGGTTTCGGCTTGTTGTAGGAACCTGTCCAGTCTCCACCTCCATGCTTGGAGATTGAGCGGCGGCAGTTGAGGCCATTTGACTTGCCTCCTGAAGTTTGTGATGTAATTCTGGCTGCCAGGCGTCCCTCCACGAAGTCGATATACGCCTGTCGGTGGAACAGATTTGTGGCATGGTGCATAGCAAAGGCTGTGGATCCTCTTTCTGCCCCTCTTTCCGAGGTTCTTCTTTTTCTTCTCTCTCTTGCCCAGCAGGGCTCTGCTCTGGGCACTATCAAGGGCTACCTTTCGGCCCTTTCAGCCTTTCTAAGGCTTCCTGATCAGCCTTCTTTGTTCAAGTCCCCAATTGTAACGAGATTCTTGAAGGGCATCACACACATGTATCCACCTGTTCCGTTTGTGATGCCTCAGTGGGACTTGAACCTGGTTCTAACCTTTTTGATGTGTGCTCCCTTTGAGCCCCTTCATTCTTGTCCTCTCCGTCTCCTGACTTTAAAGACGGCTTTCCTGGTTGCCATCACCTCTGCCAGGAGAGTGAGTGAGCTCCAGGCTCTTTCTGTCCAACCCCCTTTCCTGTCCATTCATCCCGACAAGGTAGTTCGGAGGACTAGACCTTCTTTCCTGCCCAAAGTAGTTTCTGCTTTTCACATCGGGCAGTCAATCACCCTCCCCTCCTTCTTCCCGCCTCCGCATCCTTCAAAGGATGAAGAGCGGCTCCATCGTCTGGACCCAAAACGTGCGCTTTCATTTTATATGGATCGCACACGCCAGTTCCGGGTGGATGACCCAACTGTTTGTTGGCTACGTGGGTGCGAAGAAGGGACGGGCGGTACATAAACGGACCATCTCTCGGTGGGTCGTTCTGTGCATCAAAGCGTGCTACTCTTTGGCTCGGAAGGAGCCTCCTGTTGGGCTGAGGGCCCATTCCACTCGGGCCACGGGGGCCACTTCTGCCCTGGGCCGGGGAGTACCCTTGCAGGACATTTGCCAGGCGGCTACGTGGGCCTCGCTGCACACCTTTGCGAGGCACTACTGCCTGGACAGTCAAGTCCGGAGGGATGGCTTCTTTGGCCGTTCTGTCCTCCAGGCCTTTCTGGTGTAGGAATGTATTGGTTCGCAGACCCACCACCGGGGTTGGTATTGCTGGGGTATCTATTCTAAGGTAAGGAATCTAATACTAACGTGTTTCTTTCAGATGAACAAGTTACTTACCTTCGGTAACGATATATCTGTAAGAAACATTAGTTAGTATTAGATTCCTTACCGAACCCACCCATCCTCCCCGTTCTGCGAACTGATACCTAGGGTTAAGGACATCCCTTTCAGGGCCCTAGTTTCAAAATGGCACCAGTGTTGGTTCTCACACGGCTCTGCGTGTTCTGGCGCGGAAAAGCTGTGTACAAAGAACTGACGTCAGCGCGCGGAGGCGGCGTCATCACGGCGCACGACGCCAACGACGGACGCGGAGCCGCAGGGGACGCCTGCAGACGCCTACCGACGCGCAGGGGTACTGCTACGCAAAAGTTTCCGGATCCAGACTGACGCCTGGGGATATTCTAAGGTAAGGAATCTAATACTAACTAATGTTTCTTACAGATATATCGTTACCGAAGGTAAGTAACTTGTTCTTTTTGACATTTGAAGTGTCCATAATGTGTTGTTTTGTTTAGAATTGTTTCTGTTCGGGATGAATGATTAATATTGATAAATTGATTTTGATTGGTTTTCTTTGTTACATGTATATTTCCAATGATAATGTATAGTGTTGTAAATAGATAAATGTACAGTGGTCTTGTTTTGCATTTATGAATCTTTAAAAACAATTCAAAAATATAAAAATGGTTGGTATAAATAAAAATACCTTATCAAACTAAATAAAGTATAGTTTGAGTTTTGGAGTAAATTTTGAATAAGGGTGGAGGAGGCAATTTCGTTTTTTCTTGATAAAATAAGGTCCAGCCTACTACATGCCCTGAAGGACCTATCTCCATAGATTTACAAAGTTTCTTATGGTCGGCGTGCAGGTGTGTGAAATCAATTGCGACACTGTCTTTTTTGGTCTCCAGAGAGGTGCGGGTGAGTTGGACTGATTCCTCCAATCTTTCCATAGCAGCCAGCATGGTGTCGAGCTTAGCAGCCATCTGGTCGGCATCCGCAGGTTCCGTCTACTTTTCCATTTTCCCTTACAATTGCGCTCCTCCCGTGCCAGTTCGCGCCCTAGTACCCCCAGACATGAGCAGTGAGGTGGATGAAAAGCTTGCACTCTGAACAGCAACGACCAGCGGCCGGCGGCACTCCAGCAGGCAGCCCAGGCAGCGCAAGTTGAGAGGCGCACAGGTGCGGGGGGGGGGGGGGGGGGGCAAGTGGGAAAAAGTGCTTCGCCTGGAATGGCAGTCGCGTCTCTCCTCAGCCTCTTGCCTCCGGCCAGTAGGGAATTGGGAACTGAAGGTCACTGCGCCCGCACCCAGGGCCGGCCGGGTAATGCTCCGGGCAGTGGTTTCCAGCTGTGGCAGCGCGGGCATCCTCAAAGGGCCAGAGTTAGTTCCCCAGGACAGCCATGGGGTGCGCAATAGGTGGCATCGCTGCAGAAACCCCACGCAGACATCTGCTCCACAACGCAATCCACGCCAGCCGGCGTCTCCGCTCCGCAGTACTCAACGTTGGGTGCCCCGGGCCGGCACCTCATGCAGGGGCACAACTTCAGAAAATCGCGAAGCCTCCAGGATGGGGGGGTGGGGGGGGCTAGTTCGGAGCCCAAATCCAGTGCAGCTCCGGGTCGCAGTGACGGTTGCCCCCTGTAAATTCGGCGCCGTCAGCCAAAAGCGTGCACTTCGCCTACCAGGCCTTGCCTCGGGGCCCAGCCGGCAGACACAAGCCCCGGCCTCTCGTAGATGGGCTCGCCGATATCTCAACCACCGCCTGTTGCGCCGGACAAGCACCTCGTTCTGGGGCACAAATGTTCTGGTGCTTAGGGCTCCCAGTGCGGGCGGCAGCTGGATATTTGTTTCAATGTCCGGGCTCCTACGGGTCACAGCAGCGAGCGCCTCAGCCGAGTTAGGCGCCCCAAGGCAGTCGCAGCCACTCCGCCCACCAGGCCGCGCCTCAGGGCCCAGCTCGCAGACACGAGCCCCGGCCTCGCCCAGATATAAACCACCGGCCAGGCGCCTGGATGTGCGGGTGTGTCGTCATGGAAGACAGCGGTGCGGTCGAAAGCTCCCGATCAGCCCCAAAATCAGCAGGGTGGTGGTCGACAGTCCAATAGCACCTCACCTGAAGTTTCAGCTGGTGGCGGATAAGTGTAACGGAGTAATGGCCTGGGGAAGGGGAGCTCGGTCCGGAGCTCTACTCTAGTGCGTCCGTCTCAATTGCGTGCTTAGCCATGCCCCGTTAGTCCATGCTCCATAGTGGAGACCAGTGTACAGTCCAACTTGGTCAGAGAAGATGAGGAAGAAGTGGGGGGACCGTTTGGCTGACAAGACTATGTCCATGCACAGGGGGAAGTATCCAATGTGCAGGTATGACATGTGGCCAGTAGGGTGTTTGAAGTGAGGGGGGTGATTAGGTGATGGAAAGCGGGGAAAGTGGGTCACCAACCTGATTCCACGAGAGCCTTCCCACCACCCTGACAGCGCGAGCAGTCGGGACCCACCACACTGTCTAGCATCAAACGCATGGACCGGTACACCAGGAGCTAAACCACCACAGGCCAACCACAAGGGAATAAAGTCACGTGCTGCCTCCGGCCCCCATGTATCTAGGAAGCTGTAGTATGGCTCACCTGAAAGGCCCCAGCCAGGCCTCAGTGCCCCTGTGTGAGAGAAGCCCCGCCAACTCTGACACCTCAAGTCTGCCAAAGCTGCAGGTCCCATAGCGCTGGCAGCACTCCAAGCCGGCCCCGTCTAAGAAGGCTCCCACGGCCTCCTGAGCCCTGAGCAGCATCACTGATGGCTCACCTGGCCACACCAGCCTGGTCCATATGCAAATGCCCAGTCACCTGAAATGCACGGGAGGGGTGCACAAAACTATGCCCCCTGTCCAACCGAGTCCTGCACTTGTCCGTCAATGGGCGGACTCGGCACGGGCCATGCTCCAGCAGCTGCAGTCCTCTCGTGCAGGCCCAAGCCTCTCCTCGTCGTCTCAAAGGCTCTTTGGGAAACTGGCAGTACCACCATTATCCGGGGCCCCGGAGCGGTAGAATCACCCCCTCTGTGACATAAGAACGGGCGCCAGCAGCACAATGAAAGCGGAGTTTTGACCTGTGAGGAGAGAGCTTACGGAGGGATGTATGCCATCTTGGCCGACCTGGCCACACGCTAGGTATGCTTACGTATTCATGATAACCTCGGATTCAAGGTGGGGTTAGAATGTCATCGACATTTGATACAAGCTTGTTTTACACTTCTACAGGCAACTCTGGGCCTGTTATATTGCATTACGAACTGTTCAGTTTGTATACTAGCACACTACTGTATACTCTTACACTATTGGTTCATTGAACTTTGGTTGAGGCCTTCTGCACTGGAGTCGCCCGTTTCCTTGCGATATCTAAAGAGTTATATGGTTTATGATGTTAATAAACCATCTCTTAAAACTGGAACCTGTAGAATGTTTTATCATGCATTTGTTGCTTGCAAAAAACCTTGCTGTATTGTATACATAATTTGATTTTGAATGAGATCCGAGCAAACCTCTGTTCTTCATACAACTAAATACCCAGGGTTCACACAGACATTTGGGTTGCTCTTGTTTCTTGTAACTGATCTTTTTCTGAATCTCTTATTACTCCGAAGCAGCCTTAAACTGACAGGGGTTTGGTATAGGCCACTCCTCTCAGCCACTTCTTCTCATAGGAACTTTTGTGTTTCTTAACTCCATTGAATAAGCATGTCTTTACTATAATTGGCATACCTTTTATCTTGTAAATATAAAATCGGTTTAGGCTATACATACTATTGTCACACTGTTGACATACGGTTGAGAAATTATTCATTTGTCTGCAAACGTCTAGCAGTAGTTATTAAAAAGGAAAAATATCTGACTGGGAGCTTGAGTCCTTTGCAGAAGAGTGTTCAAAACACTGCTTTTGTACCACAGGGGTGTATCTGCTTATATCAAGAACAGTCTTCTGCATTCCACCCTTACTAGAAAGAGTTCAGGAAAAAAGAATGAACCTCCTTCTTGCCTTTTAACATTGGCATTGTTGGGGTCAGGCTCTTTGACATTGAGCCTTTGACTTGGAGCCATGCAGTGCCAAGGAGTTTAAGGTTGCCACGAGGCATTCCTTTCCCAATCCTTTCAACGCTAAGGCATGCCAATTGGATATTGAAGCTTTCAGCTGCTCCTCCAGCACAAGAGATTACCAGGAAAAAGCAATCGACCACATCTGGATGAGATAGATCTTGAAGATCATGTGTCCAGAGTCCTAAGACAACTTGTACATCGCTTAAGAGTACTCTAAATTGAGAGCATCTCTGTTTTTTCTTCACTGTCAAACTCATTGATTTCTCAGACAAGATGCCCATCCAAGTCTCATCAATTTATAATGCCATCTTTTCAGAGAATTTAATTAGAAGAACTGTTCAACGGAATACTACCTCTTTTAATCTAAAAATGCTGTTTGTAATTCTAGAGGCTCTGTGTCAGAGCTTCTTCCCGAAATCAGATGTCTATTAGGTCGAGTTTTGCTGGAACCAGCTCTGGAAATATTCCTTAGCTATGGAAAAAAAGACCTCCCTGCCTAAAAAAAATAAAGTATAAGTCCCAAAAAACAGCTTGCATCTTTACTCGGGACGAATTCTTGAGTGAGGTCTGCAATATGGGGAAAAAAAGCAGTTCCTCATCTTGTAGCCTACCCGAGATATTTAGATGCAGGAGAATAAGGCCTTGTTATTCCTAAGACTCCAGACAATCGGGGGCAAAGGAAATGCTTCACGGAGGTGGTGAGTGAGGACATAGTGGTATCAAACCAGGTAATCTGTGCTAGTGCAGATGTAGCAGATATTTCATGATCAGGTGTAGCAGTGGAATCTCAGGGTGGGGGGACTGGGCCAGATGTAACTGCAAGTACCAAAGAAAAATTGGAAACTGACAATCACAGGTATCCCAGTTTTGCACCTCATTCAGATGAGATGCATTAGGTCCGAGCTCAGCCTGCATTCCAATGTGGTAGGCCAGTTAAACGGAAAAGTACACTAGATGCAACAGCAGCATTGTTGCTTCAGGCAAAATTACAGTGGGCTACCTGACCAGGTGTCCAAGCAGTAGGTAACTGGGGACACACAAAAGGTTTGGCTGGGTGACCAAGACCTTACAGTTGTATCAGTGTATCTGCCAGGCATACAAAAGAACCAACCCAATACCTTAAAAAGAATGATAACAAAGTGAGGAATTAAATGTGACTACGTTATTTATCAGTGCTTCATCACTTGTGAGAATCTCCGATGAGAGTGCTGCATCTTATGAAGTTCCTCTAAATACAAAATTAGAAGACTTTGCATCCATCGATCTGTAAAAATTGAATGCACTTTTGATGGAGGGATTTTCCTTATGCTTTTGCAAGGATTCCCTCCCAATTCCAACTTGCATCGTAAAGCTAAAAATGTGCCAAAATGATATAATCACCCCTGCATGGGCTCACCACTGATTGTTCAGAGATTTGTTAGAACGGTCTACACCGACCACACATGAAATCACTGAGATTGTATCTCCCAAAGCCTTCCCAGGATATGCTAAGGCCTTTCCCTAATGTACATGTGGCCTGCAGAAATCTCTGCGAAGCATTGAACATAACTGTAAATGTAAATGTAGTATACTTGTAAAGCACACAGCTGCCCCAGCAACGGGGTGTCCCGGCGCTGTATAACGCTGGGCACCCCCAAGGTGAAGCCAGGCATCCCAGCGTTGTAGGGGCCGTTGTGGAGATTAAGCAAGCTATTGCCCAGAGTTGCAGCGTGGGACCCATGATTAGAGTAGGCACCGAGGCGAGAGAATTATCGAGTCCACGGACATTAAGCCCAAGACCCTGCCGCGTCGGGATTTGAACCCTGGTCCCGGGCCTGATCTCTGCTTCAGGGTCTGCCGCTTCTAACCAGTGAGCCACACTTCTCCAACATATAATGGACCTGCACTATTAGGAGTGCGGTTAGAAGTCTGGCACTGACAGACCACCTGTTCTAGGGTTTCTCAAGAATGTCATAGTCTATTGTGGCTTGGCCTCCAGCCCAAATAAACTTCATGCAGATACCCCTTGGAAAGTGAAAAAACGTGTTCGGGTTAAAGACGGGAATATTCAGACATCAATACAGAAATGTAGATAACACTACCATTTCTAGAAGATGGGTACTACACATAATTGACAATGGTTGTACCACTTTTACATCTGAGCGGATCAGGAATAGCGTTGTGAACCCCCCTATGCAGGTTGCCTTATTTGGACCTACCGCATATGAAAACTGCTTGATTCGGTAGTGCCAGTCAGTCTTATTCTATTAATGCCCTATTTACTGAAATCTGGGCAAAAGCTTTACATTCAAAATTTGAGTTAAGGGTCCATGGCATCTTCAGCTGTCCAGCACTTCACTGGTATCTTTGGGTAATCAGCCTACTTCTAATACATCTTCACATATACAAAGCAGCCATGGTTACAGTTTACTCCTGTATACTTTGCAAAAGTCACAAGTCAGCCCTTCTTGCCCAGTGGCTTTAGATCTTGCACGCTCCTCGATCGCCATTTCAATTTCCCAGATTGTTTTAGGAGTGTTTAATTGTTCCCATAGTGCTCCTTTTTTGCCCAAAGGCAGGGCTGTCTTATCCAGGTAGGTGTACCACAACAAACCTCTATATTGATTTGTCGGATATTGTTTCATCTACTTAAGAATAGTTGTTGCCAAACTGCTCACTGAAATCTACCTTAACTTCAGGTCTTTGTTGGAAGTAACTGAATTCTTTATTAAGTGGATACATGCAGGTAAGTCGATGGGATTCCACAGATCTCACACCAAGATTTGAAGCGTGTCTAAAAGTGCACAGCCAAGAGTTGCCAAGTAATGGCGTCTGTCATCACTGTTGTGTTTAGTTTACTCAGTCTGTGAATGATCCACAAACCTGGATGGTCAAATAAAATATCCTTTATTAAGTGTCCGCTGTATATGCATTTCAATCCAGGTCCCAGTGCATGTCGCACCGAGTAGTATATAGTTCAATGAACTATGTGAAAATGAAACTATAACATACACAATAAACTTAACTTAAATGCTCAATATAAAAAGAGGCAACAATTAGTCTATCACGATGGTAGTCAATGTTTTCTGGAAGAAATGTTTATCCCCTGCTGTTGATTGAATAGTCTTGAAATAGTGTTGATAAACACACTATAATATAAGAAAGGCCTACATTGTGCTCAGAAATAAAAGGGAAATGTTCCATCATTGCTCCAAAGGAATGGTATGCAAACTGATGGAATAGAAATCACAAATATCCTATAAAACATACGGCCCAATCATAAAGATAAACTGCGCCAGAAATCCCAGTAAACCAGTCCCAGTAAAGAACTGAAAGTTTCAAATATGCTGAAGTACATCTCCAGCATGCACGTTTAGCCATCACCAGCTTGTAAAGCTAAGCAAAAAAACACCTGTCAACGGTGTGCAATCCATTAAAACAAGCATGCAAACAGTGTACAGGCATGCAAATAAAGTGATCAAAAACCCACCATTATGCGACTTGAAACTCAAACGGACAAAGCCAAAGGAAAAGACGCGTTAGATACAGGTAAAAGTCATGATGGATAGAATAGGAGACAAACTCTTTAAAAAGGGGTCAACAGCAGATGCATTTACTTCTGACTTGATATGGGCGCAGTCACTTTCTGAACAAATAGAGACTAAAACCACCACCATCTTCAATGGAGCAACCGGAATGTTGTAGTCAAACACTTGGTACGAAGGAACATGATGGCCAACTAGAAATAATAGGATGCTCTAGAAAGAGAGATGCACTGAAAATGGAAACGGGTACATTATAAATAGAGAAAGAAGCTAAAAATAAATGCAATCATTCAAATAAATAGAACTCAAATAATAAACTACACAGAAGAGTCATAGTATCGTCAGCCGCCATGTTGAACTTACAAAACTCTATTCTGAATGACGAAGTGCATTAGATATAATGTACACAGAAACATATAAGCACAATAACAGAAAATCACCAAAATTAAGAGCAAAAAATGATAGAGTAGAAAATAAACGATGATCATACACCAAGGATCAGCAAACCTCACTCATTTACAAGAGAATGTGATGCCCTGAAGGAGACTACAAAAAAATAAGAAAAAAAACCTTCATATTGCCAGGACTTGCCACCAGTTGTATAGGAATAGCGCACCATCTTGTCCATATAGTGACGGTGTGGCATTATCAAGTTCAGTGCAACAGTTGGATAAGGTCTTAACAAATGGATTTAGATATATGATGATGAAGTTCTGTTTGCGAACTCGTTGGCGTTAGTTCTTACATAGTTGCCCTTAAAGTGAATCATATGTATGACTGACTGCATGTTCTCAAAAAATTGGAAGAAAGTATCAGTAATGATGGGAACAATTAATGCACAATTGATGTGACCATGGTAATTATTTATTTCTGACAAACCTCTAGAGATTTTTGTTGGGGTGCATCTACCTTGACTTTCACATTTTTTTTGTAGTGTGAACTGGGGCAAGCTGTCACTCATCAAGGTGGCACTTTAGCACCTGTCCAGGTTCCAATTTACAGTTTACCAATACTGATCTGTTGGGTTGAGGCATTCGTGAAATTATATACAAGTCTTCATAATACCCCCTGAACACCTCATTTAGTTCACTCTTGTTGTTTACCAGAACACCCTCTCCATACGCGGGCATTACATGTATGACATCATGCCATCCTAAACAGTCTCTTCAGGGTTTGTATTGGCCATGCCATTGGAATTCTGTCAAGCAAATGAATTTGTCTCTCGGCTAGGACTCTGAATTCATTCACTTTTCCCCTGGTTTCCACCAATGCTTCCCCTCCTCCTGTGGTGTGATCTAGAATCTTCTTATTAGTTCTCTAGACTGGATAGCTTGACATCTTGGAAACCCCCATTCTCATTACAAATTCCCCTAAAATGCAAATTAAATGCGCTACATTGCATGTTCTTCTGTTGCATTTTTATAGCATATGGAAGTTGAATATGCTCTTCCCAGTCTGTGAAATGGGATGCAGAAATGCCATGCTAATAAACCACCAAATTCTCACATGGCTAAATTCCTGCAAGTGTGAAATAAATTGGAGCTGGGCAGGTATCCGATAGATTCTATGTAGTATATAGATTCTTCCTGCACTGTGCAACAAGTCCCTGGTGGTCAGTACCTTGTCCAAGCTAGATGATGCTTGAGGTACCACTGAGTGAAATGTATATTCCAATTGCTAAGGATGCATTAAACTTCAAACATTTAGCAGTTGTAAAAGGACGCAGAGACGCAGGAGGTATCTAGCCACCACAGGTAGAAACCTTAGATTTATTGTGCTCCTATCTCTTTACAGATTCGTGTTATTATTATAGTTACCTAGCACGTGAATTCTGACACCTTAAATTGCCAGCAACGCCCGGCTAACTCATCAAAGAAATAGACCATAGATATTGGCTAATATCACAAAGTAAACAGCAAGAGTATCAGGCACTATTACATATCTACCATTCAGGCATACCATCGCTTTATCATGTCTAACCCTACATTAGAGAGAATCAGGCTAATAACTCTCTTAAATGTTCTGAGAAGGATGGAAAGTATCTGTGACATTCCCAATATTTGATAAATCTTTATTCCTGGTGTGCATAGGTGGCTCTCCAGCTACATAGCAGTAGTCCTGTTGCGCCGTTTAAGGTATGCTATCTCTTTCCTAATTTTGATAGGGTGAGGTTTTGCGCATTCGGTGTCATTATCTTCAAATGCTGCTGTGCTGTTATATCACACCAGTGTCCCCCAATATTGGGTTTCCTCATAGTCATTTATTGTGTATTATCCCATTTATTTATTCCGTGATATGGGGGGGGGGGGTTTAAGGGAGAAGGAAAAAGACTTTCTTCTTGCCCAGCAACACAAGTCCGATTTTTAATAACTTTCGATCTATTTGAGCTACAAACTATTTTTTTTTGTTAAAATCGCCAGATGATGTATTATGTATCTAATGTGGCCGGCCATAATTATGTGGAAAACATTTGCAAACAAGGATATCTTGCCATTCATTTTTGAACTGTTCTTGTGGAAAAAGGGAGAAAGTGCTGATGACAGAAACTGCATGGCTCAGAAACAAATGGCTTGTGATTACACTTTTAAGCATATTTAGGACATTCTGTGATTGGAAACATATCCACTTTGTGAAGGTATTTTAATGTTGATATCTCATGGTAAACCTTAAACATGTATATCCATTGGTTGAATTAAATCTCGTAATAAGATCTAACTGGTCAGTGAAATGCCAAACAAATACAACAAATCTGGACGTTTTGCTCTTTCTGGCCACACCTCTGACTCTGTTCACTGGCCCAATCCACCGGTTATTCCCACCCTCTGGATAACCAGAGGGTGGGAATAAGTTCCCCTACTCACAACCACCCCCCCCCCCCTCCCCAACTGATCCAGCAACATCTGGCCCGATATGCTCTTGTTCACTAATTAACATATTGATGCAGATGTCATCATATTTGCCGCAACTTGAACAAACACCTGAGGAGAGTGTGGGGCATAGCAAGGGGTGGGGCCTCGAGCCAAGAAGTACCTACAAGGCACTTTTGTCTCCTCCCTGCCTTCAAGCTGGTGCCAATGTCCTGGGGTGTTTCACACCCCGTAATGGACGTTGGCAGTTCAAAGCTTAGGAAAACGAGCTGGAAATTCACTATTTATAGTAGTTTTCAGCTCGTCTTCCCTGCCACTGTGTGCTGTATGCACCCAAACGGGTGACAGTGTGATAGAAGCTGATATTGTGTCACTGTGTGAGTTGGTAAGAATCTGACATGATTCATCTAACGATCGACACCTATCCCCACCTCCCTCACTAAAACCCCCTCAACCATCAGTGACCAGTCATCCCATCCTCTTTCTCCTTCCAAACTTTCGATAGTGGAGCTATAAAAATATTAAAACCCAACGATTCTATTAAACTATCTCACTCTGAATGATTCTCCTTAGTTACACCTGCAACCTCGTTTGGGTGCTGATACCTATCTTTAATCTATGATGTGCAAAACCCTAGTTATTTACCAGAGCCATGGTGAACTGCATTTGAAGTTATCGTTCCAATAGTAATTCTAACCAATAACACAATGCTGTTGTCCACTGGTGCCATTTGCAACCACCACACGGAGGTCAAAGGATTACCTTCTAGTGTTTCAATCCCATTTCTCCTCAACAAGCATCCTGACAGCATAATTATCTAAGTTCCGGACACAGTCCTGCACAGTTGCCTCATAACATTATCAAACTGTTCTCCTGTGTTTTAAGAATCTTCTCTGTGGCTTTGTTTTGCTTCTCCTCATAGAGGAGGCCTGTAAGATGAAACAGATCAACATCGTTCAGTTGTAGTCCAATGCTTCCATAACCGAGTTGAATAAATGGCTCTCCCCTTCTGTTCAGTAGGCGCTCTGGAAACAGCATAGCATTCTTCACTTCTCATTTAGACGTTGGCCAATGGATTACTTCTTTACAAATGTGGTGGATATCCCTTACACTGTATTACAAGTGCATTGAAGTCTATAGCACTTATAATACAGTGGGGGGATATTTAGAATTTGATAGACATAGCACGTCTATCACACACTAAAGAAGCCCGGTAGTGTCTTCTTGACAGCTGTAACTGGTTTTCGGGCTGCCTGAACTGATGAGGGAAAATTAGCACCCTAGATCCTTCATATTGTAAAGTTTCCATCTCCCTGGCCATTTCCCTCAAGTACTGATCACCATCTCTCAAATTGAGCAGTGTTTCGATCCGATAAATATTCAGTCAAAATAGACCATAAAAGCACATAACATACATTTCACATAGATACAAACTGAAAGCATAATTTTATCGGGGAAGATAAATACAAATATAAAAAGCTTAGGACCAAATACAAAGCAAAAACATTACAAAGTGTGCTTATAAAGTGCAAGTACCCCAGTGCATTATCTTAGACAGATTCCACTGAATTGGACTTAAACAATAAAATTCCTCTTTTGAATAAATACAAAAATTACCTTGTGTGATGAAATTGGTAGATGTGCCCTTTCGTCCTTGAATAGTTTTTCCCCCAATCTGAGGGTACCTGAGAGGAATCTTGCAACTCCAAAACAGATCACAGGGGAGGGCGAGGTTTGTAAAAACAACAACGTAAGCCTTACTTGTACAAATTGGTTATTTCTTATGAGCGGAATAATAAATTTACGCCTCAGAGCGGAATAAAAATCACAGAAGAATATAAATGCAAAATGCCCTATTTAATTATCACAAGGGCAAGGTTTTTGACCTTACCATACATGCAGTAGATATTTGTTATGAACTACTGTTACTTTGCACTTTATGTTTTTAATCTTGGAAGTGGTCTGCTTTCTAACAAAATTACTTGTGCACCCACTATCCAATTTTAATAAAAGCACTTTCACTCACATATTTTTGTTTAGCACGGCTTCCAGTTACCACTATCTAGAATACCTATGCCTACAGTGTGGACATACCACCTTGTGAAATGTCCCAAATAATGACTACACGGGCGGTTCAGAGTGTGTAACTGATGGGAACATAATCACATTGTGATTAGTCCCGATGTATCTCACTGAATTCCCACAGTTTGCAGATTAGACACAGATTGAATACAGAGTTAGTAGTTATTCCAGACCCACAGTTATTTCTTGTTTATATAGTGTCTTGCTCAAGGGGCTATAACTGTGTATTGGTCTTTAAATATTCCCTTGGACCCTACCCCCTCCGTGTTTGTTATTGCAAGGTTTTAGGGCTCCTGGCTTTGAAAATCCCTTTGGGACAGTTAAGAGCCAGTGTAACGAATTCAATCTAAATCTGGTTAATATAAAAACTATGGTGAGCATAATTGACATATAACAAGTAGGGTTTCCCCCTCAAGCATGTTGTCAACAGGCCATGTCCCTCGAGTACTGATCGCATTGTCTGAAATTGAGCAGCCTTTCAGTAATCTTTATAATTGGCCGACCCAGCACAGGTTTCGCAGCAAGGAAGCTATGAGCTCTTTCAACAGTCAAGTCTTCAGAATAAAAGAGTGTTTGCCAAATAGGTACTTCAAGAAATTATCTGCTTATACCTCCATTGGACCTGTCTGCTTATTCATCTGTGCCCAAAATTCGACTGTTATTTCTCCTAGGTCTGTGTCCTCACTCCTCACTCCTCACCTGGACTTGAAAAATTTTGCAGACCATTCCAGCCGTCGCCAAACCGAGATCCTGTGCTCAGCTTGTCCAGTCTGTCCTGTATGTGCTCCACTAGATTTGAGAGGACATCTTGTTTGGTACCACTGCCATTAATACAGGATTTCTCTTTTGCAAGCATACCTTTAATCTTAGCAGAGTTCTGCATCTGACTGTGGAGCTTCTTGCCTCCAGCTTCCCAGCCTCCTCCCATCTTAGGAGTGGACACTTCTAAGTTTTGTTATGGGTGCTTGGCTTGTCACCTTTTCCCATAATCACTGCCTGGATAGTCTCTGTAGAATAGTTATATCATGATGCAGAGAATCAAAACTAATTCAGTACACCTAGGTTATGTGTTGCTCCTTTTTACAGTCTAATTTCTGTCACACATTATGACACACACCAAGATAGAACCTTCTGTAGCCTAAATATTTGTTGTGTATCTCATCCATGGTGCCTCATGGCACAGCAGTCCAAACCCCTAACACCCCCCAACCAAAAAAGAAACCAACATGTAAGCGTATCACTGTCTTAAAGATAGCATCTATTCTCCAGGTCCGCTACTTCAGGCTGCCCATTTCAGAGACCGCATGACCTTCTCCTTTACAGGCGCACGGAGAGCTGGCATAATAGGTTCCAGTTCCCAGTCTCTCCAGTATCTCTGTAGTAGTCCAGTTTAAGGGAGATAGGAGGGAGGGGAGAATTGTGCCCAAGAATTTGATCATAATGTCCGGTAATAATGTAGTCCAAAATGCATTCTCTGATTTACATATTCATTTATTTGGAGCTGATCCAAAGAGTTTAAATCACAATAGAAAGAACAGCAGCCGACACGTGTTTCGCCCGTGTGGCTAAATAGGCCAGGGGCTTATTCAAGGCTGGTGGTCACAGTCACACCCATGTTATATACTGAACATTAAAAGTGTCAAGAGTGAAAACCCAAGGAAGCTGTAGAAGAGAATAATAAGTGAAGAAGTTTGTAAGATAAGTAAATAGGTGAGCGAGATAAATACAAAAATACAAATGAAGATACAAGTGAAAAAAGAGAGAAATAATTGACATGTAAAAACCTGATATGCAAATGTCATCTATTTGTCACAATATTAGACTTAACGTATTTTACAAAACTGAATTGATCGTACATCTACCAATGTGATGTGCATAGATCGCATGGTATTGGTGATCATGTTGTCCCATATTACGAAATTTCAATATATGGTTTCTATCAGAGGAAATACAGTGTAAATCAAAGACAGGAGTTACATAGTATAAAATGTATGTTGGTGATCCATCCTTTTACGAGCAGAGAGTAAAGCGCACATTTCAAAAGTAATCCTACAAATTCATTCTTTGGTAAAAGTTGTCATATCTCCCAATGGAGCTCTTGTATGCAGAAATATATGGAGCACAATGGATTTGGAGTATCCATTTACCCAAAGTCTTTTTAAAGTCATGTAACCTATGTAAAAAGAAAAGGTTGGGCATAATTAGGGATGTTTGCCTACTCATATCTCACGTTCTTGAGGTACTGGTTAGATTAGTCAGAAATAGACATCTTCAAACTCTCAGTGTATTCCTGAGCGGCTGGGGGCGTAATGCGGGAAGTACGTCTCTTCTGGTACTTAACAAAAGTAGTAACACAAGGTATGGGGCGTAATGCGAGAAGTAAGACTCTTCTGGTGCATAACTAAAGTAGTTACACAAGGTATAAATTAAATAACAAATACATGCTTAATAATTAGAGAGTAAGTCACTGTGTAGGCCTCAATTCTAAAGCTTTGCGCAAAGGCCATGAGAGAACGTGGCTTTGTCTTGGATGAAATTGCATTACACCGTTCACCCACGTGACCACGTTCGTCCTGATATTAGAATTACGGTGTGTGCCTAAATTGTTCTACTGCAAGGCATGTTTTCGGTTAAATATCGAGGTAAGTGTTGCTGGGAAGAGATCCGCCATGTTAAATAGTTAGAACAGATACAAAGACCTTGGATACGTTAACGGTCTGCAGAGATGCACTCACATGTAAGTAGTCGCTCCTGCAGTCACTGCGGTCCTTATTGAAAGACGATCGACCCGCGTTGGGTTGTAATGTCAATTATGTAACCTCAGGCGTCATTGCGCTGTCTGTCATCGCTGCGTCATGGGGTACGTGATGGGAATGGGAGAGTTATTAAAACGTACCGACGAGTCAAATCGACTGGGTCTATAGGCTGAATGACAAATTGTGAAAAGAGAAATATATATAAAATTGTTATTTGGAGACTATCATAGTCTCCAAATAACAATTTTATTTATATTTTCTCTTTTCACAATTTAATTGTCATTCAGCCTATAGTCCCATGGGCGAAACACGCGTCTGCTGCTGTTCTTTCTATTGTGATTTAAACTTTTTGGATCCGCTCCAAATAAATGAATATATAAATCAGAGAATGCATTTTGGACTACATTATTACCAGACATTATGATAAGATTCTTGGGCACAAATCTCCCTCCCACACTCCTAGCAAGTTGGTCAACATAGTGGTTCTTGGGTGTAACCACTTGAGGGATAATTGCCGATTATAGCTTTGGGTCCTGTCCTTGTTTGTTGCCAGAAAATCTGGACAGTAATTGACAATTGGTTTAAGGGAGATCTTATCCACTGGGCTCACCTCTCAGTTCTGTGGCTCCAATATGTTTGCAACCTTCACACCTGATCTTCCCAGGCCTGTCGTATTGCAGCCCACCTCTCACTCAAAAATATCTACCACCAATGGGCGTCACTGCCTCTGGGCATGCAGCCCCATTGATCCTCAACTCGCTGCTTTCTAGCAGTGATCCTGGCCATTCTGAATAAGGCACACAGTCACTGCAACTCACAGCAATACCTCTGTCACATATCGAGCCATGAATGTCCAATTGTGTGCACATGCACCGGACTTGGAAACGCACAAATCGTTTCCTCTCAAAGGCTGTTGCCCCTATTGATAAAGGCATCTGGCTACACTATCCAAACAACACTATCTAATTTCAAGAAAGCATCACGTTAAGCAAAACTACACTACTGATAGTCTAAGACCGTGAATCGTTTTCTTTATTATTTAAACTGACTCCTCAAGGCCAAGGCTTGACGGTTCTGAACTCAATGTTTTGAGGCCGAAATAGAAGGTTGGATCATAACCCATAGGATGTAGTCTACACTCTCTCTCGCTTCACCAATGGGAGATTTAGATCAGACTTAACATGTGTGGAACTACAGATCTGTAATCTCTGGTCTTTACACACTGGAACTGAGAGGATGGGGTACAGTTTAGAGAGGAGCCAGATACAATCATCTTTCCAAGAGGCTTTGTCTTGTCGTCCATATGTAAGATATGTTATTCAAGCTGTGAATAATGAAGAGACAAGTATTGACAAAGTCATTAGGATAGCAGTGGTATGCAAGCCTTTTGCCTTTGCTAGTTGTCTTTCTCAACAATTGCTTTTTTTTTTAAATAAAACTTTGTTACAAAAAACATTGACAAAATAGCAGCCCATGCATGCCTCACCTGGATGGCCATTTTCAAATGTGTTTTGCAATAAAGTTTTATTAAAACCATTGAAGGCTGGCACCTACACATGTTGAACAAACATGAGCAGCCATCTTTAAATTGTTTTGGGGGTTTTCTTTCATAATAGTAAAGTGACAATTAATGTGTACAAATGCAAAGGCTACTATCTTTGAACTGGCTTTATAACCACTCAAAGATGGAGGTCCATGCATGTGCAGTCATGCAGAGGCCACCAACTTTGAACGGTTCTAAAGCCCAATCAAAGACGGGTTATTTTTGCAGTCCCTCCGTGACATGTGACTCACCGCGGCAAAGGCCATGCAACGGTATCTGTGGTGCTGCTACGCTGTTGCAAAGTTAAAATTTCAACAACAAGGTAATCCTAAACCATTGACCTAATGCCACTGTTCCTCCAATTGAGGAGAGCAAATGGATACATTCATTTTGGAGGGAAAATGAGCAGTACAGCAGTCACCGGAATCAAGACACCAATTGCTTCGGGCTAATTGTACCCCTACGACAGATCTCTTGGACCCTTTACAGAGACTTACAGAAATATAAATTTGTCTAGGGTGCTTTAAGGTCCTTGCAAAGTTAAAACGAAAAAACTTTAAAAAATAAATGTAGAAAAAAAAGTTTTGGGGGAAAAAAGGACTCATTGGACCACAAGTCCTCGGTGTTGAAAGGGACTATTTTGAGTGGGTTATACCACTTCACTTAAAAGCTGCCAGTCACATACGTGGGAACTAATGACTGAAGTTAGTGATGCTTGGGCCCCCATGATATATGCTGCAAGGGGTGGAAGAAAAATTAATAATGCAACCGACCAATGAAGGAAGAGGGCTGACTGAAAATACCTATATGTAAGTACACGCGTATCTAAAATGCTACAATCAAAAGGTTTTTTCTAAAGCCAGACCTAAACATTGCCAGTCAACTGATCCCAATCCCTAATCTCACACTTCTGATCCTTTAGTAAGAATCTTGATTTACTGTATCATGTTTTGATTTTTCTGGCTCAGAGGTTGAATGGAGTGCTGAGTTTCAGTCCTGGACCGATTGGTATCTGCAACGAAGACTTGTAGAGATCACTTTCACATAGTATTCCTTCCTCATTGCTATTTTAGTGATAGTATGGTGGTGCATCAGCTTCTTAGGAAAAGCATGTTGCAGTTCAGTAATGGGTGCAAAACAACTCGTACATAATCAGATGTTGCAGAGATATATTCCCTCACTTGATTTAGATGCTCCTGTTTGGTTGCAGAGTTGGGAGACTTTACTCTTACTTTTTATTCTGATTACACTGTGGTAGGCTTGGCCCAGGCAACAAGTGGGATGGGTGAAGGATCGGCTAGCTTTTCTCTGCTCTTGCACATTCTTTGTAGGAGAATATGGCAGAGGCTCCCTACCTGTGTTCACAATGGGCTAAAAATAATTCTTCTACATGAAGTGATAGCTGCAATGGGTCAGAGTTACTTTGTGGATAAGGCGCCCACTCCGGGCTGGTTATAAATGGAGCACTAGGTCTGCGTAGTAAAACGCAGCTTCATTGCAGGGGAACTACACCGGAAACATGCTGGAATCCAGTTCTACCTAGAGTTGCAAACATAAGGACCTACTGACTGCTCACCAGTCACAGACCACCGAGTGATCACAGCAGTGGATCCCGGTTGGTTGCAGAGTTTGGAGACTGCACCCCTACATTTTAGGTTGGTACCTTGGAGACCGCACAGCTGTCTTGTTGTGAAAGACTTCCCATTACTTAACAATGGTTTTGTGTTTTGTCACTCACATTTGCTTGCTTTCTATTATTGGCTTTATTTGTTTTTACACCTTGAGCATGTCTTTGTACTCCAGGCTTTTTATCACGTCTCTGATTGTCTCCTTTGATTTTTCCTCGAGTGGTTGCTTTTCAGGAACTTTTTAAAAAATGTTGTGCAGCTGCCCATGACGGCTTGTGCTTTGCAGTCGCGTCCGTTGTATGCTTCTCACCCCTGCACTCTCAAGCTGTGTGTGCTCCTGCGCACCATGTGCCACATTACTGTTTCGCTCAACACTTTCTAACTTCCTCACCTACTGCGCTTTCGTTTCCTGTGTGCTTGTCTGCTGCCTCTGTGTTATTTAATATAGCGAACAGTAAAGACAGGATAACCTCAACCAAAGAGTCTTTAGGGCTAAGCATGATCTCCATGGACAAACCTTATGATCTCCTACTCTGAAATCTGCCCATTGTGGCGGTCTGCCATGACATGGCAGTGTTTTTTCCATCATATAACAAAAATACAACTTGATGCATGCAGCGATTGTCTTTTAAATCCATCATGTTGCCTCTGGCCAGCTGTTCGTGCACAGCAGCCCCCGGAGCGCTGCCTCCGACAGTAACCCGATCTCCTAGGAATACAATTAATAAGATCGCCACAGCGCAGAGGCAAATCAGCTGGGAAGGTAGTAAAACTATTAAATAAACAAGGCAAATGTGCGCTTTCAGTTTTAAAGGGATGGAAGCACTGCAGGCTTCACTCTGTCAGGCAGAGGCAGCCATCTCCAGCTGATGAAGCTGGCACTTATACACTGCTCCCCGTAGTGCTATACCTCCCCTTTTAATTTTATAGGAGCTATAGAAAACTTCACACTAACCTTATGTGACACCCTTCCAACCACCACCACCTTCCTTCACCACCATAACTACCACTACAGTAACCACTACTGCCCGGACCAGCCTACGAACACCCTGTCATCACCGCACTAACCAAAACCATTCTACCACACCACCACTGTAACCACCGCCACCGCCCTAAACACCTCCTTACCATAACCAGTACCCATACCACCACCAGTACCCTATCGCCTCCCAACCCACCAACACCACCACCACCACCACCCTACAAACCAACATCCTAACCACCACCACTGGTTTCACCACCACAATATTATTACCACCACCACCACCACCCTAATCATCATCACCACCACCACTACCCTAACCAGCCTACCACCGTTCCCTAGCCATCGCCACCCCTGTACCCTAACATCCTACCTTAATCCCCACCCTACCGCAACCACCACCCTGTCAGTCACCACCCTACCCACTACCAACCTACCCCAACCACCACAGCCCTACCCTAGCCACCACCCAACCCTAAACACAACCACGCTAACCCCCACCTCTGTAAGCTGTACCACAATAATCCAGAAAAGGGGGTGGTGATGAACAGAGTGTCTGAATTAAGCAGACCACTCTTACCCAGTCCAAAGATCAGGGCTTGATCCATCACCGTTAATTAGCTCACTGCACCATCCCAGCTCAGAACCTGGCTATATGCAAATTAGTCCGTCCCTGGCCCAGTGCATCATGGGAACAGGGCAGACTAAACTACCAAGCCAATTCTTCACCAGAAAGGAGACAAGCTACCGGGGACCGGTTTCTGGCATTTCAGCCGTCTTCGGCCCGGCTTGCTTGAATCCTGATGGAGCAGTGAGAAAGGGACTCATGTCTGAGTATACCCTGCCACACCTATAGTGGCCAAAAACGATTCAGAAAAGGGGGTGGTGATGAACAGAGTGTCTGAATTAAGCAGACCACTCTTACCCAGTCCAAAGATCAGGGCTTGATCCATCACCGTTATTGACAGGTTGGGACAGGAACAGACTAATTTGCATGTAGCCAGGTTCTGAGCTGGGATGGTGCAGTGAGCTAAAAAAATGGTGATGGATCAAGCCCTGATCTTTGGACTGGGTAAGAGTGGTCTGCTTAATTCAGACACTCTGTTCATCACCACCCCCTTTTCTGAATCATTTTGTCCACCATAAGCGCGGAACGGTATACTCCGATATGAGTCCCTTGCTCATTTCACCATCAGGATTCAAGCAAGCCGGGCCGACGACGGCTGAAATGCCAGAAACCGGTCCCCGGTAGCTTGTTTCCTTCCCAGTATAAGAATTGGCTTGGTAGTTTGGTTTGCCCTGTTCTCATCATGCACTGGGACAGGAACAGACTAATTTGCATGTAGCCAGGTTCTGAGCTGGGATGGTGCAGTGAGCTAAACGGTGATGGATCAAGCCTGATCTTTGGACTGGGTAAGAGTGGTCTTCTTAATTCAGACACTCTGTTCATCACCACCCCCTTTTCTGAATCGTACCACAATCATCAGGACCCCACTATCCTAGCTGCCACCACAATCTTCACAACCACCACTACCTGACCCTAACCACTACCACCTGTACCACTACCAACCACCGCCACCCTGTTATCCTCCAACACCCTACCTAACCACCCCCACCCTACCTAACCGCCCCACCACCCCTGCTCTAAACACCACCCTAATCACAACCACTCTAACAATCACACTATCCACCACTACCACCTTCACCAACCTAATCACAACCACCACCCTAAACTCCAAAATAACCACCACCACTCTTCACTACCACGACCCAAATCAGCCTACAACCACCATACAACCACCACCCCCTATCACCACCTGAACCACCCCAAACCTCAATACTACCCACCACCATCCTACCCTAACCACCAGCCATTCACAACCACCTTTACTACCTTAATCACGACCACCCTCATCACTGCCCCATAACACCATCAAGAACCTACCACCACCCTACTAACCCCTATCACTACTCTAACCCTTTGCTCCCTATTAAACACCACTGACATGTCCTTAACCACAACCACCTTCACCACCACCCAACACTCATCCACACTAACCACCTCCACCCTGGCACTACCCTTGCCATCACCACCAACTCCTATCACCACCCTACCTACCCTGATCACCACCCTACCTACCACCCAAACCACTACCAACGTCATCACCCACACCAGCACCCTAATAACCCTCACTACCTTTGCCCCCACACCACGCCTCACCACTATCCTAACCTCCCTACCCATACCACCACCACCCTTTTGCTAAACATGGCTCTCAGTTCCTGTAGAAGCTCTTCATTTTTTAACAACTATTTTCAATTCATTACTTGATAGTTGTTTTCATGGAATGCTGTGGCCTACATTTGCTTTTGTTTACTATAGAGTAGCTTGTTCTCATCTAAAACTATGCATCTGTCTCAAATGATCCCGCAGCAATTTAGCATTTGGCACCTTGAAAGATCCACTGCTGGGATCACTTGCTGGTCTGCAACATACATGCCATCAGGAAGTTCTTCCATTTGTAACAATAGGTAGGAATTGGAGTCCAGCATGTTGTCCCTCTAGTTCACCTACCTTAAAGCAAAACGCAATTAGTGCTCCAGTTATAACCATCCTGGGGTGGAGTCTAGACAGCAGACTAACTGACCCATTGTAACTATCACTTAATGCAGAAGAACATATTTTAGTCCATCGTTAGCACATGTAGAGAGCCTCTACAAGACTCTCCTTGAAGGAACCTGCATGAGCTGAGAAAAGGTAGTTGATCTTTCAACCATGCCACATGTTACCTTGGCCAAGCATAATCCTACACAAACAAGTACTGGCAAAGACAATAGGTCTCGCCTTTTAGAACTATTAGATTTGCTAATGGTTTTTAGCAATGCTGTGGGCATGGCTAAAAAGGAAACCAGAAACCCCCCAAAAATGCTATGATTCAGCTGCCATTTTGTTAGTATGTGATGTGCACCGCATGCATTGACCTACAAAACGGGGGGGGGGGGGTACGTCTAAAAGGAACAGTAGGGTGTGAATTAAAATTGATCAACAGTCACTCGTTCAACCAAGCTTCTGTTGTCCATTTTATATAATTGTTCTCCAGCTTGGGCAAAGGTGGCTTCAAAACCAGTTTTACTACATTTGCTGACTTTGCACAAACGTTCAACTTTTGAGGACTATCTACATTACCAGGGAAGTGCATTCACCAGTGAAAATCTCCTGAATCCACCTGACATAGATGTCCTATTGTGCCTTATCTGGCTCAGTTTTTGTCTCTTTGGCTCCTGTCCAGGTTTTTAAAGGGGAAATGCAAAATCAGCAGTAGACTGCAGTGAAAAAGCAGACTTGGATAATCTGCTTATAGAGCAAGGTTGAGGGATGCTCGGTGTGTTCCACTATTACCGGATCACCCAGTTGCACGTTGATTTAGATTCCCAGGTAATGAACAGGTGACAAATTGATTTTTGTAGTAAGGAGACTGGGGGGAATGGCATTTCTGTGAACACACCCCAATATGACCGAATCCCACAAAAAACAAGCATTTGCATTAGGTCTCGCATGTGCAAGAGTTTAAGCTATTGGCATTGTAAATGACAATTTCTTTTATGTATATGTTTTGCTAATTAACCCATAAATAAAAGGCGTTGTCATTTACAATTCCACTAACTCAAACTCTTGTAAATGCGAGACCTATTCAAAGAAGCGCCCGTCATTGTCCCGGGCTGCTCGGAAAGTGAAAGCATGCATGGCGCTTGACTGTTGCAGGAAAACCTGTTGTTCCTGCCTTAGGAGAAACTCCTTAAAGTAAATAGTGCTTACAGACTAAAAAAGATGTACCGTGTAACTACCGATGTAAAAGGGCCAGTCCTCATGGGAGGTTACAAATATAGACAAGGCGGCACAAAGGAGAGACTAACAAGCCTATTAATGAATCAGAAGCCAGCATTTATGAAGGGCAATGACACAAACGAATGACAAATGTGGGCGGGGATTCTGTTCCGCACTCCAATACAGCATGCTGCAGAGCAGCCTATGTGCTGCCCAGGCTCAACCTAACGAGAAGAAATGTGCTGACTGTGATCAGAGTAAGGAAACTATCATCCACTTTTGTGCATCTTGCTTTCCTTGTTACAGTTAAGGAAGACCAAATTTGAAGAGACAACCGTCTGGGGGTCCGAACCTGCCGTCAAGTTGCAATTGCAGGCCTAAACTCCGAGAACATCATGCTAAATATTAAAATTGTCGATTTTTTTTTTCTTCGAGCTTTTGCAGCGAAACCTAGCTTAATCAAGAATAATGCTTATTTGGCAGCTGGATTTAAAAACTGATGTCCCACCTAATCCTGTGGGCCTGCGAGGTTGCTTCCATTTTAACCCGCCCTCTCTGTCGCACCTTAATATTCTGGCATGCTGCCATCTTGCTTTCTATTGCCCTTTAAACTAGGCATTTTTCCATTATGCCTGTCCAATCTTATGGTATTGCTCTTCTGACCTTTTACTGTTTTGCACTTTTTCCACTTTCTCGACTGCATTTTAACATTCCGGCCGTCTGTTATTCTGCTGCTACCCTGCACTTTGCACTTTTTATTAAGCACCTTATTTACTGCTCAGAGGTGGATAGTCTCAAAGTCCATTAACCTATTATGATGGTAACTGCGACACTGTCTGGTTTGAGGTAACCTCACTTGTTTTTGCCAAACTAAGGCGTTGTGTCTTGCTGCTATTCTGCATTTGCACTTCTTATCAAGCACTTCATTTACTGCTTAGGGGTGGATGATCTTGAAGTGCAGGAAGACCTTATGATAAATCGCGGTGTTTAACTCAGTCCGAGGTAATTGTACTTGTTCCTGGCAAAGTAAGGCATTGTATCTTGCTGCACTTTGCACTTTCCCTCTGGTATTTTAATCAACATCCTTATTCAGCTGAGCTTGAAGTTTTTATCTTTTTCTGTTTATTAATTGTTTGCCATGTTTCTGCAAATATTATGCTTTAGTTATTATATCTTGTACGGTATAGACCGGCGTTTTTGTTAAGGTTTGAATTAACCGAACAATAAATGACTTCTATACTATATGTGGCTGACACCCCAGCCGAGCTGGAGTGTCATTGACAAGCCTGGACTTGCACAGTATTGAAAAATTGAAGAGGCTCCAAACTAAAAACAAGCATTTGCAATAGGTCTAGCATTACTGATAGTTTGAGGTATTGGCGTTGCAAATAATAATGCATGCAGATAATAATGCAACGCCAATAGCTCATACTTTCAGTAATGCGAGACCTAGTACATTGCAAATGCTTGTGTAGTGAGCCGGGAACCAGAATTTTATGTCAGTGCAGTACAGCAAGCTGCTCTTAGAGGTCCGTAGTGAGCAAGGCACCTGCACTGCTCTTCTAGATGCAGTACCGCATGCTTCTCCTAGAGGGTCCCTAGTGAGCATCATAAACCTTTGGTCACATATGGTACTGCACTCTGCAGAAGATATGGTAAATCCACCCTACCCATAATGCATTGCATGCTAGACAGTACCACAATTGTATTCAAATAGTTATGCCCATATATATGCAATAGGTCTAGCACTACTGATAGTTTGAGGTATTGGCGTTGCAAATAATAATGCATGCAGATAATAATGCAAAGCCAATAGCTCATACTTTCAGTAATGCGAGACCTAGTACATTGCAAATGCTTGTGTAGTGAGCCGGGAACCAGCATTTTATGTCAGTGCAGTACAGCAAGCTGCTCCTAGAGGTCCCTAGTGAGCAAGGCACCTGCACTGCTTGTCTAGTTGCAGTACCGCTAGCTAAACCTAGAGGTCCCTAGTGAGCAAGGCACCAGCACTGCTCTTCTAGATGCAGTACTGCATGCTGCTCCTAGAGGGTCCCTAGTGAGCATCATAAACCTTTGGTCACATATGGTACTGCACTCTGAAGAAGATATGGTAAATCTACCCTACCCATAATGCATTGCATGCTAGACAGTACCACAATTGTATTCAAATAGTTATGCCCATATATACAATCAGTAGCTTTGAAATATGATAAAAGGATTATTATATTAATTAAATATTGGGTTGTACTGTATGTGGAGCTGATAAAGGGAAATTTATAGAAGGTCTAATATAAATTTGAGATGTGCTAGCGAGTAAAGTACCCACTGCAAACCTAATATAGGACCAAGTGAGTGTCCTGTCTGAAGGTCTTTAATAAAGTAGTGCCTTGAGGCTGTAAATAAACCGAAGGCATAACAACACATGTAACTGGGTGTCCTCATGGGAGGTGACAAGAAGAGACAAGGCGGTGCTAAGTAGTGACTACTAGGCCTAATGACCAATGAAGAGCCACCATTAACAAAGGACAGGGACCGGTGCCAATTAAGATGTGCAGACAGTAGGCGGAGCTTTATGCCCATACCCTGAAGTCGTGGTACAAAAGGGGGTGGTGATGGACGGAGCATCTGAATCAATCAAACACTCGCACCCAGTCAAAAGATCTGGGTTTAATCCATTACCGTACTTTAGCCCACTCTGCCACCCCAGTTCAGACATGGCTATATGCAAATCAGTCTGACCCTGTGCCTCATGGGAACAGTCGGCCCGAACTGCCAAGCCATGTCCATCACCACCCCCTTTTGGCCGCCATAAGTGTGGCAGGGTATGCTCCGACGTGAGTCCCTTGCTCACTTTGCCACTGGATTCAAGCAAGCCTAGGCGAGACCTAACACGTTTTGAGCTGTCCATACTGGTTTGAGCCAATAGTGGATTTTCCCTCTTTTCCCAAACCCGTAGATGAGTTAGAATGTTTAGATGTGCTGCGAGTGCTTGTCTTCTTATGATAGTCAATTTTTTTCAGCAATCTGGGTTTAAATTCTTTTGACGACTTGGTGAAATTTAGTTGTCTAGCTGGGAAATCTTTGCACAAATATATACGACAATAACATATCTTACTGGCTGGATTTGCAGGTTTTTTTGGACCAAACCCTGAATTTTTGTGTGCCACCTATAACTTGCTACGTCCAGAGGAAATGTGGCTCTGTATATTTTGCTATCAGAGCAGTTAATAATTCTGCCGTCATGTTGGCCTTGGGGATGTTGATATTGACAGATAAACCATATGAAAGGGATGCTGCCTGTTGATCACAGGCATTGTGAGTAATTCCAGACATAAACTGTTGCATTTTAGAATTTACACAGGGTACATATTATACCGATACAGTTATGTAGAGTTAATCCCACCGTAATTTGTGACAGTACCATGTTCTCAGGCATTGAAGAACAAAGTAGCAAAGGTAATGAAAAAGCGATTTGAATTCTGAATAGTACATTGTGTTTTTGCTAAGGTGCCTGAGCCTTGGTGGAAGAACCATATTTGGAAATTCTTTCCAATTGGTCTTAATGTTGGCTAAAGGCAGAATAGCCTTAATATGGGTGTGCGCTGACTTCCTGTCAACAGCTGTGTCAGAGAGGAATTTGATAACCTTTCAGCTTTGCAATCCCACAATTGATTTCAATTTTTGATAGTCAACGTGACAATAATAATATTTGTAACATCTATTTTGAGTCCTTTAAAGTCAAGGACTCAATCAATGCAGGACTGAAAATACCCGGGTGGAAGTTGGACTACTGTTTGATGGCTGCGCCTGGTTCCTAGCAAGTGCATGTGTACAACGTGTTGAAATGATATTGCATTACTTTAATATGTGAATCGCTGAGACTTTGGTTTGTAGATGTTTTAAAACCAGTCATTCAAAGAAAAGAAAAAAAACCTTTGATTTTTTTTTCTTCTCCGGGCTGGTTTCTATTTTGTTTTTTAATTGTGTAGCTGTAATCTGTAATGCTAAGCTGCTCAGTTATCACATTTGACCCGTTTCCCGAAACTGTGTACATTAACTAAATTTGTCTTGTTTCCTAGTGTTCCACTGGCAAGCCACCATAATGGGCCCGGTAAGTAGAAGCAAAGTGTGTGTAGGTGTGCGCTGTTAGTTTCCCTTTATCCTTTTAGGTTAAAAAAAGTCATAGACTTACTGCAGTAATGACACAGGTTTCATTTAAATATTTTTGCAAGGTTGGGGGGGGGGGGGGGGGGGGGGGTTGAGGTGTCTGCTCCAATGAAAGACAAGTCACTCCCATCATTTAAGGAGCTTAGTGCTCGCCATCAGTATTGGTATATGTTCAGAGCTTGCTTGGCAGTGTGCTATCCATTGTAATCCACTTTCATACCAAGCATTCTATTGTGAACTTTGGAATAAGTAGCTGCTTTAAAGCAACTGGTGAAACTTTTCGATTTGTAGTTTATGCCTCTTACATTTTTCAAATGAAATCACATTAATTTGTGTGTAAAATCCTCAATTTGTTAAAAAGCTCTGAGGTTTTGAATAAACAGGGAAGTCCAACACGGAAGCAAGACTAGAGTTCCCCAAATTATGTCTTGCTCTGCAGTCAAGGGCTTGTAGCAACCATGCTTTACCGAACCAAATGTAGAGCAGGTTGCCACTACAAAAAGACTAGATCCCTATTCTAGTGTAGTTTAGTGAGAAACCATACCTGGTTAAGGACAATGCCCTCATTACAAGGTGGGTGGCATGCTTCATTAATTGGGTCCCTCCAGGCATTTATCCAAACGAGTAGAGGCAAGTGACTACCCTTTAAAGTATAGGGAAGCTTAGGGGGATAATATGAGTAGGTAAGCTATGCATATGCCACTGGTGTAGCCTGAAAGGTGTGCAAAGGGGGGAAGTGTTTGTGAAGAAAAAGTGGATTAAACTGCTTTTTAAGTTGCAAATCGCAGTTTAATGAATCTCCTAGTGGCAGAATAAAAAAACACTGTGGGGAATAGTTCTACCCACGCAGTGAGGCCGACATGTTTCTGCCCGTATTGACCCTAAATCAAGGTGTGTGTGGCATTCATCAGGACTCCAAGTCACTCTTTCTGATTGCCCTAATATGTGTAGAGTGCAATCATGGTGAAAGAATACTACCCGCATCAATAGGGTTCGTGAGATGTTGGACATCCACCTCCAGTATTTTTAATTGTGCCTTAAATACTTCGTTTTGCTTCCTCCTCAAAGCTGGAGAACCTATGGCTTCAGACTTGCCATCTCTTGGCCGAGGCACACTCTCATCTCTGAACTGTTGAGGAAAGGGTCAACCATGCTTTAACATGTGTTAGCGAGCAAATAAAATCTCAATTCTGATTACCTTAGTCGTGTGCCTGTATTATTTTACTCTCTTGTTCTGCATATGGATTTCCATGTGTCTTTCTTATTATCCTACACTGTATTTACTAACTACATGTTATGTTGCTTTGTCTATTATGATTGTATTACTTGCTTGTCTGCTGTTCATTTATTTTGCTGATTGGTAATGTTAGTGCTAATTTTGTCAGCAAAGCTCTGTGATTGCCCTTGTGGCATGCCTTGTTCTAAATAGTTCTACAAAATTAATACAAACTGGAGTGAGAACATTCTAATGTCCCAGTCTGTGTTTTGGTGTATTAGATTTAGGTGAATCTTGCTCTATAGGGCCTTTAGAAAGGGGTTGGGAGGGAGGGGTGTTATTTGTGTATTGCTTAAGTGATATCTATATTTGACAATACCTCTACTAAAAGTAGAATTTCCCAGAATGCTTAACAAGCATGTATGCATTTGGATTGCTACATTATTGATCAGTCCGAATGATACAAAGGTGAGTATCTAGTCTTAGGAGCTGTAAGAGGTACGGGTGAGTCACCTGTAACAATATGTTAGAGGCATGTGTAGCTGTAGATACACATACTTTGAATACTCCTGCCATCTAGTGTTTAATCCAGATGTGTGCAAGATGTTTTTCTTCTAAGAAGTCTTTCGAGCCATGAAGATCAAGTGACGACTTCTGTTTGTGATAACGCGCATAGACATAGACTCCAATGTGAGATTTTCTTTCCACCGTGTGGTTCGGACGTGTGTACTTGGTACTCTGGGTGGAGAACGTTCTGGATCTCTCTTCGGTTCCCAATCCACTCTAACCCACATTAGTATTGTTTTTGATCGAATTTTACTCACAGCGTATCGAGGAACAATCGCTCATAGAGTCGACATGCTTCTTATACTGTGCCGCTACAGGGCCTCGCAGTTTGGGTCCTTCAAACTTACTCTCCACCAGGTCCTCCACGAACGGCTCTGCTGGTAATGGAATGAACACCTTGAATTTACTGCTATTGCTGCCACACAAAATATCCACGGACTGACTCCCATCAGGTCTGTAGCTTGGGTTTGTCAATGGAACACAGGGAGGCAGATTGAGGCCTGGCGTGCTTTATGCTCAAAAAAGACCCTCTGACTGACACTGCCGGACTCGCCCGCTTGAGATGCAGCACCGAAGACACTCCCGACCTCTTCAACCACGAAGACCTCAATAAAGAACACCACACACAGGTTTTCTTAGTTGTGAAAGTCGTACTCCGTCGAACACAGTTCGATATCTGAACAAAACTTCGAAGTGACAGAGACCATACCTGTGGTCGAAGCAGTGAGTCATGTACCCTCTGACCCTTAACATAAAGTTGAACACCATAAAAGACACCCGACACCTCTACGACAAGAAGCCTTCGGACCACCACTGCCTCATGGCCATGGTCGGCACGGAGTGCCTGGTTTGGAAGCACCGCCCTTTGCCTCTGCTCTGAAGCACCAGACGAAGCCTTCAACACCTACCTGCCCATCGGCACTGAGCTGAACTTCAACATCAACCGCTTTGGCACCAACTGGAACTTTGGTGCTGAAACACAAACTGCACCGAATTAAAACCTTCCAAGCAGACACTCAATTAAAAAAAAAACCTTTCGAAACTCCGGTCGAAGTAGTTATCCGTAAACTGTAGGAGAAATTCTGTGCTAAACCGAGGCAGATCCAGATTCAATCTCTCAAACTGGACGCATCCTCACAAAGCCACTGCTTCCAGCACCACCATCAAAGAGAAAATTGTCTTTTCAAGCGGCTATTGACTCGCCTACCTCACCAAAAAAAAAGGGTGGACAAGACTACCAGTCCTCTTTCACCAATCCCCCACCCACTCCACCACCACCACCAGACTCTCCATCTCCCCCAAAGTACATTGACGATCCCCAAGACATCACACCTCAGGGATCCCCCGGTGATGGCACGATGCTGGGGATGACCCATTCGTTACACCACCATGCAATGACCACTGGAAGGGGACACAATACTTGCCAATGTTAAAAGGGATAGTGCATCACACAGATTACATTTTCAAAGACCCTGTTAGGGCCCGTATAATAACACAGAGGGTCAACAAGGAATACAAGCCTGCTCCCTCCAATCCTATTTTTATCGAGGACAAGTACAAGTGGACTCACTAGTAGTCACCAGTGCTCGTAAAAGAGCAAACTCTCAAGCTAGTTGTGATGCCAAAGTGGCAGAACATCTGCACAGACAAAACCTCCAAGTGTCCCTTTTCTGGATGACTGGCTCATCAAAGCCAGTACTTATCACTCCCCACAGCTCCTACTCCTATCTCAGACCATTTAGCGCTGAGCTCTACATCGCATTATTCATCTGTTATTGGAACACCTTCCGGAAACCGACAACAGTTTTTCTGACCTACTTCGCAGGATGCAGCAACAAGTCCACAAATGGGTACTCCACCCCCCCTTACTTCCACCTATGGGTATTTCCACAAATAGATCTGTCCACAACCGCAGAAAATGCAAAATGCAGTCACCCACTAGTCCAGGGCAAAGCTCTGTGGATGAATTGGTTAGGGATATTTACCCATGCTTTTCTGCCGTGCCCTCTCCTTCCCTTTCTGGTTTGGAAACTCAGCTAAACACTTCTCACGCTCATACTGGTAGCCCCTACATGGGCCCGCGAGCCATGGTACACGCCGCTACTAGATCTCTCAGTAGTTCCCCACCAGGAGCCCCCCATTAGGCCGGACCTTCTTACTCAGAACCATGGATAAATCCGGCACCCAAGTCTGAAACATTCAACTGAGCAATATGGCGCCTGAGGTCCTAGAATTTGGATAGCTCAATCTTCCACCTGAATGTAGGACTATTCTCAAAGAAGCACATTGACCCACAACTATGGCATGCTATGCAGCCAAATGAAAAAAATGTTTGTTACTGCCACAATAAACAATTCCATTCAATGCTACTATAGAATACATTATTTACATACTACATTTGCATGTGTCTGGGTTCGCTTTCACACTCACAGAATTTCCCCTTGTAGCAATAGCTGCCAATCTCCAAAATAGATAACGCCTATCTTTATTCAAAGTACCTGTTATTAAAGCCTTCATGGAAGGGCTTAAAAGAGCGATTCCACCTCTGGTTCCACCAGCACCATCCTGGAATCTTAACATTATTCTCACAAAACTCATGAATCCTCCATTCGAACCCCTACATAACTGCCCCCTCCAATTTCTATCATGGAAGGTGGCATTTCTTATCGCCATCACATCACTTACACGTGTTATTGAGCTTGAGGCCTTAACTTTAGAAGAACTGTTCTTTCAACTCCACAGTTCCTTCGCACCAACTCAAAATTCCTTCCAAAGGTAGTCTGCCACTTTCATCTCAGCCAATCAATCGAGTTGCCAGTTTTTCCCTCAAAACTAGACTTGCAGGGAGGGCTCTCCATACATTAGATGTCAGAGGGGCCCTAGTGTACTACATTGACAGAACTAAAACCTTCAGGAAAACAAAACTACTTTTTGTGGCATTTTCACCACCATAAAAAGGGAAGCCTATATCCATATCCGGAATCCCCAGATGGATAGTTCAGTGCATTCAAACCCGTTACGTTAAAGCCAAAAGAACTTTACCTACACTACCTAAAGCACACTCCAGTCGTAAAAAATGTGCTTCTATGGCTGTCCTAGGCAACATCCCACTAGCGGGCATCTGCAAATCGGCTACATGGTCAGCACCACACACATTCACAAAGCATTTTTTGTGTTGACGTTTTAGCATGCCAACAAGCTAATGTAGGACAAGCAGTACTACTTGCAGTCTTTCAAAAAACTGCAACACCCACGGGTTAGCCACGGCTTTCGGAAGCGCTACTTTACAGTCTATGCAAAGCGTGTATTTTTACAGCTACACATGCCTCAAATGGATTGTTATTTACCCTGTAAGCGTATGTTCATGGCCTGTATGGCTGTAGATTCACATGCGCCCACCCTCCTCCACCGACACCTGTGAACATTGCAGTCTCCTTTACCTTAATTGCTACGCATGGACATCTCTTTACTACACTTACGTTACACCCCATTCTCACCTGCCAGCGGAAAAACCGTCCAACAATGGAGTAGATGACCATGCGCATTATCACCCAGAGGAGGAGTCACTCAATCTTGTGACACGAAAGACTTCTTCGAAGAAAAACAACTTTCAAACATCCGTATCCAACACTATATGGCAGAAGTAAGCGAAGCATGTGAATCTACAGCACTGCATTCCCTGAACAGATCCTTCTAGGGTAAGTAACCTAATCCCTTTCATGTACAAATTGCTTCTTGTCTTCTAAAGCTTGAAGTATCGTACCCTGTACAGCAGAGGAAGAATCACATGGTGGAAAAGGGGCATGTCCATTTGAAAGTGAAGATGTGTCTTAGGTTCACAAACTTTTTATATTCTCTCCTCAAGGGCGCTAAAAATTCAAATTGTTTAATCCCGAACAAAAGGTGTTCTGCTAGAGAAGATTACTTTACCTACAAACCACAATCTCCAGTCTCCGTATCCTTTTCAGAATTTGCAAGCTTTGAATATTCCCTCCCTGACATCAAGGGTATTTTCATTGCTCATGTATGTCAACTGTAGCAGCTACTGATGAAGGTAAAGTTACCTGTAATAGTGGTTCTCTTCCAGGGAATCCTCCTCAATAGTCATGAGCACTGAATTTTCCCATCCACATGCAGGACTCTGGAACACTGTAAACACATACATGCGCAAGCCATTTTTGTAGGGGGGGGGGGGAGGGGAGTGCAAATCCATAAAAAATAATGCATTGCTGTCTTAGAGCTAAACATATCTTCAGGTATAGAAACATAGTCAATACATTTAAAGTGACTGGGAAATATCTCTCTCAAACCTTTCCACAAAAAGGAAAATTAAATAGAGTGAAGGCCAGTTATAGCACATAGGCTGCACAAGCAAAGTCAAAATACCGACATTGTTCCTTTTATTTGCCTCGCCCTTCCTCGAGTGTCCCAGAATTAACTGACCTGTCCCAGAAGTGACAGGTCAGTTAATTGTTTTGGATCCTGGCTACAGGATCCTGGGGCGCTGAGGTTGGACTTTTTGGCTTTTTCACTTAAAAATCTTTTAGAAACCTGGTGTAAACCACCTTACTCAACATCCTTTAGTAATAGGAAGTTTATTTTACATTTGTTTGACTAAAATCTTTGTTTTCCAGTCAGAATGGCTGCCCTTTTTATGAAGTGCCTTATATCTGGCAAAACACCCTTTCAGACCATCATGTCCTCTTTATTGTTGATCTTCAGACCGGAGGATCTTCACCCTCAAGACTGTAAAGACAGTCTGAAGGTGTTCAGGAGGACCCTGAAGGACAGGCTGCACACCTGCAGGAGAGACTTCAGCAACTACTTCAAGACCTGTTAAGGTTGTGGAGAAATGTTGCCATCGACCTGGGTGCCTTTCTAAGCTCAAGGGACTAGTTAAGAGGTAGATCTGAGCGTACTAAAAAGAAAAGAAGGTGGCTCTCCCGTTCAAAATCTAGAACAGGTACTGTGGCATTATGCCTGCCATCTAGTTATGGCGCATCCATGGCAGTGACGTTGAGAAATCACTAAGTTTATGTGAATTAATCATTCGACATTAGCACTGCCAGCTGTATCAAGACCATATTCTAGATTGTAGGATTGCAGTGGATTGTCTAAGTCACCCCAAAAAGAGAAGAGCAGCACTGCCTTCTCACTCTAAGTACTCCTGAGCGTACTCTTCCCACCATAGATGTGTTGCTTGTGGTCAGTTTTGTCACCTGCTTCTCCTTCTCTGAGATTAGTCTCTTCACATGTTTTACTGGCACAACCTGCTACTCCTCTGACTTTGACATCACCACAGCGGCCAAAGTCATCAGTGGTCCCTTCGGTTAAATTGGTGTCCCTTAGTTCTGCACTTAAGTAGACTACATGCAAAAAGAGAAAACCTTGCTCTAGATCTCACAGGAGGTCTTGTTCTCCTTCAAAGTGGTCAAGATGCAATAGTAAGAGGCCATGTTCTCGCGGAACATCTAAAAGACGCGGTCAATCACCTTCATGGTCTTCCTGTTCTGACTGTTCCTCTATCGGGGACTATTCTTCTACGTTAACAGACTCCATCTACAAGAATTTCACCAGTGGATGACAGGAATACCTTTAATGAGGCATTAGTAGGGCCGCAGCAAAGCTTAACATACCGTACCATACAACCACAGTCCGTTATTTTTTTAGACATTTTATCACAGGACTTTATTCAAACCTTGATTACCTCTTGTAGTAGGACTTAGAACCATCAATGCAGCTGTTTTTCTTTGTAGAATCTGTGAAATCTGCTTTTACCTGGCTGTAGAAAAAATATAAACCACCTGACCAGGATCCTCTCTACGTTCGAATGAATCTGCCTCCTGATTCTATTACTGTGCCTGCAACAAGGCAGTCCTGTGTCATTGCACCTTCTTTCACTGTTCCTACATACAAGGAGACAGCAGAGCGGTGCAGCGGCCACAGGAATCTTTATAGCAAATGCTATAGTCTTGCTGTACCACCACAACAAATCTGTCTTGGACTCTTTACAGAGACGTACAAGAAAAACTGCCAGTTAAGGACTATGCAGTATTCTTTGGAGATTCTTCAAAAGGGAATGGTGGTGTCTAATATAAAGTTTCTTCCACTGAATCGGATTGCTCAGACTTATTGGCTCATGGATACTGCCATAGGATTTGTCTTAGGCACAACTCCAGGTGACAGTTTACGGGGTTGAAACCCAAAGCTCAACAAAGAGTGCACAATCATTCATTCACAGGAAAATAATTATTCAGATTATGCGCAGATGATTAAATGGCCCTGGTAAAGTCTGAAATGGACACATGAAAAGTAGTAGGCTTCACAAAGATTAACTATTTTATCAGACGCTTTTAGCACTGTAATTTGATGTATTCCCCAGAGAGGGTTCAAATATCTCGACGGCACCCGGAACAACAAACGCCAAGACAACTTTTCCCTTAGAGAAGATCTTACTTCCCTCCTCTCCAGTTGAGGAAACAATCACAAATCATCTTAGAGTGGCAAAATACAACGTGAGACAAATGGGTCTTGAACTTGTGTGAATATTCATTCTAAACAATATTCAAGTCGGGACCACCTACTATACCACCAAAGAAATACATCCAATATCATCAGGAGTTTCTTTGAAAGGAAGTGAACACTTTACTTAAGAGGCTTATGGAGTAGAACGTTTCTTTCCATCAGAAAGGGACATGAATGTATTCCTATTATGTGTTGGTGCAGAAGAAAGTACGAAACAAGAGTTAAGAACTAGTCATGGTCTAAGAGACTAGCAACAGATGGCTAAAAGAATAAAGGTTCAGGGTTTTGTCATTGCACCAGATTTACTTCCAGTTAAATCAAAGGGACTGATGATTAGATTTAAAGAATGTCTACTTTCACATTCCAATCTTAAAGAAACACACAAACTTTTTGAGATTTGTGGTAGGAAAAGATCATTACCAATTGAATGTTTATCTTTCGGTCTGAAGTTGGTTCCTTGCACTTTTTCAAAGAGCGTGGCAGTTGTGGCTACTTACTTCAGTAAACTATTTGTAAGAGGCTTTTAATCACCCATAGTTTACCCATATGTAGATGAATGACTGATTAAAAGCCTCTTGCAAATTCTGGGGTTAAAAATTAACCTACAGAAATTCATAATTACTCCCGTACAAAGGATTCACTACTTGGGAGGGACATTAAGATATCAGTCATAAATGTGTTTCCTTCTGGGGAGAGACTTCTATCCAACAGAAATGTCACCGTCTGAAGGAGACACTCCATCCACCTGCTCCTATTACTAGCATTGATGGCTTCAGGCATTTTCCTATTTCCAGATCCCAAGCCGGGATAACAATTTGGCGTTCTTCCAATCATTTCCTTGGTTGTCAAGCAACCATCCTTCTGAAAGGGTCCCCATTCATCAGCACATTCAATTGCAGACCATAATAACAAATGCATCACCACTGGGATGATGTGCTCACATGGACCAACTTACAGAAACAGGGACCATGATCAGAGAAGGCAAAGTGTCAACATATCAGTCAAAGTTAAAAGCTGTTCATCTAGCTCTTAAATAATTCTCCTGATTGTTTAGGATGAATACCCTTTCTTGTTCAGACCATTGTCCCTAGAAGCTCACGCCATTTGGAAATGGTCTTTGGTGAGAAGTCCCAATATCAGAGCAGTTCACCTGCCAAGTATTCAAATCAAACAAGTGGAAAGTTGACCAATGCAAGAAAATCACGACAAGATCCACAATGAAAGGGTGCTGCAAAGTGTCTTTGGAAAATGAAACTATCCAACAACAAAAAATACCCAAACTTGGCATCAATATATTTATTCCCAACCTTACAATAAGGACATTTAGATCTTCTGCAAGACTGTGCAGATTTTGAAAGAGGTAAAGAGACCTTCCACTGGAACCTATGCATTTAAGTGGAATAGATTCTGCATATGGCGTATTCATAATAACCATAACCCAACTAGATGCCAAGTTGAGGTGGTTATTCTATAACTTTTACATTTAAAAAGGGCTCGCCTTTCATTTCCATCCATAAAAGTACACCTTGTAGTGATTAATGCTAATCTACTTCACAAACTATTTCCTTAAAATCCTAGTAGTGAAGAATGTCTTAAAGGTTATCAAAGGTTTGCCTTCCATTCTGACTCTCTCAAGGGATCCAATATTATGCTATCAAAGCCGACGGATTAATGTTTTAAACCTATATACAATACAACTCTGCACCATTTTTCATGAAAGACTGCTTTCCTAGATGCTTTTCTTTTTGTTTGCAGAGTCTCTGATATTGAGGCCCCATCTTCACATGAGGCTTATAAAGTTTTTCGTAGAAATAGAGGGGTAATGAGAACCGGCTCTAGTTTTCTTCTGACCGTTGATTGGGATTTTTATGTGAATCTAACTATTTCCTTGACAAACGTCTTCCTGAACCCTTCAAATTCAGCAGAAAGGGCTCTTCACTCATTAGATGTGAAAAGGGTTCTCAAATTCTATCTAGACAAGACAAAATATATAATCAGACAATCTGACCATCTATTTATAAATTAGGCTTTTTTTCCATGTAAAAGCAGTCCGTTTCTAGGTGGAATTTTTTTTCGTCAAAGTTTACCAGTCCGCTAATTATTCTCTCGCTGGTAAACTTGGGCACACTCAATTAGAGGAAAGGCTGCAGCAATTACACTATTGAGAAATGTACCATTGTCATGCATTTGTAAAGCTGCTGCATGGAGATCCATACATACCTTTGCTAAACATTATTGTTCAGATTCAGACTCGAAAGAAGATACCTAATTGGGCTGAGCATCTTTTAGGAATCTTCTTGGGTGACATTGAGGGCTGTTTTTTCTTCTTGTCAGGGAATTGACGAGCTTGCTATTCTATTCAATTCTTAGGACTATAGAAGATCTCCTGGAAGAGAAGGGAAAGTTTCTTACCTGTAGTTCTAGTTCTCTCTCGGGGGAATTCTCATCAATTTCATAAGTATCCCTCACTTCTCCCAGGACAAGGTGTTAGATCAGTATTTCTTATTACTTCACTCTGATCATATTATCTTTGTAAAAATGAACTCCCCTAACTGTCGCCTCTGGGGCATGACGAGATACAAGAGGAAGAGTGTAGCTCTTAAATGAACAGTTCTAATCTTAAGACATTGTGCAGTCTGCTTGCCAATATGGTCATGCATTCCCTTCATTTTTTACTTCATGTAAAAAGTCTGTGGAAGATTATTCCTAGTTGTTCAATAGTTTTTGAGATGTTAAGTGACATAAGATTTGTATATATTGGGATGTTGCTCCTTTGCAGATCCACAAGCAGAGGATCCACAAACCCCTACGCGAAACCAAGGTCCTTATTGGCTGGCTGCACCTTCACAGAAAAGTTGTTGCCTCCATTGTGTTTGTCACATCGGCTGGGGGGGAGAGGGGGGGGGATACATTTATCCTGACACCATAGGACTTCGAGGGAACCCTTAGGGATCCCTTGTGATGAAAGCATTGACCACTTTTTTTTTTAATGTTCGATCATTGGTTTTGCAGATCCACCACAGGGCTCGCTGTGTAAAATTCCCACAGTGTAAAATCGATAGGGAGCCACGAAACCAGGTTTTAAAAAGTGGAGGAACACCCCCACCCCCCCCCCCCCCCACCCCCCACCCCCCCCCCCCCCCCCCCCCCCCCTCCCCATGCATCCAACCCCATGCTGGGGTTTGGGTGCATGTTGTAGAATTGGCCACAGGGCCTGGGCATAGGCCAGGCCCTGCGGTCAAATCCCCACTGACTGAGCTGGTTATATTAACTTGCGTGGTTAAAAAAAAAAAAACATCGAAAATCTCTGGAAAAAAACAAAGGTTACAAGGATGTTTTAGTTGGGTTCTGAATTTAGTCGCACAAAACCATAGAAATTCAGCAGTTTTAGATATGCTTCTTTTATTAAACCATGACTTGTTGCCTTAAGTTACTTAATGGCATGAGTTATAGTTTCTCCAGATAAGTATATCTATAACTGCTGAATTTCTATGGTTTTGTGCGACAAAATTCAGAACCTAACTATAAAGTCCATGAAGCTTTTGTTTTTTTTCCAGTGAAAATATATATATAATATGCATACACGCTCTGGCATTCTGTGCAGGTCAGGCAGTTCTGTGCTTATGACTTTGATATGGATTCCCCTAGAAGAGAAATAGGATTACAGGTAAGAAACCTCCAGCATGGCTGTTTTTCTCTGGTTTGTAAATGTAACATATTTACCCTGCGGTTAATAGATAAATGTTGATACCTTTTAAATCTGAGGATGTCATGCTGGTGGCAGTATCCATTGCTGCTTCGCAAAGCTGCTCTTCATCAAGCCTGTCTGCCCCCATTATTGGTGGTAGAATATTCAGAACTTGTCAATCTGTGAAGAAGTCCATAGGGAAGAATCACATTTCCATATCTGCAACTTCTGAGCTTGCTTGGTACATAAAGTAAAATTAACAGAATGTTGATCAGGAAAAGCTGAAAGCTGAAAAAGTAGTCCTCTCTGAATGCATTCAATATAGGAGTGTTAATAAGTGAAATATAAGGCCACGAATTTGCTCTGGTATTTTAAGAATGTTTGTCGGTCTGCAGATAATTGATCACTTTGTGTTACATATTCATCCTTATTGATCCACAAAATCTCTGCCACCTCTGTAGTTAAACATAAAAATATTTTTTTTAAGTTTCCCAGTACTATATAGGAAACGCCGGCTGCAGCTGCAGAGTCCGCATCATTTATCCTAAGGTGTCAGCAGAACAATTATACTCTCAAACACTCCTGATTTACAAAGATTTATACTACAGGATGCAATTAAAATGCACACCAGGTCAATCTGATAAAAGAATTGCTCCACTGTTGCAACACCTAGTGAAACTATTTGATGTTGGCTGTATCCTAGATGTCTTCCAATATTAACCTCCCTATGCAAGAAAGGTTCTTTGAAATTCTGTTTTTCATTCATGCACTTGACAGGATTTTTACTGCTGCCTCTTGTCCAGGACCAGCATACTTACAGTATTTCCTATTGAAGGACATCGCTATACTTGATGTACTTACTCTTTGTTTGGTTGGGAGTGTTAGATGTTCTTTTGATCTCCTTAATGCTAGGAGCTGCTAAACTTACTCTGAAGTAGCTAATAAGAGAAAACTATTGAATTTTAGGCCAGCTGTTTTTTAAGCAAATAAAGTTGGCTAGGTGGCACATAGTAACAAGCATGTGATATACAGCCTAAACAAGTGGAAGCATTTACTGCATTCCAGCTGGTCAAGGCAACTACTCTCGATGAATTACCAGCGTTCTGTGCTTTGGGAGACACAAAATTCAGGGATTCGCTTGGAGGGAGGATGAGAGCAAGACATCTGCCTTATATGCTGCATTATCGATAGAGTCCTATGTCAAGTAGTCTGTAAGTAGAGAGTTGGTGGTGTGGCTTTGAGTTTGATTATACCTAGGCCCTTTTAACACAGGAGGTCAACTAGAAATCAGGTAGACACCACTAAACTCACTTTGCTATTCAAGTCACGATAGACAGTATCAGGAACTGGGTGTCCCAACAGAGTAACAATTAGTGTTTAGTCCCACTAGTTCCTCGTGTACCATTCTTAATGTGATGGTTGTGAAAGTACAAGATTCTGAACATAGGTCTCGTGCCATAGGCATAGAAGTTGCCTAATTGTCGCCTTTACATATGGGTATTCAGCTGGCCTTAACATGCCTCCTCTTTTCTATTGATTCTAATACTGTCTTTGCCTTCTTTTACCCCTCCTGATGTGTGTTTGCCCTTTTGTCGTTTTAGAATGACAGTCCTTATCAAGGCGGTGTCTTCTTTCTGACTATTCACTTTCCTACAGATTATCCTTTCAAACCACCAAAGGTAAGTTGTTTGCACATGTTCCTATAGACTTGTTGGTTAAGCTGAACGGGGTTTTGTAACTGCGTGAGCAGGCAGCCAGCCAAAGCACTTTGCAGATCACAAATGTATTTTCTCCACCGTGAAATCTTCTTTGATATTTAAAAGCATTGAAGCGCTCCACCTATTTATAACTTCCAGGATATTGTTTTCATAGATATTTTTATTTAAGTTTTGAAAGTGATCTTGTAAAGAAAACACGAAAGTAGTGATTTAGCTCAATGATATCTAATACCTGCATAATTGCTTCTCCACTCTCTTGCAACTATTGTTTATAGTTATGTGAACCACTGATTCCATTTGTGTACTGCGTATTTGAGTTTTACATCTTACCTGCTTATTCTTACCCATATTTCATCTTTGTTGGCTAGACGGATCGATGCCCCATGATGAGATGACCTCTCTACACACACTTGCACACAACTTCATCTCTGCAGTGCTCCACACTCAGACAAACAGCAACATAACACCACTATGCAGTTCAGTTCATGAAGCTTTATTCGGTTCATAGTAGAAATGACCATAAAAGCACAGCAAACAGGCAGCAGAATTAAAAAAGTGCAAACATGATTAAAAACTCATACTTTTCCTAAAAGCCATAGATTTACATATAAAACTGGCAGTATAAAAACATATATCGGGGTGGTCCAAATTATACAACAAACACATAGCATCCTCCACATTTAAAACTCCATACTTAAGAAATCTTGGTTTTAAAAAGGAGATCCTAACATTCTGAAATAGGGAGCAGATGAGCATAAAGTGCATTGTGTTTTGCTTACAATGTCCATCACAGGGACAAGGGCCCACAGGAGGCTTTTTAGGATGTGGGAAGGCCACTAATACATGAGCAATGCCAACTCTTAGTCTAGTCAATACAAACTTATGTGTTGGCCTGGTTACTACGTTCAGATAGTGCTGAAATCCCTCGACAGCAATATATTTATTGTCAGTTGTAACAGTAGCGAGGGAGTTAGCTATTACTGAACGTTTATGAGCTTTGTGTGACATAAAGGTGTTTTTTAGGTCCTGTTTAGCAAGACCTCTAGGGGGACAGTTTTCTAACCACAAATTAATATCAAAGATACTGTTATAACAATCTACCACATATTTAAGCCACGGTATCTGCATACAATTGTCTAATCCAAGGCAGTCCCTAATTACAAGTTGATTGAACTCAGTCTCTTCCTTAAGCCAAATTGCTCGGTAAAGCAATAGAGGCCTAAGTGAGGCGAGCTCGGTCAGATGAAATACCCCAGTCTCTCTATGGATCAGCTCTGTTGGGGCAGATTTAGGGAGGCACAATAATTTCTTAAGAAAGTTGTTTTCTTCTATCTGTAAACAATCAGTATTACAATAGCTCCAAAGCCCCGCCCCATAAAGGGCAATGGATACGCTACGTGCCTTGTAGATTTCCAGCATATCCTTGATTCGCCTATCCCCCAACTTGGACGCAAATTTAAAAATGCCATAAGAGCTTTTGCTCATTTTAGTTCGGACATGCGTTAGTTCATGTCCCCACCTACCATCACTAGTAAAAGTTACCCCCAGGTAGCAAAAACTGTTCACATGCTGCACTTTAACCCCTTCTATAAAAAAAGGAGTGGTTTCTGCCCGATTTAATCCCACAGGTCATCGTATGGGTTTTGTTCTTATTGATCAACAGCCTCCTGCTCCCAATAAATTCAGTGAACTTGTCCATCAGGCGCTGTAGACCAACGGGTGTCCGTGACAGGAGCACCGCGTCGTCTGCATACAGCAGAACTGGGACACTGTCCCCTGCAACCTGTGGAGCATCAGCCTTGATGGTTTTCAAGGCGACTTCAACCCCATTAACAAAAAGGGTAAATAAAAGGGGCGCAAGGACACAACCCTGCCTAATTCCCCGTTTCACATTAAAATTACTAGTACATTCCCCCACTGACACCATACCGAACACATGTTTGCAGCTTGCTGTATAGTCTGGCAAGAAAAAAAAAAATGTCTTTCGGGGCGCCCATATCAAGCAAAACTGACCAAAGAAGTGAGTGATTAACTAAATCAAAAGCACTGCTAAGGTCAGCAAAGCAAAGATAGATGTTACCGGGTTTGGCTCTGGTGTACTTGCCTATCAACAATTGTAAATTCAGGCACTGATCTAGGGTCCCTCTCCCCTTCCTGAATCCATATTGTGAGTTTGCAAAAATTCCATTCTCATCAGCCCACTCCTCTAATCTGGAAAGCAGGACTCTGCTCATAATTTTTACAGATGAGTCGAGCAGGCTGATGGGCCGGTAATTACTTGCCAGCGCTTTGTCCCCCTTTTTTATAGATTGGGACTATAATGGAGTCGCCCCATGTTGGTGGGATCATGGTAGTTACTGCAGCGTTGAGTACCAAGGTAAGTATTGGTCCCAAAAGCTGTGGTTGAGCCCTATAAACATCTATCGGGACTCCATCTGGCCCCTGGGCCTTACCCCCCTTACTATTTTTAATGCCATTCTCCACCTCTCCCAACGAAATATCTAGGGGCACTACAGGCAAAGTCCTATTTTCATTGGGCATCGTTGTATTATCTTGGAAAATCGCGGAGAAATGATTCACCCAGTCCTCACTGCCCACATTAGAGGAGAGATGAGGGATTTTGCCACTATGCACTCTTTGCTACACCTAGCTGCTTATACTGTTTAACTTGTTACAATTGGAGCACGTTTCTGACCCACCACCTACTCATGATCACCTTTTACTAGCCTCTTCTTCACTCCATCTGCTTTGCCGATAATTGCTGCTTTCATTATCTATACCTGAAGTCTCCAACCTTTCCCATATGACAACTACTTACACAGAACACTTTGAGCTACTGCCTAATATAGGGATTTAAGGGTATTCAAGGGTCACGAAACTTAAACGCCACCACTGAAATACCCTTGTCCTGCCTTAGTGAACAAGTAGAATTAAAGTTACAAGAGCTGTATCACAAAGATGTACCTTTTGAGTACCAAAGAACCAGTTTTGTCCCTTTGCTGTAATGAGAGAGAAAGAGAGATAGGACGCAAACCTAGATAAAGTCCGGAAAAAGGTGTGCAATAGAGAAAAACGGGAGGAGAATGAGAGGAGAGAGGCAGTCAAGAAAGGAGAAAAATAAATAAGGCAGGAAATTTCAGAGAAAGAAAAGAATTATACAAAGGAGAGAAAGGAAAAACATTCAAGAGAAAAATGAAGGAGAAAACTCAGTGAAAGGATAAAGGGAGAGGAAGAACGAGAGCAAGACAAAAAGCAAAGAAAAGGAGGGACTAGAATGAAAAAGGGGACAAGAAATATAACGAAGTAACAAGACGGAAGAAAGGTAAGAAAGCAGAGGAACAAAGGAGAATAAAGGAATAAAGAAGGGAGCTGAAGAATGAAAGTATGGAAAGAAGCAGATAAAGTTAAAAAAGAAAGAGGAAGGAGAGTAAAGCAATAAAATAGGATAGGAAAACGAAATGGAGAAAGGAGAGGAAGACCTATAGAGGAAGAAAGAAATGGGAAGAAATAAAGAATGAGAGGAGGAAGAAGAGAAGGAGTAAAGAAAGAGAAAAAAAGGAGAGAAAGGAACAAAATGAGGAGAAAAAAATGAGAAAAGGAACTAAGAGAATTATAGCAAGAAATGAAAAAAGAAAAGCGGAAAGTACAAGAAAGACATAATGAAAGAGCTTAAAAAGGAGAGAAAGGTGAGAAAAAAAATAAATAAAAGAGAAAAACCGAGACATGTAAAGAAAAAAAAAAGGAAATATTTTTCAGAAGGGGTTAGCCTGAATCGTCTTGCACGATCAGGTTACAAAACTTCACAAACAGTTGCATTGTTTTGCAACAGTGCCTTCTCGCTGTTGAGCAGTTGCATGTTCTCAAACCAGCTGACTGAATTATCAGGTGCGAGCTACTGAGAAGCTGCCTGCAAACTACTGGGTGCTCATGATCGAACTGTTGGAGACACCTACTCTAATCAATTCCCTGTATTTGCACCTTCGCATTAAACAGATACATCCTCTTTGCTATATAACTGGGGTACGTCTTTTGATTCACTCCTACAAAGAGCTTTTCTGTACGCAAGTCGTTTCAACACTCATCAAATTCATGCTTCAGAAGGTGTGGTAACCGAACTTTGGAGAGTCAGTAGTGACATACCTATGCTGTATAAGTGAGTGACACAGTGATCTTGTACAGAAACCATACTTGAGGGAGGCAACATTTTCTTTTAATTAATATTATTATATTCTTGAGTTTTCCCCTCCTAATTTGAGAATTTTGGCAGTGGTCCTTTAAGGATTCCTGGATCTCAGTTGTGTCAAAGAAAAATGCTCTATAATGTGTTAGGTGAGTAGATGTGCTTTAGAAGAACACAGATTGATTGTGGATCTCTCAACGGTTGTCTTGCCCCATACTGAGTTCAAGAATGTTGACGACTTCATATCTGTTCCACAATATCGTCAATATAGACCATGAACATTTTATCAAGCTAACCATATGTAGTGTAACTTTTAACTATGTATTATTTTGGTAATCCATGTTGTTTTGTCAATATTGGTGTCATTTTATATTTAAACTTCGATATTGTGGTAGAGCAAGTGCTCGATACTTCTGACGTACGATGGCTATAGGTCTCTCATAATTCCTTTTTTCAGAGGTGATTTTTGTTGGGCAGGGCTCAACATTGTGGGATCTCTCCGGTTTATTTTCCTCTCATCTGTAGGTAGGTTTTTTTTTTTATGGAAATGTTGTTCTTCAGTCCCCTTTCATCCACTTTGAACGCTCTTTGTTAACCCCTTCGATGCTCATGACGAGCTCAGCTCGTCATGAGGTACACCTCTCGTACGCTCATGACGAGCTGAGCTCGTCATGAACGCATAGGTTTCCGTTTAGCAATAGCGCACAGCGGAAATCTGCACCGGATCGATGCGGTTAAATGTTATTATTCCTCACACTTCGAAAGACTCCTATGCATTTCAAGGCTTGGCATGTTGGAGATGGAGCTTGTCCAAAGGCTAAGCTGGGCCTTTCCCATGAAGAGAAACTGCATCTACTTAAGTGATTCACACCTGCTAACAGACCTGGTCCTTTTGCTGGTCGGTCAGCCTTTGCCATTGTGGGCCTGTCCTAGCAACCACGCTTGCTGACACTGCTCCTGCCATTCATGGCTGAGGATTTTATTCCCAAAAGCTTAATTGGCTCAGTGTCTGAGGTCAAGATTGTTCTTGTTGTCGAAGGCTTTGTCATAGAGTTTGACTTTGGTGCAGACAATTCTGACCCATCTTTTGCAGAGCTCATCACTTTTTGCTGTGATCATTCTTTCGTTCAGAATTTTTTTCAGCTTTCTTTGTTCATAGTTTGAAAGTTTGCAAACTGGTCTATAGAATCCAAATTGCAAGAGCTTTCTGACCCAGGAAAGCTGGTTAATCTGTTGCAGTAAGGGATGAAAATGTTATCTAGCTTACCACGTTACCTAGACAGACCATTTGCCTATCTTTTCTTGGGATAACAGACTATGAGGATGAATTATATTGGGGCGCCTCGTGTCCCACTGACAGTCAATGTATCACCTGGTACTTCTCCATGGTATACTTAAGTCCGATCAAAGAAGCAGAAGGTGCTTTATTGGAGGCCTTTCTTCAGATCCGTGAAGTGGTAGATACATTAAAGGCAGTCGTGGTTTTCAAAGTGGCTGAAGAAGATGCATTAACCGCAAAGTGATAAAAGTTGCTTGACGTTCTAGGCCCTGTATTATCAAATCATTTGAGCTTAGAGGCTCACATATTCACTATTATTTCTAGTTCCTAGCATTTTGGTTGCGACTATTGATAATGGCGCTTGTATTGAAAACTACTGTGCTGGCAATTGCTTATCCCAACATGGTGAGAGAGGAACACAGATCTGTAGGTATAGGAAACATTCTAATTAAATCCAGGCATTCTTGGCAAGGAATGTTGCTGGGGTAATAAGATTACAGCGGAGGTTAATTTTCATGTGGTCAAATTATCTTATTCATTGCAACAAATTATTTTCTTCCAGTTGCAGCGCTTCCTAAAGCCTCCAGAAAAGAAACAAGACCAGGAAGCAGCCTCCCTTCCTCACACTGCTTATTTCAGTTTAGTTGAAATTGTTTAATTCTCTGCCTTTGTTAATGTACACACTATCTTCTTTCAGACACTATATTTGTATATTAGCTCCTTTGTTGTGCATATAGGCCATCATAATACAGATCGTGGTCTCAAAAAGTGCTATGTTCTCACTAAATCTAATCTATATATTTGCCCTCCCTCCTTTAAAAGATTGATTATGCTTCTGACCAGTGAGATCCAGATCCAAGAATGCAGTTGTTTTTTAGAGTAACATGTTCCTGATGGGTTCTACAGGGCCAGATGGACTGTTTACCCTGACCATTTATTTCTTTTAATTGGATTTGCAGAGTTTCTTGAAGGTGGTCGAAGACTGTTCTATTTTCGAGTTAATTCTGCCCATAATAGATTGGTTTCAGGGTGTCTTGCTCCTTAAGTACTGTTCCACATCCTTTGTTTTTTAAGAAAAGTTGGTTTCAGGGTGTCTTGCTCCTTAAGTACTGTTCCACATCCTTTGTTTTTTAAGAAAAGTTGGCTTGTAGATTCAATGAACGATAGGAGTATGGTGTTTTGGTGGTAATGCCTTGTGGGTCGCACCATTTAGAGATGGACCAATTTCGTTCATTGAGATGGAATTTGGTTTTGGGCATCTGCCAGTAAGTATTTTTGCATAAATTTTTGCCCTAGCCTTCAAACACTAGTTGTTTTAGACTTGCAACATCGGTCATCTCCAAGGTTTCCTCCTTTTCCGGGACCTGGAGCGACCCCTGCACGGCTTCGAAGCTTTTACGAAGCAATGCATGCCATCTTTGGGCAGCCTGCCTACGCTGGCGCAGCTCCGGACAAGGTGCCGCAGGTTCCCGTTTGATCTGGATCGGCGCCGGTCGACCTCATAACACCTCCCCCAGTTCCCCCGGCTCCACGTCCCCAGCAGACACCGGTTGTGTCCCCTGTCGACACCTGTTGTGTCCCCAGCCGCCGTTGACCCCGGCCTCCACAGCGACATGGACACGCAGCTGGACCGAGGCCGAATGGTGCTTTAGCATCCTTGTTCTACCCTGGTGCGCCTTTCAGGCCAGAGTGGCAACCAGAGGAAGGTGAGGACTGGGAGAGGTCTGGAAACCCTTTAACTGACCAGTTGGAGTATGATCCGGACTGTAGAGAGGAGTTGGGGAAGTCAGTGGTCTGAACACCTCCACAGACCTTGGCCTGTTGTCTCCTCCTACCGTGGCTATGGAGGAGGGAGCTTCTTACGCAGTGGTGTTGCGTAGGGCAGCCGAGACTCTCAACCTTGAACTAACTACGGTGGCAGTCAGGACTAACCTGACGGAGGTGCTTCATCTGGCAGCGAGCTCTTCGGAGCCCCTGCTGCTGTTTAATGAAGCCCTAGCTGACCTCCTTTTGGACTCCTCGTCCAGGCCCAACACAGGGGCTAGGGTGGATAGGATGATTGCCCAACGCCACCACCCGGCTCGGGCGACCCCACTTTCCTCTCCCAACACCCCACACCTGGGAACTTAGTGGTTCAAGCCTCAATGTTCAAAGGCACAGGACGATTTCAACTTCAGTAGCCCTTTGATGCTACGCCTGGCTGAGGTCGACTGGTTTTTCTGGGGATGTCCAAGCTACCCTCCTGGACATGCCCTTTGATGGCCGTCGCCTGTTCGGCGACCAAGTAGACCGCATGCTAAAGCGCTTTAAGGACTCTCGGGCTAAGGCCAAGTCTTTGGGCCTCTCCACCACCCGCCCTGTGCAGTCTGCTTTTCGCCCCTTTCGTTGCTACGGAAGGGGTGCCCTGCCACGTTACTCCCAGAGCCACAGGCCAGCGCAAGCTGTTCCTCCACTGTGTGGCCGGGGACCTAGGACCTACCGCTGTAGGGCTGGGGGCCAGCGAGCGTCGAAGTCCACCACCGCCCCATCTACAGCAGCCTCCAAACCCTCTTAGTATGACTTTCTGGGCCACCAGTCGCCAGTGGGTGGCAGGATTTGCCATCTTTACCCCCACTAGCGCACCACGTCAGACAGGTGGGTTTTGCAGCTAGTCTAAAGGGGCTAGTCCCTTCCCTTCGATACCCCCTCAACCATGCCAACTCAGTACCGTTGAATGCTGGAGGATCATCTAGCCCTTCTACAACAGGAAGTAACGGCTGTCTTGGCCAAGGGAGCCATGGGACGAGTTCCTGCCCCAGAAGTAGACCATGGTTGCTATTACTACTGTCTGGTGCCCAAGAAGGACCAAAGCCTGCGTCCTATCTTGGATCTCAGGAACGTCAACCGCTTTCCTGGAAGAAGAAGTTCAAAATGCTAACGCTAGCTCAAGTTCTGTGTGCCCTCGATCCTGGAGACTGGATGGTAGCGTTGGACTTGCAGGACGCTTATTTTCACATACCGTCCTGCCAGCCCACCGGCTTTACCTGCGGTTCACAGTGGGCCACGAGTACTTAGTGTACCGTGCTCCCCTTTGGCCTTATCACCACTCGGGTGTTCATGAAGGTGATGGCAGATCATCTGCACAGATCATGGGTTTCAGTCTTCCCTATCTCAACGACTGGCTGTTGAAGGCTGGCTCGCCTCAGGCTGTCGTCTCCCACTTCCAGACTACAGCAGACCTCCTGCATTTGCTGGTGGTTACTATTCACACCTGACTCCCTCTCAGACGCTCCCTTTCATCTGAGCTGTTCTGGATACAGTGCAGTTTCGGGGCTATTCTCCCGAACTGCGAGTCCAGGATATTCAGGCTAAGATGCCGATGTTTCAGCCTCTATCTTGGATATCAGTGAGACTGACTCGGAGGCTGCTGGGCCTTATGGCCTCCTGCTTGTGACACATTGCCATTGGCATATGCTGGCTTAACAATGAAACCTTAAGTTCCAGTGGGTGCAGCATCTGGTGAATCTCACTGGCATGGTCCAGATAGCGGAAGGAACTACAAAGGACTTGAACTGGTGTCTTAAGAATTGCGATTGGGTCAGCGGCAGTCCTCTCTCCTTTCCCCAACCAGATCTAACAGTAGTGACGGATGCATCACTCGGGGGAGGTGGAGTCAGAGGACTCTGGACTCCAGTGGAATCCGGACTTCACATCAACCTGTTGGAGCTCTAAACAATCTGATAGTCATTACAAGCCGTTCTATCCTCCATCCAGGGAAGGCTAGTGTAAGTGCTCACAAACAAAACCACCCCAGGTAATACTGCAACAAGCAGAGCAAGGTGTGGCAATGGATTCTTTGTCAAGAGGCCCTGCATCTCTGGACATGGCTGGAACAGCAGGGCATATCCCTGGGGGTACAACATCTGGCGGGTTCTCTGAACGCCAAAGCGAACAAACTCAGCGCATAAAGATGCCTAGTGGATCATGAATGGCCTCTTCATCCGGGGCTGGTGCAAGGTCTCCTTCAGCAGTCGGTAGATCCTTGGTTAGATGTGTTCACCACCAACGAGAACGTGCAATGTCAGCAGTTCTGAGCGCTGAAGTTTAAGGTGGCTCTCGCTCTGAGACACTTTTAGTCTCGAGTGGATCTCTGCCCTCTTGTATGCCTTTCCGCTAATACCAGTTCCTGCCCAGAATTTTCAAGAAGATCAGGAACTACCGGACCCAAGTCATCCTTGTGGCGCTGGATTGGGCACACCAGAGTCTGGTATCCCAAGCTGTTGCGCATGACCATTGGTCCTTCGATCAGGCTGCCCCTTCGGGAGGATCTTCTGCCACAGCAGCAGGGAAGGGTTCTCCACCCGAACCCAGCAATGCTCTGCCTTCTTGCATGGAGATTGAGCAGCGACAGTTGTTTGCTTTCGACCATCCGCCCGAAGACTGTAACGTTACCTATCTTGGGACGATGATCCGTAGAAGCTTCTGGGCAGACCCATTGGGTACACCCACTACCTTCTCATTTGGTGTCTGGTTATTGGTTTTCATGCCTTCCTGCTTAGTTTAAGAAGCAGAAAGAAGTATAACCACCTTTTTACAGCTCATGAAAAATTATATGCGTGACATTGTGTAATTCCTTGGTAGATAAAAGAATGTTCTCAACTTGGGTGAAGATGATTTGATTAGAGCTCTCTGTCCTCTCTGTATCATTGTTGCAACTGCAAAACTAAATGTCATTTATTTCTATAAGTATAATACTTATTACTTTCAACTGTTGCTGTGCGGTGAAAACAGCACACAGTAGATGCCAGGGGAAGATACTTCCTTTGATTGGTTATCATGTATGCTTTCTTTGCCATTTTACCATATTGCAAGTGACGTCAGTTGCTCAGTCTCGGACACAGCATGGTGCCTACTCAGTTAGACTGACCTACTGGATTAAGATTTGTGACAATTACTGCTTTTCTTCAGGAAATTGGTCGTGCCTCCTCGAAGAGAGGGATTTTTGATCTGCAAGGTTTTATGAATGTTTTACAGAAGAGACCCCTTGGTTTGGAATGCCTTACTGGAATAGCTGAAGAATAATGCACTCTCATCTTGAAGTTGTAAACACCATATAAACATGATGCTTCTAAAAAGGATTCTCAGTAAGCTATGCCCGTAAGTCTTCATATTGCTTTTCCGCAAAACACTGCTTCAACGACATTGGATATAAAAAAAAGAGGTTAAAAAAAAATGCACAGACTAGTTTACATTGGTGAAACACACCTGACAACAAGTGAGGCCACGTTTGCTCAGGTCCCCTGCCCCCGCTCAGTATGCAAATATTATCTAGTAGTATGGGTGTCTTTCATAGATTCACATGCCTGAATCATTCCCCGTCGTCGAGATGGGAGTCCCCGGTACATATAAAAGTAATGTCCTATAGACATACATAGAGAAAAATAGGCCTAAGGGCCTTGCCTTAGTAGCCTATCCATGTCCTTTTGTAAAAAGGACTAAATTCCAGAAGGTAGCCAATCAGCTACCACCTCCCTCTAGAACCTTCCTGTCAGGAGCCTCAGTCTCTCAGATTTTCTACCGCACGTTGTGCTAGGGAGTCTCCACCTGAGTTCTCCTCAGGTCTCATAGTTTATCTCTTTTTCTCACAGAAAATTGGATATTTCCTTCAAAACTCAACTATGGCTGATCAACAGAATAAAGGTCTCTTCAGGGCTTGTTCATACTGTGGTAAGAAAAGACTACACGTCGATGACAAGCATGACACTTTCCTGTACTGTCTTTATCCTGATCATTCTCCCAAAGAATGTCGAATTTGTAGAACATTCTCTACAAAGACACTTAAAGAGAGAGAAGGAAGGCTGCTCCTCTGGTTGAACAGACTGAAAACCAGAGACGACCTGGAGTCTTCAGAGGATGGTGAGATGGCTTCAGTTTCCTCAAAAATATCTTTAAAGAGGCCAAGTGTTTCTTCCCCTAGCCCTTCAGACGTTCCTCCTAAAAAGACTCCCTCAAAGTCTTCAGAGGCAAAATCTACCACATCTGTTAAGGAGGCGCCTGCCTTCAGGAAGCCTGCGCAGTCGTCGACAACAAATCCGTCGACGCTTCCCTCAGCGATGAGGAAATCCATCTCTATAGTCTATATATTTCTACATCGACGACGGTGTCGACGGCGTCGTCAGCATATTCGACGACGACGACTACACCATCGTCGACGGCAGGTAAGCCTGTCTCGTCGATTATTCTCATAAAAAAGCACTCGACGTTGCCTAAGATTCCGTCGACGACGACAACAGCGTCGACGACTAAACCAAAACCGTCGACGCCTACTCCGCCGACAAAGACCTCCTCTACGACAGGCGTGTCGTCGTCTAAGACATCGACGACGGTGAAAAACATCATCGTCGACGAAGACAGTCGTCAAGCGTATCGACGGCGAAAACGCAGTCGACTAGCAAACCGTCGACGACGAAGACCTCGTCGACTAGCGCACCGTCGACGACTAAAACCTCGTCGACTAGCACACCGTCGACGAAGATACCGTCCACGAGCTCTCCAATAGGAATTCAGTCGACAACGCCATCGACGACGACACCGTTGACGCTATGGAAACAATCCAACTTGATTCCACTCAAAAAGAGTACAAAGAATCCAATTACACCGGATTTAACGTCTCCAAGCAGGGTTCAAACGTTGCCCCCATCTAACCTACTGCAAGGCGACGAATCGGACGATGACCACTACGAGCAGGCCACCAGTCCTTCAGATGAGGATGACTATGAAATGGTGTTTACTGAAGAAACTGTACATTCACAGGTACAGAAGCAGGTCACACCTATGGTATGCCTTCCAGTATCTATAGTCTCAGATCTACAGTACTTGATACAAGACTACAAGAAACGATTTCCTGACTCACCAACGGCCCCGTCAACGGAATAAACTCCGGTCTCATCTGGGCCGACCTCCTCTCCAAGACTAAGACCATCACCTTTGGTGATACCTCGAGAGAGAGAGAAACAGTACATCATATCTCGTCTACTGACGACGAGGGTGAGGAACCAGAAGAAGGGGAGGTTCGGGATGACCTTTCCGACCACAGGGAGCATGAAGACTACATCGCTCCATCTCCAGCCACACTTGAGCCCAATACATCGGACTCGCCGCCAGCGGACATTGGCGGATTCCATAATTTAGTGGAGAGAGCGGCCACAAGATTCCATATGACTATGGATTCCACTGAAACGGACTTTTTCTTATGATTTTAAAGACCAAGTCAGAAAAACTAGATCAATTCCAATCATTGATCACATATGGGAACAAGGGAAACAATTAATGCAGACACCAGCCTCGGTCTCCGCAGTGGTACCCAGACTGGATAAGAAATATAAGGTACCCGCAACTGCACCAACATGCCTTACTGGACATCCAAAACTAGATTCCGTTGTTTCCCAGGCAGCACAAAAGAACTCTAGAAATCCGTCCTCTCCGTTGTCAGCACCACCAAACAAGGAAGGCAGAAAACTAGACTGTATTGGCAAACGCTTTTCAACCACTTCAGCCATGACCATCAAAGAAGCTAACGCCATTGCACTACTAGGGCGCTACAATAGGCAATTGTGGGAGGACTTTGCCCCATATCTAACAGAACTGCCTGATAACTTACACGAGGAAGTTCAATCACTCCTTAAAGAGGGACAAACGTCCGCATCAGAGCTTATTGACTGTGCCGTAGATGTCGCAATGACTGGCTTCAGACAGCTAGCGGGTGCCGCGGTCTTGCGAAGACCAGGGTGGCTCAAGGCAACATCCTTTCGTCAAGAAGTCCAAACTAAAGTGCTTGACATGCCCTACGACGGCCAACACCTCTTTGGGGAGAAAATAGACGAGGCCTTACAGGCAATCAAAAAAGATACGGACACTGCACGGGTGCTTGGCACGTTACGGTTTAAAAACCAGTCCTTTCGAGGGAGCAGGGGTAGAGGTCAGCCCTCTTACAGTGGATCATACCAGAGCAGATCCTCTTACTCATATAACCAAAGCCGAACGCAATACCAGCAGCGGCAACAGCAACAAGGATGTCAGACTTCATACGGAAGTCCAACTACAGGGGAAGAAACCAAAGGAAACCCTCTGGCGGACGCCAATGACCGTTTCCAACAGCCAGTCTGTCCACCATCTCGTTCTTTCAAAATTGGAGGAAAATTGACACACTTCCTCCACAATTGGAGATAAATAACTACAGATCGATGGGTGCTCCAATTGATCCAATACGGACATTCATTGGAATTCAATTCAATTCCCCCGACAACTCCTCCTCGCAAGCTCCAACACAGTCACCTACGTCTACTCCTTCAAGAGATCTCTTCAATGTTAAAGAAAGGAGCAATAGAGCGAGTACCAGCAGCTCACAAAGGGAAGGGATTTTATTCCCGTTTCTTTCTAATACAACAGAAAAGGAAAAAATGGAGGCCCATCCTAGATCTCGGGGCACTCAATACATTCTTGAAGAGTCAATCGTTTCGGATGGTGACTATCCAAGAGATCTTGAGATCGCTGGAGAAAGGAGACTTTATGACTTCTTCAGACCTACAAGACACATATTATCACTTCCCAATACACAAACGCCACAGAAAATTCCTCAGATTCGCAGTAGCGGGTCAGCACTATCAATTTTGTGTCCTCCCATTCGGCCTAAAATCAGCACCTCGAATCTTCACCAAATGTCTCTCCCCTGTGGCAGCATTCCTAAGACAACATGGACACCAAGTCTTCCCCTACCTCGACGACTGGCTGGTGAAAGCACCATCTACAACAGGCGTAGCAGAGTCTTCCAACGCCTGTCTAAAACTTTTCCAGCAACTGGGCTTGACGCTCAATCACGAGAAGTCTACCTTACAACCCTCCAAAATTCTAACATTTCTTGGGGCAACTCTGAATACGGAATGTTCAAAAGCATTTCCATCTCAAGAGAGGAAGCACAAGGTGATTACCCTGGCCACCGCAGTAGCTTCAAAGAAAACCATACGGGTCCGTACATTCAAGTACCTTCTAGGGATGATGTTCTCGTGTATCCTGCTCATTCCACACTGTCGGCTCAGGATGCGCCCCCTGCAAGAGGCCTTGACCAGACAATGGACTCAGAGCACAGGCTCTTTCAAGGATCATATTGTGATTACTCAACAAATATCCACAGCCTTGCTCTGGTGGAGGATGCCCAAGAACCTTTCGCAAGGACTACCATTCCTGCTACCGGCAACTCCACGTGTAATAACTACAGATGCCTCTCTACAAGGATGGGGAGCGGTCCTTCAAGAGTTACAAATCAGCGGCAAGTGGACGGAACAGGAAAGGCAGCTCCATATCAACCTCTTGGAACTGAGGGCAGTTTTCCTATCTCTGCAAGCCTTCCTCCCACGCATCTCAAACTCTCCAGTGCTTGTCAGAACAGACAACACCACGACAATGCACTACTTGAACAAGCAGGGAGAGACACGTTCGCTTACTCTATCTCGCGAATCGCAGAAGATTTGGAACTGGCTAGTGCTCCACAATATCACACTGACAGCAGAGTATGTCCCAGGCAAAGACAACATCATAGAAGATGCTCTAAGCAGACAGAGATCCCTATCCCACGAATAGGAACTCGAACAGAAAGTGCTGAACCGCATACTCTTGGAATGGGGGAGTCCGCATATCGACCTCTTTGCCACCAGGGAGAACGCCAAATGCCGCAACTTCGCAAGTTGGCATCCCTAGTCGCGGTCACTCGGAAATGCGTTTTCCATCGCATGGCGCAACGTGTTTGCGTACGCATTTCCGCTATTTCCCCTCATTCCAAGAGTCCTTCGTAAAATGAAAGTGGAGCGTAGTACACTGATTCTGATTGCCCCGTTCTGGCCGCGGCAACATTGGTTCACGGACCTCCATCGCCTCTCAGTCCAACCGCCAATCCGTTTGGGTCAACATCCAACACTACTCACAATGTCCAAAGGCCAGGTACTGCATCCGAATCTGAAGTCTCTCAGTTTATCGGCATGGCTCCTGAGTACCGAGTATTCCATCAACTAGACATTCCGCAGGAGTGCAAGGAGGTACTCGTGAAAGCAAGAGCGGACAGCACAAATAAAACCTATTCCTTCAAATGGAAACGATTTTGCATGTGGTGTAAGGACAATGGTCTCCATCCTTTCCGGGTTGCCCCAGAGCAGCTATTACCATATCTATTACACCTGGCACAATCGGGACTTGCGCATGCCTCTATCAGAGTTCATCTGGCAGCAATTTCCCGGTTTACGAAAACATCAAAAGGACCCTCTCTCTGGTCTCACTGGTTAATAAAGCAATTCCTTAAAGGCTCTACAGATCCTTCCCTAGACCAAGAAGAGTGCCACCAACATGGCATCTCAATGTGGTACTCAACCAATTGATGAAACACCCTTTCGAACCAATACATAGGGCGGATCTCAAACATATATCCTGGAAGACAGCCCTTCTATTGGCTCTGACCTCAGCTAGAAGGGTCAGCAAACTACAGGCTCTTTCAATACAAGATCCCTTCATGCAGTTCAAGGAAGATAGAGTGATTCTAAGAACAAATCCTCGATTTATTCCTAAGGTCCCGTCGGACTTCCATTTAAATGAACCATTAGTCCTCCGATCTTTCTTCCCAAATCCCAGTACTGCGGCTGAAAGATCCTTGCATTCCTTGGACCTAAAGAGGTGTCTTAAATTTTACCTTGACAAAACAAAACACTTCAGGAAAACGAACCAGCTTTTCATCGCTTTCAGCAGACCACGAAAGGGCATGCCAATTTCCAAACAAAGCATTTCAAGATGGATATCTTCTGCAATTGCCTTTTGCCATGACAAAGCAGGAAGGCAATTACAATCCAAAATCCAAGCTCATTCTACAAGAGCTGTGTCCACTTCAGCCGCGCTATTTGCTGGCGTGCCAATACTGGACATTTGCAAGGCAGCGATCTGGAAGTCGCCGCACACATTTACCAGGCACTACTGCCTGGATACGGAACTGATGCAAGATGCAGCTGTGGGCCAGGCTGTGCTTCGCCACCTATTCCAGTGGGGTGAGCCTTCCTCCTTCCCACCATCCTTCACTGGTATGCACATTTACTTACTTACTTTTTGTTCCTTGTTGATGGTTCTTAGTTGCATGATATATATATATTACCTACTGGCGGTCGCCAGTAGGTATATATAGTTAGGATTTTTTCTCTATGGGATTTTTGAAAATTCTATGTCTAATAACTTTGGCGTTTGTGGACGGAATTGGCTGAAATTTTCAGGAAAATTGAACATTTTGTTTCTGAGCAGCCCCTGACAATTTGGGGGGGGTTTCATCAAGGGGGGGCCGAGAAAAAAGGGGGGTCCCAAAACGCGTTTTTCCCATGTTAATTTCCATAGGGCGGTTGGCCTCACTTTTAGCTCGAACGGCTGAATGGATTTGTACGAAACTTGGCAAAATTGTAGGGACTGTTAGCCCGATGTGCCTTTGCTGGGTCTCAATATATATGCTCCAGTGGATTTTGAGTAATTTAGGTTCAAAAAAAGATATATATCTGGGCGGAGCCTAACCACACATCTGATCTGATTGGCTGTCAGCACTTCATCCAAGAAGTGTTGGCAGCCATCTTGGGACCAATATACATGATAGCACCTCATTAAAAAGCATTGTAGTTAATAGAGGGTTTTAGGACTTTAGTTACATTATAAATCATTTGTTGATGGTACCATACTCGTTTTAGGAATTGTGGTGGGTTCTAAGGTGATTTTACCATGTGAAAAAACCTTCTGCTGTGATATCATGAATATTGTTTGAAAGAAAACTAATATCTCATGATTTTCCCACAGTGGTTTGGAAGGGGATCTATAAGCTAAACTGAAAGCATATTTTTCTGTAAATTCACCTTATCTTTCTCAGTCATGTGAAAATGAAGTCTGACATTCTCAGTAAAACATGTACATCCAACAAGGACAGAGACTGTCAGTTGATTCCTTTGTGTTCTACTGCAGCCTCCTAGAGTGTTCTAAAGAACAACTAGAGCGCTAACAGTCCTACTTATTACAAAGGTATGGCACACCTGAAGCCATCTTGATTGGAATAAAGTGGTAACTCTTAAAACATTTAATTTAAAAAGAAACAACATGAGGGGGTATATTTTGCCATAGAAAGTATGATTAGTGCTGCAGAATGAAAAATTAGGGCACATTTTGAGTGACTTCTCAAACCCTCTTCAATTTCATTAAAAAATTCTGACATACAGTCTCCCAAGATGGCCACCAGAGACAAAAGAGCCTAAATGTAGCCCAAATATCACCCAGATGTACCCCAAGTATAGCCCAATGACAGAATGTCCCAGAGTGTTCTAAAGAACAACTAGAGCGCTAACAGTCTTACTTATGACAAAAGTATGGCACACCAGAAGCCATCTTGATTGGAATGAAGTGGTAAGTCTGAAAACACTCAATTTAAAAAGGAACAACATGAGGGGGTTAATTTTGCCATAGAAAGTATGATTAGTGCTTCAGAAAGAAAAATTAGGGATCATTTTGAGTGACTTCTCAAATCCTCTTCTATTTCATTAAAAAAATTCTGACATGCAGACTGAAACATGCACTTTGAATACCAGCAGCAGACGTCCCTGGTGAGCAGTAGCTTTACTACAGTGATCTAATGTGCAACTAGAGTGCTAACATTCAGAATTTATGGCAAATGTGTGACACATCTGAATGCCTTCTTGATGGAACCAAAGTAAACAAGCATTGAAAATGCAATAGATCTCGCCCTCGTTTAAGTTAAAGCCATTCTGTTTGTAATGAGGTGGCTTTTTAGCTTTGCTTTTATTAGTGTTTTTTCAACTTTCATGTAAATAACATGCATCTGTATGCATATAAGTATATGTATGCATGCATTTATGTTTGTATTTATATAGATATACAGATGATATATGTTTATATATGTATGTATATATATATATATATATATTCACTGAAAAAACCATAGGCTATAGACCATATATAGTTAGGAATTAGCATTTACAAAACCTTGAAAATTCACTGAAAAAACCATAGGTTATAGACCATATATAGTTAGGAATTCGCATTTACAAAACCTTATTTTACTCACACAAAACCATTGAAATTCCATATATAGTTAGTTGAACTAACTATATATCGCGCACCCGCAATCCACTGCTGATGATGTCACATATTACATCATTCATGACATGGTCAGTGACATCACTGATGACATCACTGATGACATCTCAAATGACATCACTGATGACATCACTGATGACAACATCCAGTGACTGTATGTTTCTGTAAAGTTAAAATATGTCTTACATATTGAAGAATGAGTGGATGTATAAGTGTCTGGATGAAGGATTTAGTAGGTGCATGACTGACTGTATGAGTGAGTGATTAAATGTGTCTCACTGAGTGCATGGGTTAGTGACTAAACTGTCTTAATTTGTGCATCATTATGTCTGTTGTTCTGTAAACTGTTGCATGTGTTGATAAGTAGCTATATGAGTAACTATATGGGGTATTGATTGGTTGCCCAAGTATTTGTATGGGAGACTGAGTGTGTGTGTGGGTGGCTGGGAGGTGTATGACTCTGTGCATAGATGTGTGAGCAGTTGATTCACTAGATGTATGGTTTCAAAAGTGCATGTGGAAACAGCTGTATGGGCGGTTGACTGTGTGCATGAGTGTATTCGTGAGTGAATGGATATCTCAGTGCTACATGTCAAAGTAAGTACATATGTAAAACATAGTACATGTGAGAGTTGACATATATAAATACCTGTGCATAAGAGCCAGTGAATGTGTGAGTGGCTGTATGGATCATTGTGAACTTGTATCAGGGATTGTATAAGAGAGTAAATATGTGTTAGTATATGTTTGAATAAGTAAAGTTTGTATAACTGTATAGTTGAGGAAATGGAGGTGTGATTGATTCTTTGCATGACTGACTAGGTGTGTGAGTAACTCCATGGATGAGTGACAGTCTGTGTGTGTCTGTTTACACTGATTGTATCTAAGGTTATATTAGAGTCTGAAGAGGTTCATCGTATTATCACATGAATGATATCATCAGTGATGTGATCAGTAATGTCAAATGAGATGTCATCAGTGATGTCATTTGAGATGTCATCAGTGATGTCACTGACCATTTCATGAATGATGTAATATGTGACATCATCAGCAGTGGATTGCAGGTGCGCGATATATAGTTAGTGCAACTAACTATATATGGAATTTCAATGGTTTTGTGTGAGTAAAATAAGGTTTTGTAAATGCGAATTCCTAACTATATATGGTCTATAACCTATGGTTTTTTTCAGTGAATATATATATATATATATATATATATTTTCTCAGACTGCTTATGCTGGTCCATCAGAAATGCGCATAATGTATTGCTTACTACTTCTGGATAAGAAATGCGTTACTACCTGTAACTGCAGTTATCTAGTATTGGTGTCTTTCATAGATTCACATGCAACCCTCCCGCCTCCCCTGGAAGGTCTCACCTCTCTAACAAGTATTACACCTACCTAGCTTGGTGCGTACGAAAATCTGAGAGACTGAAGCTCCTGACAGGAAGGTTCTAGAGGGAGGTGGTAGCTGATTGGCTACCTTCTGGAATTTAGTCCTTTTTACAAAAGGACATGGATGGGCTACTAAGGCAAGGCCCTTAGGCCTATTTTTCTCTATGTATGTCTATAGGACATTACTTTTATATGTACCGGGGACTCCCATCTCGATGACGGGGAATGATCAGGCATGTGAATCTATGAAAGACACCAATACTGGATAACTGCAGTTACAGGTAAGTAACACATTTCTTAATGGGCCGGCCCAGCCAAAGAAAGGGAATGACAATGAAATTACAATACAATACAATACAATACAATACACCTCTGCCATTGATAAAAGGAAGGTAACAGACTCCCAGGTACCTCCAGAAAGGCCTCTCGGGCACCCACTGGGCTGCTGGCGGCATCGAAGAACGCAAACAACTCCCAAATAGGCCTCCCAGGCTGCTCAAAAAAGCAGCCCTCAGCTGGAACTGGACACCTGCCCCTTGGGCATTGCCGGAGTGCCCACGTTACCAATCGGATGCTGAACGCACCTCAGATCTTCACGCACAACAGAACTAAAACAAGCCCCTTTCAACCACACACCATACACCACCATCAACATCAACAGTTGATGGACAGAATGCAAAACAATGTCATGCATTCACCCCAGTACAGAGATCTGGGCCTAACTCCATCGTTTTTTTTGCTCGCCATTCCAGTTTGAACCCAGCCATATGCAAATCAGTCTTGACCCTGTGCCCCATGGGAATAGTCCAGCCCGAACTGCCAAGTAAGGTCCTCCTTGGACTGGAAACAAGCATCCTAGGACCGGGTGCTGCCTGCACACAACCATAGACGTGCCTTTTGAGACTGTGACGCACACACATTCATTCAACCACATATGCACCCACTCCATGCATCACAGACTAGAATTGGTTCTAGTCTGCTTATTGACAGGACGCCTCAGCTGCAGACTGCAGCTCAATGCAGCCTCTGAAGGTACATTGAAGGTGGTTGTTTTGGGTGCTGGTTGTTGTTCCTGTATATGATTATTGTGTGTGCTCCCCTGACTCTCTGTGCTCCATCGCGTGTCCCGTTCCTACTCGTGCACTCAGGTTATATTGAGCTGTTATGTTTGTACTAGTTAATTCAATGCCCATAGGATTCCCGTTGTTAAACTAATGTTCTGATTTTTTTACCTTTGCCTCAAATTGTAAAGCGTTCTGATATCCTACAGGATCAAGTTTGGGCTATATAAAACTTTATAAATAAAATAAATAAATAAAATCTTGGTAGCCAGACGTCCTTATATGAAGACCGTTTACACCTGCCTTTGGGAAAAATTTGTGGCATGGTGTTCAGAAAGAAACATTGATCCCCTTACTCGGGTTCTCCTATCCGTTCTTTCTCTTATCTCTCTGCAGTCTCTGCTTTTCTTAGGTTGCCTGACCAACCTTCCCTTTTCCAGTCTCTTATTGTACATAGCTTCTTGAAAGGTTTACAACATATGTTTCCTCCCACTCCTTTCATTATGCCCCAGGGGGACCTCAATCGTGACCTTGTGTGCTTCTTTGAGCCTCTGCACAATTGTCCACTCAGGCTCCTTACCATCAAGACCTCCTTTCTTGTGGCTATGACATCTGCCCGAAGGGTCAGTGAGCTTCAGACCTTGTCAACCAAGTCTCCTGATGTTAACATTCCAGACAAACTGATGGTTCATACGAGAGCTTCCTTTCTTCCGAAGGTGGTCACTCCATTTCATGTAGGCCAAACCATCGCTCTGCCTACGTTTTACACTCTGCCTCATCCCTCCAAGGAACAGGATTGACTTCACCATCTGGGCCCAAAAAAAGCGGTGTTCTATCATGACTGCACACAAGTTCGACCAACTCTTCATGGGGTATGTTGGAGTGAAGAAGGGAAAGTCTTTGCAAAAGCAGATCTTCTCTTGATGGATCTTGCTCTGCATTAAGATCTGCTACTCATTGGCCAAGAAGCAACCCCCTGAGGGTTTGCTCGCTCATTCCACCAGAGCTAAAGCTGTAATCACTGCATTATTTTGTGGAGTTCCGGTGCTGGACATCTGACGGGCAGCAACGTGGGCTTCGCTGCATACATTTACCAAACACTACTATCTGGACAGTCCGATCCGCAGGGCTGGCCAGGTTGCCCGTTCAGTCGTGCAGTGAAATTGGTCTGTAGGCCTACCTCTGGGGTGTGATTTCTTGTGTATCCATTCTTAAGTAAGGATTCTGCAGCTAGAAGTCTCTATCAGATGAACAGTTTACTTACCTTCATTTACACCTTATTTGGTAGAGACTCTGTCTGGTGCATATTCCGTACCATCCCACCCATCCTGCCCACTCTTCGAAGGGTATTCTAGGGACAGGGCTTAGAGCCCTAGTTTTCCACACAAGTGGTCAGTGTACTTTGTTGCTCCTTGCTTCTGGCATGGAAAGTCGCCAAAGTAACTAACGTCAGCTTTCCTGGGTGGTGTCTACATAGGCATCACAAGCATAATTTCTGGCGGGGATGCAAACGATGCCACACAGAGTTGCATGACGCCACCTCTGGCACGCAGGGTACTGCTCACAGAATTTTTTTCGGATCCAGTCTAATTCTTCGGAGTAATTCTACGGTAAAGAATCTGCAGCTAGATAGTCTATTAGTTAAGATGTTACCAAAGGTAAGTAACTTGATAATTTAGCACAGAGATAGAATCCCTACTAATGTAATCAAGTAGCTACTCATTCAGTTTTTGAATATAGCTGCTAGTTAAGTAAGTGAATTAAAGCCTTGTTAACTTAGCTGGCAGAATTCCTTGTTGGGTTCTAGAGACCCTGCTTGTTAATCTTATGGGCAGATTTGTCAGTTGGGTTAGAAACGGGTTTTTCATTAAAGGCTGGGCGGATGTTCTTAACAAGATCCCACATGTTCATGAAAAAAGCACTTCTTTTGCTGGGTCTGTAGGGTCCAGATTACAGAACACGTCGTAGGCTGTTGCAATCCTCCTTCTGTTCACCAGATCAGTTGTCACTAAGCCGTCTAGTAAGTAATAACGTAGGGTGTTTGGTAAGAAACCCAGCCAGTGACCTATTGCCAGCTGTCTAGTACTGACACTGTTCGTCAAACAAACGCACTTGCTGGTAGAAGGCTCATCTGAATGGACGAGAGCAGATTATCCAAAGAATATCTTCAGTTTCGATGTTCATGTTGTGAAGGATCCCAACCTGAATGTGCACACTAACCCCCTGGCGCGAGGGAATGGGCCAGGAATTGCATGCTGACACTTGGTCTGTTTCTCACACACATCAACGCAGAGCCCCCAGAGGGAGGGAGGGAGGGAGGGAGGGAGGGGGAGGGGAAAGGTTGTTGGATCTTCTGATTGCTTCTCCATGACCCCTGGCTTCGGAGAACGTGATTGTGAGAAACAGGATGGGGAAACACTGCGGACATACTGATTCATGACACAGGTTGCCTGCACGCTGCAAACCGGCAGATGCAGGAAGTAAAGTCTCTATTGCCTGCTTATGCCAGACACCCACCTGCCCTCTAAACTGCCCCCCCCTCCTTCCTCCCTTTAATCCTGAGTGATTGAATTCAGTTCGGTTTAACACCTTCTCTTCTTCCAACAGGTGGCGTTCACAACAAAAATCTACCACCCGAATATCAATAGCAACGGTAGCATATGCCTGGACATCCTGAGATCGCAGTGGTCTCCTGCACTCACAGTATCGAAAGGTAGGACGAGCTTGTGCCGACGCTCGCATGCACATGCACTTCACAAAGCGTCCCTTGGTGTTCTTACTAAAGGCTGCATGTATTATTCTCGAGTTTAAACCTCTGGCCTGAATGTTTGATTGTACATTTCAACTAGTTTGACAATTAGTAAAGTTGTGTGCTGGTAAGCCGCCCATGCTGCGTTGCATAAAGTGCTGACCATGTCCCTCTTTCCTCTCTCTTCGGACCTGCCCTCCCCACTTCTCGTTTTTGCCGGTGGACCTGTCTGCCCTGCTCCAATCCCTGTGTCTCGGCCGTTAGCATTTGTCTAGTGCAGTGCCGAGTGTTTTTTTTGTTGTGCAGTCATGGCTTTGTCAGTTGCAAGATCAGATCACAGCAGATGCCTCCCAGAGGGCGATGCGATTTCTCCTCATCCGTGTCGCACTCTGAGTTCAGCAGTTGTGGAAGGCCTCTCTTGCACCCTGCGCCACCTAGCGTTGCTTGGCCTTGCGCTGCATGATGTAAGTCTCCAGATATAAGCTGGGCTCCTGCCACCACCCACATGTGCGGCCGGGGACGTGTGGAAGTCAGCTGCAGAGCCCATCGCACAAAGGCAGACAATAAATATAGAAACTGCAGTGCCAGCAACTGTCGGGTATTTATAAACACAAGGATAAGGTTTTCAAGGAGGACACATCCCTTCATCCAGAACTAGGGTCAAGAATAGAAATGGTGCCTGGCCGTAGCAGGCGCTGCCTCTGCTCAGAGGAACGACTGCTGTGTGACACTCTCCTTGAAGCTGCTTTTATAATCTGAATTTTGAGTTGTTCGATCTAAACCGTCTCTTTTGAGGGCAGCGGGTTGGGCTTCGCTTCGTTTCTTCTCTTTAGTCTCTCTCGCCTGCCTTGCATTGTGAATGCAGTACTGTAACTGACCACTCCAGTGAAAGCACATCTTGAAAATCAATATCACTTCATTTTTTATTGACCTATTCTTTCATACACAGTCTCATTTGTGAGGCTTCTCAGAAGAGATGTTTTGTTGTTATCTTAAGCCATAGAGGTAGTTTGTATTTCCAATTCCTGGACAAATGCTTTTTTATGCGTCTGCTCTGCCCTCGAACCCAGTTAAATGCCCGATTTCAATCATGATGTCCAAACAAACACTTTAAAACAGTTTGAGAGTACTGAATCCTGGCATTGATAGGTTTCAAACTTGTACTTTGAAAATCATAGTTTTTAATAGTGGATAGTCTTTTCCGTACTATTTAACTTAAAAAGTGCTAGTTAGGAATGCACTTTTGCATAGCTTCTAATATGTTTTATGTCTTATTAATAAACTCAGTAGAAGTCTGGTGGCCATGTAATAGAGGATCTCTAGACCTTCCCTTTTCCTCCTGTCACTTGTGCCCTTGCTTCTTTTTTTTTTTCTCTTATGAAGGTGATTCTGTGTGCTCCTGCAAGGATTGGTTGTCGTCACCATATTAAACTGAGCCCCTCATTGCGAGTGGTGGAATTTCACAAGGAGCAAAAAAAGTGGTTGGAATTCCGCCACCTGCAATTTCCAAATGTCTCTGGGCCTGAAATTATTGGGTCTGCTGATTCCAAGTCTCCTAGTACTTGGGTCCAGAGGCATCTCAACTCGCTTTGTTGCTTTGGGCAGCAGCACAACCCAAACCCTCCAGGAGCACGTTGGAGGGAGCATTCAATATATACACAGCTGCCTGTAGAACCACCTGATGCTATTGGGTCTGTGCAGTTATTCCTCATTCTGGGTAGTAAATGCATAATCACCAAATACCTGCCGGAACCCGAGATTTCGGCTCAACAGTATCCTCACACCAAATTCAACGTACTTTTAATAAGGGCTTAGTGATGTTCTAAGTCTGCAAATATTTGCTTTGGTGTATCAGCAATCTGGTGCCTAATAGTCTAGATCCGAATTTCAAATGCCACAGGGCACCTAAACTCATTCAATTTATGAAACCCAAATCTAGACCAGATTCTCGTCTGTCCCATTAGCCAAATCCAGCCCTACTGTCTCCCTTATGGCTGTTGCTGACACTGCTCCTCTCATAAAACATGTGCAGTTATTATCCCTCTTGTTTGTTGATTCTTTAATTAAAAGCCCACAAAAAATGGTGTCTTGAGACGCCTTGTACTTACGTTTGTTATTCTGTGAGTTTTTAATAAAGTTCTGAGGCAACAACAAGAATTGCTTTGATAGTACTCTGGTTATCCACAAGAGAAGAAATTAACTCTGTTCCTATCATCACCACCTCGCCCCCTCAACATTTCTCCCCTCCGAATAAAATTTCCTTCATCACCACCACACTGGACTTATTCTGACAAGGATGTTCACTCTGTGCCAGGGCATTCTGAAGATTCTCATTCTTATGACAACCTGAATCCAATTGGTGTTTTTTGCATAATGTAAATTTCTTCAGTCAGTAGGGTGACCAGAATTTTAAACCCAAAAACTGGTACATTTCAAGGAAATAGAAAGACTACAATTTTACTTCAAGCGAGTGGACATAATGACAGCGCTCTTCAGCAGAAAATTACAGATTAGGCAGTTAGAACATACATAAAAAGCAATTTTTTAAACCCAGTAGCTTGCCTGATAAGTAGATTGTTTTCTTGAAACAACTGATCGGTTTCCCTACTTTGTAAAACATTAAAAAGCACCTCCTGCCGTTTTCAGTCGACCCTCTAAAAACCGGGACAGGAGCTACATTCCCTGAAATCTGCCAGGACAGCTGGTTAAAAAAAACGGGATCGTCCGGGCAAATCCGGGACACCTGGTAACCCTACTTCAGTGGTACCTTGAAGGGTATTCTAAAACGGAAATCAACTAAATACTCGAGCTTAGATTGCATGTTTCTGTTTTGGGGTCCCCTTCTCCAGATTTGCAGATCTGTTGATAGTAGTCAGATGTGCTGGGTTAGAGTGGGAAGATCAATTGGAAGCGTTGACTGTCAGCAACCAGTGGTCCCCTAAAGAATACAAAATTGCAAATATATTTTTGGAAGTGTAGTCCATTTGAATAGAACCACAGCATTTGCATGTTTGGTTCACTCTTGAGTGCGTTGATCCTACCTATTAACTCCACAGCCTGTTTTATGTTCTCAAAGAAAAAAGTTCAGAGAAAAAGGAATGGTGTCTTATCTCATTGCATGGTGTCCTTCCAATGAGATCCTGGGCATAGACTCCTCATATCTTTTGTTGGCTCTCATGCACAGGAAATCACAGACGATCTGTTCTGAAAGATAACTTGAAAAGGTGGCTTTGCACAACAGTCTGGGTGTTTTTTTTCAATTGTTTTAGGTCTACATGGGTCCTTTGTGTTTGAAGTTCTGTTTTAAATTGTTCGTATTTCATTTGTGGCTTGAATTCCAAAATTATGTATGCATGAAGTACAAGTATTATTCAGGATTTCTGATGGACGATGCTTCCTGCAGATTATTTACAGTTTGACTATATCCAGGTGCCAAGCCAGATTGGGAAACTCTTTACTTAGTTTCCCCATGCAGCTCCGCACCACTTCGACTGTGATAACACATGCCTACATACAGCAGCGTACTTTGTATTAGTGTTTGTTTATTTCCATGCTTTTCCAACATAAATCCAGAGCTCACGCTTAATTAGTATTTGCTGAATTATTTAACTACAGAGTGAGCTATAAATCTTTAGCTCTAATTTAACTTCTTGGGCTTTCAGTTTGAAATTTTGTAAGAGTTATTTCAGACCCAAGTTAGGACTTCCCTTAGCCGTTATGGCTATTCTCCCACTTGTTTATTCAAACAACAGTGGTCCCATGCATTCCATAATATATGAACCAATAAATATAGACAAAGTCAGATCTATATTTGGAGTGACATGTCCAGGGGGACCATCATCAGGACAATCCATAATTGCCTTATTGTTAAAACCTCAAAATGCCAAGGCAGCGTACTGATACTAATTTTGCCGTAAGGATAAACAAAAGCCCGGACCAGCAGCCCCGAATAAGCCATGGGTTGCCGCGTTACAGAATCGTAATCGGGCGACGCCAGGGTAAGCCGGTTTAGTCGGTCATAGGAAGTGTTCCCTGATGATGGTCCCCATGACCCAATAGGGGGACCGAAACACCGTCGACTGGTCTAGCACCCTATACAAAAACTTGATTTCTAACTACTGTAATGGTGCTTTTTGACATTTCTGTATAATTTGAATGTGAACAGAAAAACATTTGTTTGCCTTAAAACCCTTCTATTTTTCACCATCTGTAACCACCCCGCTAGTGTTGGGCACAGGCTTGTGTACCACACGGGTGCAGTGTGGAAGGTATCTTCGCTGTTTGGATTTACTGTTTATTAAGTAAACTTGAATGACCTCTGTCCGGCTGGACATGTCGCTCCAAATATAGATCTGACTTTGTCTATATTTATTGGTTCATATATTATGGAATGCATGGTACCACTTTCGTTTGAATAAGTACGTTCCCCGAGGTCCCCTGCTGACTGAATTGGGGCCCCTTGTTGTTGCTAATATTCTCCCTCTTGTAGCACATGATCATAGTAATGGCTTCTGATCTCAAATCTGTATGTGGCAAAGTCGTTCTGCCCTCGGCCCACCCAGGGAACTGTATTTTTTCCAAACTATTTTTATTGGCATTTATTTTAATATCCATCTATAATCATACATTTCAACAGTTGGTAATATATCACAATACAGCACTTCATTGGCATATATAATATGTTATTATAACTTTGGTTACGATTTGAGGAAACCATGGAGCAGGTTATCCATGAAATTGCTTACACATGAATCCCACCCAGGGAACTGTAGAGACAAATATTTTGTCCTTTGGTTGGTGGCAGCAGTGGGAGATTCAATTGGGAAATGGGACAATCAGTGGTCTCTAGGTTGTACTTTCCACAAATATTCTATGAATGGAGTTAGAATAGTAAATTTGCCTTCTCAGCTTTCACAACATTTTCTGCAACCCTGAAGGTGCATCTGAAGTCAAGAAACTCAAGCATGCTGTGTATGGTCACCCACAGAACAGAAGAAGAGCCAGAGGCAAGTTGCGTGGCCCTTTAAGCTTTTCTGCCTTCAGGGGACAGGAATCTATTCAGGTGGTCATTAACACCACCTTATGCATTATTTGAACAAGCAAGGTGGTGTAGGATCAAGTATTCTCTGCTCTAAAGCCCTCGTTGAACAGATCTCCCATGTGGTTCATCATTTTGCAAGTTTTTGGGGCGGGCCAGTTGACACCTTAAACAGGCATTGCATTACAGACCACAAATGGGAACTTGATTCCCAAATGAGTCAAACGATCATTGTGCACATGGGCCACCCTCTGGTGGGTCATTTCATCTCTGTGGATAATGAGAAGTGCACTCTGTTCTGCATGCTACAATTGCCTTCTGAGTATTAGCCTTTTAAAGAGTTGATACACGTTTGGTTCAGACCTGTTTAGTGTTTCCCCAGTGTTCTTTAATCTGATCCTGATGTTTTTGACAGCATCACGATTTGAACCATTTGCATAGTTGCTTCATGAAGTTGTTGCCACAACCAGATTTTTTTTAAATAGGTGTTACATGTTAAGTAAGTTCAATGAGCTAATATACAAAAAAAGCACAGGTGCACAACACAATATCGACAAATAAAATGAATTCAAACTATAATAATCACAAGAGTAGAGTTCCTCATTTTTGATTTCTTTTATTCCGAAATGTGGTAGAAAAGGTAGTACAGCCGACGTGTTTCGTCCCGACTTGGGACTTCTTCAGGGCGTTTTCTGATTCGAAGGTCGTGTTAGTAAGTCCTAAAGATTAGAGTAACGTGCTGAACCACAATCTTGAATCTTGATAGTGAATATGTGACAAGGGTATCCAGAAGTTCTCTTCCAGGGGATCCTCATCAATAGTCATAAGCACTGAATATTCCCGCCCATGTGCGGGACCCCGGAAACAATATAAAAATATATATTTAAAAACATACATCTCGCTCCCCATATATGTTCATACATATATTATTTTTCTCACACCAATGCAGATCCAAAACTGAGGCTAAAATAATGTAAATACATGTACATGTACTGCAATTAGTAAGTAAACAAAAAACACATTGGGTCAAATTTCCCTTGAACTTTGTGTTTTAATGAGTAAACCCACTCATAAATCCTGAAAATTGCTTATAAATAGACATTGTTAGCCCTCAGGCTGCATTGTAAAACAATAGCATAGAAAATGAAACCATTTTCAACAAAAACTGGCACCGTGCCTTTAAGGCAGCCCTGACCCCAGGCTTCCCATCATGCCTCAGGGGTGACAGTTAGGTCAGTTGTTCTTTGCATAACACTGAAGACAGGGCTCAACCATAAGATTGCAATAGTACCGAATCTCATTTACCTGGCGAGGCTGGTGGGTTGCCTATGACTTTGATGAGGATACCCCTGGAAGAGAACTAGGATTACAGGTAAGTAACTTATCCTTCTCTTCCAGGGGATCCTCATCAATAGTCATAAGCACTGAATAGAATAGCAAGCCCATCAACCACCTGCAGGTAAATGAGAAGTACATAACTCAGCTGCTAAACAGATTCCTCAGAGAGGCCTGGCCTACCTGGGTATCTGCTCTCGTGTCCGAATCTAGACAGTAATGTCTGGTAAATGTATGGACAGACCTCCAGGTCGCCGCTTTACAAATCTCAGACATGGGCACATTTTGTAGGTAAGCTGCCGTGGCAGCTCTACCTCTAGTGGAATGCGCTCTAGGGGTAAACCCCAGAGGTTTTTGCGCCAATTGGTAAGCAAGTTTGATGCACGAGACGATCCATCTTGAAATGGAACGTTTCGATGCTGCATGACCAGTTCTGATCGATCCATAGTTAATAAATAACTGATCAGAATGTCGAATCGACTTGGACCTGTCCAAATAGAATTTTAAAACCCTTTTCAGGTCCAAAGAGTGTAAGGCCCTCTCAGCTGGAGTAGAGGGATTGGGAAAGAAAGTGGGCAGAGAGATCGACTAATTGACATGAAAATCTGACACCACTTTCGGTAGGAAAGAAGGATGCATTCTCAGCACAACTCTATTCAAATGAAACACTGTATATGGTTCCTTGGTACAGAGTGCCTGAATCTCGCTCACCGTGCGCTACCAAAAAAGCCGCTTTCCAGGAAATATGCTGTAAAGTAGCTTTATGAATGGGCTCAAAAGGAGGGCCCATCAACTTTGATAGTACTAGGTTCAGCTCCAAGGGAGGAGAAGGAGGACGTATCGGAGGGTACACCTTTTTCTGACCCTGCAGGAAATCTTTTACCGCTGGCAACTGGAAAAAAGAGGTTTGTGAACGTGATCACCTATAAGCAAGAAATTTGACCTAATGTGTTTTTTGTTTACTTACTAATTGCAGTACATGTATTTACATTGTTTTAGCCTCAGTTTTGGAGCTGCATTGGTGTGAGAAAAATAATATATGTATGTACATATATGGGGAGCGAGATATAAGTGTTTTTACATATATATTTTTATATTGTTTCCGGGGTCCCGCACATGGGCGGGAATATTCAGTGCTTATGACTTTGAGGATAGCCCTGGAAGAGAACTAGGATTACAGGTAAGTAACTTATCCTCTCAGAGAAATGACAAGACAACTGCTATGAAAGGGTCGGACCCTTTTACCGCTGGTGTTCGTGGAAGACTACATTTCGGGCCGTGACTATCCTATCACGAGCCGGTTGCTGACTCCAGATGGGGCACATTCCTCACCACAAACGGTGAAACGGTGACCTCTCTATTCATAGCGTTTGAGATACCACACGTGGACTCCCAACATAATACATTGAATTACGGAAACTTATTTGGTTCTTGAATAACCACATTTGGCTTTGTGCTTTTTACTTGCTGGTGACTGCCCTCTTTGGAATCCAGTAATCTACGCTGGCCTCTGTGCCACGATTCCTGACTTGGAATTCTGGGTTTTATATACCCCCCATCTTGATATTGAAGTTTTGGCGCAGCATATACTCGTGAATTTCTTCCTGATCCTTGTTCATAGCAGTTGTCTTCTTGTCTTGTCTTCTTGTCATTTCTCTGAGACTTCTGGATACCCTTGTCACATATTCACTATCAAGACTCAAGATTGTGGTTCAGCACGTTACTCTAATCTTTAGGACTTACTAACACGACCTTCGAATCAGAAACCGCCTGAAGAAGTCCCAAGTCGGGACGAAACGCGTCAGCTGTACTACCTTTTCTACCACATTTTGGAATAAAATAAATCAAAATGAGGAACTCTACTCTTGTGATTATTATAGTTTGAATTTATTTTATTTGTCGATATTGTGTTGTGCACCTGTGCTTTTTTGTATTTTGTCAAAGTTCTTTTTAAACTAGCATTGTGATGGTGGGTGCCAATTAGTGTGCACATATTTCCCTATGTTAATAGAAAGGGAATGATATGATGAAGAGTTTATCAGGTTAGGTGCTGTGATCAAGAAGGTCCCACTGTCTTTTTTGTTTCAAGTAAGTTCAATGAGCTGTAGGTCCTCTTGGTTCAGCCTTGTTTCCATATACTGTGGTGTTACTTATTTGTGCGTATTTTCTGCCCACAGTTGTATCATCCTTCATATGACTGTCACCTTGCTGACTTTCTTCACTCCTCCACATGCTTTTATGGAATGGGAGAGATTGCATAGGCCTACCTTTAAGTGGGCCCTTAAATGGGAAGCAGTGTAGATCACTAGTTGTTTTTGGGTTTGATAAGTAAGAAAAAGGCAGAACTGTTACCTAGCACACGCTTTCTCATTATTGTCCTTCGTATAAAGTTTTGCTGTGTCCTCGCAAACAAGGATACTCCCAAGGATATTAATACCTGCTAGTCTTGGGCCACACCTCCTCAATGGTACTATCCCAGGGGTATTCCATTGGTTGACATTTGTTGTGCTGCTACGTGGTGTCTCCATGTGTTTGCGAAGCACTACTTGTTGATGGATCCTTCTAGCCTCACATTCTTTGCCTTGTGAATAGTCCCCATGGTTGAGACTGGATCCGGAAGAAGTACTCCTGCACGCCGTTAGGTGGCATTGTGGCGCTTTGCACAGCCTAGTTCTGCTCCTTAAGTAACGTGCAAGCTGCCTATAAGCACCATTCATGCATGCAGATGTCTGTTCCTTTTAGAGGCACATCCAGAGTTACTCCTTAGTCTTTTTCAAACCTAAAATTGGTTTGCATAAATTTTCTACTGCGCAAGGGACCAGACCCATTCCAAAACAACAAGTGTCAAAGTGAAGAGACTGTTCCAAATAGATGTTTGTGATAGTCCCTCACAAAGTATGTCTCTGGTGCCTGGGGTTGGAGTACGATTCCAGGGCCTGCGATGACTATGCACAGATGAATCTGAAGGCCATACAGTACTGTGAGGCGAACCGGTATGTTGAGAAGCTTCGGAAGACTCCACGCCATTACTAATTGAGTTTAAAAGAAAAGTCCTGTTCCCGAAGTTGCTTCAGATTGTCCTTGCTTTTGAAGTCTTTGGGTAAGTCCAGGTAGAATAATAAGAAATTAAAGCAGGTATTGGCCCCTTCCTGCCACTCTCGAACTCCAGCGATGGCATCAGCGTGCCATCTAGTTCCAATACAACCCGAAATTCCAGGTCTGTCTACAATGACATAGCAAGTGAGAGGCCATTTGGGAGCAATACTTTGTATTTTTGCCTCTGCTGGTTCTCTCCCGTTTGCCTTTCGGCCCTAAGAATCTGTAAGGGGCTCCAGACGGATTTCTGCCAGCAGATCTGGCCTCTGTGCCATTTGTGTTCCTCTAACCCTTTTCAGGGCTAGCGCCAGCGACAATTTTTATTCTGGTTCCACATGCTGCGCTGGTTCCCTTTGACTCAACACCGGTGCTAAGGTTGTTGGAGAATTCACAACCCATTGTGGTTTTCGACTCGGAGCAGAATCCACCCTGAACTTGACAGAGGCTGAGCCCTGATCCCACTAGAGCACACCCAGCTGGCAATCCCTCTTATTCAGGTATGTTGCCAGTAGCACGCGGTAGAGCTCAGACTTTGCACAGTCTTTTCGCCACTGATTTGGACAATGATAATTTTGATGAAGGGGATGATTTTGTTCCCTAATGTAATGAGGAAAACTGGTATGAAAAATTACAAGATACAGTTGCTTAGATACTTGCCTCATTTCTCCACCCGGCCCTGCCACCAAAGAGGACTCCTCCTATGCCATTTCCCTGTGGAAGTACTGCACCTACAATTTCCTATTACAGAGGTTAATTCTAATGTTCATACAAAGGTACTACAGAATTGTCCAGCACCTACAGAACCACTATTACTGTTTAATGTGGTCCTCATGGACATCCACTTAGGCACTTGGGTAAAGTCATTTTCGAAACTATAGGTCAATGACCTCGAAGCTTAGCGCCCTTGAATAGCACCAGGCGATCCTGACTTTATTGCACAGCTTTCTACGCCAGACAGCTTGGTGGTACAGGTGTCCAATAATAAGTGGAAATCCCAACGACTCCCCCACCATCCTACCCGATAGTGAGTCTAAGCAAATAGAGAGATATGGCAAATGGATCTTTTCCTCCACAAGCCATGCTGTGCAAATAATGGTTGCCAGCTGTCCTCTAGACCGCTACTTCAATGCTCTATGGGATGGGCATGGTGAACCAAGTTCTTCTGGCAGTTTCATACAACCTCTGTACGTCTAAACCAAACTAATCCTAGAAGCCTGCAATGTAGCAACATTTGTGATCCACTCTGTTTTGGACACAAGGGCTTCTTGGGGCGGGCAATTTAGAGTGTGGCACTTTGGCACGGTCTCCGGGTGAGGTGTACGGGGTTCTTTGGGGATCTTCATGCATCTCTGATGGGCATGCCATTTATTGCCTCTCACCTTTTTGTCGAGAAAGCAGATTCCACCCTGGAATGTTTCACAATTGGGGATTCAGCACATTCCTTGGGCCTGTCTGCCTCATCAGCAGTTTTGCCCCTTTTAAGGCTACAGTAGGGATTGTCCAGCGTCCAAATTCCCAGCCAGCACAACAGGCCTCCTAGCCTTTTTGTGCCTGAGGCCGTGGCTTACAAAGGCAGTGCCCAAGGCTTCATGGACCATAGGCAGCTCAGGCCCCTTCCTCTCCCGCAGCAAAAAGTGATGGCAGTTATCGCAGAACACCCCCGTAGGTCAGGTATACCAGTCTTCTCGTAACCCCGGCTGTTAAAGATGAACTTGCCTCAGGCAGTTATCAACCACCTCCAGATAATTGTGAATCTCCTAACGACATTTTGCTTTCACTTTCAACATATCAGTCACACCTGACTCCTGTGCAGATGTTTCTGTTCATTGGCACCATTCTGGATATGGTTTTGTGCCTTTTCCATGCAGTGGAGAGTAACTACATTCAGACTTTGATCCTGATGTTTCAGCCTATGTCCTCTGTGTGGACTGCAGTGCTAGTCTGCTGAGATTGCTGACAACCTACTGGTGAAACATGTCCGATGGCAGATACAGGCTCTGCAGGAGGATATTACATCCCATTGGGAACAGCAAAAGGGGAATCTGTCAGAATGTATCCACATTTAAGTGGAGAATGCGAAAGATATGCAGTGTGGCTGCTGGGCTGCGATTGGGCCCGTGGCAGACCCCTTTCCTTGGTCCTGCATGTATCGCTTCTGGGTGGGAGAGGCCATTTGGGAGAGGTGGAACTCGGAGGCCTCTGTTCTCTAGCGGAAACTTAATTCCACATCAGTTTGTTGGAGCTGAGAATGATTTGCTTAGTGTTGAAGGCCTTTTCCCCCAGACAACGCCACTGCCATGTGGTACTGCAACAAGCAGGGCAGGGTGGGGGTCTCATGTTCTGTGCCTTTGTAAGTGGCAGGACAACCAGTGTACTTCTCTGAAGGTCGACCACCTGGTATGAGCTCTAAACAAGAGTGTGGACAAAGTCAGCTACTGATGCCTAGTGGACCACACATGGTATTTACACCCAGAGGTGGTGAAGCATGCCTCCCATCAATGAGGAGAACCCTTGCTCGATCTTTATGCCACTGCCAAGAATGTGCAATGTGAGCACATGTGCATGTTGGAATTACCAGACGGGTTCTATCTCTGAGACACATTCTGCATAGAGTGGGATTCGTGGGTCCTATATCAGAACCCCCAGAATATTGGGGCATAGATTAGCAAATTTAGCAGGACAAATATGGAAATTTAGCGGCACGAATATTGAAATTTAGCGGCCAAAATATGGAAATTTAGCGGCACAAATATGGAAATGTAGTGGCATTTTTGTGTCACTTTATTTTACTCATAATCATTCATTTTCAGCTTGAAATCATTGGAAACTGTTTTAGCAGAGTATTCCACTTTGAAATAGGCATGTTTAAAGTGTCTGCAGCTCTACGGAAGCACATCTCTAGCCCTAACCTCGTAGGAGGGAGCTGTATTTGTAAATGTCATTTTTTAAGTAGACCTCTCTGAGTGGAGTCTAGTTTCCATGACTTCATCAAAGCAGTCTAGGACCAGGTATTGAAGCCCCAACCGATGCAGCGGCTGCCCACAAGCTATTAAATGTGACACCTGAGATTAATTTGAATACCAGTTCCATGTTTGCTAGAATATTAGTGAGGGGGGTCTTCATTTTCCTTTATGCAGTCATATAGGTATTGAAAGTGTATACTTAACATTTGGGTGTGGCATATGCTTCATATGTATTTGCTCTCTTTGAAAAATTAGAAGCAACATCAGTCCTATTAAGATTGGGATTTCTAAGATGGAGGGACACTCCAGCCTCATCCCCTCTCACAAAAAGGCTTGTAGCTTTAGGATGGAAGGATGGTCCAAAAGCTCTTCAAGAGCGGTTGAATTTTGATCTTGTAAGAGGCTTTGTTGATGCCATCCATTTTCTAGCCTCCACTGCCTTCTTGCATTAGTTTTGTTCCAAACAATTTCAACCCTTTAAAATATATATGCTTTAGGAGATTTTTATGGGTGGGGCCATCCTTCCATTACCTTATCCAAATTTTCCTTCTGTGAGCACAAGATGAGCCCGCTGCTGCCCCAAAGGAGTCAAACAAAACTGATTAAAGCCAGATTTCTTATTCCTCATCGAAAGGATTGCCATGAAACTTAAATCCTGGTCAATCTGTTCTGCCAGCTATTAAAAGTCCTTCAACAAAGATTGAATGGTATAATCTGTGTAAGATGATGCTCTGATGGCAAATTTAGAAACCGAGAATGCTCTCTTCATTCATTTCATATTTCACATTTGAGAACCTAAGGCATCATTTTTTAGGCTGGAAATGTCAAAATAGAAATACATTTCTGCCTATGACGATGTGGCATCTGAAAACTTTGATTTGAATTACTCCATCTTCTACAATATTTCACAGAGGAAATGTAGTTTCCTCACTTGGAGGTAAATGTACATATGGAAATAATGCACACATTTTCCCCATACAGTACGTTGCAAAGTATAAGGGGAAACTTATAAAGAGGCACTGTCTGGTTTCTGAATTTTCCAAACTAAGACCCGATAAAAGAAGCTTTAGTGAAACATGTATTCCTTTGATAGTTCCTCCGTATTCCTGTCGCTATAAACATGGAACCTTTTATTAGAATAGTTACTGCATCCTGGTTGCAGCTGTTAGCTCACTGAACACGCCACCCGTGTCTTGTTTCCTCCTCATCCTCTTTGCCTCGCCACTATTTCATCTTTACCACTTTTCACTGATGAGTATAACACACTTTCTTTTTTTTTTTTTTTAAATAGTAAGCCAAGGCTTCTAGAATCTTCAATTTTCTTGTTGCAGAAACATGTTTTGTTTCAGATTTTCATTTGAAAGGATTACATCTGCATTAAAGCTGTTTTGGCATTTGCAATGACTCTTTATTGCTATTCCTCACATGACCAACTTCATTGCTGCATGTATTTTCTTCTTGACCACGTCTGCTGACCTAACTCACTACTGAAACTTGCCCATAAATGGCTATAATTTAGATTATATGCCCTGGTAGATGCAGTATTTTATAGAAGTTTTAATTTGACCTTTGTACCAGACTAAGGATCGTTTATATTGGATGAATATGAAGGGATGGCACTTTTCAAATTTCACGGGCTGTTTTGTAAAAATCGCTACATTTTTACAAAACTGCTGATTTCACAATTTGTTTTGCAAATCGCGAAATCCGGGAGGGTCTGCTATGTCTTTGTGTGGCTGCCTTTCCTGCCATGAGTTCTGACTATCAGGAACTACTGGATTCAAGTCATCTTAGTGGCATTGGATGGACCTGGAGAGTGTAGTAACTGGAACTCGTGGGCAAGAGCATCTGCCCTCTTATCAAGCAGCCACTTCGGGAGGATCAACTTTTGCAGCAGTAGGGCAGGGTGCTGCACTCAGGACTGCCATACTACATCTCTATTCTTGAATATTGAACTGCATCAGTTAACCTCATTTGATTTTCCTCTGGAAGTAGTTCATCATCCTGGTAGCGATGCGTCCTTCTCCAAAATGTGTATGCCAGTCTTTGGCACACATGTTTGGCTTAGTGCGGCTCCTGCCACATTGGCCTGCTGTATGCTAAATTCTGACTTTTTTATTGTTTGTTTTATCCCTGACCCTGCAAGAAGTTGCTTTGGAGACTGTTACGGCCTCATCGCCGCCACCGATGACATCCGAGCCCTGATGGACAACGGAGAAACAGCGGCCCTCATCCTCCTGGACCTCTCCGCGGCATTCGACACGGTCTGCCACCGCACTCTAGTACGGCGCCTCAGCAACGTCGGAATCCAGGACAAGGCGCTGGAATGGATCATCTCCTTCCTCGACGGGAGAACACAGAGAGTCCGCCTACCACCGTACAAGTCAGAGGCCACCGAAGTCATCTGCGGCGTCCCCCAAGGATCATCTCTGAGCCCCACACTCTTCAACGTCTACATGAGCCCCCTCGCGGCCATCGTACGCAAACACAACCTCAGCATAATCTCCTACGCTGACGACACCCAGCTGATCCTCTCCCTGACCAACGACCCCGCCGCCGCCAGAGCCAACCTGCACGAAGGGATGAAAGAGGTAGCCGAGTGGATGACGACCAGCCGCCTGAAACCGAACTCGGACAAGACGGAGGTCCTCATCCTGGGCTCCTCTCCCTCCGCCTGGGACGACTCCTGGTGGCCTCCCGCCCTGGGCACCGCACCCAAACCGACAGACCATGCACGCAACCTGGGCTTCATCCTGGACTCCTCCCTCTCCATGACCAGGCAAGTCAACAACGTCTCCTCGGCATGCTTCAACATCCTACGCATGCTACGGAAGATCTTCTGGTGGATCCCCACCGAGACCAGGAAGACCGTGACCCAGGCCCTCGTCACCAGCCGACTGGACTACGGCAACGCCCTCTACGCCGGTACCACCGCCAAGCTCCAGAAGAGACTCCAGCGGATCCAGAACGCCTCAGCCAGACTCATCCTCGACATCCCACGAACCAGCCACATCTCCGGACATCTGAGAGACCTTCACTGGCTCCCCGTCAACAAAAGAATCACCTTCCGCCTCCTCACCCACGCACACAAAGCCCTACACGACCAAGGCCCGAGCTACCTCAACAGCCGAGTCAACTTCTACGCTCCCAAACGCCACCTCCGATCAGCCAACCACGCCCTCGCCGCCGTCCCCCGCATCCGAAGAGCGACTACAGGAGGAAGGTCCTTCTCCTACCTGGCCGCCAAGACCTGGAACTCCCTCCCGACCGACCTGCGCCTGACCCAAGACCACCTCTCCTTCAGGAAGAAGCTGAAGACCTGGCTGTTCGAGCAGTAGCGGCTCCCCCCCCCCCCCAGCGCCTTGAGACCCTACGGGTATGTAGCGCGCTTTATAAGTGTCACTGATTGATTGATTGATTGATAGTGTATTCCAGTTTTTAAGAGCCCACTCTACGAACATACTAGTCTTGATAAGTACTGACAATCCCTCCAAAGAAAAGTATATAAAGCTACATCTACTTTCTGAAGGGACACATCAATACACTTGTTCAATCACACAAATATTCACCGGTCTCAACTTTTAAATGCTCAACCAGATTTGCAGTATGCCTACACAGCTGCACACATGCGCAGTTGGAAAGACACTGAGGGAAGGACAATTTCCCTCCTTTACGGCAACACTAATTAAAAGTATAATCTAAAAACGTTTTTGGCTGTTATGCAGTTTGTGGCCACTCCTTTTCATTATTTAAATACAAAGGGTCTGCCTTGATTACAATCACTAATACTAGGTACTAAGCAATGGCAAAGCCAATTATTTTTTAAACTAGATTAAATATCTTTGCCAACAGTAAGAGCTTTCTGCTGCATGTCTTTCCCAATACCGTAATTTACTCTTCCACCCAGTCACTTAATTCCTAGATTGCAATTGTATTTGTATTTATATACCCCTTCCTACCCGTCGTGAGGCATTGAATAACATAGCCCTCTGTGCCAAATGCCACTTTGTCAAAGGCTTCTGCACCAGTCCGGAAGTAAATTGTACACTATTTGATACAAAGATAATGGTAACTATTCCCTTGTGGACACCTTAACAAACTTAACTTAATTTTAGGTGATGAAAGAAAAACCTATTCAATCCAGTTCACAAAGTAATCAATAAGCAAAATGATCTGCCTGCTACAACCAGGCAACAATACATTTATTTTACAAGACTGAGGAAAATGCAGCTCAAGCATTTGCCAGTGCTCTTCTGTCAGTTCAACCATTATGATTAGATCAGCATGAGTCTTCTGATGCAGATAAGACACAAAATCAAAGCAAGTGTTAATGTATTCAACCCTTGGAGACATACCAGCCACCAGTACAGACTTCTCTATCCCTTTTTCAAGCTAGTCATTCCTATGTCCTTTGTGAGCTATATTTCTGAATATTTTTCCCAACCTCAGATGTTGAAACAGTTAAACGCTTCAATATTGCCTCATCTTCCAAAGGCATTTTATCAATTATATTCCAGGAATATTTAGGAAAGTCTTCTAAAATTTCAAACATTATGCATATACATCCCAAGGAACAAACGTAGTTGCTATTTGTCTTAAGGGTGAGATTTATCTGACACAGCAAGTACAATCTTGGTTTGGTTTTGATACATTACTCATCAATGGCATTTATAATATCGAACGGCCTGATATATAGAGTTCAGAGGATGAGTTACTTGGTCAAAACGTGGCAGATGTTCTGTCCGCTGTATTATAAGTGCCACTGGATATAATGCACTTGTAATACAGCAGATGGGTTATCAGTCATGTTTGTGTCAGAGTAACCCATTCTCTGAATCAGGCGGTAAGCGTAATATTTTTCTGTTTACCAGCAAGGTTTTAGTAATCTTTGTGCGTTTCCTAGTAGGTTATGAAAAAAGTAAAATGTCTTCCTGGAATGTAGAACATGAACAGTAGGAGATAAAATCCAGTCGATATGGCAAATGTGAATATTGAAACTCCCAATCGGGAATCAAGAAATGTGGTAAAAAGTCTTGACCATGGTGCAAGTACAACTACATAATAGGCTGCTTGTCAAATTTGGAAAACTTGCATTTTACCAACTGATGCATAATGTATTGAATTTTGGGGAAATGTTGCCAGTCTACCTGTTTCTTCTATGTTGAGATATCTGTAGTATGAACACAGGCACAAGTCACCATTTTTTCTTTCCATGACCACTGCAAACTAAACCGAAGGTGGGAAATTATCTGGCTTTCTGAACGTATCATAATTAGAGCCCTGTAATAAGACTGTCAACTCTGTTTTTTTTGTGTGATGTTTTTATTAAAGAATGCAAGTACTTAACATGTTTCTGCATAACATATTAGCTGATCATCGATGGAGTAAAGTATAGGGTATCAGTACTCAATAGTGGTACATTGGATAGTACATGAAATAGTTGATTGAAAGGGCTTCATAGATCAACACTTGAAAAGAAAAACAATTCATAATCAACAACCCCTCCCTCATTCCTCCTCAATGAGTAATTTCAGGTGTATTTGCGGTCTCTGTCCACTAATCCTTGCAGCTCAGGTTGACTTAGTAGACCCTTGAAATGTTAGGTCGATTAGGCAAGGCAGGAGGATCGTGAAAGTTGTAGCTGTGTGATGACGTGGGGTATGGGGATCAGTACCCCAAGAGCCTCTGGGTCTCACTGTTCAAGACCTGCGTGTCTGTTCCAATTTCATGTGAGTACAGCAATATTTTGGTTACCATGTACTGAGTGGCGTGTCTGATCGTGTGGCCCTCTGATTTGTCTGTTTTCCAAGTGAGACCTCTCTTGGCCTCGTCTAGGGAGTAGTGTCGTCCTTGTATCCCCCCCAGTGCCTTCATCATGCCCACCCAGCTGTTTTAGGAGACCTTTTTGCGCCATCCTCTGTATTCTTTTTGCCTGAGGGCCTTGTATTCTAAATCTGCCCAGTGTGCTCTGTTCCTCCTCCACAGGTCCATAGTAGGAGGTTTAGGTGATTTCCTCTTCATAGTAAGTGCCCTTTTTAGGTCTCGCGCCTGCGATGCATATGGCGAAGCCATATGCCATCGCGCAGGCGCGATACTATAGTTGCCGGGTCTGCTTCCCAGGAGACAGGACCTGTCACGCGCACGCTCAGGAAAGCGATCGGAGCCGGCCGCGCGCGCGCTTTCCCAATCTCCTGTCTCTCTGGGAAGCAGCTACTGATGGCAGGCCGCCAGCCGTGGCCGAGAGGGGCCGCAAATCGATTGCCTGTGCCCCGCACCTGAGGCTGGCTGCAGCAGTCGGCGGACCAGCCAGCGAAAATCAGCTCTGGGCTATACTGTCTCATCGACAGCATCAGCACGGTGCCTGAGAGGCTCAGGCCTCAGGCGCGGCAGAGTGCGACGGTGGTGCGGCTCACCTACGGACAGAACTCGCTCAAACACCAGTGGAGGAGTCACTATCCCCGGGTGCATGCTGCCGAACTAGTGCACAACTGAGACAGTAAGTTACTTGGCCATGCAACCTGCCTGCCACTTTAGTAGCACTGTGTAGTAGCACTGTGTTGCCAAACTCACACTGTACACTACATGATGAAGTCCCTTACGGCGTATTTATTGTTCATGATGCAGCCGCGCTTTAATTAGGGCACGAGCCAGTCAGTAATATGTTTGCCGGCATCGGTGGAGCTTGTGTGTGCTCTGCTGCACAGCACTGCAAGAAAACATACTTTATCTGTGGCATAACGTCGCTCGACAGGAATAGAAGTGGGCAGTGCTTTCATTTTGCTTAAGGTTGATCGAGCGTTTGGATCTTATTTTAGCTTTGCGTGTTTTGAGTAAATGCATTTAACCTGGGCTTTTATGTAGTTGTCTACGGACTGCTTTTGCTCAGTGGAAAATTATAGGCAGAGAGAGCAACTCTAGGCCAATAAGCAGCAATGGGGGGCCACATTATGAAGTAAAGTTTACTAGATTGTGCTGCATGAAACGCAAATTACGTGGCATAATACTGCACATTGTGGGGCAGTATTATTTTGCTATTTTGACTCTAATACTACTTGGGTAAAAGATTTACATTGGTAGGACTAGTTTAACAAGTACTCTGCAGCAGGAAGAGAAGCTCCGCTGAAGGGTGAACCAGTAAAGCATGTATGCTGTAAATGAGTGTGTTTTTAAAATGACATTTACAGTTTATGTTTAATACCGAGTACGCGCTGTTCTCTTAGTTTAGTCAATTGTGCAAGTAAGTGTTAACTAAACTCGCAGTAGTAGTAAGCAGCGCACCGGACCCCAGGGCCACTCACTTAATTATACTGCTGTGACATTTAAAAAATAAATTTTGAAATATATATAAAACTTTATAAATAAATAATCAGCCTGCTTGACTGTAACCGCAATGTGTGTAACAGGCTCTCCTGAGGCTTCAACAGCATGGTATCACAGAAGTGCAGACTGTTGGGGCCGGAATCATCTGATTTATTAATTTCTGGCATCAGACCTGAGTCAGCTTTATGGTCTAGGCCCAGGTCGCGTGTGGGAGAGCGGCATGGAGTTTAGTGAAGCTCCTCGCCTGGTTTATTTATTTTTATTATTTGGGCTCTCTCTAAACAGCCTTAGTCCATCAGTTCACAGACTCTTCAGCGTGCGTACTGACTGTCACTCGAGACAGACTACATTTGCACTTACCTGTGTGTGCCTGAATCTGAAGGCGAGGTGTTGGATTCAGGGGACTTTTGACACTTGCTGTTCTCCAGGCTTCAAGCAGGATTACAGGGCATACACAATACCCGACTTAAGACAATGCTGCTTTTGTGCCGTTTCAATGTTTTCACTTCTTGCCCATGGACAGAAAACACATTTCAATTTTTGCCAGAAGTGTCATCTGGTGTATTTATGCTTGGTGTGTTACTTGTCACTCGCAGGATCACACACACACTGTGTGACACTAGAGATATTTATGCCAGGACAGGCTCTTGTGATGCTCAGGTCCACCACACCTCTGAATGCCTCATGTGCACCCATCAATACCCCTTCTACATTGGTGGGGCATGTTCCAGTAAAGAGCTGTGTTCTCTACTAAACTGTTGTCTTGCCAGTGGGACTGATTGCACAGCTTCGCTCCAGTGGTTCTACAGCCTAAACGCAGGTCTTTGCTCCTTTTGGTGTTAATTCTTAGCGGAGCCATGTGACCTGCTTTCTAGATGTACATAGCTGCCAAGGTTTTTGATTGCTATGTGTAACATTTTCATTTTAAATATGAGTCAGCTGCCGCAGGCGTTTGCAGTAAGTAGTCCCTTGCTCAATTGGGTCTAAGTTCTAATATTTATATGATTCCCTCGTCTAAATTGCTAGATTTTTGCTCGCAAGACAGTGTCACTCATAATCATTGAAATGTCACTCATAATTACACAAAAATTCTGAAAATGTCACACATAGCAATCTGGAACCTTGGCAGCTATGAGGATGGCTCACAATTTACTGTGCAGACGTAAACAAGAGGAGTGAGCATTTTGTATTTTTTCAGTGAATGCTGCGCATGGGGGAAGATGGGCAGATAAAAAACCGGCACGTAAAAGCTTACATTGGAATGGTTGAAAAGAAGGTGGATGTCTCTGAGTAGGTTTATCAATGGCTGTGTGCCTCCAGCACACACACAGTCCGGCCTGGTTATCTCCGTGCATTATTGCTAGTGTGTTATGAAAGTGATTTAACACACAATAAAAAGTATAAGACGTGGCGTCATAACATCGCTATCTATGGAAGACTCAAGGCTTTTTTTAGTTGAAGCGCGACCTCTATTTAATAAAATAGATGCAGACAGGGAGCTTCAAATAGCTAATACTGACAATTTATATCCTAAAGGCCAACAGCCTATGTTCCTCTTCCAAGGCCCTGATTAGTTGCTAGGGGCTTCAGCCTGGGGCTTTGTAGGAAGACATTGTGTTGTAACCCAGCAGCGCTCAGCCCAGGGCTTGGGAAAATATATAAAGTGTGTATATATGCAACTAATTAGGGGTGCTGTTGGCAGCACTATCGGCAGGATTGTAAATAATCTCCTGACCGATCTGAACATCTTACTCAAAACTTGACCTTTGTACATGAGCAAATAAAGTGAGTGCTATAATCTGTCCCAAAGATGCTGGTAGGGCACAGGCTGTTAGGCCGAAGATCATACAATTGGATGACTGCAATGTGGAGTTGAGACCTCATATACGAGCCCCTGCACTGGCCCCCACATTACTTTGCAGCAGGTACTCTCACAGTGACTGCAGCTTAGTTTGAAGGGTGCCACGTGCTCACCAGGGCAGTGTTTTATTTCCAGGAAGTGAGCCTTCTTGTGAGAGAGCATTCAGTGGTTTAATTTAAGCCCATATTAGCCTTTGGCACAGGCTTCGATGTGATTGGTTCATTGCATGCCCAGTGATGGCAGCAGGGAGCAGTCCGCCACATTCACAAAATAGAGCATTTACCACATTAAAATCGCTACATGTCAAATCACATTTTTATGTGCATTTACTATAGGAAAACAACATTGTGCTTGAGATTCGGGCACAGCAAAGCAGTTCTAATTTCACAGCAAGGAGACTGCTAGCAGAATCATGTGGGAACTCCAAATAATGTCTGACTTGCAATGACTACCTGCAAAGTGCTGCCAGAGATTCCACTCATATGTCAAAGTGAAAGAAAAGCTAGAATCTCTTCCTATATGTTTACACTTTCTATATGTTTCAAGCTACTGCAGCTTATTTTTTTTAAACAGACATATTTTAGTGTTTCTAATATCTGTTTGCAACACATATCCAGCTGTTTTTTTTTCATGAATATAGTTTTGCAGCACAAGTGATTTTATTTGCATTCGTTATGTTTGCAAACATGCTCGCTCTATCATATGAAAGAGCTAAGCACCAAGGTTTTAAATGGTTTGTGGGAAAGGTGATAGTGTGACCAGGTATTAAATGGGATAAAGACTTACACCCTGGTGTACAGGTTCAACCTTGTTCCCTTTTCAATGCATTCATCATTTTATCCAATTTATTTCAAAATTGTGCTTTGAATGCTCTGTTGGTTTCATTTTGAAAAGCATTTTTTAGGGGCGGAGGAAACCTCCTATGAAAACCTTTCTTGTGGAAGGCTCTCTTGCTGAAATTCAGATCGAGTATTACATCTGGCTTTTAGCGGTGCCAGTACAGTAAGTGGGTGGAGCCAGTGGAGGAAGTGGGTGGGGCTGAATGAGTGGGTGTGGCCTCCTACAAAACCTTAGCACCTGGACTTCATATTTTACAAATTAAGCACTGGAACGTATAAACTGACAGGTGTATTTTGTTAATCTGTCGTGGATAATCAGTATTTGAGATTTAATTTCTTTGGGCTGTGTAAGAAAATGTAATGGTGAACGTATTTATGTGAAACTTGTCATTTCATGTAAGATGAGTTATACTTGTGTCGCAATCCGATCATTGGGGTTACGTTCACCACACCACAGTTTTCACACCCATTACGTGTCTGTTGAATGGAAAAAGGACATAGACAATAGACACTTTCGTTCCACTTTGTGCATAGTACTACTTAGCTCACGCATTTTTACCCTATCATTCAACCCCGATGCGCAAAGTACCCCAATATATAATAGGCTCAGGAAATGTTTGCGCTCGGCTTTTCTTTTGACCTTTTAAAAAAATTGTTAGCGTGAAATCTATTGACTCTGTAAGGAGTTAAAAGTTGTTGCGCACTGCTGGTCTGGACTTGTATATTTTAAATGCAAAGCTGTTTATGACAAAACCGTCATAATTGCTGCAGACTCTACACTATAAGGCAGACACCTCTCACTTTCTGCAGTTTCAAACATGATGCAGAGTAAAAGACACTGACATTTACAAAATGTTGACTTTTTATGCTTTTAGGCCGGGTTCATTCTTATTTAATTACATTCCTAGCTATCCAACAACAATAACCTATTACGCTTTTTTAATGTATCAATATTCTTGTATCGGTGATTAATGTAACTAGTGGTATTTTCAATATCTGCATCATCTTTTGATATTTAGATCATGGCCGTGTCTTCTATATAGGATGTTGTTTAACACATACGTATAACAGATTTATTTACATCATTACAATAACTGCAAGAAACAACAAATACTCAAGACATTAATAACTCACAAAATATATCCTTTTTTTCTTTCCCATTTTATTTAAACTTCTTCTCTCTTTGCCTTTGTAGCTCTCATTTTCTTCTTGCCTTACACCACATCCTTTTCTTGTTGTCTTTTTTCTCTTGCCTTCTTTCCTCTCTCAATTCTGATTTCCTTATTTGTCTCTTTATGCCGTTCTCTGTCATTCTTTTTTCCTTCTCCTTTCATTCATTCATTTCACTGTTTCGTTTTTTCTTCCTTTAATTTTCTTCTAATGTATCTTTTTCCTTCACTGCCTTTCTTTTGCTCCTTTCTATATCTAGTTATCCTCATTTATTTCTTCCATTTTCATATCCTATCTTTCTCTGCCTTATTTTTCTTTCTTTCTCTCTTACATGTTTTTCTGCACTCTGTCATCCTTCCCTCTCTTTCTCTCCTCTTTTAATTTTTCTCTCACATTCTCTATCTCTATTTATTTCTCATTCTTTCTCTCTTTTGCTGTCTTAGAGCAAAGGGGCAAAAACTGATCCTCAGGGACCACAAATGTACACTTTTTGCAGGACAGCTCATGTGTCATCAATGCTGTGTGCTGCTTGTAGCAGGAATAGGTTACTCTAGGGGCAGTACCCTATGCCCTCTATCTATCCATCGCCCTCCTTCTATCTATCCATCGCCCTCCTTCTATCTATCCATCGCCCTCCCTCTATCTATCCATCGCCCTCCCTCTATCTATCCATCGCCCTCCCTCTATCCATCGCCCTCCCTCCCTCTATCCATCGCCCTCCCTCTATCTATCCATCGCCCTCCCTCTATCTATCGCCCTCACTCTATCTATCGCATCACCACAGCATCACTCAGCACCACCACAGAACCACTCAGCACCACCACAGAACCACTCAGCACCACCACAGAATCACTCAGCACCACCACAGAATCACTCAGCACCACCACAGAATCACTCAGCACCACCACAGAATCACTCAGCACCACCACAGAATCACTCAGCACCACCACAGAATCACTCAGCACCACCACAGAATCACTCAGCACCACCACAGAATCACTCAGCACCACCACAGAATCACTCAGCACCACCACAGAATCACTCAGCACCACCACAGAATCACTCAGCACCACCACAGAATCACTCAGCACCACCACAGAATCACTCAGCACCACCACAGAATCACTCAGCACCACCACAGAATCACTCAGCACCACCACAGAATCACTCAGCACCACCACAGAATCACTCAGCACCACCACAGAATCACTCAGCACCACCACAGAATCACTCAGCACCACCACAGAATCACTCAGCACCACCACAGAATCACTCAGCACCACCACAGAATCACTCAGCACCACCACAGAATCACTCAGCACCACCACAGAATCACTCAGCACCACCACAGAATCACTCCGCACCACCACAGAATCACTCAGCACCACCACAGAATCACTCCGCACCACCACAGAATCACTCGGAACCACCACAGAATCACTCCGCACCACCACAGAATCACTCCGCACCACCACAGAATCACTCGGCACCACCACAGAATCACTCGGCACCACCACAGAATCACTCGGCACCACCACAGAATCACTCGGCACCACCACAGAATCACTCGGCACCACCACAGAATCACTCGGCACCACCACAGAATCACTCGGCACCACCACAGAATCACTCGGCACCACCACAGAATCACTCGGCACCACCACAGAATCACTCGGCACCACCACAGAATCACTCGGCACCACCACAGAATCACTCGGCACCACCACAGAATCACTCGGCACCACCACAGAATCACTCGGCACCACCACAGAATCACTCGGCACCACCACAGAATCACTCGGCACCACCACAGAATCACTCGGCACCACCACAGAATCACTCGGCACCACCACAGAATCACTCCGCACCACCACAGAATCACTCCGCACCACCACAGAATCACTCCGGGGCACCACAACATCACTATGCGCTACCACAGCATCACTGAATGCCACAGCATCACTCGTCGCAACCACAACATCAATCTGTGCAACCATTCAACAACAACTAGTTCAAATATGTTCTCTCAATGTTTCAAGCTTTATTACAAATGTCACAAAAAGATGTTAATATTTCACTTCTGTTCTTGGATTTTCATCACAATAAAATACACTGAACATAATCTTCACAAAAGTTATTTACAAAACTTTAACCTATTGCCATTATAAATCACAATAACTTTTATTTAAGTATTAATTATTAAAAAAATGAAGACATTGTTATTTGTAATATCAATACATTTAAGTCACGTAAATACAACACATATTGCAGTACACATGCTGTAGGTGTCACATTTGCGAAAGTTAAAACTATTGGCATTGTGAATGAGAGCTATTAATTTCGCTATTTTCAAAACCAACACATAAATAAAATATTAGTCATTTACAATATCAATAGCTCAAACTTTCCTGATGCGAGACCTATTGCATTGCAAATGCTTGTTGGTATTAGCAGTGCTGTTGCAATTTTGCGTCTACGGTAATTGCCCAGCAAGCAACTTTCCGCTGGTTGGATGTTTTCACTGCCTGTTATGCTCGTGATCTCCCCCATACTGTGGCCCATAGTTTTGTGTCTTGGGGAATGTTCATAGCATGTGTTGAAAGTCTATCTGTGAGTCATGTCACTTAAGATCTTGAACAAGCTCGGTAGGAATAATATGGTTAATTGCGTGTAGCTTGAGATGGGTCCTGTGGAGGACATTAAATTGGATGAACTTAAATTGGGTGTTGCGTGAGACCCTGTGGGGGTAGGTTAAGACTTTTTGACATTCTTATCATGTAAACTGTGCCCCCATGCTTCGTCCCTCTTATCTTTGAGGAATTGTAAAGTCACCCCTGTGTTCTCTAGCAGTGCTTTATATAGGCATGTAATCTGAAAGAAACACGTTGGTGATAGATTCCTTACCTTAGAATATCCCCAGGCGCCAGACTGGATCCGGAAAGTTTTCCTCAGCAGTACACCTGCACGTCGGAAGGTGATGTTGTGTGGCTCTGCATCCATCGTAGGTGCCGAGATGACGTCACGGAGACTACTTAGGCGCCACCCATGCGCGCTGACGTCAGTTCTTTATTTTTTCCGTGCCAGCAAGCTCAGATCCGTTTGAAGCACGTACCCTAGTCACTTTTTAACTATGCTTTTGAGACTTTTTGAGTCTTTGACTCCCGGTGCCACGAGGGATGCCTGGGTTTAAGTCCTGCGGGGCCTGTCGCCGCACAATGTCGGTGGCCTACCCCCATGGCGTCTGTCTCTACTGTCTGGAGCTCGACCGTGACTCCTGGTCATGTTCTGACTGTCTGGCCATGGCTCCGAAGGCCTTACAGGAGCGGTCCCATAAGCTGCTAGAGATCCGGCAGCCATCACTGCGCCGTTCGAATGTCCAGGGGTCGATCAAGGGACCGACCACGGAGCCACGATCATCGCTTCCCGGGGTCCAAGTATTCACACTCTGAATCGGGTAAGAGACGACATAAGAAGAAGTCGAAGAAGTGTTTCGGCTCTCTGACATCCCCTCCCCCCCCCATCTGTCTGCGGACGAGGGGGCCGTGGGTACCACCCCGCGACTCCTTTGGAGCCTGTAAGTCCCGCGGCCTACCCGCCCTATCCTCGTGACTCGTGCCCAGGTGCAAGATTTTCTTGCAGCCATGGACCGCCTCTTCAGGCCTCGGCCTCCCGCTGGCATGCCTTCGGGCCCCGCGGACCCGGTTGAGGGCCCTCCCTTGCTGCCGGCACCGCAGTGGGTTCTGTTAGTTTCGCCACCGCCTTTGCCCGGGTTTCCTGGCAATTTTGGCCCTAGTTTGGACCCTAATTGGGACACGGAGCGGGACTGAAGCAGTCTGGCGCCGTACCCTGCGCCGTTCGACAATTTGTACTCCCCTGTCCCTTCCCCGCCTCCGCAGCCTGTTCCACGGGCAGTAGAGGAAGGGGACGGCTGAGGACCCTCTCGCACGCCAGTGCGGGTCGGAACAGGAATGGACAGAAGAGCTAGAGGATGCCGGTGGCTTTGACCTCTCCTCTGACCCTGGTTTTCTTTCTCCTCCTGCTGTGGTCATGGAGGAGGGGGCTACATACTGTGGTGCTCCGTAGAGCAAATGAGGCCCTTGACCTCAACCTGCCTACAGTGACCCTCCAGACTAATCTCCTCACTGAAGTGCTTCAGCCGGCGCCAAGCTCTTTGGAGTCCCTGCTGCTGTTCAATTAGGCCTTAACTGACGTCTTGATGGGCACCTGGTCTAGACCAGCCACAGGAGTTCCCGTGGATAGGAATGAAGCCAGGCACCATCGCCCGGCCCAAGTTGACCCTGCTTTTCTCTCTACCCACCCAACCCCGGAGAGTCTTGTCATCCAGGCCTCAACTTCCCAGAGCGCATTCCCTACCGCTCCGCCAGATAAGGAATCCAAGAAGCTGCAACAGTTCGGCAAGAAACTGTTTTCATCTGCCAGCTTAGGGCTGCGGTGGGTGAACACCACATGCCTCTTGGGCCGCTATTCCCACGCTGTGTGGGACACGGTTGAGCAGGTGCTGCCTCAGTGTCCGGAGGAGACTCGGACAGTGCTTTCCCAAGCTGTTGCTGAGGGGAAAGATGCAGCAAAGTTCGCCATCAGGTGTGGACTGGACACCGCAAACTCACTGGGCAGGGCGATTACCATGACAGTGGCCCTCCATTGCCACGCCTGGTTGTGGTCCACTGGTTTTTCAGGGGATGTACAAAGTTTTCTTACGGACATGCCCTTTGATGGCAGTCGCCTGTGTGGCGATAAGGCAGATAGTTCGCTGGAGCGTTTTAAGGACTCCCGGGCTACAGCCAAGTTCTTAGGTCTCTCCACCACGCGCCCTGCCACGTCTGCTTTTCGTTCCTTTCGTGGCCACGTAAGGGGCACCCCAACACGTTCGTTCAGCCATAAGCTTGCGCCGAACCAACCTCAGCGTGGCCGCGGACGTGGTTCCCACTGTGGCAGGACAGGGTGCCAGCGTGCAGGGTCAGTCCACCTCCACTACCACATCTGCCGCAAAGTCTTCCTATTCCGAGCTTAGGGGCTCACTCCACGCCGGTGGGTGGCAGGATTTGCCATCACCTCCCCCCTAGCGTTCGGTTACAGCGGACTGGTGGGTGCTGCAAATCGTTCGAAGGGCCTACTCCCTCCCCTTCGAGACTGTCACTCCAGCCATGCCACCTCAGTACCACTGCATGTTGGGGGACCATTTTGCGATCTCCAGCACGAAGTCACGGCCCTCTTGGCCAAGGGAGCAATCGAGCGCGTTCCTGGGCCAGAAGTAGGACATGGTTGTTATTCCCACTATTTTCTGGTCCCCGAGAAGGAGAAAGGGGGCCTGCGTCCCATCTTGGACCTCAGTAACGTCAACTGCTTCCTCTGGAAGGAGAAGCTCAAATTGGTGACTCTAGCTCAGGTCTTGGCTGCCCTCGCCTCGTAGACTGGATGGTAGCGTTGGACTTGCAGGACGCATATTTTCATATCCCTGCCCTACCGGCCCACCGGCATTACCTGCGGTTCACGGTAAGCCAAGAGCACTTTCAGGTTGCCCTGCTCCCCTTTGGCCTTACCAGTGCCCCTCTGGTTTTCACAAAAGTGATGGCGATGGTCGCAGCTCATCTGCGCAGATCAGGGGTTCCAGTCTTCTCCTATCTCAACAACTGGTTGTTGATGGTGGGCTCGCCCCAGGCATTTGTCTCCCACCTCCAGACTACGGCTGACATTCTGCATTTGCTGGGGTTCTCCATCAATGTGCTGAAGTCACACTTGAGTCCCTCTCAGAAGCTCCCCTTCATCGGAGCGGTTCTGGATTCAACACAATTTTGGGTTTATCCTCCCGAGCAGCGAGTCCGGGATATTCAAGCTATGATTCCAAACTTTCAGCCTCTATCCGGGGTTTCAATCAGGATGACCCTCCGGCTCCTGGGCCTGATGTCCTCCTGCATCCTGCTAGTGCAACATGCCAGATGGCATATGCAGCCTCTGCAGTTGCACCTGAAGGTCCAGTGGGCACAGCATCAGGGCAACCTGTCCAATCACGTCAAGATCTCTGAGGGCACTGCATGACAATTGCAGTGGTGGCTCACGAATCGCGATTGGAACAATGGCAGATCCCTCTCCCTTCCCCAACCGGAGCACACAGTGGTGATGGATGCTTCCCTCCTGGGATGGGGCGGCCACATGGGAGAGGCGATGATCAGAGGACTCTGGTCTCTGGCGGCGTACCGGCTCCATATCAACCTTTCGGAGCTTCAGGTAGTCTGACGTGCACTGAAAGCATTCCTTCCCTCTGTCTGGGGAAGTGTAGTGCAGGTGTTCACAGACAACACCACTGCCATGTGGTACTGCAACAAACAGGGCGGGGTGGGGTGGGGTCGTGGACCCTATGTCAAGAGGCTCTGAGCCTCTGGACATGGCTGGAACATCAAGGCATTATGGTGGTTCAACACCTGGCAGGTTTTCTGAACACCAGGTCGGACAAACTCAGCCGTCGGTGCATGATGGATCACGAATGGCGTCTGAACTCTGACGAGGCGCAAGGTCTCTTTCTGCAGTGGGAAAGGGCCTTGGAGCCTTGGTTAGATCTATTCGCCACCGAAGAGAACGCGCAATGTCATCAGTTCTGCGCGTTGGAATTTCCAAGGCAGTGCTCGCTCTGCAACGCTTTTCATCACGAGTGGAGCTGCGGTCTGTTGTACGCCTTTCTGCCTACACCACTTCTGCCCAGAATGCTGAAGAAGATCTGGTGCAATCGGGCCCAAGTCATTCTTGTGGCTCCGGATTGGACATGAAGATACTGGTATCCCGAGCTACTCAGCATGGCGATCGATCCCCCGATCCGACTGCCTCTTCGAGAGGATCTTCTGTCGCAGCAGCAGGGGAGGGTCCTCCACCTAAACCTGTCCAGCCTCCACCTCCATGCGTGAACATTGAGCGGCGACAGTTGACAGCTTTCTACCTTCCTTCTGAAGTCTGTGATATTATTCTGGCAGCCAGGCGTCCCTCCACCAAGACGGTTTTCGCCTGCAGGTGGAACAACTTTGTGGCATGGTGCACAGCAAAGGCTGTGGATCCCCTTTCGGCCCCTCTTTCCGAGGTTCTTCTGTTCCTTCTCTTTTTAGCCCAGCAGGGCTCTCCTATGGGCACTATCAAGGGTTATATCTCGGCCATTTCCACCTTTCTATGGCTTCCAGATCCGCCCTAAGTCCCCTGTTGTTAATCGCTTCCCGAAAGGCATTATCCACACGTTTCCTCCAGTGCCTTTCATAATGCCTCCATGGGACTTAATTCTTGTCTTGACCTATCTGATGTGTGCTCCCTTTGAGCCACTTCATAAGTGTCCCTTACGTCTTCTCACTCTCAAGACGGCTTTCCTGGTAGCTATCACCTATGCCAGACGACTGAGTGAGCTCCAGGCTCTTCCTTCTAAACCTCCTTTTCTCTCTGTTCATCCTAACAAAGTGGTTTTAAGGTCCTTTTTTCTTGCCAAAGGTTGTCACGCCTTCCCACATCGGGCAGACCATCACTTTGCCCACCTTCTTTCCGCCTCTGCATCCTTCAAAAGAGGAAGAGGCGCTCCACCGTCTGGACCCAAAACGTGCGCTCTTGTTCTATCTGAAGCGCACATACCAGTTCCAGGTGGAAGACCAACTTTTTGTTTGCTACGTGGACGCCAAGAAATGTCAGGCCGTGCACTACTGGAAAATCTCTCGGTGGGTCGTTCTGTGCATCAAAGCCTCCTGTGGGACTGCGTGCCCATTCTACCAGGGTAACGGCAGCCACTACTGCCTTGGGACACGGCGTTCCCTTGCAGGACATCTGTCAAGCAGCTACATGGGCCTCGCTGCACACTTTTACCAAGCACTGCCTGGACAGCCAAGTCCGGAGAGACGGCTTCTTTGTCCAATCTGTTCCCCAAGACTTTCTGGTGTGATCTTTGTTCGCAGACCCTCCGCCGGGGTTGGGATTGCTGGGGTATCTATTCTAAGGTAAGGAATCTATCACTAACGTGTTTCTTTCAGATGCACAAGTTACTTACCTTCGGTAACAATATATCTGTAAGAAACATTAGTTGGCAATAGATTCCTTACCTCCCCACCCATCCTCCCCGTTCTGCAAACTAATTTCTAGGGTTAAGGTCATCCCTTTCATGGCGCTAGTGGTCAGTTTCTTGCATGGCTCTGCGTTCCTCGTGCGGAAAGTCGTGTACAGAACGGACGTCAGCGCGCATGGGTGGCTCCTAAGTAGTCTCCGTGACATCATCTTGGCGCCTACGACGCCAGCGACGGACACGGAGCCGCACAACGTGCCTTTTGACGCGCAGGAGTACTGCTGAGGAAAACTTTCCGGATCCAGTCTGATGCCAAGGGATATTCTAAGGTAAGAAATCTATCACTAATTAATGTTTACCGAAGGTAAGTAACTTGTGCATCTTGCAACATCCGGATCTCGTGTCTAAGGTATGTACCAGGTCATGTGTCGGAGGCTCATTGGTATCTGCCAGCCAGTAAAGCTGTAACGCTTTTCCTATCCCGCCATAAAATAAGAATTGTTCGCCCGGAAGGCTCCATTGTTCCACTAGTGTATGGAAGGGAATCAGTTTGCCTTCTGAGAAGACGTGACTTATGGTGTCAACCCCAGCAACTTCCCACAGCCATAGCCTCATCATGTGCATCATGTAGTGGGATTGAGCAGGCATATGGGAACACAGTTTGCATACATGCTAATGTTTTCTAGCAGTTCTGGGTCATGGAAGGCAATAGAGTTAGAGGGGGGATGGCATTGTGGGCCTGGGAAGAACAGCGCAAATACGCCATCCTCCGCGATCTGCTGTTGAGAGAGGCATATCTCCTCCAAGTGTCTGCCAGCCAGCATGTGGCCCACTACAATTGTGCTGGGAAGTAGTTATTTCGAAAATCTGGTGCCTTCATGCCTCACTTGACTGTACGTAATGTTAGTTTGTCGAATATTAAGCTGCGTCTTCCAGCAGCCCATATCAAATGGGGGAGAGGAGTTGGCCTAACGGCCAGGGCGGTCGACCTTTAATCTGGGGAACTGGGTTAGAGTCTCTGCAATGACGCAGAACATCCTGTGATTCTGGTCCTAACAAATTTGTGCCCTCATGTAATGCAACTGGTGCTATGCAAAGCACTCTGATACCCAGTTTGTGTCAAGTTCGTGCTATATAAAACTGTAAAAAAAAATTCAATGGTTCAGTAGTGTGTCCAGTTCCTTGAATAGCTCGCCGGCAAGACGTATGGGAGGTTAGCAAAATAACACAGGAGTCGTGGGAGCATCACCATTTTAGACATCGCAATGCATCCGGCCATTGACAGAAGTAGTTTGGTCCAAGACGCTATTTAGGAGAGCAGCAACTGTATAGCACAGTGCAGGTTACCTTCCAGCATATCACATTCTTTGTGATCGAGATTGATCCCTAAGAATTTAAAAGTGAGTGATTCCTACCCCATTCCCACCTGAGCATTTGCTCACTTAGTACAAGTGAGTGAGAGGGTTTGGAGTGGCGTAGTGGGAATTCAAACAATTTAGAATTATTGACTAATAGGCCCGAAACCTCACGGTAGTAGTTGAAAAGCTGGTTGACCTTGGTCATGCTAGTACGGGCACCTAGTGTCTTTAGTAACATATGGTCTGCATACAGGGAGACAATTTGTGTCTTTCCAATTATACAGATAACTAGTCCATCTCTTAATTCCCTCAGTTTTGCTGGCAGAGGTTCTAGTGTGAGAAGAATAGGGGATAACGACCAACCCTGGCTAGTGCCTCAGGCGATTTTATATGCCTCTGAGTTGTATCTCCCAGTTCTTGCTCGTGCCGTAGACCTGGCCCAGGCTGTGTTGGTTCAGGACTGAGTGTATATACTCCCAGTGTATTGGGTAAAGGCCTGTTCTAGATCTATAGCTATACCAGCTGAGTGGCGCCAAGTTACCAGGGACTATTCCATAATCTGGTATAGTCACCTTAAATTCAAGGATGTGTTTCGAGAAGGGATAAACCCTTTCTGATCCTCATGAACCAGATCGGTAGCAGCTGGAGTAGCCTATTCAGAAGTAACTTACTTAAAATGTTATAATCTGTATTTAAAAATTGAGAGCTTCCTGTATGATATTGCAGAAGGTTCTCTCCCCGGCTTTAGGATTGAAAGGACCGGTGCTTCTCGAATGGTGGCAGGGAGGGTACTGGTGGCTGTGGTAAAATTGTAGAGCGGGAGCAGGCTGAGGGACAAGAGGTACTTGTATGTGGCACAGAAGTCTGCAGATAGTCTATCCAACCCGGTGCCTTGCCCTTGGCAAATAAGCATATTGTTTGCTTTATTTCCTGCTCCTTGGCTCTGAAAGATCTGTTTCTCTGTTCTAGGGAGATCTGAGAGAGGTCGGCTTGTTAGGAATCCTGTCACTCAACGGGTTGACCTGTGAGGTAGGACTATGGAGTTGGGCATGATGATTCCTAAAAGCAGTATTAATAACTGTCTGAGTCTGGACTAATCAGCCATTGTTAATGCAGTGGAAGGGAGGCTCTGACAGGTTTAGCCTAATAAGTCAGGATAGCAGTCAGCCTGCTCTGTCCCCATCTGTGTATTTTGGTTCATCAAATTTTGTGTAATCTATGCAGCGAATACCCTCTTCGAGATCTGCTTGTTATATCCACGCTGCAGCGTTTCCGCTACCCTAGTGGGGTCCAAGCCATACACTGTTTCCAGCTCTCGCAGCTGTCTTCCACCTTGAGTAGGTCCGCCTCTAGTGTCTTCCTTACTCCAATAGCGGAGTGGATGCAGGCCTCTCCCTTCCACCCACCCTTCCTAAAGGAACAACTTTGAATGCCTCCCATTCATTGAGGTCTGAAGAAGGTGGTACTTGCATTGTGCTGTAGATAATCTTTTATTTTTTGATGGATTCCATCTCGTAACACTGAGTCCTCCAGCCATGATGGCTACAGCCTTCAGGTTGGAAAACTAGATGGGATAGTACTGCAGTGAAAGCCCACCTCTAAGGGGCAATGGTCGGATAATATTTTCCCTATGCTAGTTGGTCAAGTAGACAGTCTTCTGGAGGGGTAATGAGCATAGTATGCAATCTAAGCGGACTTGTAGCTTATGCACCTGGGTGTAGTAAGAATATTCCTGAACTCCAGCATTCCGGTCATGCCTGTTCCGGTCAGGAATTGAGCAAGGACCAATGCTCCAGCCAGTTGGCGAGGGCTTTTGCATTGGGTATTGTAAGTGTACCCAATAGCAGAGGGTGTGAGCGGTCAACCACCACTTCCAGCACGCTGTTGCAGTCTCCTCCTGGTGTCTCGGGGATATCTGTCCAGTCGGCTAATTATCTTGTCAGGCCATCTCGGAAACCGGGCTGGTCTGTTTGGAAAGTATAGGCTTTTCACCACTAGTGATTTACCCTCTAGGTGGCCTCGTAGTAGGATGTACATCTGTGCGTGTTTCCTTGACTGCAAATGGTATACCTAGGCTCAAAGAAGCCACTGCGCTTCAGGCATATGCAGAGTATGTGGTGTGAGAGCATTGCCATTTCCATTTTTTTTTTTTTTTGATTTTTTTATTTTGATGCCTTCGGTTTCAGTTAGATGGGCCTCTTACAGAAATGTGATTAGTGTGGCACCTTCTCAGGTGTGCATGTATTTTGTATCACTTAGTTGCGTTCCCCATTCCTTTTATGTTCCATAGGTTTAAGATGTATTTTCCTACTGGGTTCACATATGGTAAAATACTGTGATAGTGTATTGAATGCTCGGCTGCCATGAAGGCAAAAATTGGCCTGAAATCTTTGCTGTAGATCTAAGTGTTTTTAACCTCCTGCCCCCAAATGCTTGCCCAGGGCAGTCTGTATTGCTTTTCTCTCCTCTATGGATTGATCCTGGGAGGGTGCGGCAGACATCCAAGTTCCTGGTTGATGTTTCAGAGTGCACCGCTATCTTTGTTTATTCCAAATCCAGTCGTTTTCAGGTTTATGCACGCTGGCTTCTGGGTCCTGGTGGTATTGATCAAGCCATGACCAGGATTCTTCGAGTGTTATTAACACCTTGGCTGCTAGTGGTTTTCCCCTCCTGTGCTGCATATGCAGGATCCCCATTGTTCATGACGAGCTCAGCTTGTCATAAGCACACGACCAGTGTACTGCAAGACAAGCTGAGCTCGTCATGAGCAGCGAAGGGGTTAAAGAAGTGTATCTGCTGTCACATCATAATCTTCAGACTACCCAGAAATATCCGTGTGTATTTGATATTTAGATAATGTAGAGTTGCTTCACAGCATTGAAAGTAGCTCCATGTAATTGCACCGCTTGAATTCTGGGAATATTCCCACCTTAGAATTGTCTAATGTGATGGGGTCTGCCAAGCAGGATGACTGCAGCAATGTATCCTGGTAGTTCAGGATCTTTACCACAGTGGGTCTTGGTGAGCCTACGGGGCTTGGTCGCCTCACGGGCCCCCTGTGGGCCTGCACAACCACAAAACATGAGGACAGGCATGTCGGTGATTGGGTGGATTGCAGCAGGTTTTCCATGTATTTAGTGGGGTTGGTTAAGGAAGGCCTTCTGCATCCTCTGCACATTCCTCCAATATTCCCATTTATTCCCGCATTGTCTGCAGCCGCACCCTTAGGTTCTTCGAATGTAATGCCGCATGGCTAGCGCCGTTTCGTGAACCTGGTCTTTAAGCTTTTACTGGTCACAAAGCAAGGTGAGATCTGCGGTTATAGTCTACATTTGGTTTGTAACATTGTGTATGTGCCTTCTATCGCCTCCAGAATGTGATCCGATTTGTCTCCCTTGGCATCCGTCACTACAGTTGTTTGGACTCCAGTGGGGAGGATCAGAGGGTCTTGGCAGAGATCTTTACAGAGCAGTTTTTTGCCTGGTGGGTGTGTTACCAGCTCGTTTCGTACCATCCAGGCCGGCACAAGCAGCTGCAGTCTCTAGTGTACAGTGAGTGCTGGTGTTCTGATGTATTGAAGGGGTGCAGGCACTATGTCTTATGAAGGAAGCCCCAGAAGCACACATGTGGCAACAGTTACAGACACCAGTCTATCGCGAAGTATTAGGGTGACCGCTAGGTGCTGTTCACTTGGTCAATTACCTTGTAGTCCTCGTCCTGCCGCTTCGCATCCCCTTGTGGGCTCAAGCCGGGAACGCCGGCCAGGCCCTAGAGTGTGCAGCTGGACCCTCTAGCCATTATGCTCAGTCTGTTGGATTGGTGGGGCCGAGGTATTCCACTGGAAGGTTAGCAATCTGCTATGCCTAGCAAAGCTGTATTCCCCATACCTTCTTCCAGCTCTGCGCTGTGGTCTACATTAGTCACTCTTCAGGTAGGGCACTGCACCCCATTTTTGGGCCTCCGCTCTACTGGTGCATTCCCCGCCAGCAGGTATACTCGGCTGGGCCACTGATGTGCGCAGGAAGTTCCCCACCCGCCGCTTGCCGGGCTTCTGGCTAGGATCGCCGGATAATGACTCCCATGTTGACTCGCCAGTCTCTGCTGTGTTCTTCTCGGGTGCATAGGGTCTATGATTGGCTCTCTGGTTGAGCGCTGGGTTCCGCCCGCCGACTCTCAGTTCATGGACTCGCTCTTCCCTGCTGCTTTGTTACTCCCATCTCTTACAACTAGACCATAATGGTCCCAACACCGGCTGCTTGAGACAAATCTGGCTCCTGAGCGGTCCCTGTCGGCCAGGGGATTGCCAGCCCCAGTGTTTGGTGAAACTTCGTGGGTACCTCATATGTTGTTGCTGGATGAAGTCTAGCTCAGTGGTAGAGCTCCCAAATTTCGTGTCCGCATGTATGGTTGTTAGGCACGCCCTTTGTCAACTCAGTTGTTAACCTTAATGGTACCTTCCTCAGCCTTCACAACATGTTTCAAAGCAGTTATCTGTAGAAACATATTTCCCACATCCCAGCTGCTCAAGACAAATGTCCTTTTATTGATCTAACAGAGCTGCAACATTGCCACATAAAGTGGAATCATCGTTGGATCAGCACAAGGATCCAACTTCATTTTCAGATTAACCGGATGCCTCCAGCCCAGTGTGTACTGAGGGCTATATAAACTTTTTTCTGAAGTACATCCTCCTCACATGGTGTTTGTTCTCATTCAATCTCATTTCACCATAAACCTGTAATGGCAGGGTTTATTTTAGGTCCGACTAAAGGAGGTAGGTGTTTGTTCTGGGAAATCTTTTGTTACCAATTCTATGACCTATAGAGTGGGCATTGGCTTCACCCCAGAGCAATATCACTGTCACTGCATGGCATTGACTTTCTGATAGATACATCTGCCGTGTGGATTCCTCACCTTGTGAATATCCCCCTTGCGTCAACAACATTCGGAAATTCTTTTGTAGCCTCGCGCCGACGTGGACTCGGACGTCAGAGACACGACATCGATCGCGACTCCGCTGACGTCACCGACGCCTACAATAGGCCCACGCCGGCGTGATGACATCAGTTCCCTTTTTTACGCGTCGTCGACGCTAACGGTTTAACGGGTTACTCTGTAGCTTCTAGTTTCCTATTACTTTGTTTCCTCGATTCTCCTTTCTCTGACCTTGTTGCTCGTTTGTCATGTCGACAAAGAAGACAGGGTTTAAGCCTTGTGGAGAATGTGGGAAGATGATGTCCGTTACGGACCCTCACCAAGACTGCATATGGTGCTTGAGCTCGGATCACGACGTTGAAGGTTGTTCATCGTGCCAGAAGATGAATCCGAAGGCTCTTCGAGAGCGGGAATCGAAGCTCCTGGTGGCCAAGCTTAAAGCAAGTAAGGATAGAAAGTCTTCGAAGCGCTCGAAGAGATCGAAGTCGAGATCCAGGTCGAGGACTCGTGAGGCGTCTGCCTCGAAGTCCTCGTCTGACCATGCTTCCGGTTCTCGGAAAAAACATAAGAAGAGGAGGCATGAATCCCGTCATCATTCAGGGGATAAGTCTGGTTCAAGATCAAGGTCTCCCAGGAGGGTGAAGTCGAAGGTGATTCCTCCACATGTGTCGGATCATGAAGGTGAGGCTTCGCCTTCGGAGTCGGTGGCCCATTCTCCGACTCCGGCTCCGGCTCATGCTCCGACTCCGGATGACGCCGATGGAGTTCTAGTTGAGGGGGAATCTTCGAATCCTGTTGAAGAGGCAGATTCAAACCTTCCTCGAAGTCATCCTGAGCATCCACCATTCCCGACACCAGGTCAGGACCCTTCCGCGTTTTTAAACGCGATGTATGGTGTTTTCTCAAGATCATGGTTCCCCTCTGGTGCGCCTTCGGGCCCCATGGGTCCTATGGCCTTTATTTGGGTGTTCCTCACTCATATGCTCCGGCACCATTCATGCCGTTTATGCCAACCCCGACTCCGCTGTGGCAGTGCCAAGCTTCACCAGGGTCGACGCCGGTATCGACTCCGGCTCCGACGTCACCGGCTCCAAGCAAGTCCATGGATCCTCCTTCCAAGCCCTCGGATTCGGTTCCGAAGTCGGCACTGGCGCCGTCGGATTCGGCTTTGGATTCGGCTGCACTTCGAGTCAAATTCAGGTCTCGAAGAGAAGCTCAACGTCTGCTTGAACAACAGAGGGTTGATGAGTCTTCTTCAGATATGGAGGAAGGCGAGCTGGATGCTGGCAGTTTCGACGACCTGGCAGAGGCTAGTGGTCTCGAGTTTTCCCCGGAGTGGTCTTTGCCTTCGGGATCTGATACTCCCTCCAGGGATATTCAACCGTATCATGTTGTCATGAGGAAGGCAGCTGGACTTTTGGGTTTGTCTTTGCCTACTGTCGAATTTAAGTTGAATTTGCTGACTGAAGTTCTTCATTCTCCTAGTCAGGCTGTGGAGCCTTTGCTTCCATTTAATGATGCCTTAAAGGAACCCATTATGGAGGTGTGGAAAAAGCCTTTCTCTGCTCCTGCAGTTTCCAAGAACGTGGCTCGGAGATATAGGGTGGCTCCAGAGGACCCTGCATTCTTGTCGTCACACCCTTCTCATGAGAGCTTGGTGATTCAGGCTGCATGTTCTAAAAAATCGATTGGGGCTTTTCCGCAGGTGCCTGGCGACAAGGAGGCCAAGAAACAGGACCAAATAGCTAAAAAGAACTTTTCTTCGGCTAGTATGGCACTGAAATCTACTAATGCCACTTGCCTTATGGGTAGATACATTCATGCTCTAATGGACTCTATGCGCACATTGATCCCTAAGGTTCCAGAGGATAGCAGAAAGGACTTTGAGGAAGCATTGTCTGATTCTCAAGCTGCTGCCCGTCAGGTCATCCAAAGCGGGCTTGATACTGCGGATTCTGTGGCGAGGGTCATGGGCACAGCGGTTGCCACTAGGCTTTCGGCTTGGTTGAAATCATCCGATTTTTCAACTGATGTGCAGTCTGCTTTATTGGATTTGCCTTTCGATGGTGAGGGGCTCTTTGGAAGGAAAGCAGATGCGGCCTTGGAAAGATTCAAGGACAGCAGGGCGACGGCTAGATCTCTTGGTCTTCAGGTCAGAGGCTCTACGACCAGGAAATTTAGAGGTTTTGGCCGTTCCTTTCGTACATATAGACAAGGGCAGCAGCAGCAACAGCAGCAGCAGCAGCAGAATACCCTGTATAGATCATACAGGGGAAAGCAGAGAGCACGTCCTCGAGGGCGTCAACCCAATTCCTCCTCTACCTCCACCAACCCCCCAGCCACAGAAAAGCAGCCCTAGATCCGCCATTCAGGATTATGTAGGCCCGGTGGGGGGCCGGCTTACTCATTTTCTGCGAGATTGGGAATCGGTCACATCAGATCTTTGGGTTCTCAATCTCGTAGAAAATGGGTATGCCCTTCCCTTTCGGGAATTCCCTCCCAATTACCCTCCTTGCCAAGGGTATTGCTCAGAGGAACATCTGTTTCTCCTTCAGGAGGAAGTCCAAACTTTAATGAAGAAAGGTGCGATAGAGGTGGTCCCAGAGCAGAAAAGGGGTCAGGGATGCTACTCCCGGTATTTCCTGATTCCCAAGAAGGATGGCAGGCTTCGTCCTATCCTGGATCTCAGGATCTTGAATTTTTACCTGAGGCAGGAGAAATTAAAGATGCTCACCCTTGCACAGGTTCTTAAGGCTCTGCTGGAAGAAGACTGGATGGTGTCGCTCGACTTGCAGGATGCGTATTTCCACATCCCCATCCTGAAGTCGCACAGGAAGTATCTCCGTTTTACGGTGGGGTCGCAGCACTATCAGTTTGCGGTCCTTCCGTTTGGACTTACTACTGCGCCTCGAGTCTTCACCAAGGTGATGGCAGTGGTGGCGGCGCATCTCAGAAGATCGGGGATTCCTGTATTCCCCTATCTGGACGACTGGCTGATCAAAGCGGAGTCGTCGGAGATTGTGCTTCATCATCTGCAGGAGACAACCCGGTTGTTGTACAGGTTGGGTTTTTCGATAAATGTACCCAAATCTCACCTGGTGCCCTCCCAGCGCAACCTGTTGATTGGTGCTGTACTGGACACAACTGTATGTCGTGCATTCCCTCCACCTCAAAGGATTCGCGACATACAGGAAATGATTCCTTTATTCTACAATGGAGCGGTTGTTCCGGTCCTGAAGGTCCTTCGCCTGCTCGGTCTGATGGCTTCTTGCATTCTCCTGGTCAACCATGCACGCTGGCACATGAGGGCACTCCAGTGGTGCCTCCGCAGGCAGTGGTATCAGCACAACGGAGATCTCAGGGAGTCGGTGGAGATCTCCAGAGAAGCTGCAGCGGATCTGTCTTGGTGGGGCGTGGAAGGCAACCTGTCTCAGGGGAAGCCTTTTCATCTGCCTCCTCCGGTGGCCACGGTGATTTCGGATGCATCCACTCTAGGGTGGGGTGCTCATCTGGGGGATCTGGAGGTCAAGGGTCTTTGGTCTCCAGAGGAAAGGTTGCTTCACATCAACCTTCTAGAATTGCGGGCGATTCGTTTAGCACTCAAGGCCTTTCTCCCTTCCCTTCGCGGTCAGTCAGTTCAAGTCCTGACGAACAACACGACCGCGATGTGGTACATCAACAAACAGAGAGGAGTAGGGTTGCAGTGTCTCTGCAGAGAGGCACTGCGTCTCTGGTCCTGGGTTCGGGACCATCAGATTTGTCTGATGGCAAATCATCTGGCCGGGGTTCTGAACGTTCGGGCAGACGGTCTGTCGGCAGTTCTCTGCCGACCACGAGTGGAGGCTTCACCCGGAGGTGGTTCACAGCATCTTTCAGATGTGGGGGACTCCTCGGGTGGACCTTTTTGCCACTCACGAGAATGCTCACTGCCCGTCATTCTGCAGTCTCCAGTATCCGATGCAAGGAGCCTTGGGGGACGCGTTTCAGTTGAGCTGGGGAGGTCAGCTCCTTTATGCGTTCCCTCCCATACCCTTGATTCCTCGGGTTCTGAGGAAGATTCGCCAAGACCGGGCCCAAGTTATATTGGTCGCCCCGGATTGGCCAAGAAGGGTATGGTATTCAGATCTTCTCCACCTCTCCTCTCTCCGGCCGCTCCGTCTCCCTCTCAGGGCAGACCTCCTCTCTCAGATGGAGGGGAAGGTTCTACACCCCCACCTCCAGACATTACACCTTCATGCCTGGAGATTGAGCGGGGCAACCTGAATTCCTTTTCCCTCCCGCCTGACGTTGTGGATGTCATCTTATCCGCCAGGCGTGACTCCACTAAGTCCATCTATTCCTATAGATGGTCGAGATTTGTTGAGTGGTGTAGGGAGAAGTCTATTGACCCTCTGAGAGCCCATTTATCTGATATACTACAGTTTGCTCTTTCTCTGGCGCAACAGGGTCTTGCTGTTGCTACTGTGAAGGGCTACCTTTCGGCGCTGTCAGCTTTTCTCTGCTTGCCTGACCAGCCGTCTCTTTTTAAGTCTCCCGTGGTCTTGAGATTTTTGAAGGGCCTCACGAATAAGTTCCCTCCTTCACCTTTTATTGTGCCTCAGTGGGATTTAAATCTTGTTTTAACCTTTCTGATGGGTGCTCCGTTTGAGCCTCTTCACAAATGTCCCATGAGGCTTCTTACCTTTAAAACAGTCTTCCTCGTTGCAATAACCTCGGCAAGGAGGGTAAGTGAGCTTCAAGCTCTGAGCTCTAAGCCCCCTTTCCTGACCATTCATGCTGATCGAATGGTTCTCAGGACCAGGGCTGCTTTTCTGCCTAAGGTGGTGACTCCCTTTCATTTGAGTCAGTCCATTACCCTACCTTCCTTTTATCCTCCCCCTCACCCTTCTAAGGAGGAAGAGAGACTGCACCGCCTGGACCCTAAGAGGGCGGTTTCCTTTTACTTGGACAGATCCAAGGATTTTCGTTTGGAGGACCAGCTCTTTGTTGGGTTTGCTGGTTGCAAGAAGGGAAGAGCGGTCCATAAAAGAACCTTATCAAGATGGATCGTTCTCTGCATTAAGATCTGCTACTCTTTGGCCGGTAAGGAACCTCCAGAGGGTATAAGGGCTCATTCTACAAGAGCTAAGTCTTCGACCTCTGCGTTGGCTAGAGGTGTGCCTGTTGAAGATATTTGTAGAGCGGCAACTTGGTCTTCCCTCCACACTTTCGCGAAGCATTACTGCTTGGATACTGAAGTCAGGAGGGACGGCCATTTTGCGCGCTCTGTCCTTCAGGATTTCCTGGTTTAGAAGAGTGGACACCCTCCTCCGGGAGTGGGGACTGCTGTGGGACTCTATTCACAAGGTGAGGAATCCACACGGCAGATGTATCTATCAGAAGAACAAGTTACTTACCTTCGGTAACGCTTTTTCTGGTAGATACAATATCTGCCTGTGGATTCCTCACTGTCCCACCCGCCTCCCCGTTGTCCACTCTTCTATGCCAGAGTAATTGTACTGTAATGTATATTTATTTTGTTGTCAAGGAAATGTATTGCTTTCCTGCTTTTGCTTTACACTGTGTGTTTTGCCTTGACTATTGTATACTGTGTATACTTTGTATATATCTACTGTCATTGGTCCGTCCGTGTGCCTCGATGGCACGGAAAAAAGGGCGGAACTGATGTCATCACGCCGGCGTGGGCCTATTGTAGGCGTCGGTGACGTCAGCGGAGTCGCGAGCGCTTCGTGTCTCTGTGACGTCCGAGTCCACGTCGGCGCGAGGCTACAAAAGAATTTCCGAATGTTGCTGACGCAAGGGGGATATTCACAAGGTGAGGAATCCACAGGCAGATATTGTATCTACCAGAAAAAGCGTTACCGAAGTTAAGTAACTTGTTCGTTTGGTTTTTAATTCCACCCACCCATGAAGTGCACAGATTTCAATGCAATAATGTAGAAAATTTGCTTTTCCATGATCACTTTTGGTTCATCAGTGAGGGACCCTTACAATCATCTTAGCACTCTCTTGAATTTGTCAGAATCAAGTGTGTTAGCTGACTGTGGTGCTACCAGTGAGTGGTCAAAGATGTTTAATCAGTCAACAACTAGTGAAAGAAATCATGAGCTTTTTTCTTTTCAGAATTAAATCACTTACCATGAGTGGTAAACAAGTAATTAGTACAAACTGTAAACCACGTTTTCCATTCGGAAGTAGATTAAGTTTGTAGCTGTAAAGATGATACACGAGGTATTACATTCTGCATGATGAAGGAACTACAGCGGTTGACAAAGTTATAAGACGATCTGTGCTCCTCGCTCTTGGTAGGCAGAAGGATCACGGAGGAATGGTACTGAGCAGTGTGCCTGAACCCAAACACTTCAATGGGATGTTGTGCCAGCACCTGAATTCAGGCAATAACAAAGTTACAGCAAGGTTAATTACCTCATGTCCTGTAATATAGGCAGAGAATAGACTAAGTTTGTTGCAGTCTCTTAAACTAAGACAGTTCAATGTGTACAAATTGTGTGCCTGTTATGGACCTTGCCTTTTGAAAGAGTTCCCACAATGATGTGCATTCAAGGACGATTTCACATCAGTAGTAATCTGAATATTGAGAGCAATTAAGTCTGTGGCATGATGGGAAGTAGAGAAGCTGGTGAGCAGTAGCCAGTATTGCTGGAGGAGGCAGAGATGGTATCAGAACAGCAGGCCAAGCAGTTTTGGTCTGATCGTAAATTCTTGAGTTGCAGGGATGGGGAAGCCTGGCAGCATTATATTGGGACCGCGCCAGCTGGTGAGTGCAGTTGTATCTCGGTGCTGTCATACCAAAAGTTGGGTGCATGTATCTTCAGACTACTCATTCAGTCTAGATTTATGCTTTATTTGGAATCACAGGCTCGGTGTTTAAGACTGGGTATACTTGGATGCAGTGTTGGCTTTTAAATGCCTACTTTAAATAGCAATAGCTAGAGAACAGTGGGAGCTAGAGTTATCATCAGGCTACAGAATACGTGACCAGCTGCAGTCAAGGCATTAGGTGAAGAGGATAAAATCCACTGTCCCTCTGGTGCACAAAAAATGCAAATACGGCCTCTTGAGTCAGGAACGATAATGGGTTGGGTGGGAAGATGCTGGTTGCTTCTCATTCTTAACCCTGGAATGTTTCTCTGCAAGTTCCCTCAGCCACAAACTTGCATCTTGGTATTTTCGGACACTTTGTGGGTCCCCCCTCGCTGCCAACTGTCTCAGCCAATCTTGGATCATCTCCCGTGGTCTAGCAGGTTATCTATATGATCGCAGTCATCTAAGAACATCCTTCATTTAGGCAGACTGCGGGAACTAATGATGTACTAGGGAGTTGCTGTCCCAAGCTACGTAGGCTGAGCACTAGTGTCTGATCAGATTCTATTAGGTCTTTCACAGTGGGTTTGAGAACTGTTACTACCAAGTTGGACTGACCAATTTGGATCAGTGGTATATATAGTTTGATTGCTGTTTGTGTCTTCATCGTATGCATTTCTTCCTTGGATTATGAGGATGTACCATCATTGTAGGAGAATGTTGAACTCATTTGGTTGTTCTAGTAAGGAGGCCCTTTGCTCATCAATGTTGGCAGTCTTCTCTCACACCTTCCTCCTGTACCAGAAGATGGGAACTTGAACAATGGGAGAGAAAGAGTTCAGACTTTTCAAACTGGAAAATGTCTGAAGGAATCTAGTTTGACCCCCCCACTACAATACCTAGAGTTACCGGAAGATCAGGATTGGCCCATGAGATGTCCCCTTAAAGGCATTTGGTGAATGAACCATCTGCGCAGTCAATCCAAGACAGAAAATCTGCATTGATATCAAGATATACATTTGATTTTAACCCTACTTTGCAGTGATAGATGGAGATTTATCCTGACAGTGCATGGTAGTCGCTACAGCAGCGCCAGGTTTAGTACTGCAAAAGTATTTAGCTCCTAGTCTGTGACACCACATCCCAATTGTCAGTGAACCACCCATCCCGATCCTTCGCAGCGGTATCCAGTCAAAATAAGCTGTGTGTCTCTCGAGAATGAAGTTGCCTGGTGTTTGTTTTTACTTCTCTGATGAAACGCTGGTTCCATCACTTGTTTGGGCACATCCGTCAAACTTTTCAGTAGTAGATTGTATCCCATTTGCCGTTTAAATCATATATACACTTTATTATTAGGTGGATGAGGTCTTCATGGCAGGATAACTGAAGGGTACCTGAAAAAACTGTATGAAAACACATAATCAGTGGTCTCTTCGATTTGGTGCCTTTCTTATAGAAGTGCTGCTGGGTTCTGCCTATTTCCCTTTAGTAAGCCATGACATATCTTGAAAATAAAATACTTTTTCTCACCTTGAAAATATAATTAAATGTGTTTTGCCTTATGCTTGCTCTTGCTCTGGAAGCACAGCAGGTGTCTCTTTAGTGATCCTTTCTTGGAGTCCCATTTCAGAGCCACTCATTAACCAGATCCTTGATTTGCATCCAAGACAGAGGATGTGTGGATTGGCTATTGCAAACTGCTTATAGCACTAAGGAAATAATTTGAACCCGGTGTGTTGCAACATCGGCTGTCTGAGCCCGAGAGGCAGAAGGTAAAAAGAGAAAAAATCCACATGAAATAAAAAAATCATTTGGGACAACTACGTATTGGTGCGGAATCCAGTGACCAATTTTCATAGCAATTTGTTTTTCATTGTAAAATATCATCACAGAAAATTACTAGCAGAAGACTCTCGTCAACAGCAGCGTCTCATCAGAAGTTAGAAAAACCACTGGGGGGAGACACCACAGCAATGAGAAATGCATAGTCCTGTAATGCTGCTTACTTGGTTCCAACTCAAAGGGCTTGTTTTATTACTGGACTACTCTGCTTGCAGAAAACAAAAATGCCCACGGGGATTGGCAGGGCCAGCAGCACATGCGCATTGGCATTTTTTCTGTGCAACCGGCCCTAGGCAGCACACAGTGGACATGTCCATGATTATTTGATATCATTGTGTCATCAAGAAATGCCTTGGGCTTGGGTAGATAGCATGCCAGTAAGGACAGGCAGATTGCCTTGAAGGGCAATGCATTTTTCGAAGTTCTTGGCTTACGAGCAAAAGCGGTGGCCATGGGAGGCTCAGAAAGCAACCGACTCCCAATAAAAGAGTACTGGTGGGGCTCTCTGGATCAAATTAACCACATCATTTGGGTCTTTATTGCTGGTGCTTTCAGGGTATGTAGCCAACTCTTTGGCTTTGAGAATGGCGTGATATTTGAAGGAGTCAAGTAGGTTGTGAATGGTTTTGTCAATTGTGCACTTGGATTAAGGCATTCAGCTTTTCGACACATAGCTTCATACATATGGATGGAGCAGTGTAGCGGATTTGCTATCTTGTTTGTAACTTGCGAATTTCAGAGTGGTATAGCAGTTTGAGTTTGTCATGTGTCTTCACATAGACCTGTTGTTAAGTTATAGGAATTTGAATGCATCTCTGGAGTCATCCAAACCATTTTCCAATAACGGTGGGACAGGATTTAAGGTCTTTATAAGGATGATGTCCAGTATCAATGTCAGCCGGTGGTGGAACTGTTGCATTGAGTTCACTTGGTCACTAACCAAAATCAATTTGAATTGAGCGTAGGAGTAGAGGTAACGTCATTAACGTGGCTTACTGGAACTTTGAGCAGTTAAGGTTGTTGATTGTAATTGTTGTGGGCATGGCATGAGCATATTGAACTGTATTAAAGGTATTGAGCCACATGACATTTGCTTGTAACAGAAAATGTTCTCCATGGAAAAAATAGCATCAACGCTATATCTGCCTGTGTGGATCTGCTAAGCGATCATTTGAGTTGAGTTCATTGATTCTATATTAGATTTGAGGCATTTGGTAATGTCAGTGCAGGTTTTCTGACCAAGTATTGATGTCACTGTGTATGCAGAAAGCTGCATATTCAGACCCCGTTTATGGAGGGCCAAAGGGCAAACAAGTGCTATTGGCTGCACCCGTGGTAGTTGAGGTATTTTGCCTCTAGTGTCCTGACATCCATCATACTGTGGCTAAGCATTCTAGGCCAAGTACAACCCTTTCTGCACTCGTCTGTCAGGGTAGCAAGTCCAAGCACTCACAGGCTTGTCAGGGAGGTAGTGTGACAGTCAAGAGCTAATAATTCAACTAGCAGAAATAATAACTTGAACTTCCGGCCTGTGGTTTGGTAAAAAGCTAATAATTTAATTACACAACAGAACGAAGTATATCCAGTGATGAATGATGAGTTAAATTCCTGGTTATGTTCTTCAGATGATACTCCCTGCTGCATTAATGTCCTATCCTCGACTGGATAACTTCAAGGCGCTATAATACCACAATAGTACAGGAAGAAGGCAGCATGGGTCTAGATGTTGTGTTGCTGTCTTATCCACAGAGTTCGTCTCCACTACAAGACTATTGCACTTTGGTGTACTAGCGCAGGCTTTTAAGCTCATTCAGTGGCGACATGACGTGTCAGCCTCCAATGCCAGTCAAGCATCCAACGATGAGGAGCAGTTTTGACGTCCCAGACTACAGCATTAATTTCATGTATAATTGTTCTGGAATCAACCCTTAACCAGGTTCCATATTAAAGAGCAGATTAGTGTCATAACCTGATAATAGGTTGTGGATATGTATGCAGTTTTTATTCATTGATATTGTATTAATAAAGAAACTGGAGAGTCTATGAGTCATCTTTGATGGTTGAGGTTCTCTTGGTAGGAGATACTCTGATTAGGGACTGATGAGTAGGGCCTTTATAGTGTTAAATCCAGCAGAGACGGTACACGTTTTACAGAAGGAGGGAAGGTAGTAAACGGTGGTTGGGTTTAGGAGGGAAGGTTTTCGAGGGATGAGAGGGTAGCAAGTGTTGGATGTATAATGGTACGCACTTAATAGTCGAGTGGGGGCGGTGAGAGGTCTCCTCTTTAGAATATTAGGATAATTTAAACTACACCAGAGAGTGAGTACCTAGATTGCATTATGATACATAAATAATATGCAATGTTACAATAAACAAGGATTTCCCCTTTTATCACCAGTATTCTTGGTAGTTTTCCAGTCGTTAATTGGGGCACATGTTGTTGGGAATAAAAACACTGCCAAAACATTTCCTCTGGATTACTCGTCCAAAGCTTGTGGTTCCATTGACAATGCCCTTTATCCCTTTGGCATGTTCACATAGTCCACTTTTAACCTAGCATATTTAACAGAAGTATTCATTATTTTTAGCACTTCCCATCATCTTTGTACCAGTATTAACTGTACAATGTTAGGTTAGTTTGCCTTTCTAAGTAGCATTTTCATTTATTATTTTGATTTATTTAGTTGGTGATTTGTTTTGAACTAGAAGCCGCTTGTACACCATGTGTAGTGAAGTCTTAGATCATCTCTTGTCCTTATTAATTACACACACATTCTGCATCTTCTACATCACATATTTTACTTGTTAACAAAGTCATACATTTGATGAAGACTTTTATGTCACTAGTGATTTTAATTCGAGGTGTCATCAATGATATAATGTGATATCAGTGATGTCATGGGTGAGGGTGAACCATACATGGAGGGATTAGAAGTTATGATCTGTGCAGTGGCACATTTCTTGGGATTTAGGTTTAACACTGGAACCAAAAAGTCACTTTAGTGTCCGAGGTTTTTAAACAAATAAATGCAATTTTGTTATATAATAGACCACAGCCAGTTCATCCAATTCACTTTTTTATATTCCCAACCTTCTGTGGAGCTACACCTTGTTTCGGCCATGATCATTTGGGGGTGTCTGTGCAGCTTGACCCTATGCAAGACTGTCATGTGGTGTTGGTCACAGGACCTGAATACAACTTTCATGCTGCCACCCTTCCCTGCAGTACACAACCTTTGGCCCTGCCTGGCAGGGATTAACTGCAGCACCTGCGCCAGACCACCTATGCTGCCAACCAGCTATTTACAAATGGAGTTGACCACAGGGTTTGCCCACAAACATCCATGTTCCCACTCCCATACAGTATCATCGTCTTTGGCTGTGGAGGTTGATTGAAAAGCCTGCACCAAACACTATACAGCCAGCCCTTGCCTCACACAACACTGGACTTAACTTGCTACCTGTCTGTTAACCCCTTCGCTGCGGGGCTAATTTCCCCACAGCGCGGGGGGGAGGGGGGCCGCGCACGGCGCCGCTGTGCTCATGACGAGCCCAGGCTCGTCATGCAGCACGGTGCTCGTGTGCTGGTGACGAGCCTGGGCTCGTCATGACCACGCCCGCGCAATGGAACGCTCAGCACAGCGGGGAAATTAGCCCCGCGTGTGAGCGTTCCATGGCTTATGACGAGCCTAGGCTCGTCACCAGCACACGAGCACCGTGCTGCATGACGAGCCTAGGCTCGTCATCAGCACGGAAGGGGTTAAGGCTTTATTTAGAATCATCAAATGGTGCCAAATTTATTAGCAAATAAAGCGTTTTTTGCACTAAATCCCAACACATGTTTTCTAAAACCTTTAGCCATGTTTTGATCCAAATTCGACTGATAAAGAGTAAGCTAAATAATTTTTGAAAAGCCTTTTGAATGGAAACTACAACTCAAAGCGTCTATTTCATAGTTAAAATGAGGAGCTTAAATCGACAAACTCATGAACACAGTGCATCGAGAGGTATTTTCACCCCGAAACAAGGCATTTTTCATGCCTCTGAGTCCGTCCTCTTTTTCTATGTACCACACACCTGCTCATCTGGCTCTCCATTGTCCTTCCTAAAAAAATATTCATGCCAAAATTTGACTGTTTTGCCAAACTAGTGAATTCATGTAGGCGGAAAAGAGCAAATGCAACTTTTTACCTAACATTCCTTTTTCTCAAAAAATTCATTGTTGATTGCCAGATTAGCACTTTTCATGCTTACAAGATCAGCCGACAAGATACACACCTAAATAACTCTTTGAAGCACAACACATTTTTGTAACTGTAGTTCCACAAAAACGACTGCACGTGTTTACACCAAAACACAAGTCACACATTCTGAGAAACTGTACTTTCGTGATAAGTGTGTCACAACTCTGTTTAGCGTTTTTGCTGCAGAAGAGAGCAAAAATTCCTACTGGAGCTAAAATGCATTATTTTTACTTCCCCTTCCTCAAATACACTTTTCACCCCAACATTTTGAAATGACTTCAAACTGGTAAGTGAATACTTGATATTCATATTTAAGCTGTGACTATTTCTGTTCAAACGTTAGTTGTGCAATAAAAGAAGCAGCAGTTAATCCAAGGGACTCTATAAAAGATGCAGAATTCCAATGTGCACTTGATTAATTCCAAGTTTTCCGGGGCACATTTGCTTGAGAGACCAGGTTTACTCAACTCCGCTTCACCTCATAATTTTGAAAGGATGCCTAGAGGCAGTCTCCCATTTAGCAGTTTGAGTTTAGATGGACCGTAGCTGAAGATTTTCCATACAGGTTTTCTTTCCATACATAAATTCCCTACCACAGTCCATATTAAGCAGCTCTTCTCTTATCGATTGAGGGCTCCAAACTTCCTGTGTTTTGGGAGACGGAGCTTGTTATGCTTGTTCTGATATAATTTATTCCACAAGCAATGGTGAATAATCCTTGCTAGTTTGGACATCTTTTGTTTCTGTGTCCTTCTAAAGAGCAAAGTAAAATAAATCAAAGCAAACCTCAATTTTTTGAGCATGAAACAAATGGCTAAATACTGACTGGCACAGAGATCAGCATAACTTGGATTTACGTAAGTAGCTTCTGCAGGGCTACCTACGTGTGTGCTATTTTCTTGAGATTTAGGATAGGTAAGACCCCTTTGGGAAGGTAATCTTGATTCCTAATGAAGTAATATTTCAACATTTTTATTTTTATAATAATTCCATTGCCATTTGCAAATTATTTTAAATCGGCTCGTATATTGTGACATTGTTCTGTGATTAAATGTTTTACCATTTGGTAAAGAACGAAGCACTAACTAGTGTATCCATCCCAACATGTAACCATGAATTTTATTTTAAGGTGCCGTTTTGCTCAGGCGAATTTGCAAAGGGGCTGGAGTGGAGTTTTTCTGTGGTATATCAGGCTGAATCAGACCTGTGACTGACTTTGCCATGCCCTACAGGCATATCCGCCTTTAGCGAAGCTCCCTCAAAGGAGAGTCAAGTTATGAATACTTATTCAAAATAATTGTGAAAATGTCTGTTGCATACCTTTAATTCCTTTCTGGAAAAAAGTAGAAAAATGCCACGCTGTCACAAGGAAACAGGTTATCAATTGAAAAATATATTGATTCGTAAAGTTCCTTTTTAGTTTGCAGAAAATGAGAAATTCTAATTTTCTTTTGATCTTACAAATAGTGGGGAGTTTAGTTTGAAAACAGTGAGCTTATAGTTGAGTCTGTGGCACCAATAGTGGTTGATGTCAGACTGTTAACGTTAAATTCATGTTCTTTATTCACGTTCTTTTGACTCCATGAGCCTTTCAAAGTAGCATACAATTCATCAATGGTTTTACAAAAGAAAGATTCCAATTGTGAAGAAAACATGCATTTAAGAATAAATGATGGAACGAAGAGTGAAAAGTAATTGCTGAGGGGATTGTCAACAAGCTTCATTTAGGAAGGGATTGTAGACCTTTTCTTGATTTGCAGATTCTGATACATGGTGGAGAAGTGGATCTGTTATAATTCAGTCAGGCTATTTTGTAGAAAATTCCCTCTTCGTCGTCCCACACTGGTAATTTTATTAACATAGAATCTTAAAACCCAATACTAGACCAGGCCAGGGCCTACTTTGACCTACAGCCAGGCATTCGTTGAGGCCATATTATTTTAAAGATTTGTGTTTTAAAGTTTTTCCGTCAGTCAATATATTATTGAATTTATCATAAATCATAGGCGATACATTTTAAACTGCCACCAGAAGTGTACATTTTGTAAGTTCTAAGATGTTTTGTCTGCCCTGGTTATTTTTTAATGAAAAGATTGGATACAGCACTTTTTTGAGATTCTTATTTGTCAAGCCATGAATATGGTCTCAGAAAATATCTGACATAATTGACTTGGTGACTGTACTCCTGCTTAGGCCTTAGATTTATCTATTCTTCATGTATCCCATTTGCATTGGGGATTTGCACCCATAACTGTGATACTTGAGCGAATGTTCTAGCCAGGCAAATTTAGTTTTACACCATCTTAAGAACATCTATATTCTGCATCATAGGATCTTCATTGAGGGTCATGAAGATCAGAATAACTTCCTGCTTTGTGTGTGGACCCTAAAACACTTAATCTTTATATGTTTGTCCATAAGTTATACACATGCCGGCTGCAAATTGCCCTTTGATGCGTAGCACCCTTTAGTAGCCTATCCAAGGCAAGGTGTTATCGACATGTAGAAATGCTGAGGGGAGAAGTGCAGCCTGATAGGCATACATTAGAAAGCTGTGAAAATCATATAGCAGAAAAAAAGCAGCTACTGACCACTCTAGGTGTGGTGTGCCTACCATCTTCACATTCTGTAAAAGAATGTAACTTCTGTAAAACAAAGTTGAAAAGAACGTTTAAAGACCGAGAAGACATCAGTCTGAGAGGCACACAGGCCGATATGAGAGCCAAGGTGGGGCAGAAAAGGAAGAAAAGAGCTGAGAAGACCTTTATCCACTCATCCTTGACTGAATAATATAAAGTACCTCCCCAAGATTCCCAGAGAGGGAGATCTACAAAGAGAAGGTAGCATTACAGTGATGGAAAACATCAACATCACCCTTCTCTTTGACACATTTTTTTAGGTGTCTTAGGTCACAACGTTAAAGGCTTTGACCCCTGAATGCTCACCATCAACGACTATACATTAACACCATCACAGATCCTCTAATTCATCTACTTTGAGGCCCTCCAAGTCGGCGACATTTCATTCTCCCTCTGAGTCATCAATTGACTTCCGAGGCCGCATACATTTATTTATTTATTTATTTATTTGACAGTTTTATATAGCGCGAACAAGATCTTTGCAGATATCAGAGAGCTTTACAATAATAGCATGTAGCATGTAGCAGTTGAGGTAGTTAGGTACAATATGCATAATTACATAGGTAGGTCAAAGAACAACCGGAGGTAGATCATAGGTGAGGTAGTGTCAGTACACGGTACATAGTCAAACCGTTGCGCCAATAATATAAAAGTACAAAAGTATGCATATACTTATTTAAACGTGCTGCAAGTGTTTTTGGAGATAACATAAAGGTGGGCATAGTTGAGGTAGGTGCGTGCAGGATGTAAAGTCACACAGGTGCATCAGTAGTACAAAAGTAGGGATGGTTGAAGTGGTGTAGGTACAGTGTGCAAGTCAGACAGGTGCGTCAATAGTACATCAAAATACAAAGAGGGAACATATACAATCAAATAAGTCATAATACCAGTGGTACAAGTAGTACAAAGAGGGAACATATACACTCAAGTAAGTCATAATACAAATAGTACTAGTAGACCAAGGGGTCAGGCCGGTATTGTGGAGTGGATTCATGAGAGATACAGGTTAATAGATCATGTGTATTTAGCCATGAGGATCGCTTTTACTTCTTTCTTAAACAGTTTGTTGGAGGAGATGAGCCTGGTTTCAGGAGGAAGTGAGTTCCAGATCCTGGGCGCCATACCTGAAAAGGAGCGTTTATAGGTTTTTTCCTTTCTGAATCTTCGAGGTTTCAGCAGAAGATTGTTTGTGCTTCTAGTAGTTCTAGAGCCACCCGAGATTGTCAGCTTTTGAGTGAGGTAGCTGGGCGAGTTATGGTGTACAGCCCTGTGAGTCATGCAGGCGATTTTCAGATGTATTCTGGCTTCAAAAGGCAGCCAGTTCAGGGATTTAAAGTCAGGGGAAATATGCGAGTTTTTTTGAGCCAGTGATGAGTCTCGCTGCAGCGTTAAGGGAAGCTCTAAGGGGTGCCGTAGTTGTTAGTGGGAGCCCGCAGAGGGCGGTGCTTCCGTATTCTATGTGCGGGATGACTATAGATTGTACTGCAGTTTGGAAGTCTTTGGCTGGAAGGAAGGCTTTAAGTTTCCTCAAGGTATTGATTTGGAAGTTCGCTCCTTTGGTTGCCTTGCTGATGTGCTGCTGCATGTTGAGATTGGCATCAAGTGTTATGCCGAGTCTACGACGGTAGGTTGTACATTTAAAGCTGTTAACTGCTTAAGCCATGATTGAGCCGTGGAGATTTTTGCGGGAGGAGAGATCAGGAGGAACTCAGTCTTCAGGGCATTCAGTTTGAGGTGATTCTCTGCAAGCCAGGACTGGGTGTTTCTGATCGTGGTGTTCAGAAGCATGATGTCCTTGGGGGATTGTATTTTGAGATAGAGTTGGGTGTCGTCGGCATACATGTGGAAGTGAACATTGGATGTCTGTAGCAAAGTAGTGAGAGGTTCCATAACTAGGTTGAACAGAGTAGGGGAGAGGGAGGATCCTTGTGGGACGCCTAGTGATACAGGTACCGGAGAGGACATCAGGTTGTTGCTTTTGAATCTTTGTGAGCGGTTGTGTAGAAAGGAGGTGAACCACTTGAGAACAGTCCCTGAGATGCCCATTCTTGTGTTTAACAGTTCGAGTAAATTCTCATGTTTAACTGTGTCGAATGCTGAGGAGAGATCCAGAAGGATGAGGAGGCAGGTATCGTTTTGGTCTAGGATTTGGAGGGCGTGGTCCACTATGTGCGTCATGGCTGTTTCGGTACTGTGCCCTGCACGGAAGCCTGATTGATGAGCGTTGAGGAGATCAAACTCGTCTATGTGTTTAGTCAGTTGTAGCTGTACGCATTTTTCCAACAGTTTGGCGAGGGTGGGAATATTTGTAATAGGGCGGTAGTTGTTTAGATCAGTGGGGTCTGCTGTTGGTTTTTTTAATAGAGGTGTGACTTGTCCGACTTTAAGGGCATCAGGGATGGATCCTTGTTGAAGAGAGCTATTGATGATTTTAGTCCAGAGTGGGAGGAGCAAAGGGGTAAAGTCTTTTACAGCGTTAGCAGGAAGAGGGTCAGTGAGGTGATTGGATGGTTTCAGAGTGCTGAGCAGTCTGCCAATTTCTTCTTCGGAGTAGGTGCTAAAGGATGACCATGTAGCGTTGTTCTTTGGTACAGGCGCTGCTGCGAGTTGGGGGTTGGAGTAAAGGATTGCGTCATTGAGGAGATCGCTTCTTATGTTGTCGCTTTTTTGGTTAAAGAAAGCAGAGAATTCTTCACAGGAAGGTGTAGTGCCCATGGTGCTGATTGTCTGGGGTTGTTCTTTGGATTGTGTTCTGATTAACTCAAACAATTTCCTTGGGCGGTTTTTCGCTTGGGCGAGCTGGAGGCTGAAGAAGTCTCTTTTTGAGCGTTTTATTTTCCTGAAGTAGGCATTTCTCTGCTTCTTCAGGCTTTCTAGGTGCAGTGTAGAGGGGTCTGACCTCCAAGTGCGCTCTGCCATTCGCATAGCCCGTCTATCCTCATTGAGGCTCCCGTCATACCAAGGGTTGGAGATCTTGGACGAGACTCTTTTCAGTTGCATGGGTGCAGCATCATTGATTATTGTGGACATAGCATTTAGATAGTGGTCAGTCAGGAGTTGGACGTCCGTAGCGCCGGACGGGGGAAGTAGTAGATTGCAGCTGTTAGGCGGTAATGAGTTTGGGTTGAGTTTTTTCATGTCCCTTTTCCAGACTTTGGGCTTAGAGGGTTGCAGTGGGTTAAATTTAATTTTTTCATTGATAAGGAAGGAGACAATATGATGATCTGACCAGTCACAAGGTTGAATTGACTCCAGTTGAATAGCGTTCTCTTTGGCGATGATAAGGTCGAGGATAGCACCTTTCACATGAGTCGGGCTATTGCATATTTGGGAGTAATCAAGGGCGTTGAGGAATCTTTTGAGGCAATTAACCACTGTGTCACTGCTGTCGTTCCAATGGAGATTGTAGTCGCCAAGGAAAACTTGGGTATTTTGTCGTCCTGAATTGGTTGTTATTGTGTCCATGAGTTGTTGGCAGAAGGAGAGCTTGTCTCCAGGTGGGTGGTATATGATGTGAAGTGAGCAGACCGGTTTGCTTTCGCTTATGACATCAAGGCAGAGGTATTCACAGGAAGTAAGAGAAGGGGCGGACGCTTTAGTAACAGAGAGATTGCTTCTGTAGATACAGGCAATTCCACCGCCTGTCTTTATGGGCCTGTCAAGTCTAATTATACAGTAGTTGGGGGGGACTAGTATATCCAAGATAGGTGTAGAGGTATCTGACAACCATGTTTCAGTCAGAATGGCCAGATCTGGTTCCTGAGACATGATGAGCTCGGCGACCCCCGCTGAATGTTTTTGGGCCGATCTGCAGTTGAGAAGTATGCATTTGAGGCTAGGGGCGCAGAGGGTGGAGGCAGGTTCTGTAGTGATGGGCACATTAGTGAGGTTGTTAGGGACGGCGCCTCTGTTATCCTTTTGGTGCCTGAGGGGGTTAGAGATGATCGTTGGGATGGGCAGGTGGTTGGTGGCTAAGCGATTTTGGGGAGCCGGGACGTAAGATTGGAGAAGGACGTGTGTCTCATGGTCTGTTAACGTATTGGCAGTGCGTCTAGGGCGGTTGGTGGTATTGCGAGAGGGGATAGAGGTCCAGTGTGGGGGGAGTTGTGTGATAGGGCGAGTAGGCGGTGCGGAGGAAGTGTTGTTAGGTGTAAAGGGAGTATTGCGATTGGTGGTAATGCGATTGTGATTGGTATTGTGATTGTTGGAGTTGCGAGAGGGGATAGAAGTCCGGTGTGGGGCGAGTAGGCGGGTAGGCGGTGCGGAGGAAGTGTTGTTAGGTGTAAAGGGAGTATTGCGATTGGTGGTAATGCGATTGTGATTGGTATTGTGATTGTTGGAGTTGCGAGAGGGGATAGAAGTCCGGTGTGGGGCGTGTTGTGTGGTAAGGCGTGTAGGAGGCGCGGGGAGAGTGTTATTAGGTGTAGAGGTGGTGGTGGTAGAAGGGTGTCTGGAGTGTGTGATGAGCAACTCTTTGATGGAGTGTAGTTCTTCTTTCAATTGGAGGAGGGAGGACATGATCATGTCGAGCGTGGTGTTCGGCGCGGAGTTGGGGAGGGGTACAGGCGATGAACCGGCGAATAGGTTGTTGGAGACGGGTGAGGATCGGGATGGGGAAGTGGAGCTGGTGAAGAGGTTGGGAGTGTTAGAGAGAGGATAGATGTTAGGGATGGGAGTGTTAGAGAGAGGATAGATGTTAGGGATGGTGTTGGCGTTGTCGGGAGGGGCATCAGTGCTAGGAGGGGAAGGGTGAATGAGGGCGGTGTGGAGGCTGGAAGTAATGGGGGAGGAGGAGGGATAGTGGGGAGTGAGAGTGGGGGGTGAAAGGTTGATGGAGGGGTGAAGGCTAGGCGGGACGGGAGTGCTAAGAATGTGGGGCGAGATAGGCGGAGAGAGAGCCAAGTTATGTGGGGGACAGTTGGGGGAGGAGGGGTGTTCTGAGAAGATTGGTGTGGAGGACGGGACAGGCGTGCAAAGTGTAGGGGGGGGGTATGGGAGGATGAGCGGAGGGGTGAGGGTAGGTAGGGGGGATGGTGGAGCGGGTGGAGTAAGGAGGAGCGAGGTCTCTGTCTGAGATGGAGGGGTGGTGAGGGTTAGCTGCCGCAGGTAGGTCAGTGACTATGGTGCTGGGTGAGAGGAGTGTCGTTCCGGTGCTGAACTTGGTTGGGGGTGTTAAGGGTGGGTGCTGTGTCGTCAGGGGTGGAAGGACAGGAGGTGATATGAGTGAAAGTCCGAGGATTGGATAGGTGCTCTTTGAAAGTGGGAAACAGATTGTCAAGAAGTTCAAGGTTCCTGTCTTTCGCTTGAATTAGGACAATCCCGTTATTGTAAATAGTGATGGTGGTTCTGCCTGGGAAGAGTTGGGATGGTGAGATGGAAAGTGTTAGGCCATGGGTGGATTTCCTGGTGGAGGAGACGTTGAGTAGGGTGAGAAACGCTTTTTTCCACTGAGCTCTGCGTGTAGTGTGGAAGATGATATCGGTGTTCAAGGGTCCATTGACCGACGAGAAGTAGGTGTCGGCAAAGGGTGTTTCTGGGTGGGACTTAAGGAAGCCGTGTTTGAAGCGTTTGGCGGCTTTTTTGGTGAGCACGGGTGGGTAGTTGATTTTATGTGTGCTTGCCGAATAAATCCATGTTGCAGGTTAGATAAATAAATGTGCTGAATGCACGCTACAAATGCCTCCCCAGTTTACAAGGCTCCAGAGTGCCCCTAGGGCGCCAACGTGTCACTAGTGCGCCTACGTGACTCTAGTGATTTTAGCGAGCGACCAAAATACTTGAGGTAGCAGTTGGTAAATTACAGGAGAGGAAAGCGAGAAATGGGTGCAGAGATTTACAGAGTAGTGCAGAATACAATTGGAGGAGTAATTCTGAAAGAATAAGAGCAGAATACAGATGCAACGCAATCAGTTACACGCGACAGGTAGGTCCCCTGGGGCGCCAATGTGACACTAGTGCGCCTAGGGCTCCGACGTGACACTAGTGCGCCTACGTGACACTAGTGAGCGACCAGAGTACTTGAGGTAGCAGTCGGTAAATTATAGGAGAGGAAAGCGAGAAATGAGTGGAGCAAGATTGACACTAATGACCAGCCAAAGTGAATGAGGTAGTAATCAGTGCAAGGTATATGAGGTAGTAATCAGTGCATATAGGAATGAAAAGTGTAATGGGTGCAGGTTACAAAAATGCGACACATCTATATGCAGTCGTGAACGAAATACAGATGCAATCTGAAAATACATGAATCAAAAGTGACAGTAGTGCGCAACCAAAATACATGAGGTAGCGATCAAAACATACCAAGTGAAAAAATAACAATACTAATAATAAAAGTGCAAGATACATGAGTCAACAGTGACAATACACGATATATGAATTAGAAGTGATGATAGTGAGCAGCCAAAATATGAGGTAGCCATCAAAACATACCAAGTGAAAAATAATAATAATAATAAAAGTGCAATGAATAAGAATGTACAAAAAAAAAAAAAAAACGACTAGAAGTGTAATACAGCAATAGAAGGCAGACACTATCACAGGAAAGTGGGTGGATGATTAGTCCATGATGGCAGCCAGGGAGAGAGAGACCACTCTAAAATGGCCTCCAAGTAAGGGCGATAGAGACAGTAGTCCTCTGTCTGTGTTTGTTCCTTTGAGAGCAGGGCCTGGCAGTTTCAGTTTCTATTTGAGCAATCCCTGGGAGTCTTATCTCTATGTTGGGGGTCCTATGCGGAGGAGTTACGAAGAGGAGCCTCGTGGGCATCTGGCTCGAGGTACAGGAGGGGATTTATTGCTTCTGTTAGTGAACTCAGCCATTTTGAACAAAGGAGAATTTAAAAGATGTGATGCAGTAGATGCCTTTAGAGTGTGATGCAGTAAATGCCTTTAGAGAAGTCTGTTTGGTAGGTAAACCGATGTGGACAGCAAAGTTTTGCACAAGTCGAGCTTTGTAACACTCACGGTTCTAACAGAAATGCGAGATGCAGAAATCCTGCTCCAGCTTGGTTTCCTCGCTCCCACCGGCAGCTTCCCTGGGCAGCGAGGCACTCCCATGTGTACACTTAAGCCTGAAAGGTGTAGCCTAACTACTGGTCACGCAAATGGGATTGCTGAAGGGCTACCATTTAAGTGCATTTGATATCAGTTGTGATGATAATTGCATATAGTTATGAAATTGTCGAGGCACTCGGCTCCCGCTCCCTCAGCCAGACCGCAGATGGGGGCGACGACACCCGTTTCCCGCTTACCTCGCTCCACCACGGCAGCTCCCAGGACATCGGGGCAGAACTCCTACTCGTCTCGTCTCCTGCTCCCGCTGCCAGCTGCAGGTGGGGGCAGGCTCTTTGATCAATCCACCGGAGCCCGGTAGCCCCCTCCGATGAGTGCTGCAGCTAACCCTCCAGGGTCCGCAGGTCCTCTCTTCAGGTCCCGGCAGCAGCAGGGGGACCGCCTGGATTCACAGCCGCAGGGGGATTCCTGCTGCTGTCCGCAGGACAGACAAACTCCCGAGCCGCGGCCCCTCCCGCCCAGTAGGTGATACTGCTTGCCTCGCTGCTTGCCTCGCCGTGTTCCACGGGGCTCCACTCCGGCCGCCCACGTTCCCCCTCAGCTCCACTCCCGCTGGCTCCAGAATCCGTCCCAGGCACCGCCGATGGCAAGGGCAGCCCTGGGTCCGTACACACAGAGGGGAGGGGGGGGTGTCTCGACTCTCTCCAGCGGACGTCCCCGGGGGGCGACCAGGTGTCTCCAGCGACGGTCTTTGGGGGGGGGGAGAGACCGGGGCCCCCAGCAGGCTTCAGACCGTGCCACAGTAGTGTCCAGGCAGCCAGACGGTCGATACAGGCACCGCCGATGGTCCGGTGAGGCGGGGGCGAATCGGTCCTCTCCCTCGACAATCCCAGCCTCCGAGGGCGGACAATAAAGGTCCAATTATCCTGTTGTCGTTACTTGCTTGCGATGTCCAAGGGTGCAGGGCGCTAACAGGGATTAAGTCCAAAATTGGAATCCCAAGCACTCGGAGCTCGAGCGGAGAGCTCCTACCCGGTGGCCATCAGTCTCCTTCGCTGCCCCTGCTAAAGAGGCCCAGCCCAACGCTACACTTTCATTGGCAAATCAAAACCTTCCAGGGTTATGTAGGTGTTCCAGTCAATGCAATTGATACATTCAATGTCACTGCTTCTTTCTCTGAGGTTGCAATTGGCAATGTGTTTCTCGCTGTTTACTTTTTACACCAATGCCAAGGCACTCTAACACAGACTTCTTTTCCATTGTACCCTCCTTGCTTTGCAGTTTCATGATTCATTTTAAATACATTTGTGGCCTTTTAACCTGCCTCCACCTTAAATAGTCTTGTGACCTACCCCTATATCGCCTCTTAGAAAATTGCCAGTACTCCCTTGAGTTCCGTTAGCAATAGGTTCACCTCCAGCACCAGCATCTCCTGGGGTAAGCCCACACTCCCTTCACATGCAAAGGCACAAGAGGCACAGATATTCACCAGCGTCTGACGTGCTCCTACTCTGATGAGTCTCTCCCATCATAAAAACCAATATCTCCTGCAGTCTATCCTTCCTGAGTTTCGCCGGTGGATGACTTAACCACCTTCCATGATGTACTTGTTAGAGGTGCACCTTAGCATTCTATTGGAAGCGCCTCAGACTGCAGTTTCTTTATTCATAATGAGGCTTTTCTGTTAAGTTTTTCATTTTTGTGAATTTCGGTGAAGATTTTTTCATTTTTTTCTTACAATGATTTCAAAATCTGTAAAAATCAGTGGCTACTGGCGTTAATTTTTTACTCCTTAACCCTTCGGTGCTCATGACGAGCTCAGCTCGTCATGAGGCACAGTGCCCGTGTGCTCATGACGAGCTGAGCTTGTCATGACCATACCCATTAACATTATGGCCCAGCACAGCAGGGGAATATCTTCAGGAACCAAGGTATTAAAAAATCTTTAGGATGGTGTTTTCCAGTATTGTGATTTTCTTTCGTCCATTATTGCTCTCTGCTTTCCTGCTCTGAACTCTACTCTTTGAACCCTTTTATTGAATTTGCTCTTTCAGGTAACTGTTCGTTATTCCTTTCTCTTTGCTTGTCCAATTTTCCAATTCCCAGATCCCTTTTCCAAGCAGTCATGACCCTTCTCGTGTCAAATATGCACATGACTGGAGATATGTTTTCATTGCATTAATGTTTGATTGTAGCAGATAAAAGGTTAACAGTGGAAGTCTAATGCACCTTCTTCACATAAATGGAAAAGATCTGCCAAATTAAGGTTTTCTGCTTAAGACATGAGCTATATATTGGGAGTTGCTTGGTTATTGCAAGCCAGTGTCACACTGTTCTGTACTTTGCCTTGAGACACCAAGAAAGATCTAGGCTAATACATGTGTTATTACTTTTTGATCTGGACCTATTCCTGCTCCACACACACATAGGGGTAAAGTCTGCTCGGGAATTAATATGCATAATGTATGCTGTAGTGTCTTTGGTGACAGCAGTCTGTACTATTGCATGCAGAAGCAGCTGAGATAGGTAAGAAGCTTCGTGACCTGCAGGATGCCTAGAGTCATTAGTTTGTGCAGTTCACATTCTGAATTAAGTTTAACATTGTTGGGCTATGGGCTTTTTGTAGGTATTTGGAAGGTAGCCCAAAGACTTGTAGACATCCGTTTTTACCAAGCACGTGGGTGGCCTTTATCATAAAGCAGTGCAGGGACTGTATTCCTGTGGGAAAGGTGTGGCAACTTCACAAGACAGTTTAACTTTGCATTCTGTGCGGTGTTCTAGTGCATTTGTGCATTTCCCATCTTTGGTGAAAAAGCAATCACCGCTTAATATATTTAAATTGAATACTATCAGTGGTTTGTTCAGGTAAGTTTGCCAAAGGTCAAGCCTTGTGTTGCCAAAATGACTTCAAGGTTTCATTTTGACATGGAAAAGCAATAGGAATTAAAGTTGAACTTTGTGATCCTTGGGCTGTCTATACAAGTGCACAGGCTTAGAATGTGTCCATGCACTTTTTGTTCTGAAACTCTTTTACCTGTAGCACATCCTAGGAAACACAGAGCAGTTGTTGCCTATTCATGTTTTTGAGCTGTACTGTGTTTGGTCTATACAATAACTCATGTATAGGCTTTCCTGTGTTCAGTTTCTATTTTTGGTAAATTCTGGTGGTGTTTTTTCAAAAACATTTAGATTTTCATTTTACCTGCTACAATACATTAATTCCGTTAATTCATAAAAGAAAAACAGACATTTCAACCAATGGAAATATCATAGTAAAATTGATTACAAATCGAGGAAACAAAATATACAATTCGCAAGTAGTTAGAATGAGGATAAAAGATAAGGAAAAAAGATAAGATAGGCCTTAGGGGAAAAATTAATAAATGTACGCAGACACAATAATAACCTTTCAGGGGGTTTGTCTCCACAAAGCAAGGGGAGCCCAGACGCATAGGCCCCACTCCCTCGTCTTTCTTCCCCTGTTTTTATAGAGAGCGGCTTCAATGTTATGAATGGCTAGCAATCTAGCAAGCCACATTTAAAAAGTAGGTGCAGTGTTATCCTTCCATCCTGCTGCCACCAGGATCCGAATGACTGCTAAGCATATGAATAAGAAAGCCTCCTTATCCCATTCTAAATCAGGATTATTACCAATACCAGATATCATAAGGGTAGGGGATAGATTTACCTGAATATCTAGCAGCCCCAGAAACTTCTCAATCTCTGCACAGAATCCCCTAATTTTTTTACATTGTGAGAACATGTGGATTAGGTCGGCAGGTCCCTCCTGGCATCTTGGACACTTATCGTTCTCCCTTTTGCCCCATTTAAAGAGCTTGGCCGAAGGTATAATATAGATTAAAGAGGACTTTATATTGTTGTGCCCTTAGGTTGATAGAGCGAAACACTTTATTCGCAAGCTGGAGAGCGTTATCTTGGTCACAATCAGGGTCCCCTAACTTAGTCATCCACGATGTTTCAACTTTATCCATATCGTCTAGTATTGAGTAGGTTAGGGATTTGTAAAGTGTTTTAATCCGAGCTACGCCTCCAAGCAAATGCTCGATTATTTTAATTTCCCCACCTGGATTGATACGCGGCCTCATCCCATACATTATTTGGTGAATCTGAAAGTACTTAAAAGTGTGGGTAGAAGCGATACCAAATTTAGCTTGAATATCAATAACAGTGAGTAGTTTCCATGTGCCCTTATCAAAGATGTCCCCCATTCTTCTGATTCCTTGTTGTTCCCAAATAGCCCCCATCCTATCATTGCTTAATTGAGAAAAGACTTTAGAATCCCATAGTGGGGTATAATAGTTTATTTTAGGAATTAGTAATGTCTTCTGGATTGCTTTCCACATTTTCCACATACCATCCATAATTTTGTATTTAGTTCTATTATAATACCCTCTTTCTGTTCGACGTAACAGAAACCCTTGAGCATCGCCACCCACTAGTAGTTTGTAAATAGAGGGGGGATCTAAGGGCTGAGTGTGGTTAGGAGAGGTATCCAATAATATAGCCATGTGACTCATAAGGCATGCCCATTGGTAGAATCTGATATTAGGTGCTGCCAAGCCGCCCCTCTCTTGCGAAAGTGATGAGTATGTTAGGGACCTTCTGATTTTGCCATAGGATCATAGAAAATTGGGTTTTTTCAGTGTTTTCAGTACCTTAAAAAAACATTGGTTATCAGTGGTTACACATTTTCGCACCATTAAAAACAATAGAAATAGTGCTTTTTCGGTGTTAATGGAATGGTTTGCTTTTAAATATTGCTTGCTTTCTGCACTGATGGTGCATGTGTATAGACAGTGTGTGTACAGGGTATATGAAGTAGTAAAGTTCTTTATTCAGTATTTCATGATAGAAATCCATAAAAGCAATATTATCCACATTATATCAAAGAGTAAGAGAAAAAACAATGTTTACAATAAAAGTTTGAGGAAGAATGGTTAAAAATAGTTCAGATTCTCTTTACATTAAATACATTTCACTGTGTTATAAGCATCTTCCTCACAAATTATTTCTATGTTTAAAAATACATTTCAGAAAGTTAACCATGTGGTAACAAGTAACGTCAGAATCTAAAAATTGAAGGCGCATCATGGCAGGGCGGCACTGTCTTAAGTCCCACAATTTCAGCAGTGGTAGCAACCAAATTCTGCGATGGACATGATAGTACTTACAGAACAATACTGTATGTATAGTAGTCTGGACTGATAGGCCATCGCAGGGACAGTGGCCTAACGTTTGCTCCCAGGTGTTTCTCATGGGGAAGGCTACTAACCAGTGGAAAAGGTTTAATCTGAATCCGGTTAGTAGAAAACGATCAAAAATGCCAATTTCAAGCGTTAGGTAGGGCTGAATTGTGGGGGTAGAGTGATCCATAATTGCATGGTGGACATAAGGTTTCCCTATTTCAGTTGTAAGTCTTAGTCCATCTAAGTGGCTCAGGGCATATGAGTTCCAAATACATTTTTACAGATCAAACCTATTGTAGTACACCATACAATACTTCTTTAGTAAGTCTGTGGTCATATACACTCGCTCTTTCCTTCCTATGTACATTTTTATCTGTGAAAAGGCCCTCTCAACATTGGCACTTGAGACTGGCAGTGCCCGAAACAGCCAGAACACAATTTCCTTACTTCTGGCCAATAACATAGCTTTCCATGCCCGTACTGGTGCACCAGAAGACTGTAATTCTCTAGGACATGTTCTGCAACATATGCGTTGAATTGGGCACATATGCCCCCAGTTATTGAAGCAGTTAAATATGGAGCAGTATTTTTCAAAGTCTGGAGTAGGGATGTAGAATTTGTGCAGAGTACGTCAGTGAGGCTTCATTAACTTCAAAGGCAATGGTTTGTAAAAGGACATTTCTGTGCATCATTGCAAGCCATTTCCCATAGACTGTAAAATAAAATTTCCTGAATTGCTCCTCAACATTTCTTTACTTACCAATTGGCAATAATTCTACCACCCAGCATGGTGCAGTGCCAAAGTCACTAAAAGTGTCGCTCAGCCTACTCTCAAGGAGATGTTTCATATCTACACCAATTACGCTGAACACTTCATAGACAAGGGTGTTTTCAGACTCTAATATTTTGATTATGTCCACTGCAGCAGTTCGGTAGTCCTGTAAAAACGTACGCATGCAGTAGACTGTACTTTTCACATCACTATCAATATGTGACCAAAGATCATCACATTTCTTGCCTTTGGCATCATTACTAAACAATAATTCTACAAACGGTTGCCACATGGATAATAAAGCATTCACGGCCTCTAGGACTGAGAACCACCAGCTAAATGACACAGTTGAGATGACTCTTTCTTTGTTGCCACACAAAGCACAAAATGAGAAAGATTTGTGTTTTAGTTCCTGATCATAACAAAAGAGTGCAACAGAATGGAATAAAAAGTCAACAGCGTTCTTCATTAACTCTGAAGATTATAAAGATGCTTTCAGCTAACCATTTAGCAAGTGGCAAGGATCTCTTGCTCTCTTACAAGGGTACTTAGCCCTCTCGTCACAACAAGCGCGCAGCGGTCGCGCGCAGCGAAGCGCCTGAGACGCGCCAGAGAGAAGCCCGTCTGCGCCCGTCCGCGACAGGACGGGACCAGGGGCCCCTCCCCCTACCCTGTTTCCACCATGGCCCCAACTAAAGACACTTGCATCAGGTACACCTCGCAGTCCTTGTTAGCACTCCAACCACCGAGATTACGGAGGTGTGCCAGCGACAATTGGCCTTTTCCCGAGGGCCCGTTTTCTTGTCCCCTATGCAGATTCCAAGCCACTTCCAACGGCATTATTACTGGTTCTGCTAGGGACAATGAGACCACTTTAAAAATAAAAGGTTGGAAAAGTTTTCTCCTGAATGTTCGATCACTGCCCCGACATTATGTAGAGATTTGGGATACTATCCAAAGTCACAAACCTGAAATATGTTTCCTTACGGAAACCTGGCTGAAGCCTCACACTCTACCATCCATAACTTTGGGTATCCCTCAAGGATATAAAATTTTAAGACAAGACCGCCCTATAAAAACTGGTGGAGGTATTGCCATCATTTTTAAAGAAAACATCCATATTACGGTAGTGGAACAAACTATTCTACCGACTATGGAAATTATGATTTTTAAAATTCACACCAAAACTAAAGAACACTGGAAAGGTGCCCTAGTATATCGACCTCCGGGCCCCAATGCTGGCTTTTCTCTCGCCTTAACTGAAATATTAGCCCCATACTTAAGAGCTAAAGACAATTTTATTGTTCTCGGTGATTTTAATTTCCATGCAGATATTGCGGATGATCCTAATACCAAGCTTCTCCTCGATGATCTGGCTCTTTTGGGTCTTCACCTAAGAAACTGTGGCCCTACTCACAGGAAAGGCCATACACTGGACTTGATTTTTACTAACTACCCTTCTATACACTGTCATCCCCCCACATCCATCAGCTGGTCTGACCACAGCATGTTGGAATTCTCCTTCCTGAGACTAGATAAACCCCCTGCTCCCCCGGCCACTATGAGCATCACTAAAAGAGCATGGCACAAAATTACCCCATCTTCCTTTGAACAAACCTGGAAAGAGCCTACCATTTCCGATTCTGATGACATCGATTTGGCTTTATCCAAATTAAATAGCTCTCTTCTAGAGACCATAAACTCTCTAGCCCCGCAAAAGACTATAAAAAAACCCCTGACCACCAAAAAAGAAATATGGTATTCCGACTCATTAAAAATAGAGAAACAAAAATGCAGGAAACTGGAAAAGCAATGGAGAAAGGACCACTCTCCCGAGAGTAAGGCACTCTACCAGCAGGCCATATCCACCTACTATAATAACATCAAAAAAGCAAGAAAAACTAGCCTACGCTCCCAGCTTGATGAAGCTGCTAACTCCACTAGAGAACTATACAAAATTCTCAAAACTTTTACTAACCCCCTGGCATGCGAAAGTCCGGATACCTTCTCTCAAGAACTATGCAACAATATTTCCCAGTTCTTTGAGGACAAAATTGACACCATTTACAATAAAATATTGGCCAAGCACCCGAATAACCCGGAAGACTCCACTACCTTATGTCAGGAAACCCCTTCGGAGACCTTTAATATCATTCCAGAAGTTACAGAAAATGAAGTTCAAACACTCCTGGGAAACATGAAATCTGGTTCTCCTTGTGATCTTCTCCCGGCTAGGTTAACCAATAACCTGAGCAGATTATGTCCCATTATTACTAAAAATCTTAACCTTTCTTTTAAAGAAGGCAAGCTTCCGCAACAGGGAAAGAGGCAACTGTGAACCCGATACGGAAAAACACCACCTCTCCCTGGACTGAACTCTCCAACCTCCGTCCTATCTCTCTCCTACCCCTCCTGACGAAACTGGCTGAGAAACATGTCAACACTCAGATCTCTAGCTTTATCGAAGCGACAGGGGGCCTGGACCAATCCCAATCTGGGTTCAGGCCCAACTACAGCACCGAATCTGCACTCCTCTCCGTGACCGATAACATCAAGATGTCACAGGATAGAGGAGGCTCGATGATTCTGGTGCTGTTAGACCTGTCAGCTGCCTTCGATACTGTTTCTCATAAGATCTTGCTGAACCGGTTACAAGGAGCGGGCATCAGAGGTCAGGCACTTGTATGGTTGGAGAGTTTCCTTTCCGGTCGCTCACAATCTGTCAGCCTGGGCCCCTACCATTCCATCTCTAGGGCGCTCACTAAGGGGGTGCCACAGGGCTCATGCCTAAGCCCCACATTATTCAATATATATGTGGCCCCCCTTGCTGAGATTGTGAGGAAGTACGGATTCACTCCAGTGTCGTATGCCGACGACACTCAACTCCTCTACCCTTTCCATGCCCCTGACCCTAATGTTAGGGGAAATTTTGCGGAAGGTATGAGGGCCATCTCCAACTGGATGGCTGCCAACTACCTCCAGTGCAACGTCGGGAAGACCGAAGTAATGTGTTTTGGGAAAGCCAGCATGCTTTGGTCTCCTGATTGGTGGCCCCAAGACTTGGGACCTGTACCCTCCCCTAAACCTACCATCAAAAATCTGGGTGTGAAACTAGACCAAAACCTAACCCTCAAAGAACATGCAAATGCAATTGCTGGTGCTTGTTTTCACACCATTGGATTACTCAGGCGAGTCTTTCCCCTGCTGCCTGACACCTACAGAAAGACTCTGGTGCAAGCCCTTGTAATAAGTCGCCTTGACTATTGCAACGGGCTTCTGATACAAGCCAATGAGGATGCCATCAATCGTCTGCAAGTGGTCCAGAACACGGCGGCAAGACTGATTCTGAATGCCCCCCCCAGAACATCTTCTGGACCCCTGTTAAAAAAACTACATTGGCTTCCAATACGCCAACGGGTTAAATTTAAAATCTGCTGCACTGTACATAAGTGCTTATTTGGAAACGGCCCCAAATATCTAGCCTAATTATTCCAACCCTACAAACCAGAACGAGAATTACGGTCAAGTAATCTACTCCTGCTCAAAACACCTTTCGTTAAAAAAACCAGACAAGGCGGCAGAGCCCTCTCATCAGTGGGGCCGGCCCTGTGGAACAACCTGCCCCTCAACTTAAGACAGGTCCCCAAACACCTCACCTTTAGAAAAATGCTAAAGACGAATCTGTTTGGGGAGATATAATTTTAGGATTGCTGCCTTTACAGTATCTTGCGGCCTGCTGCTGTCAAAGCGCGGAGATAACCCTTCCGGGCTGGATTCTTGCGCTATACAAGCATATAAATAAATAAATAAATTACAGAGAAGCCCTTCAGCTCAGGTATCGATTTTGACAGGTCATCATACAACTTTTTCATATACATAGCTGAATTACTGCAAATACAAACACTATCACTCCAATCTTTATTGAACTTGGTAGGAACTTTTTTGCAGCAGCATTACAAGTTACACTGCGTTCCATGTTTACCAAACGTCTGGTGTCCTGTTTTCACCACCGTCTCTGATGCTTGGTGACAACACTCTTTTCACATACACCTTGCATTGCATGTTTAAAGCCTGGTGTGTTTGGCAATTCATCTACAATCAATACTGACTCGCTAGAAAAGAGGGCATATGTACCAAAGGATTTCACCCAATCTCTGTCTGTTGGTAAATGTGATGGTATATATTGGGAAATATTCTTATGAAACCAGCCATTTTACCTATTAGTGAAATCAAATGTAGCTAAAATATCAAATCTGATTCTCTACAGTTTATAAAATAACTAAATAAGACCTAAAACATGCTTCTAAACACTGCATCTTTATACCAAAGACCATAAAACTGACAAAAGCAGATGAAAGAAGAAAACATATTTTAGTGACCGCCCTAAACAACAAAACTCAAGCAGAATAATGTTAGCTCAGTCTTTCTTGCTGCTGCCATGTATAACAGTTACATTGTATTGACCCAGTCAGGAAGAAATAAAAATCAATGTTTGCACTCATCTTTTCCTTTCTTTGAATGGTACTTAGTTTGTAGTTGTGAAGGTGTTTTTTCAGTGTTTATATGTTTACACTGGTGATGGCTATTTCCTTTTGGTGGGGGTTTATCCGTTATTATAGGTTTAAACCAGATAGCCTACTAATGTATGTTCTGAGTTAATGTATGCACTTAAAGCACTGTAATTTTACCAAACCCAGTGCTTCAACTCTTCTGGTGCCTGCCATGACCACTCTAGATGTTCATGATCTGGACCCTGACCCTTTTGGCTCAGATGATCAGGCTCCTGAAGGCATACTTGTAAGGTCGCATAGGGCTAGATGGATGTTTAAAGACCTAGCCTAAGTATTATCCCCCAGGGGAACTACAGATATAACCAAAAAACTTAGGGGTCTAAGCTAGAAATCCTTTGGTGATTTCTTAGTTATCCTAATGCCTCATAGAGTACACAGGAAAAAACAAATTAAACTAGCAGACCATATCACCAGAATGTGAAGCACCTGCGATTGTCAGTCAACCTCAATGAGGATTCCCATCAATGTCTTGTATCGATCAATATTCTCATCTGGTAATCCTACCAGGGTATTGTGTCTCTTGATCATTGAGACAGCCAGCATACCCTAATGGTTGGTTTGGGGTAACGAGCCACAATCACTCGGTTATACCACATGGTGTTGATATGATGGGAAGGTGCAGTGCAAAAATAATATAGGTGGTGATTAAAAAAGGATAGGACGCTTAACAAAAAACTATTTATTAGACGTAAGCCCCTTCCGGTTTAAAAACAAGAACAGTGCATCACAATAATCTCAGTACACACAAATAGCTGCGAGAGGGCCAACATGTTTCAGCCTATAACGAAAATGACCAAGGCTTTCTTCAGGGCCTCTGTTCTACATTAATGCTACTGCCTACAAGTGACTAAATGTGTGAAAAATAATATAAAAAACACACAAGTGAACCAACAACAGTAAAGGATATAGTATTCCTTCAACTGTCTGTAATCCTCTCTTCGGCACCTGGTGTCTTAGTAGCATCCAGTGTGTCCGGGGAATGGACCTCACCTCTTCCTGGACCTGGCTCAGGATGTGTGAGACCCCGCTCTGTCCGTCGTTGTCTCGGTCAGTGACTGAGTCAGGGGGAGACAACGACTGACAACGATGGACAGAGCGGGGTCTCACACATCCTGAGCCAGGTCCAGGAAGAGGTGAGGTCCATTCCCCGGACACACTGGATGCTACTAAGACACCAGGTGCCGAAGAGAGGATTACAGACAGTTGAAGGAATACTATATCCTTTACTGTTGTTGGTTCACTTGTGTGTTTTTTATATTATTTTTCACACATTTAGCCACTTGTAGGCAGTAGCATTAATGTAGAACAGAGGCCCTGAAGAAATCCTTGGTCATTTTCCGTTATAGGCTGAAACATGTTGGCACTCTTGCAGCTATTTGTGTGTACTGCGATTATTGTGATGCACTGTTCTTGTTTTTAAACCGGAAGGGGCTTACGTCTAATAAATAGTTTTTTGTTAAGCGCCCTATCCTTTTTTTTTAATCACCACCTATATTATTTTTGCACTGCACCTTCCCATCATATCAACACCATGTGGTATAACCGAGTGATTGTGGGTCGTTACCCCAAACCAACCATTAGGGTATGCTGGCTGTCTCAATGATCAAGAGACACAATACCCTGGTAGGATTACCAGATGAGAATATTGATCGATGCAAGACAGTGATGGGAATCCTCATTGAGGTTGACTGACAATCGTAGGTGTTTCACATTCTGGTGATATGGTCTGCTAGTTTAATTTGTTTTTTCCTGTGTACTCTGAGGCATTAGGATAACTCTAAGAAATCACCAAAGGATTTCTAGCTTAGACCCCTAAGTTTTTTGGTTATACTTGTAAGGTCACCTCAATGTAAACATAATAAGAGTGATATATGCAGTTTTATATGAGAGGTTATTTACTCAGAAGTCTCAAGTATGTACAGTGATCTTTGTTGCTACAATCCTAATACCTGACCTTTCAGAAAGCAAAGCTCTGTCCAGCTCTCAAATAATGAAGATGACCTCATGGAGTTGCCACTTGCCTTGGACTGAGACACTGCTCAGCTGCAATCCAGATGCCCACTTTACAGCAACAAGCAGTAAACAGTGAACCGAAGCCATGTTAATGAGCCATGCTCTTCTCCCAAAAGAGGAGTGGAAGTTGGTCCTGGAGGCCTTGAGACCTTGTGGATGGTCACAAGTGCATATTAACTGCCTTTCAATACCCCCAGTCTGTCCTAGCTGCAACATGGATCACAGAAAAATGCTTAGAGGTAGGGCTCTACTTGTACTATTAGACACCAGAGTGTACCTAAGCAGTAAAAGTGAGACACAATTCAATGTTGTAGCTTTTCTAATCAAAAGCAAATATTCCCTTTGATGGTGATTTTATCAGTTAAAATTGAAAACCCTAATCATAGTTGAGACACTACAATCATTGGCTTCACCGAAACATTTAGTACTTTTAGTTCCAGTTCCTCTAGAACTTGCAGAAAAACTCCAGCAACAGTAAGGGCGGCTACACCCTACCATGCCTTCTAAAAATAAATGCAAGCCTCTGCAGCAACAGCAAATTTTTAAGATAATAACTGTAGCCTGATTCTGTGACAGTCACAAAGTTAGACACCAGCAGGCCTCATCTCAGAGACAACTACGACATGGAGAACAGGTATATAGCCAGGATTAAGACATAGCTTTACTGGGAAAGTGCAGCAGAGACCTGGGAGGTAATAAAGTCATTTATTGATGATCTTCCTCCGCTCAGTTAGCGGGACTTTGAGGAAACTGTGAAAAGAAGAATCCATGGTGGCAAACCAAGTTGTCCACGCTGCTGCAGATAGGGTGAACCATGCAGCTTCCATTTAGTTCTCTGGAGTCTCTTTTCATAGGTCATCATGACCATGTTTGACAACCCTTAAGTTAGACGCTCAACTAAAGATATTGAACCTCTCCTTCTCAGCTCTGCCTTATTTGTTCAGCAAACGGAAATGGTGAAAATGAAAAACGAGACAGAGACCCTAAAAGCTGGAGGCCCTGAGGATAAAACAAATTCAAACCATATTAAATGCCTAAGGATAAACAGTACTTTTCATGGGGGACTCAAGCCCCTCGCTGGCCTAATCAGCAATGCCACCAGTAGCAAGGCCAGCGGTACCACAACCTGAGGGAGACTGCAAAGACCAAGATGATGTTATCATGACCTTTCAATTCATCATGAAAGTACACCTTTCGGAACCAGGAGGGACAACCTTATATCCCCCCTTTATTCGTCACTCCAGTGAGAGGAGCAAATCCCAACGTCTGAAAGAGTGGGAGTCCATTACAATGGACAAGCGGTTACTGAATATTGAGTCATGGCTACCTTCTTCGTGTCGAGGCAAACCTCTTGCATGTTCTTGTGAAGCAACAAAAGCACAACATTTCCACTCTGAGGACAGAAACGTTAGTGCTGTTAAAGAAACGTGCAATCAAACTGGTTCCATCATCATAGAAGGGGCAAGGCGTTTACTTCATACACTTCTTAATTCAAAAGAAAGCTCTAAAATCAGAATTCAGACCTCTACACTTCACCAAAAATGTGATTGCATAATGTAGAAAGGGGTCGGAACCTACCGAGGGAAACGGGCTCGAAATAGAGTGGTGGATCGCTGGCCCGATTCTCCCCTCTTTGCACCCCTACCAGAACGAGTGGCCAACGAACGCTGCAGAGCTGTGGGTCGGACATCGTGAGGAATCAGAAGACTGTCCCTTTAAACTGAACAGCTTAGAGGAGGAAGACACACCCCCGGATGACGCGGCTCTCCAGGGATTGGAGAAAAACGAGGAAGAGAGGTTGATGGCGTGTGACATCACCAATGAGGTCGGATACTGTCGAGAGCGTTTGAGCATCGGAGAAAAGGACGAAGACGGACGGACGACGGAGGCGAGAAGCAGAAGAAGCAAGACGCCAGTCCAGCACTTTGCTGTGCCTGGTGGCCTCCGACACCGCGACCCGCCCAGCCACACTCACTAAGTGGCTCTGCCATGCACAGGAACGTATGTCAGGCTGGTTGGGGAGGCGGGGAGTGTCTGAGGGGAAAGCCGAGTGAGACGTTCACTGTTCGCGTGCTCCCTTTGTATGTGCTGCTCCCCACGAAACACGTGCCCTCATCATTGAAGTGTATTGTGTGCATTCACTACTGAAGATACTCGTGCACTAGGTGATCCCCACACCCAAGGTCCCTTGGTGGTGGTGGTACCTATTCCCCAGAAAGAATAGTCCCTGATCTCCGCATCACTTTTGTTTTCACATGTCCCGAGCTGGAGGGTCGGTATCAAGAAGAAGTCCCAGCAAAGACCAAGAGACCGGAAGATCACCCAGAGGAAGAGAAATCACAGACCCTGCCATTTTAGCCCGGGAGAGACTAACTTTATGGAAGATTTTTTTTTTTTTAAAAATAAAACCATAGAACACGCCCGATTTGGCGTGCTTAAGCCACTTGTGATGGCGGGCTCCCGGCGGAATCGCCACTTCCTCAAAATATATCTCTCCTGGCATCACGCCGTGTTTTTTTCACAAAAAAACAGTACCGGGGCCCAAATGGTGCTCAATGCTGCATTTTATTAGGCACACGAACAAACCCTACGCGTTTCGAAGTAAAACTTCTTGCTCACGGGTAAATTTGCATTTGCCGGCCATTCTATTTAAAGTGCTCAACTTTCTCAAAACAACGTGCACGTGATCAAAGGACATAGATGAGTTACTATGTTGCAATGAAGGTCCAAATTTAGAAACAATAAAGTTACATTGAAAACGTGAACATAGATTTATATTTAAAACAATAAAGTAACGCATTTGCCTTTCGATTATCTGACCACGTTAAATTAATCAATTTTCCAAACGCCTAAGTGGGCTAATGCATGTTGCCAAACAAAGTTACAGCTGATATGTTTAGCCATTTGTAAGTACATAAAGTATTCAATACATTTGATCAGTCATTAAATCACGTGTGCTCGATGAAATCTTTTATGGCAAGAATCGTGCTGGCAGTGTATTGCCCCAGTGGGCTATAAAGATCCAACAACTGGACAAGTCTTCAAAAATTTATCTGTAAATTAAAGGAACAACATGCAAAAAATCTGCTGTTATAAGTCCTTAGATCATGGTGAAGTTAAAACCTTTAAAAGAATTAACAGAATGGTAATATATCAGAAACATACAGCTTATTACTCATATTAAGTTTGTAAATGGACAGCTAACTCTTCCCCCAAATTATGCCCTGTGGGGTATGTGGTGTTATATTGTATGATGTAACGGGATTCCAGTTTGCGTAATTCCAACAGCCTGTTGCCCCCTCTCTCCTTGTCCACACAGTCAATCACTACAAATGTGAATAGATCAGAAATAATTAAATAAAACCATATATACCCAGGCCTGGTTTCTGTGCCCTTCCTTCTACTCCGCCTCAGCTGGAACACATAAGAAGAACTTCAGATGTTTGCTCACCATTAAATCTTCCCCCACGTACAGAAACTGGATTTCTGCAATAGATTTGCAAGAAATTTACTTGCATAGCCCAGTAGTGAATCATCCCTCTTAAGTAGCTCAGATTTGATGTTGGAAATTCACACTTCCAGTACACAGTGCTACCATTCAAACTCAGGTCCACTTAACGCATGTTCTCCATTTTCACTGTGTAGTGACTGCTTAGCTACGAAAGCAAGAGATATTTTACTCTTAACTGAACGAATGGCTATTTAAGGCTCACAGTCAAAAGTGAAGCAAGATTTGAGAAGAGCAGTATTAGTACTCGTATTAGGCCTCGAGATCAATCTTCAGAAGTCCGTATCAACACCTGCACAACGTTTGACCTATCTAGGAGTGTCAAACACAGCTGAAGAAAAAGTGGTTTCTTCTGAATGGTGAGTGTCATAAATCAGAGACAAATGGCACATCCTGTCCCATGAGAAAACAGTTCAGCAAATCTTCTCTTTTCTGCTGGATACTTGTGACCACAGATTTCTCACCTTCAGAATATTTCTCAGACGCCAAATTTTCTCAGCAGTGCTCCTGAGTGCCGCTAGGTGGTACCTTGCAGCTCCACGCTGGCTTTGTTCAGCCCTGAAAGTGACAAGAGCGGAGCACCATATAAGCAGCACTCCTTTGTGACAACATCAGTTCCTTTCTTTCTGCATCTTTAAGCACAGATCCAGAGCTCCTCTCCCCTATTCATCACTTTTTGGTGATTTTTCAAAAAAACTCCAGTGTGTGAAGGAACTAAAACGACATGGTTCACATCATTCTGTGACTGTTAGCAGATGTCTGTAAAGGAGATGCACGAGATGTGACCAAGGCATCTGGACTCGGGGCACGACTCAAAGTTATGCAGTGAGGGTTCCTTCATACACACGAAGACCCCCTACAACAAGAGATTCCCTGTATTATTGGAAAAGTGTTTCTTGGGTTTCTCTGCCTTATGTTTTCAATGCGATGTATTTTTTAAGTCTCCTTCACCCACCACATCAAGCTTGCTTTCACTTTTTTGTGAGCACCTGAACTATTTTTATATTTCACAAAATATTTAATGAAACTTGTTACAAAACTCCTTTGTGTCCCTACTAGTACCTGGCTTACTGCTCCTTCTGGTATTAGTTACCCCATATGCCTTCTTAACTACATGCACACTGTTTAACGCTTTTCTAATGCAACTGTACATGTCTATTTGGACCTTTATTGGACACTTAGTAACCTTTGTTTTCTTAAACTTATTACTTACCCCTGGTTCTAGTGTTTGGGTCCCCTTGTCTTCTTACAACGAGATGGGACACTGGCGTCTGGACTCGGGGCACAACTCCAAATAATGCATGGAGGGTGCCCTCATACACACGAAGACTATCTGGGACAATGAAGCTGTATGTAGCAATTTTTTGGCATTTAGAAAGCTTTTAAAAACTCATCTGTTTGGAACCATCTGCTAGCACTTGCTCTGTTGCTTCTCTGATTCTAGCCACCAGCGCTGCGAGGCCTCAGGGTAGTTTATGTGCTATATAAATATAATTTCCATTTCATTTCATTCATTTTGGTATGCTGTCTTGCTCTTGATCCCTACTTGAGGAGCCGAGTTCAGTTGATCCCGATGTTCCCCAGGCCATCTACAATGGCACTGCAGGTAGAGGCCTTTTAGGAGGTCATGCTGCATATTTTTGGCACTGTTAAGGCTCCCAGCCACAAAACAAGTGTGTGGGTTTGGATCCAAGGCTCATGCTTTTCCTTGGACTCCTAATTCATCATAGATATGAAAAGATATTTGGAGAAGACGCTTCACCTAAGATTTCATAGTACCATGTTTCATCATTGGTGCCTTCTCCACATCCGAGTAGGGTAGTACCACGCAAGTAATGCTGGGAGTTTACTATAAAATATTGTTATCTGGATAGAATACATATCCAGTTGGGTTAAATACCTGTGAGTATACAGCTAAGATTATTTTTCAAAGGGTACTATGGGTATGATTAAAAATACCTATTTGAATATGCTTTTTGAAGGACAATGTTTTATACGCCAGTTCTTTGGAAGAAATTAGGTGTACAAGAAGCGTCTCACTCTTGCTGAATGAGTGAGAAGAGGGGAGCACCCCCTAGCCAAGCTGATATGGTAAAGAAACCCCAAAGTAGGGTATTTATTTATGTCTCCAAGGACAGGAAGGAAAGCCGTTCACCTCCTTATCTATTTGCTTGAAGAACTACACTAAGTACATAGGAATCACCTCCCTTAGGTCCTGAAGAAAGCTGATGAACCATATGAGTGAGTTAGACAACAGAAACATGTCAGCAAGAGAATAATGGATATATGAAACAATGTCTGGTCTTGTAACACCTTACTCCTTTGATGATCCCTTTTATAGGCGCAGTTTTAGACACTGTGCAGTATCAGGCCTTCCCTCTGTCACAGCGAGTTCAGAAAAACCAGGTGATGATCCAGATGTTTCAGCTCTGGACTCTGTGGGAGTGTTTTTGAGGCATCTTGGCCTGTTAGCCTCCTGCATGCTGCTTGTCACCTACGCCAGGGGGCGTATTTATGCTCTGCAATGGAATCTGAAGTTACAGTGGGTGCAGCACTAAGGAAATCTGTCTGTTTCCATCCAGGTTTTGTAGGATACTACAGGAGTTCTGCAGTAGTGGCTGCTTGACTGTAATTGGACCAGTAGCAGAACCCGCTCCCTGCCCCATCTGGAGCTGACTGTGTTGATGGATTTGTTACTGCTATATTGGGGATGTGATCAAGGGGAAATGGAAAACAGAGGACTGTGGGCTGCAGCAGAAACCCACTTCAATGTTAATCTGTTGGAGCTGCGGGCTATTTGCCTAGCGCCGAAGGCTTTCCTACTGTCCATCAATGGGAGGCTAGTGCAACACCACTTCTGTGTGGTACTGCATCAAGCTGGGAGGCGTGAGCTCCTGGTCCTGTGCCAAGGGGAACTGCACCTCTTGAGTTGGCAGGAGCATCAGGGCATCTCTCTGATCTTAAACCACTTGGCTGGATCTTTCAGTACCAGGGAGTATAAACTCAGCCGGCATACATGGTGGATTACAAATGGCGGTTGTACCACAGGGTGGCACAGGGCATTTTTCAATAGTAGGGAGAACCTTGGCAGGATCTTTTCGACACCGTCCAGGACTCGCAGTGTCCAAATGCCTGTGCATTATAGATCCAAAGAAAGCATTCTATGATACTCATTCTGTCCTGATTTGAAGAAGGGACTCCTATATGCCTTTTCACTTCTGCCTCTCAAAGTTCTGAAGATCAGGAACGACTGGGTCCAAGTCATCCTAGTGGCTACGGATTGGCCTTGGAGAGCATGGACCTTGAATTTCTAAGCATCCTGTCTTCAGGGTACCACATCGGAGGTATCTTATGTAACAGTAGCAGGGCAGGGTTCTGAACCTGGGCAATCCCATCATTCAAGCATGAAGACTGAGCAGTGGCAGTTGACGGGTTTCGATCTACTATCTGAAGTTCTGGATGTCATCTTTGCTGCCAGGCACCCCTCAACCCTGGGCGCTGGGATACATTTGTGGCCTGGTAAGTCTTCAAGACAGCCCCCTTGCTACCCAATATGTCAGATTTGTTGTTGTTTGTTTTGTCTTTGGCCCAGAACGGCCTTGCAGTGGGCACTGTTAAATGTTATTTGTGGGTCCCTTCAGCCTTTTTTCGTTTGCCAGACCAACCATCCTTGATTAACTACATGTTGTATGAGTTTTATAGGTTTGACTTATGTTCCCGTCAAACCATTTATGATCCCACAATCTGGCCTTCACTTAGCCATCACATTCCTCATTTGCACTCCCTTTGCGCTGATGTACAGCTGCACGTTTCCTCTTCTGACCTTAAAGACGGTCTTTCTCATTATGGTGACTTTAGCTCATCATGTAAGTGAACTTTAGGCTTTATTTGTTCAATCGCCTTGCACCATCTTTTTTCCAGACAAACTGTGCTTAGGTCTCCCGGCGGCCTTCTTGTGACTCTTGTATCTTTTGTACATTGGGCAGTCCATCACTGTTCTTTGCCCAGCCTCACCCCTCGAAAGAGGAGGAGAATCTCCATCGGCAGAGCCCCAAAAGAGCTTTAAGCTTTTACCTTGATCGGACCAAGGACCGTTGGATGGACAATTAGCTTTTTGTGGTGTTCCCAGGGGCAAAAAAAGAAATGTCAGTGCAGAAAAGAACTCTGTCAAGGTGGGTAGTCCTCTGCATTAAGATCGTCCACGTATTGGCCAAAAAGCAGTCTGAGGGGCCATTCCACCAGGGCTAAGACTAACTCCACTGCATTGGCAATCCGAGTGCCTGTTCTGGACATTTGTCAGATTGCGACGTGGGCGTAAATGCATACGTTCACAAAGCACCACTTCCTTGACAGCCAGGCCTGATGGGAAGGACCTTTTTCCCATTTCGTCCTGCAGGATGTTTGGGTCTAAGTCCACCCCACAGACACTTCGCCTTTGGGGAGGTACTGCTTGGTGTCCATTTTTAAGATTAGATATCTGCAGTTATAAGTATTATTCAAAAGAACAAGTTAATTACCTTAGGTAATACTGTTTCTGGAGAATATTATATCTTACCGCAGATTCCTTTCTGCTACCCTACCTCGCCTGTTCTGTGGAGTGGTCTCTTTTTACCATAAAAAAAGGCGATCTGCAAACTCATCCAAGGGTTCAGAAGGAGTTCAGCAAGAAACTTATGGCTGTGCGAAGTGGTGGCGCTCATATGTGGCATTTCTCTGTCACTTATGGAATGGAACAAAGCCAACGCAGAGCTCTGTGGCATGACCTAGCGGTACACAGGAGCACTGCTGAGAAAACTACTGCATCCAACGGGAGACTAGGTATTTTAAAGGGGAGGACTCTATGGTTAGATACAGTATCCACCAGAGCGTGTTACCAAAAGTAACTTGTTTTTCTCAGTTCTTTAGCTTCCTGCGTATTCATTGACCCAAAGGCGAGACTGCATATGAGACTCCTGTAGCAGTCCCTAGAAGATCAGTGGTTGCAAAAACGGGATAATTGGAACAACAAGCTCTGACTAACACTTCACAAAACAATCCTTCACATTGTGGTGCAGAGGATGGAATCTCCTAGGAGTGCCTTTACAGTTAGAAAGACGGTTACAGATGATTGTTAAGCATGCATCTCTTATGGGATGGAAGGCTCATCAAGGACAACTGTCAGTTCAAAGCTGTTGGTCAGACAAGGAGCGCTCATACCACATCAGTTATCTGGAGTTGAGGGTGATCCATCTAACTTTGAAGGCGTTACTTCCATTTCTAACAATAACCACCATCCTTACTCAGATTGACAGTACCACAACCTTGCAGTACCTAAACCAACAGTAAGGCGCAATGTCGAGGCCTCTCTCTCTGGAAGCACAGAAGATCTGGCTGTGAGGTAGTGGCCAGAGGTCTCTTGTTAAACATGGTGCACATCCCGGGAACATTGAATCAGCAGTCAAAGTTTGAGTTCCTTATGAAAAAAAAACCATCTGGTGAGTTTTAGACAACAAAGTGGTAAAACTCACCTTAGAACAAGACTGAACACCATTTCTTAAACTATTTCCAATAGCTCAAAATAAAAAAGCCTAGACTTTGTGTTCAAAGATCTGTAACCAGGCTCAGTGTTCAATAATCTTTTGATCAGCTGGTCGAGGACATTACTGTACAACCAATCCAATTTGTGGTCTTGACGCAACTCAGGGCTCAATCAACATGAATTCTAACCGCTCCAGATTTACCAAGACAATGGGGGTACCCAGATTTACTTCCGATCTCCATTGGTGTCTACAATGGCTGCATCCATCCGGCCACACTGGCGACACCAGCTGCATGCAGGCCCAAACTTACTGACCAGGCTACAGGAGCAAAATAAAAATCCAAGCTTGACATTGCTGAATTTGGTAGAGTGGCTCCTGAGATCAGACAGTATAGTCATTGAAATTACCACCAGCATGTATGGACGAAGGCTTGCTAGACATGTATGTGGAAAAGGTTCTGATTCTGGTGCCAATATGACATATGATTTTTATGGCAACATGAAATTATCATCCCTTTCCTTTTGCACTAAGCAGAATCCAAACAGCAGTTCTCATCTATAAAAGTGCACCGTGCTGTGATATTAACTTATAGAAAGACTCCAGAAGGGCATCTTTCAAAATTACTGTGATCAATGACTCATTGGAAGGTCGAAAGAAAATATTCCCTCTGAGCACCATCGCCACCATAGGAACACAAAATGAATGAGCCCGTCTTTCAGGCCTGTTTACAAGACTACATGGTAGTATCATCCATTTAAGATCACATTTTAAATTGCTGGATCAGCTGTTCAAAGGGTTAGCTGCTGTGGAACAACTGCTTTTGACTCAAACAGGCTGGTAATGAGTCTTTTCTTCTGGACCTCAAATCAGCATTTGATTTGGTCCCAAGAGCAAAGATGTGGTCAGCCCTGAGAAGGATGGGTGTGCCTGCCGCACTCCTTGATCTCACAATCAGGATGCATGAGGGAAACTTTGCCAGGGTTAGATGGGGGCGGCAGGGTCAGGTCACAGACACCTTCCCCGTGACACGTGGAGTGAGGCAGGGCTGTGTCCTGGCTCCTACCCTGTTTATACTCTTTATTAACCAGGTGGTGAAGTTTCTCACAGACACTCCGACTGACGCCCCTTCCTTAGGTGGGATTAAATTTCCTCTTCTAATATTTGCTGACGACACACTTATACTGGCTAAAACTCAGAAGGGCCTGCAAGTGGCTATAAATAAATTTGTGGACTTCTGCAATGAGAATGACCTGGAAATTAACATCAATAAAACTAAGTTCATGGTCTTGACAAAAAATAAACCGAAGAGGGGGTATGTTACCATGAATGGGTCTAGTCTGGAGCAGGTTGAAGCTATGACATACCTTGGGGTTTCAATAGACTACAGACTAAGATGGAAAGAACAAGTGGCTGCGCTAAGTTTGAAATTTGCTCGCTTGTCTGGTTGTTTAGTGAAGGAGCAGCGATGCTCGCTCACTAAAAGAGTTTTACCGGCTCTTAAAATCTATAGCGCCAAAATTAGCTCAGCTATTTTATATGGGGCTGATATTTGGGGCTACGTGGACCTATCTGCCTTAGATAGGATTCAGAGCAAATTCCTTCGTAACCTTGTTAGCCTGCCCCCTTCAACACCAGTCCTACCATTATTAATGGATATGGGCTTGTATTCCATCAAACTCCAAGCCCTCTTCAGGATGGTAGCTCTGTGGAGGCGCATATGGTCTACCCCAGAACTTGCCATGTTTGCCCGAGAAATTCATGATGTGAGAATGCAGCCGGGGGCCGGTGACATACCATGGTTTAAGCAAATTAAGACCACTTTGATTAAAATGGGTCTTCCTTTGCTCTGGTCTGAGCCGGGTTCCAATACTTTCCCTACAAAAAAAGACTTCAAGCTACTTTTCTGGTCAACGGTAAAAGCAGAACATGTTGTTTTAACGGAGAAACAGAACTTGACAGGTCAGTTTCTGCTTCATAAAATAGTCCCTCACATAGAGAACTACTGGGATGTTATTCCTAAAACATTAGATAGAAAATTATACCACCAGTTTCGTGTAGGAACACTCCCTTTGAGGGCTTTTACTAATGGTTGGCAGAAGACAGAATCATCCCTTTGCCCCTGTTATGTTTGCAGAGAAACATTGGGTCACTTTTTATTTGTATGTGCAGCTTACAGTGACCCACGATGTAAATGGTTGAAACCAGTGTGTTCCAGACTTAATACCCGAGTAAGCAGCGAAGCTTTGCACATTCTGAGAACAAATACCGCTGAATGGCTATCCATTGGAATGGCTAAATTTCTTGGATGGGCTTGGCTAATCAGGATCAAGTCAGTTCGAAATTTATCGTCTTGAATAATTTTGAATAGTATGCTTCTGCAATATACTATGGTCTGTCTAGAATTGATGTCCAGTTTTCTTTCATATATAAATGTATACTTGTAAGTTTTTCTTTGTATATTTTTAGTAATTCTTTAAATATTTTGACGTCTATTAATGTATGTTTACTTGGGTATTTTAATCTAAACAATTATTGTTATTCTTTATTTGCTTGTTAGTACTGCTTTGATATTTTTAGATTCTGTTAAATTAATTTGTATTGATTGTTTTGTATGTGTGTCTTTTATGAATAACAATTCGCAATAAAGACGTTAAAAACTGAAACTGAGTCTTTTCTTCTCAAGGCTGTCAGAATTCCACATTAAAGCATTACTTTGCTTGTTGTCTTTACTAGTCATGAACACCATTAGAACGTTCCCTGCACTCATTAGCTGTAAGAAAGGCACTTTGATTATGGTATGGCCACAACCAAGTAATGTGTTGCCAAGTGGATCGGGGTGTACATGTAAACACCTCCCTAAAAGACAAAAAGCTCATTCCTCTTGGGGTAAGAGGTAAGGCAGCCACCTCAGCTTAGCTCAGAAATACGCCTCTTGCAGACATTCACAAAGCTGTCACTTAAAGATCAGTTCATACCTTCACCAAGCAGGACTGCTTGGATTCAGATACAAAACCTGACTGTAAAGTTGGATTAGCCAGTCTGAGAAAACTATTTGCTTAACCACATAACCATACTAATGCCCAATTGTTCGTACAGTAATAGATTTTTCTGTATCCTTAATGGGAAAGCAGTCTATTTTCATAGCTTTCCAAAGTAAGCATATCAAGCTGCAACTTTCCTTTCAATGTCAGGCAGGCTCCCAACATTTTGCACTACAGTCTACAATACAGTCTTGAAATAAACCGAGTTGGGCTGTCTACATTTTGAAAATCCTGGCCTGAATAGAAGGGTACTACTCTTCATATAGTTGAATATCACCCTTTGTGTATAAAGTATGGATACATTAATCTAGATGACGTGTTAGGGGTCCACACTCAGCAGGGAATTATTCTAACTCTTATAATTGCAATGAAGATTCCTACAATGCCAAACCAGGGCCACAAATAAGTAAGCAGTTCTTATTTAGCTTTGTGCAATTTGTTATACATTTTCAGTGCAGAAACTGGCTTGAATAGAAAATGTCTCATTGGAACTATAAGACTGAATCTGTAATTAGGCCATATGCTGTGCGTTATCAACATTCACTGCATGATTTTAGAAATTATTCAGCAGATATCTAGCTTGGTTTTCATTGGAGCTGTCCTAATTATGGTGCAGTTTAAGGCCTTTCCTCCTTTGCAACAAGTGTTGAACATTCAGTGTATAATCCCGATGTGCCTCTGGCCTGGATCTCCGTGAGAGCAGCTCTGGAGCTTCCTGGCCGGTTAGCCTTCTGGCCTGTTAACCTCTTGCATCCTGCTTTCCGGCTGCAGCATATGCGGGGCCTGCAGAGGAATCTGACAGTTTTCACTTAGACAACCACCCAAGCATATTTTGCGAAATACTTAAATGATGCGTATTAACCAAGGACAAAGTGGCACAGTTTTAGCCAGCCTTAATGAACATTGTTTATACTCATTCCTTTGTAGAAAGGCTCCATTATTGCAGAGGATTTCACTTTCATTTTAGAGAACTTATAAGAACCCTCCCCCTTTTCACTAGTCCTGCACTTTTAACTGGGCCACTTTACTTCGCAGATGCCTTTCGCAAACTCCTACAAGCAACTGATCTTGAATGTGAACTTTTGATTTGTGCTTTACGCTCAAGGCCTAACCATTCATTATGTTAAACACTAGTCCGACAGCATGCTGGCACAATACAAACCAAATAAGGTATGTTTCAGTTGGAATTATTCCAAGGTGTTTGGGCTGTTTTCAGTTTGACTCTTACTGAAGTATTGCAGCCATTAACATATACACTTCCTGTACTCTCAGGAGATCTTCGAATGAAGGGACATCTTAAGCAGTTCTGTTCATTGAAGTTGTGCTTTTCCATTCTGGATCAAATTCCTTACGTAGAATGCTGCAGGAGCCTTCACGAGGCGGTGGTGTTTTATTAAAGGATGTGTTAGACGTTCTACGTATACTGTAGGCACCATCTCTTTTGAAAATATTAGATTTACTGCTGCCTGCAGTAACTTTAATCTCATTATCTATGCGTAAGGGGGATGAAGCAGATAATGTAATTCTCTTCAGATACCTTTCCACATCCTCCTCTTTTTTTCAATCACCAGGCTTTTCCTTTGGCTTTAATTGCCAGTCTTTTCCTTTGGTTTCTTTCTATAATTTTAATAGATGCCATACTGTTGGCCCTTACCTGAGAAAATGTTGGGAGGAATATATTGAATAAAGCCCATACTCCTCTGCAATACCCATTTTCCTGGACTTCTGTGCACTGTGTTCATAAAGAGCTGGATGCAATGCAGGGCAGTCCTCCACTGAGCACCCCATCACGTATTGCTAGCTATACCAGGGGGCTCTTTCTGATGTTGGGTGTTGGGAGGCGGGGGTGAGGGTTCGAGTGAGAAGCATCACAACATAACAAGGCTCCACTTGGAATTACATTTTTACTTTCTATTAGAGTCTGCAGAAGCTACTCCGTAATCAGTTTTTGGAATCCAGTAGCCACGCCTTCTAGTGAGCTAGACCTCCATACTCGAATAAACTGGATACTCTCGTGGGTGTCTTACTAAGCGCCAAACAAAACTGAAATGGCTGTTTTGTTGCAACTCATTCTAGGACCTCACCAGTCTTCAGTCAGAAGCGGACAGACTTCTAATTTTTGGCTTAGAAAAAAAGAAAATTAGATTGATTTATTTTTTTCATACTTTATGAAAGTTGTTTGAGGGTCTGCTTTGACCCGCTGAATTTATTGGAAAAGTTATGAACCAGATGAACACATTTTCTTCTGTAGAGTATAGAGCAGGAAGATTACAAGTAGGTAACATTTATATATTTTTTGGTAAACCATCTACAATGAAACAGGCCTGCATTGTACGGAGATGCCCATTCCAGACATTTTAAATGCATGTTTTTCTGTGGTGTTGCTTATCTTATCCTGGGGAGATGAATGTGTGTAGATGTACCTAATAGATCCAACAAGCTGTATATCAACAGGGCACCATTGTGAAAGCAGTTCAAACGCACAGCCTTAAGGCACTCAGTCTGTGACTTGAAAGATATAACACCCATGTGTACTCCTCCGAGCTGTTAGTCTATAATTTGATAACTGTGCCTACCTTGTCCTCTTGCGTGATATAAAGCGTTTCAATCCCATGGATGAGACACAAAGTTGCGAATAAGCAGTCACTGGTTTGTGATCATTAACAAGTCTCTTATTTAATTATAATTGTTGCATTCTCCGTTGTAAATTGTGTATACTCGGTAACAGGAATTCCCTTACTTCTTTAAATGTTTCCTAATATAAGACTATTCTTTTACTGCACTGCCCCCACCCCTCATGTAGTGGTTGAACGACCCCAAAACACATACACATGACTTGCATAAACCTGAATTCTGTGAAATTTAAACCTAAATCGTTGTCTTCTTTTGTTTCAGTTCTTTTGTCAATCTGCTCCCTGCTTTGTGACCCCAACCCAGACGATCCTTTGGTACCAGAGATAGCACACACCTACAAAGCAGACAGGGAGAAGTAAGAGCTCTGCCCTTTCCTTTTGCTCCTGCGAGTTATCTGTGTGTCGGAAGTACTCACCCTCTGCATCCAGAATTCAGTGTGTGCCTGCCATGAACATGAGGGAATGTGTAGCAAAATTGAATGTCTTCACTTGGTTATGGCTCCATGCCACAGAAATTGTAGAGTTCTCGCAGTCTGTACTGTTCCTAAGGACAGCGTGCAGCTTACCATACTAACATCCACGCGTATCTCATCCTTAGACATTTTTTAGAGATGGTTTGATAGGGCTTTCTGTTATTATGGTGTGTATGGGCAACCCGAAATATGGCAGTATATATGTTTCTGTGGTCAATCTACTACTACTCAATTTGTGAAAACCATGTTTTGATGGTTATTAGTAGTATCCATTAGTTTCCCGCATGTGTTAGAATAGGCTTTCAAGTTCCTTCATTTTTCAGTGCATGTTTAGATTACAGATAAGCACTACTCTGGTGTTGTCAGTGCCTTTCTACATACAGACGTTGGAACTTAGCTAAGCCTAAGCTTTCCCATATGTTTGAATCTTGAGTTGTGCGTCACTCTAAAAAAAACACAAAAACATTAACAATGGTGTTTTCTTACTTCCCATTGACATATGTATATTATGTATGAAGAACCACTCATTGACAATAGAAATCTACTTTGATGCATGAGGTCTCTTATTGGTAATTGGAACTGCATACAGACTTGTAAAATGGTGCCTCCTGTGAACCATAAAAATATATAGTCTGAAGGTAAAATCTCTGACCATAAACCTTGTACATCGACAGCAGGAGTCCGACCTTGTGCTGTGCATAGAAATGTAGACAGACTGCAGAAAAGGAAACTCACTGACCCCTTAGAAACATGTGCATCAGTCAGGCTGGTGTCTGTCACCATAGAAACATAGATCTAGTCTGCCATTGACTGAAGTAAAATGTAACTGCATAAAAGCCCCACACACAATCTAGATAACAAACAAGGTGCCTTACTGCCCATTGAAACCTATACAGGGGTAGCATTTGGGAGCCTTCTTTCTGAATATACATGGTGTCAATTAATACGTTTCAAGTAATCGTACACTACAATAGGAGTGCCTCCTAAAAGGACATCTTTAATCAGAAATGTTGATAGCTGTATGTATGTTCAAAAACGTGCCAGCCCTGTAAAAACATGGTAATCCGTTTATTTTCGTGGTAAGTTTCTTTCGGCAGTGACTGGAATTTTAGAATTTCCGTTCTATTTGATATAGTGTTCCATTTCAGATCCAACTACTGGCCTCAAGTGAATAATTTAATGCCAGAATGAAAGTTTGGAAATAAATATTGTGCATTTAAATAGTTCATCTTAACACCTAACTTGTTGTTATAGTTAGGTTAGATTTATTTTTATAGGAAGAGCTTTTTTTCGCTTTGCTAATAAACTGTGGCGCTATTTGATAAAACTTTGTTTCAAAACTTCACCTCTGCTCCGTTTTGAAAAGTTTAAAACTTTAGGAATACCGGTGTACTCTAAGGTGATTTTACCCAGTGTTGTGCTAATCCTCCGCTGGGATTTGATGAACCAAGTTTGTGATGAAACAGTTTTCTCTCATGATTTTCTCATAGCTTATGGAATGTGCTCCAGGAACTAAAATGAGAGCATACTTTAAGTAAATTCACACTATCTCCCTCAGCCATGTGAGAATAAAGTGTGACTTACCGAATAAAACGTACTTCCAACAATATCAGCAGCCTGCTAGTTGATTCATCAGTGGAATGCTGCTTCCTCCCACAGTGGTCTAGTGAAACACTACAGTGCTAACGTTCTTATTTATGGCAAAAGTGTGGCACACCTGAAGGCGTCTTGATTGAATCAAAATTGTAAAACTTAAAACATTTCTTTTAGAAGTGAACAACATAAGAAAGGTGCAAACCAAATTAGGATACATTTTTTATGACGTCTTAAATATCTTCCTCATCCATTTCATTAAAACATTTTGACATGCAGACTTAAACATGTACTGTCAACACCAGCAGCATCCTGCCAGTTAATTTCCAGGTGATCAACTGCAGCTTTTCCACAGTGTTTTATTGAACAATTAGAGTGCTAACATTCTGAAATTATGTCTAAAGTGCTGCACACCTTAAAGCCACTTTAAAGGGATCAAATCTGTAAAACCGTTTCTACAGCGCATACTGCAGTAAGTGAAGACATTAGGGAGCTTGATAGCAAAAAAGTCTCTCAAGATGGCTGCCTGAAAATAATGATCCCAAATATTGCGCGCACACACACAAACATACCCATGTGGTCCAAATATATCCCTGTGGTAGAAGTGTGCAAAGTGCTTAAGTAACTCATGCAACAAATAATCAAGAGTTCTTTTAGAAACCCGTTCAGAGGGCCATGGGGCAAGCAGGATCTAACTGTGAGGGTTGAGGCTATTTGCTCCTAACACCCGGGGCCTGGTCTTCTATGGATCCCAAGCAAGTGGTCCAAGTACCCTTTAACACTTGACTCTCTGAGCAGCTCAGTGCTTTCGCAGGGTGTGCTAGGGAGGTGGGGGGGGGGGGGGGAGTGGATACAGGGGAGTGATCACAGCTTCACCACTAAAAATAAGCGCCGTAACATGATTGTCCAGCCAAATACTTTTATAGCAAAAAAAGTTTTATTTTACCGCTATCAACACCAAGGTAAATATGAAATTTACAAACAACTACACGGTCCTCCTAAGGTTGGTGCGCTAGTGTTTATAGGCAGTTCCACTCCCTCCTTGCTCTAGCGGTAGTGGTTATTCTCCATTCACTGGGCTTTGAAGAGTGTGGTAAGCAGGGATATCTTGTGACCTTATTGATCTTGAGCTGCCTCCCAGACCAGCTGTCCCTTTACTATTGTGCTGAGGTTTTTGAAAGGTCTAACCAATATGTTATGCCCTACTCCCTTTGTGGGAATTACATTTGGTGCTTCTATTTTTAATAGGGTCTCCATTTCAGCACCTACACAGTTATTCATGTGACTTCTGACCCTTAATGTCTTTTTTCTTGTTGCCATTACATACACCAGACAAATTAGCTGCAAGCACTGAGAATGAGGCTTCCCTTTACTTTATTCTTCCCTGCTATGCATGTGCTCAGAACCAGAGCTTCTTTCCTTCCTAAGGAAGTGACTCCATTCCATCTGGGTCAGTTGGTCACACTCCCATCCCAACACCCCTCCTACTAAGAGAAGAGGCTTCCTAGGCTTGATCTTAAAATGGCGGTCATTTGTATGTTGACCACGCAGAGGAGTTCCGGGTGGACAACCAACTCTTTGTGGTGTACGTTCCAACAAAAAGAGGAAAAAGGTGTATAAAACAACATTATCAAGATGGTATATTCTTTGCATTAAGATCTGCTATGCAATTGCATAGAAGGAACTCCCAGAAGGATTTTGAACCAAGTTCCTCTTAATCTGCTTTGCCTAGTAGAGGCCCTGTAAGTGACTTCTCCAGAGCAGTCACTTGGTCATCCCTTCACACAATCAAAAAGCACTATTGCCTGGGCTTTGAGGCACATGGATTCTTCAGTTTCTGCCAAATGTCAGTAGACTGGCTCCGGAAGATGAAGATGAGGCGGTTACCGTGACATCTTATTTGGAGTACTGTGGGTAGTGTAGTAGTCACCATCTACATAATCAGCCCCGCTGGTCATGCCACTCTCTCCAGCTCTGACTGCGTGGCCTCCTTCTCTGCAACCATCTCTTCAGCCACATACATAATCTTCTCTTTCCCCACCTCCTCAACGGCCGCCTCTTCTGCAGCATCCAGTTTCTTCTGCAGATCCACTTCATATCTGCCTCCCTCATGACCACTTGTGGTCATTCAAGGTACATTTCCTCTTCCAGATATTATTTTAGGCGTAGGCATTGCTCTAGAACAATTCCTTTCTCTAGGTCATCATTTTCATCTGACACAAGAAGATTCTTTGCCAGCAAGAATATAGTCAGTTGAGAACAGCGACCGCTTCGGTGATTTTTGAAATGCATCACCAATTCTTATCCTCAAGGCTCTGTTGAAACCGGCTATGGCTTTACTTCCCCCTATGGAAATACTCCTAACTCCACCTTCAGCTAAGTCTGCACTGTCCAAATTGCAAAAAGTATACAGGCCTCCCTAACTGGTTGCTGTTTTCCTTCGTAAGCAACCCTCCTGCCTTAGTATTGGTGTAAGCTGCAAATAAGTTTCATGTCTGCTCCCTAGTCCACTGTTCTGCCAGGAAAGCAGAAAACTTGATTTTTGTAGGGAGAAAAATGTGTACTACATCTGCTGCAGTCATGAAAATGGCAAGTGCCAGTGCTCTTCTGGGCAGATGCAATATTATGGGGCTCGCTCCAGAAATGTGTCAATTCTCAGAGGGATCACAGACAAGACTTCATTGAAGTTTTGAACAAGAACATGGTGGTGTCCAATCGGGTCATCAGTGCAGCTCCAGAGACATGTATTCTAGCTGCACATGGATATTGTCCTGACTTTAAGGAGATCCTGTTGTTTGAGATTAACAGGCCTCAAGCCAGAGGCTCAACAAAGATTTAAAATGTATCTTTTTCTCACACAAATTTATCTGACAGTCATACCAATGACTAAATGGCCCGTATGTAAGCTAAAATGGAGAGCTTAAGCGTTTTATGTCCGGAAAGAAGGCACTGGCCAAGGACATGTACACGTGTAAAACTCTGCTTAGTATCACAACAGTAAACGTTGTTGATAATACCCATAGATAGTTAAAACCCTTCAGTGGCCTCAAAGTCATCAACAAGAGCAACAAAGACCCTTCCACCAACAAAGGTGCCATCCCAAGAGTAAGAGGTCACCAATTTGCTGCTGCATTGACAAAGCCATGAATATCAACTTTTCCCCTCTTCCGTTACCTACGTTGGTTAAGGGAAGCATTTGGAACTACCGGGAAGAATGGTGTTCCATTTCTTGCAAAAACCAGCTGTGAAGACTTTTCTTCCTTCCCAGAAAGGAATAGGATTTTATTCCTGCTGCTTTCTAGTGAATAAGATGGGGCTGAACGAAGACCGAATTCAGACCGATTCTGCATCTAAAACTGGCAAGCAAATGGATATGGAAAGATAGGTTCAAGATGCTAGCAGCACATCTCTGGAGGCAGATGATTTTTATCTATTGCTATCTGGACGACTGGCTAATCAAGGCATCAAGATCTCAGCAAGCTTGCCAGTTTTTCCAAATGATAGTCTCTGCTTTCAGTTGCTTAGAACCTGCTGATAAATTCTGCATATTTTGAAATCAAAAGTTTATGCTTTGGAGGACAGACTAACTATAAATCTGAAATGCCAGTCAGTTTAAAGCAGCCCATCTGACAGCAAGGCAGGTACTGTCACTACTGAGTTCCATGACACAATACATCTTTCTTCTTCCAAATGCCTGCCTCCACATGAGGCCATTAACGGAGTCTCTGGCAGACCACTGGTGTCTGTTCTCAGTAAAATGGCAGAACAAAGTCCTCCTTCCACCCTTTGCCGCCCAGTCCTTAAATGGCGGTGTCATCTGGAGAATCTCCTGAGTGGAATGACTTTTCATCAAGGCATTCCATTCCAGATGATGGCGCAAGATGCCTCCTTCTAAGGTTGGGGTGCACACATGGATCACCTTCAAATTCAAGGAACTTTGTCCTCAAAGTAAATTTCATACAGTATCAATCTGCTGGAACTGAGGGCTGTACACCTAGTCCTGAAAGCTTTCCTACTCTTACACGACGGACACCCTCCTTGCTCAGACGGACAGTACAAAATTGGTGTACTGTCTCAACAAGCTGGGAGGTATGAGGTTCTGAGACTTATCACTAGAAGCCCAAAGCATCAGGAATTGATTAATAACCAGGAACTTGAGAATCCGTGTCGCCCATCTCCTGGTAGTCCAGAACACTTAAGCGGACTCTCCAAGCAGATCAGTTCTCTCACTTAGATCTCTTCTATATAGAGAACAAAAATGGCAGACGTCACCCCAAGAGTCACAGGAGCAAAGGAGGCTACCTGGTGTATCAGCTAGTCTGCTTTTCCTATGATTCCCCTGATTCTAGCAGTGTTCATCAAATTGAGTTGTTTGAGACCCTGTATGACGTTAATAGCACTGGTATTGTGTGGTGCAGCTGCATCAAGATGGCGTTCTGGTTTTAGGACTGCTCCAACAGGAGACTCAAGATCAATAATTGCCCACCTCCATCCTCTCCTTGGGGATCCTGTTTCAGGCTGAACTGGGGTGAGGAACCGGTGCGGCAACATTTGAGCCGTTTTGCAGAGCCTCCTGAATACAGGGGAGCAGCCTGATGCATCAGGACCTCTCTGAGCCACTGCGGCTTTCAACACTGCCTGGTACAAAAGAGGGAGACCCCGGGTTGTGAGGGACAAGGCGGTCGGTGTAAGCATCCAAAGCTAGCTGGCAACAAGAGGGGCACCAGTGGACTGCCTGTACTCCACCTCCTTTGACAAACTTTGGGCTGGAGCTTATAGAGAGGCACTGGAAGCCTGGCACTCTTTAGCGAGTGAGACCGCCCACCAGCCGCAGTAAGTATTGATTTGCAAGCAGGCTGCTGACTGATGGCCCCCTCTCTTCCCTCTATATTGTGACATTAGTCTTGCATTGGCTCGTCTTTTGGCCCTTGCTGGAACCGCTCAGCTAGCAGTGCGCTGCCTGGAAGAGTCACACAGAGCGCCAAACTAGTCCGGGGGTGGGGGGCCTTCATGAAGTCTTGTGACTGTGGCTGTGACTGTGGCCCGGGGGCTTCCTAGTTTCACTCCCCACAACACTGCTTGTGCCATCCCATTGACTGCTTTGTGAAAGAACTGGGGGCCTAGTGGGTCAGTCACAACTCCCCATCTCGTCCCTTGTGACTCCTGGCTCGAACAGACTAGAAGAGGTTATAGAAGAGAAGATATCTATCTGCAAGCAGCGACTGATCATGGGGCGTAGAGAAGGCGCAGGATCCCAGTTGGGCATGAGAGCGCCAACACTGCTGGTCTCCCTGGACAGCAGCTCCCATGTGGCTCACACAGATTTAAAACTGGTCAAAATACTTGAGGCCATTGCAGATACCAGGCAGGATTAATGCACTAGAGTCGGCACACTAGCAGGTGAATTGAGTTTACTGCACGAGGACCAGCAGAAACTGTCAGACCTTGTCACACACGCCGAAAGTGCGATCACGGAGAGTAAGCCAACAATAAAGGATCTGGTGTGAGAAGTCCTTTTCCTCACCAGTAAAATCCACAAGTTATCTGCATAATAGGCTTCCCAGAAGGACTTGAGTGTGCGGATCCATGAAATTCTTCGAAACCTGGCTGCTGTAGGAGGTGGCTCCAGACAAACTGTTCCTCTGCTTTATAGTAGAACATGCCCACAGAGTTGCGCAGAGACTGCCCGCGGGGGCTCCACCTAGGGCTGTAGTGGCCTACATAATGAACTACAGGGACAGAGTCTCTGCTGCAGGCAAACCGGATGACTCCACCACTTCACTTCCCTACGCAAATGCATGTGTTCATCTTCCCTTACTACACAGTATTGGTGCAGTGCTGCAGGGCCTTCTTCCTGGGGGTAAAGCACAGACTGAGACGGATTGACCTGAGCTACCTGCTGCTCTTCCCAGCAAAACTTAGTCCTGGTCAGAAACACAAGCTATTCTTTCACCAAACCATAAGATGCCTGTGATTAGGTGGAGCAACGCCGATATGAGTCTTCCGCTCCACCATCACTGCTGCTGCGGTCGCATGCAGTCCAAGCTCAATGCCGCAGGGAACGCAAAGCTCAAAACACCAGTGGCACTGGGGTCCAGGGCCTCCGACCTCAGAACAGGCTAAGGAGGAGCAGGCCCAGGCGCCAATGACAGCAGTCACATTATGGGCAGATCAGCCTTTGCCGCTGCCTCAAACTCCGAAAGACAGTAATTTTGACATTGAATCTAACTGCTCCACAAATAGCATGTCTCCGGTAATACTGCTAGAAGTGACGCCACAGATAGTGGGGGGGAATTATGTGAAAGGTAACCAGAGGTGTAGGTATGGTTCGCCCCATAGGATTTGTCATTAAGAACAGTTCTCTTTGTTTTGTATTTTTAGACTTTTAGTCTGTCCAGATGTGGTGAGGACTATGGATGATCTGGTTATCCCCATGAGAGCTTTGGAGGCAGCTGCCCAAACTGACCATACAAAGCAGGGTGAATTAACAGAGGTGCTGGAAAGGCATGCCCAGCTTACTGGACAGACTTTCGGGCGTACCAAGCAAAAATGCATTCAAAGTGGGACAAGTCAGGCTGTCTGATAGCATGGCTTTTACGTAGTGCTACACCAACTGCACTGGTCACTATGATCAGGATAACCACGGTGCAAATAGTTGCCAATCGGGTAGATATACAAAGAAGCATTCACCACCCATTACCAAGGCCTATTTTACCTTCCCATCATTGACCGTCAACCTGCCATACTGCACTTCCTCACCTCGGTAACACGAACTGCTGTCGAACCTTTGGATAGAGAGGAGTACAACGCACCCATTACATAATCTGAAATCCGAGGGGGGGGCATACGGGGCGCAGCGACTAATAAGACTACTCGGCTGCATGGGTTTCCAATCGAATTCTATAAGGCATACGAGCACCAATTGGCTCCTAAGTAACTAGAGCTGTACCAAACGGCCCTAGCGGAATGCCAGCTTCTGCCCACACTTCGGGAGTCCTAACTAGTGTCCTTCCCAAAGCCTGATCAGAACCCCCTGGAACTAACCTCATACCTCCCATTTGTCTATGCTAGGGTCTGATTATAAGATCTTGAGTAAGGTTATAGTGGGCTGACTCTACAAGCATATTCTACAACTGGTGCGTCCAGACCAGAATGGTTTTGTGCCAGGAAGGTCTACCACTCTTAATATCCGCTGCTTACACAGGGTGATGGAGCTCCCTCCAATTCAGTGGCCTTATTCTGCATGCATGGTACCAGATGTGAAGAAAGCATTTGATACGGTGGACTTGGATTATTTTTTCTCATCTCTGACCACTTTTGGTTTTGCTGGAAGGTTGCACGTGCTCCTTCGCCTAGTGTATATTGAACCCTCTGCAAATGTGAAGATTGGCCAATGTATCGCCCCTTCATTTCCAGTGAGCAGAGAAACACTGCAAGGTTGTAGTCTGTCCCCACTGCTTTATGCCCTGGCAAAGGACTCTCTTGCCCAGAGGTTTCAGCAGCAGGGACAGGTTTGGGGCATTCCACTGAGCAGAGAGACTCATGTTGTCTCGCTGTATACGTGTTAATTTATATTCAAGACATTCAGGAGGGTATAACTGGTGTTCAGGACATCCTGCAGAAATTCCACGCTGCTTCTAGTTTGAGCTTGAACTGGGCCAAATTTGGTCTATTCCCACTACACCGAAGTTGCCCCAGCAGAATTTCCTTGTAGATTCCTACCTTTTTAAAGTGGGAGCCCTGCACATTCCAATATTTAGGCATAAATATCTGTCATGAGACATGGTGTTTAATCGATGGCAATCTCACCAGAGCCAGCGCATCTTTGTCCCCAAATGGCGTTTCGGAGTACATTGCCACTCACAGTGAGGGGTAGAAAAGTTTGCATCTAAAATGGTGATGCTCTCCCATTTACTTTACTACTTTCAAAACCTCCTGGTGCAGATCCCTAAATCTACATTTCACGGGACGCTGCTAATTTCATGGCCTCACCAGTCAACTTGCTGCCAGAGGGGAACGCTACCAGCTCTGAGGCCGCTGCCACCTCCAACGCCGTTATCGCCATCACTGGGGACTACAAATCCCAGAAGCCTCCAGTGGCGCTGTCTCAGCACGTCACTGCCCAGCGCCAGGAGGTATTTATAAGCGGGGAGGCCCCACGCGGCACTGGACGCGCGCGGGCATGCCCGGGCCAAGGGCTGGCCGTCCGTGACCGGAAGAGGCAGGGCAGGGCCACCCCCCTTGACTTCTTTACAATAAACTATTCACGAAAAGTCTTTCTGCCGGAAGATATTGCAGGACTGGTCCCCAAACAGCAAGTAGTTACTCTTTCCTTTGTGAACTTGGAACCTAATCACAGTGTTTTATTACTCCCATAGTGTGTGTAGTTAATTTTAGATGGGCAGAGAGTCGGTTATCTTGGGGGCTTTTTAGCTGGGATTAACCAAAATTGGGAGAGCAGTGATTGTGTCCACTGGATGGTATTAGAAATTGGATTGTTTAAGCAAACTAGAACTGTATTTCTATAAGAAACTAGGTCAAGGGGTGTCTCCCCTCTAAATATTTAAAGCTTAATCATGGGGAAACCGTCCTGTATCCCGAAGAAAAATGCAGTTCGGGGCCAATCAGTCATAGCAACACCACCGCCAGTGACATCAATTGATTAAATGTTGCAAAGGGCTCTAGGTGTCGTCACTTCAGAAATCCAACGGACGGAAAGGCGGCTTTCCATTACCCCAGAGCTCTATCTGTCTACTTTAGACCCCCCTACTGAAATTAATTTGTCTGGTATAACGACATCCCCTGAAATTGAGATACTGCCATCCCCTTTGCATGCGGATCCTGTTATGAACTCAACAATATCGTCTAATAGGGGTATGGTCACTCATAAAAAGGGGAAGCATAAACTGACAGCCGGGAGGGTGACCACAAACAAGAAGGCAAGGACGAGGTGTGACCCAAGAGAGGAAGTTCCCACTGATCAGGATCTTGGAACAGAGCCCCCTACTATTATGGCCACTTCATCTAAATACCCAGCCTGGGCACAGTCATTAATTGCCGACCTCTTGTCCCAACTTGGTGATCTGATTAGGCAGGAGGTCACTCCGCTAGTTGGCCAATTGAGATTACTGACATATATGATAATGGCGAAGCAGATGCAACCTACCCCTCTTGATAAAAAATAATGGATTAAAAGGGGCAGGTTCAGCTAATAGTCCTATTCCTTGCCCTGGGGAGCCGTTGAATAAACATAAGACGATAGTCTTAGTGTACAGTCCTTGCCCTCACAACCTGAGCATGTCCAGGGTACAAATAGCTTACAGACTCCAGCTCCCCCTGTGACAGAGAGTAGGCATTTACCGGCCTGTCCCTGTCCCCATCCCCATCCCCATCCCCCCTCCGCCCCCCAATCCTCCAATCCCAGGGGAGAAATGGGATGTAAAGAATAAAATAACAAGGGGTAAGGGTGATGTTGAGTTGCCAACTATAGATCTTCCCCCACAATCATTACCATATGTAGTTGTAGTTGATATTCGTGGACCTGAAAACTGCCTTTGACCTCGTTCCTAGGCCCAAACTGTGTAGGGTGGGGTTTAAGAAATATGTGGATCCCTTCCGAACTACTTGGTATGCTGATTAAGCTGCATGATATCACCTATGCCCAAGTAAGATGTGGAAAGGGAGGAGAACTAACCAACAGGCTCCCGGTTGGCAGAGGTGTAAGACAGGGCTGTGTGCTCGCACCGACCATGTTTTTCCTCTTTGTCAACGCATTAATCCCATTACTGGCTGAGGTCGTAAATAATGATGCCCCAAAGTTAGCAAATACTAAGGTCGCGGCATTGATGTTTGCTGATGATACCCTCCTCTTATCAAAGACACCGATGGGTATCCAGAGGTTATTGGACAGCTTTCCTGTATTTTGTAATACCAGGGGACTGGTGATTAATGCCACCAAAACCAAATTTAGGATTGTCAATCCCCCTAAGACAATACCCCCCCAATCCGCAATTGAATGGGATGTATTTGGAAAGGGTGTCTTTCTTTGAATATCTAGGCGATACCCTTTCAGAAGATATTCAGTGGGCGCCTCAAATAGCCAAAGCTAAGCTCAAGTTATCCCGATTGCCGGGAGCATAGCCAAATTGGAGAGGGAATCACCTTTTAAACCCATCGGTCCCGCGCTTGAAATGTACAGGGCTCAAGCACGGGGAGCCTCATAGTGTATGGGGCGGAACTCTGGGGCACTGTTCGTCCTCTCCTTTAGCTGTAATCGAGAACAGATTCCTAAGACAAATAATGGGTCTCCCAGTAGGCACCCCGCTAATACCCCTGCGACTAGATTTGGGTATTTCGCCGATTGAAGATGAGGTCGCCCTAAAACCCCTAACCTTTTGGCGAAGACTCTGGGCAACCCCCGAACTAATATCTTACCAGGCAGAAACAAATGAGCTTTTATCCTATCCAGGACTCCTGAAAAGGGTTCCTTGGTTCTCCCATGTAAAGCAAGAGTGTGAAAAGCTCGGCAAACCAACTCTGTGGAGCATTCCAGGGGCTACCAGCCCCTTGGTCCCTCGAGCTTTACTACCAAGGTCCTACCGCACCCAAAAGCTCGAAGCGATGCATTCAAATCCCAAACTGGGCTCCCTTACAATTCAGTGTCTTACAGTGAAGGATAACTATGAACTTGAAAGCTTTATGGATGATATCCTTCCACAGGTTGCGAGAAAACTGTATGTCCAGTTTATATATAGCACTTTACCTGTACGTGCTTTTACTAACAAATGGTCTGGGCAGAAAGGGGAGGGGTGTCCAGCATGTAACACACAAGAGGAAACAGAAATGCATGTTTTATTTTTTTGCCCTGGTTACCAAAAAGCCATTCGCTACTGGTTAATACAATTGTGCCGGAATCTGGGGTTCGAGCATAGCAGGTAGGCATTTCGGGTTTTAAAATATGATACATCCAAACCCATTGTGTTTGCTGTTTCGCGTTACTTAAATGCAATGTGGCGACGGAGATGGGCTTTTATTGAAAAGGGTAAACAATTCTAAATTGTACATCGGCACCTAATTTTTATACAATATGGTCAGTATGTGATTTTGGAGACATTGACTTTTCAATTGACCTGTGTATATATAAGTATTCTTGACGAACGTGATTTTATTGTATATAGTCCATTTCTGAACTATTTATTGAAATATTGTTGCTATTTTTTATTTTGTGTGCCGACTGCATTACATTAGCCGCTAGATTTGTTCCCTGCTGGCCCACCTTTTGTCTCCAGCCTCCCCCCCCCCCCCCCCCCCACTACTCCCACCCCATATGTCTGGTAAAATGGTAAAATTTATTGATGTGAATTGTAATTAGAAATTGTATTAATTTATGGAGTGTTCTTAAGAATGGTCTGAATTCTTTATATATTTCTGTTCTCTGTTTTGTGTATACTTTTTATGGTCCTAGCGACCGAAATAAAAGTAAAACCAAAACATTTCACATACAACACTACACCCTGTGGAGCATCATTTGGAGTGAGGGTAGACTTTCGGTTGCTCTCCGTAAGCTAAAACTGCCAGTAGATAAAGGGGGCTTAGGAGCCTCAAATTATTGGCACTATCAGTGGCACAGCTGCAGTATCCCACACTCTGGTTGGCAGGACGCCTCTCGGAGGAGCTAGGGCTCCCCACCTCTGCAGGAGCATAGCGTGTGGTCCAACAGACCTTACTTCTGCATGCAAAACCACCATAGGGTGCCAATAGCCTGTTGCAGTTTGCATATGATAGTTTCGATATCAGTCTATATTTCATGCCTCACATTCCCCAATATTTGCCTGAAATCCTGTTATGCGCTATCACATTATTCAGTGGCATGATGGGGAGGAAAGGAATGGAGACATGGGAGGCTGTAGGTGTAGGTACACTGGGTACCCTGTTTCAGGACGGTGCTCTTTTGCCCTTTGATAGATTACAAGAGGAACGAACTACCAGTGGGTCATTTCTTGGCGTATGGATCGGCTCGAGTGCATCACGAACACATAGCCAGATCAGCACCTCCCTTACACACTCTCTACGTCATAAGTGGCGGTAGTTGGCTCATTGCTTAGTTTGTCCGTGCTCTAGTGTACACCACGCTCATAGGAACTGGGAGGGAGACATTGTCAGACAGCTAACAAGAGTGGGGTAAAGCACTTGTATACCCAAAAAAATTGTCATGAAACGCTAAGTTTCAGTATATTCAACATAACATCCTGCGTAGAACCTGTCTTACCCCAGCCATTCTCCACCAAATGTTTGGGTCACCCTCTGAATGTCCTCTGTCATCAAGCGGGAGCTGATATGGTGCATATGTTCTGGAACCGACGAGAGGCGGCAGCACTATGGGGAGATACTCCACTGCGTTAATAGAGGTGACCGGCTGCACAGATGTGTTCACATTGGAGGGCTCATTATTGGGGCTGTTTAATAGCTCGAAAGCTGCAAATGGTTTAATTAATCTAGCACTGCTGATGGCCCACAGACTTATTGCCATGCACTGGAAGGCTCAGACATTCCCAGGTATAGCCCACTGGTGCGCAGTGACATTCAAGTGGTAAAAGGCATAGGCCGTGGCATTAAGGCGAGAGGAGTCTTGCGGACCACGCAAATATCCTATTGCGATGGACAGGGATGTGCTGCTACTGGAGTTTCAAACTTATAAGGAAGAGCCGAATGGTTAAATCCGCACTCATGTCTGCATTGAGCCCCAGCACCTGAGAGCCAAGCATGATATAAACCCCCCACCTCCACCTTCTCCACCCTCCCAGGTCCCAACATGCTCCCTCAATGCCTCTGCTAGGCTTTGATCATATACTGCCAAGCTAAAGGAAGAATTGGGCATATCCGAGGTGGATGGGAATAATACAAGCAATCAGAGTAATTACTGGTGTGTTGTTGCCACTACGTGACCTGATGTTACTCACTGTTTTAATTGTTTGCAAAAGCAGAACCAATGATTCCTGCCAGTATTATTGTGACGAAATGCAAGCACAAGTCAATGGATGTGTATATAGTCAATGTAAAGGTCTCCTAATACTGGTGTGGTTTATGTGTATGTGATATTGATAGAATCTAATAAAGTGTTAAAAAAAAGATGGCACTGGAGTGGCCCTGTTAGTAGTGTGTAACAGACCTTCTTTACCAATAAGAACTACACAGGAAGTCCGCCCTGCACAAGTTCAGGGGCCAGATGCTGCATAACAGCCTACTATCCTAGAGGTTGGCAGGCTGTCTCCTGAACTCATCCAATATGGACAATTAAGCTTTCTGTGGGAATGTATGGATGTTCTAAGAGACACTAAATGACCCTTTATAACAGCTTCATACTCTTTCAAGCGGAGGAGATTCTGTGCTTGGCTTTCTGAGAACAATGTTAATATGACCTCCTGCAAAGATTTGCACTCGTATTTTCTTCATTTGGCCAGATCCGGCTTACAGTTCTCTCTTCTCTTAAAGTTCACCTGGCACCTATTGCTGCCTACATAGAGAACTATTTTTTTAAGATAACAGTGGTTAAGGACATTCTAGAGGGAATTACAAGTCTCTGTCCCGCAGCACGGGCGCTTTCTCCCTAGGAGTTAAACATTGTACTATCATGACTCATAGGTTCACCATTTGAACCTATCCACACAACTTCTTTACAACTCGCTTTCCTTGTGAATCTAACGTAGGCATGCCAGGTTGGTGACATAAAGGCTTTAGGTTACAATGAAGCATATAGAGCGCTCTATGGCAACAGGGCAATCATGAGGGCTCCTCCAAAGTTCCTACCTAAAGTAGTTTTGTATTTTGTGTAAACCAAAAACCACCTTACCAATTATTTCAGAACCCTACTTACCCCTTTGTTAGAGTTCTCTCTATCTTGATAAAGAACTAAGAAGTGCCAACTGATTGTAAATTATGTTCGGTTACTCACAGGGTTATTCATGTCAATCAGTACTTTTTTGCATTCTGGTATACTGCAAAAGAGCAAATTAAACATTACAAAGCGAGACAAAAGCCCTCTCTACCAGAGGTCAAGTGACTACAGTTTCATTACTGAAAAATATTCCCATTGTTAAACTCTGCAAAGCACCTACCTGGAAGTCTGTTCACACAGTTATAAGACTCTATTGTATTGATTTAGATTGTAGGACAGATACCCAAGTGGGGCAGGCCTCTTTGAGTAGATTTCATTAAATTATATTTTTTCCTTTCTGCCGTAGTTATTAGGGATGGGCTTGCTATTCTGTTCAGTGCTTATGATTATCCTGCAGGAGAAAGAATATTTCTTACCTGTAGTCCTAGTTCTCCTTCAGGTAAATCTAGATTGAAATCATAAGCAACCCTCCCCAGTAGAAAGGATAAGGATATATTTAATGTTCTATGTGTAATGATATATTTGACTTCTTGGTTTAAAAAAAAAAATGAAATTACTTCCACCTATAGGGCATGATGGGACACTGGATGGCTGGGAGCCCATAGTCAGTTTTTCTCCAATCGTAGCTGCAGCTCTTTTGGGTGCATTGTCCTGGTTCCTTCCACTTCATTTTGTTTAGAAAAAAGGTTTGTGAATGGATTTTTTAAACCACGTAGTTTTCTAGTGGCTTTTCAGTATTTTAATAGTTTAGATTTTTAAAGTAAATGTATGCAGTTGTAGCCTCTTTTAGAGGATGGAAAAATGTTCAATGTCCCAGAGACCGACGTCGCTGGGTTCCTGAAGTATTTGTATTTGTTTGTATAGAGCTAGAATCGACCCCCTAAGGGGTATCTCTGTGCTTGCAGAACTGTGGAGTGATGACTATATATTCAGAGAGAGAAAGGGAGACAGATCATGTCTTCCTAGTAAGGCAAGTAAGGCAAACATGGAACACAGAAGAAAATAGACTCAAAGAAGTGCTACACGATCCTGCATGTGTTCGGGACTCTCAGTGCTTAGGATTTCAGTGCAGATCCATTTAGCTGAAGGAGAACTAGGATTACAAGTAAGAAACCTTTCCTTGATTTCCACTGCAGGCTCTACAACTGCACATGTACTGAAACAGGGATGCTATGAAAATAGCCCAGAGACCACCTGTGCATTGGGAAGACACATGGAATCCATATGCAATGTCTTACATAAACAAAAAACGATATTGTGCAGGCGGAAGATTAGATCACTTGAGTGCCTAATCTGCATTTGGGGGTTCTGGGATGCTGCATGCTAATTTGGGCAGGCACTCCTGCCCCTCCTACAGCCATCATTTACAAAGGGACAGTGACCAGGCCGGGAGCTCATCCTAACTGCTACGTACGGATTCAACAAGGCAGAATATACTACAAATTAGGGATCTACAGGGCCGTCCGTGTTGCATGCAGTTGACCATGAACCATTTCTTCAGAGACTATTTGAAACAATTATATTCTCGGTAAAAAAACTGAATTGGAACCTATTTAGGCAGTTTTTAGAGGGAGTCGACCTCTCCAGATAACCAGAGGACCAGAAACAAGCTGGAGGCACCGTTAGAGGCTGTGGTGGGATATAGGAGCTCAGGGTTAGACAGTCTGCAATTTTAACTGTAAAAAGTTGCTCCTCCTCCTAGAATGTTGCTCTATTCCTAGACAAACTCCTACAGTTAGAGCGGAAACTCTGAAGAAGGTACACTCCTGGGGTTCATGGAAGAAGCCCTGGGAATGCTGGTCCCAAAACTTGGGAGGACCCCTTAGAGTACACATCTTGAAGGCTGCTGTCTATACTCACTGTAGGGGTAAAATTTTTTAATAATGCTATAGCTGACCGATTGCTTGGAATCCTTACTCAGGTAATACACCATCATCAATAAGGATTCATGCCAAATAGGAACCCTATTGGGACTTTGAGGCAATTGGCTAACATCCAATATTCTCTGAGAATGAATAGCCATGACTAAGCATCAGCTGCTCTAGATATCCAGATTGTCTGAGAATGAATAGCTATGATTAAGCATCAGCTGCTCTAGATATCCAAAAAGTGTTTGCGACAGTAGGATGGTGTTGAACCTGGCCTGCTCTCCATGGTCACCCCAAAACCTTTTGCCTTTACCCTCCACATGTTTCTGAATTCACTTTTTCTGGCATTGGAACTCTATGCACTTTATCACTGCTAACCAGTTCAAAAGTGATTGTGCTCTCTACTCTAAACATGGTAACATTGGCTTATACCCAACTGGCATATTGAATTTACTTTTAAGTCCCTAGTAAAATGGTACTACATGTACAGAGGGCCTGTACATTAAATGCTACTAGTGGGCCTGCAGCACTGATTGTGCTACCCACTTAAGTAGCACCCTTAAACATCTCAGGCCTGTCATTGCAGCATGTGTGTGCAGTTTTTAAGCTGCCATTTCAGCCTGGCCAAATCAACCTTTTGCCAGGCCCAACCCAGACCTTCCTTTAAAATATATCTGAGTCACCCTTAGGGTCGGCCTTGAGCAGCCCAGAGAGACGGATGCAATGTATTTTAAAGTTTTGACATTTACTTTTACATTTTACATGTCCTATTAGTGAAAAACATTTACATTTGTTTTTCACTACTGCAAGACTCACCTCTCCCATAGGATAACACTGGAGTTACCGATTTACATTCTATGTCTGTTACCTTATTACATTCTATATGAGTTATTTGGGAGTCATTTTTGATGAGGGCCTGTCTTTTGATGCCCAGTGAATCGCACGGTTAGTACTTGTTTCCATATTCTAAAAACTCTTAGGAAAGTGCTGCCATACATTCCTTCTGATCTACATCGGCCCACCATCATTGCCCTAGTTACCTCTCGGCTAGACTATTGCAATGCATTATACCTCAATGTCAGCAAAGGCTCCTTGAACAAGCTACAGGTGGTGCAAAATGCTGCAGCAAGACTTATTCTTAACATCCCTAAACATCACTCCGTTAGGGAAGGAATGCGTGACTTGCATTGGCTTCCGATCAGGAAGCGCATCACCTTTAAGGCTCTGAACTTGGTCTACAAAGCCATGCACTGCACAGAATCATTACATCTTAAAACCTTGTTCCATTGGTACACCCCAGGCTGAACCCTGAGGTCTTCTACTCAGAATAAACTTGTCTTGCCTAGATTTCGTAGGTCCAGGTGGGGTAGCCGCTCATTTTCAGTGGCTGCCGCTAGACTTGGGAATACTTTGTCACCCTTTATCACTGCGGCAAACTCACTCGAGTCCTTTAGAAAGATCTTAAAGACCTGGCTCTTTGCCTCGTAGTTGGTTGGTGCTAGGCTCTTTCCTTCCGCCCAGCGACCTCGAGACCTTTTAGTTTTAGTGTGCTTTATAAATACCCATACTATCCTTATTTCCGAATGGGCAAAGGTAGCTTGTTCAAGTTTGGTGTCTCTAGAATCACAATTTAAAATCTTAACTTATGATGGTCAGATTTTTAAACTAATTCTAAAAATATTACTTTTGGAAAGTTGGCTTCTTCCTGCCTTGGCCATTTAGTGCCTGTAGCCATCTATGGTCATGTCTGAGCCGACAGTTGAGCTTTGTGTATTCCTCTTAGACAACCACACACAATAGGGAGCTTAGGTGTGCCTGGATGGACCATCACTGGAAGGATGAGAGGGAGGAGCTGGGAACAGCCACATTTAGACATGAATGGGAGGTGTTCTTCATACACCCTCCCCCCCCCCCCCCCCCCCCCTCCCCCCCCATCCCATAGTTGGTCTGGAGCCAGGACCGGGATGGCAGGGTGCCTGGGGAGCTTCAAAGAGAAAACTCTAGAACAGGAATCTCCAACAAGTAGCTTGTGAGCTACTGGTAAGTAGCTCTCCTATGTACAGTCCATCCGACTAAATTAGAGGTTATTGCTTGGATGAATTAACATATGTATACCAAAATTGAAAAGTGTGTACTTAAGATGAACCTGTGAATATTTTCAGAGCTCCTAAGATAATGTTTGGAGAAAAATAGTTGAAGTTCCAAAACATATCTGCATTCCAAGTCAATAAAATTATTCTTACTTTACTTGCTTTACTACTGGCAACCTTGCTTGATGCACTGAGGTAGTCGCCGCTGGCAGTCTTGCATGGGGTGGCCACTAATGTATTCTTGTTTATACAACACTGATAATATTGGTAGCTCAGCATGATTTTCATTGAACATAAGTAGCCCTTATTACAGAAAATGTTGGAGACCCCTGCTCTAGTAGCTCCCCCCTCTTCAAAGACACAACTGTGTATAAATACTTGATCTCAGACTCTTCAGTACACTGATGTACCAATGGATACTCTGCCACGAAGAATAACTGCTGTGCTGCTACAAGGACTGCCACTCTGCTGGACTCCTGCTCTAAAGGAACTTCTGCCCTGCTGTGCTGACCTGATTCCTTGTTGCCTGGGGAAGAAAAAATGTATCTGCTACTTCATCTTGAACCCAGACCCCAGAGTAACTCCAAGGGGTAGTCTGGAGGCCTCCTGATCTGAGCCTCTGGAACATAAAAGGCTCCCCAACCAGCTCCTGGACACAGCTGCAGCGAGTTCCTGACCACAAAGAGGTGCCTTTCAGGTCCTGGAACCTTGGTGTGGCTCACAGGTTCTTACATCAAGCTTTTTGATTTTGGATTTCTTTGGACCGCAAACGGACCTGTTTGCACAAAGATCACTCCGCTCGCACCAAAATTCAGCGCAATCTGTTGCCAGGCCAATTCGAAGCTCCAGGCGGCCTATCTGCGACTTCCTGCCTGCTCTTTGCGCCACTGCCCGCAGCACTGTCATTGCTCCCTGCAACCCTGTCCAATGCAAGTTGAACAAAATGTGAGAAGGTAAAACGTAAGCAGGACTAATCTGGGACTGAATCTAACCCAGTCTCCAATGCAGTCGGCCTAAACGTTTTTCTCTGACCTAATCCAACATGACCAGATAACTGTGGTTGGTGCTTTGTTCTTTTAGAAGCTATTTTACACTTAATTATTTAAAAATTCATAACTCTGGTTCTGCTGATTGGCTTCTTGTTGTTCGGTCTTGTTTTCTGTATTAAAGTTTGCTCTAAGTTTGTAACTTGGGTGGAATTCTTTTTGTGTGGTGTTTTCAATGTTGAACTGTTTGAAGTGTTGCACAGATACTTTACACATTGTCTCTAAGTTCAGCATGACAGTTCTGTACTAAGCTACCAGAGGGTTGAACACAGGATAATGTGGTTCTCTTCCAGGGGATCCTCATCAATAGCCATAAGCACTGAATATTCCTGCCTATGTGCGGGACCCCGGAAACAATATAAAAATATATATGTAAAAACTCATATATCTAACTCCACATATATGTACGTACATAAAAAGAACACATTATATCAAATATCCTTTGAATTTTGTGTTTTAATGAGTAAAACCACTCATAACTCCTGAAAATTGCTTATAAAAGACATCGTTAGCCTCAGGCTGCATTGAAAAGCAATAACATAGAAAATGAAAGCATTTTCAACCAAAAAACTGGCACTGTGCCTTTAAGGAAGCCCTGACTCCAGGCTTCCCGTCATGCCTCGGGTGACAGTTAGGTCAGTTGTTCTTTCCGGCTCCTTCTGTCAGGACCCTGGTTAACAGCTCCCACCTTTCTTTGACTTTCGACTCTCTACTGTGCCACCTACTCTATCACCCCCCGGGCAGAAATAACAAGTTTGGAGAACAACTATCAAACCTGATTGCACAAGACACACTTGGCGACTCCAAAAACTTAATTCTTGGTGATCTGAACATCCGATGGAATGAGACCCATAACCCTCTAATCAAATCGCTATCTAGCCTCCTTGATGAGAACAACCTCACCCAACACTGTACTGAGGAGACTCATTACAAAGGAGCCACACTGGATGCCATCATTGCCCATAAGAATTCTATCACGGTCAACCACATACTACCAGTTGACTGGTCAGATCACCACATGATCTTATTCCACATCAATCACCCCATCATCTTGCTCAAACCTCCGCAAGACCCCCCTAAATGGTCGAGAAACCTCTCCCAAGTACCCCAAGACATCTTGGAAGGTCAACTAAGCGCACTTCTTCCAAATAACACAATGCACCTCTCGACCAACGACCTCGTCGACTACTATAACTCGGGGGTAGTCTCCATACTTGACAATCTAGCTCCTCTAAAGCTCAAAAGAAGCCGAGCCACTCCATCCAGAACCTGGTTCACTGCGGACCTAAACGCAGAAAGAAGAAACCTGAGAACCAAAGAAAGAGTGGAGAAACAACCCAACCGCCATTCTCCGCCTTCAACTAAAATCAGCCCGTAGGAAGTACAACAACCATATCAAAAACAAGAAATCCAGCTTCTTCCGCCAGGCATTGGTCAAATCCAAAAACAGACCCAAAGAACTCTACAACATAATCAGACAACAAACAACAAAGCCCCTGCCCTCAACCCTACAGGCTTCCAAAGAACTCTGTGACAACTTTGCCAACTTCTTCAACGATAAAGTCCTAAAAATCGAACTATCTCTAGACATCAACAACCCACACCTCCAGAAGAACTACTCGGCCACCCCAGTGGCACTCCCATCCGACTCCTTTCCCTCCCCCTGGCTAAGCTTTCGCTCCGTCCAGGAAACTGAGATAATCGCGCTGATTTCGACCTCCAAACCTTCAGCACACATTTCATACCCCATTCCCCCATCTTTAATAAAAAAAAATTAAGCTTACCTTAGCGCCCATCTGGGGAAGAATCATAATCAGCTCCTTACAAAGCGGTGTGGTCCCCGATTGTCTAAAAATGGGACAAGTCACTCCTCTTCTGAAAAAACCCGGTCTCGACTCAACTGACTTGAACAATTTCAGGCCGATCTCCAACCTCCCTTTACTCTCAAACACTTGAACGCTGTGTACTCCTGCAACTGACGCAACATCTGGACAACATCAATCTCCTGGACCCCCTCCAATCTGGCTTCAGACAAGGCCGCAGCACTGAAACCGCGATGCTGAACATCATAGACGACATCCATGGATCTCTAGACGCTGACAAGTGCTGCCTCCTCATACTCCTTGATCTCTCAGCAGCGTTCGACACGGTGGACCACAAGCTCCTCATCATGACTCTTCAAGAAAGAGCCGGCCTTGGCGAGGTAGTTCTCAAGTGGTTTTCCTCCTTTTTACATAACCGTTCGCAACTAATAAAAATCAAGAACTTCACCTCCGATACCCAGCAAGTCAACAAGGGTGTCCCTCAAGGATCAGTGCTCTCCCCCCAGCTCTTTAACATCTACATGGAACCACTCGCCAAGTTACTCAGGAACGCCAACATCCACTTCCACCTCTACGCGGATGACACGCAGATTTACCTGGAAACCTCCTCTCTCAAAGACATCCACAGACTCAACGATGTCCTAAATGAAGTTCAAGACTGGCTGACAAAGAATCACCTGAAACTCAACCCCGATAAGACAGAAACACTCCTCATCTCAAACAAAGAAGATAACCCTCAAATCACCGAGTGGCTAAAGTCGATCGATGCTCTCAAAGGTAACCTCACGCTAGCCGACTCCGTTAAATCCCTGGGCTTCACCCTAGACCCCAAACTAACCCTGACAAACCACATTAAGAACTCGGCAAAAAGCGCATTCTTCAACCTCAGACTTTTGAACAAAATTAAACCTTACATTCCCAACAAGGACCTCAAACTAGCCACGCAATCTCTAGTTCTATCAAGACTGGACTATGGGAACTCAATCCTAACAGGCATCCCCAAATAGCACCTGGCACCACTAAAAACAACACTTCACGCGGCAGCAAGAATGATCACAGGCTGCAAAAAATACGACCACATCTCCCCGGCACTGAAAGAACTCGAATGGCTCCCTGCGGAAATGCGAAGTACCTTCAGAACGGCCTGCCTAACCCACAAGGCCCTCCACACCGGCAAACCGGAATACCTGGCTAACAAGCTCAAAAAAGCAGGCCAAGCCAGAAATTTGAGAAGCTCTAACTCCCTGCTGCTCATCCTACCAAAAACCAGAAGGAAGAGAACTGCGGACTGCTCTCTCAGGAAATGCCCCCAAAATATGGAACTCCATCCCCCCGCACATCAGAACTCTACCGTCGTATGCAGAATTCAAGAGCCAACTTAAATCCTTGTGCCTTATCCGCTCCCTTGGTTGTGGATAACTTGGAGCTGCAAACGTCTCAGAATCCATGCGGTAATGTTTAATCCAGCACCAAGAAGCCCTGCTGTCCGAACTTTTCTTCTTTCCAAATTGTCTCTCGCCGAGTGCTTTTATTGGGTTTGTCTCATGTTGTTCTCTTTTTCATGCCCTCTACTGTGAAGCGCTCTGATACCTTCGGGTCTTGTTAGCGCTATAGAAAACTTCTAAATAAATAAATAATAGACACACATCATGTGTTTATTCGCAGTCTTCCTGACTCTCATGAGGTAGCATCTTGTGTCCACTGCCAGTCCTTATCATCCAGAACTATCAAGGACAGAGAAAGAAGCAGGATTTATGGACTTTCTGAGAGACATCTGTCTCCAAAGAGACTTATGAAGCGGTCGACGTCGAAAAAAGTCCCGACCTGCTCTCCTTCGGCGTCTGGATCGGCGTCGGTCTCCAACGACGAAGAAGGTGAGGTCTTCAGCGTCAAAAGTCAAGAAATCTCCGCTGCTGTCAACCGGGCGACGTGCAGCGTCGAGAGAGGTCACCGTTGAAGCAGAGCGGCTCAACGTCGAGACCTCCGTCGGCGAAGGCTCGGGGAGAGTCTTCGACGTCGAAGCCGTCGCCTAGTCACCGGTGCTCGACGTCGAGGCAGCCTCCGTCGGCGTCTGGTTACGTCGAGGCATCCTCCGTCGTCGCCAGGGCATCCGCGATCGACGTCTAAGAAGCGATCGACGTCGAAGCATCCTCCGTCGTCGCCAGGTCATGGGCGATCGACTTTGAGGGATTCTCCGTCGACGACCCATCGGCACTAGACGTCGAGGCACTCGTCGTCGTCGTCGAGGGACCATGGTAGTTCGACGTCGAACCTTCCTCAGTCGGCGTCACACCATCGACGCTCGACGTCGAAGCATTCACAAGTGTCTGCAGGACACTCGCCGTCGAGGGAGGAGCAATTTTCGACGTCGGAAAAGCCTTCATGGACTTCACCTCCTCCGAAGTAGACGTCGAGACATGGGACTCCAGTAGGTCAGCCTCAACCAGTGGCGCAGCAGTCTCGGAGGTCTTCTGGATCCGCTTCAGCTGCGGAGGATGACCATGGCTCGCAAGTGAGTGACAGTCACGCTGCCAAGCGGAAGAGGACTCCAGAGTAGAGGGACTCTCGCAGTCGCTCCAATCTGCGGCTGGCTCAGGTTCAGACTCTGGCCCGGATTTAATTATTTATAAGTCGGCCGGCGAGGAATCCAGGCATTCGCAAAGGGATGCAACGCCTCCATCACGTTCCCCAGTGAAAGATTCAGCTCCAAAGTCGCCTACTGTTAGGCTTTCGCCGAGATGGTATAAGCCTCTTCATCACTGAGCTAAGGACAAGGAAACAGCGTATCGGATGCAGCAACCGCTCTCTAGGCCTAGAAAACGGTCACGCTCTCCGGTGAGACAAAGGGAAAGATCACGCTCTCCAGTTCTCCAGAGAGAAAGATCACGCTCTCCAGTTCTCCAGAGAAAGATCACGCTCTCCAGTTCGCCAGAGAGGAAGATCATGCTCCCCAGGTTGCCAGAGGGAAAAATCACGCTCCCCGGTTCGCCAGAGGGAAAGATCACGCTCCAAAAGTTCGCCAGAGGGAAAGATCCCGCTCCAGGGTGCGAACCAGCAGGCGGAGATCACAATCAAGGAGCACAAGGAGAGAGCGGAGAACTCCTACTTCTTCTACCCTAACGGACTCTCCTTCAACGAGGGTATCTCAGATTGATGATATCTTCACGTTTCAGGACATACTTGGTAGGGGAGCTCTTAAGCTGGGAGTTGCCTTGAAAGCTCCGCAGATCAAGACCTCAATACTTTTTGAAACGTTGCAGCATAAGACTGCACCCAAACCTCTTCTTGCTTTGGAGCCGGGGATTATAGAGCCAGTATGGACGCCTTCTTAACCCCAGCAACGGTCAAGGCTGCTCCGGCGAGGATACTTAAAGTACAAATCTCCAGAGGACGACCCGCTATTCCTCAGAGCTGATCCTCCCCCCGACTCAGTGATAATCGCAGCGGCGAAGAAGTTCAATGCAGTCGCCTCATCCTCCACTGTGCCAGTAAAGACAGTAAGATGCAAGACTCGTGGGGAAGGCGGGTCTGCAATACATCAGCGGCTTTTCTTAAAGTTGCCAATGCGGAAGCCCTCTTGGGGCAGTTTGACCGATCCCTGTGGGATTCTCTGCAGCGTTTTGTGGAGAAACTCCAGGCAGAGGATCGTAAGGACTTCGAAGAAATCCTCCTGGAAGGCAGTCCAGTCTCCAACCAGGTGATAAGCGCCGCAGCGGATGGGGTTACCCTAGCAGCTCATGGGTACGCTCATGGGGTAACGGCAAGGAGGTCATCATGGTTGCGCCTAACGGCTTTGCAACCAGAAGCCTAAGCGCGCATATTGAGCTTGCCTTTTTCAGGTTCTTCGTTGTTTGGCGCAAGTGCGGACGAGGAGATGCAGCGCATGAAAGCAGAGCTGGAAACTCTCAAGGCGGTGCGTCATGAGAAGGAGTTCAAGAAAAAATTTCGCTACTTTAACAAGTGCTCTACAAAGCAGCGGGTTCAAACATCGAACTGGCAGAAGAGCCAAGATCAGCAGGGGCAGCAGAAGTCCCAGTACAAAGAGAAGCGTAATTACAAGGGAGGAAGTAATCAACGCCAAGACAACAACACCGGTAAAACTTAATCCAAACAATGAGTTTTTTCTTCCCCCAGCGCCGTGGACCACTCCAGTGGGGGGAAGCCTGGCAAATCATTTGAAAGAGTGGCAAAGCATCACAAAACACAGATGGGTGTTGTCTACGCTTCAGAATGGGTACTGTCTTCGTTTCAATCATCTGCCTCCACCGGTTCCCCAGATGTCGACATCAAATCATCAGCTGCACTTACTGCAAAGAGAAGGCACCACTCAAATCGAAAAGTCAGCTATCGAGGGAGTACCGGTCTCTGAGGGGAAAAGGGGTGTACTCCCGTTATTTTCTGGTCAAGAAAAAAGGACAGAAGGCAGAATACAGACCCATTCTGGACTTGCGAACACTGAATCTGCACGTCAAAAAGGAAAGATTTCGCATGTTGGCGCTTCACCAAATATATCCACATCTCAGGATGGGAGATTGGATGTGTTCGCTGGATCTTCAAGATGCTTATGTTCATGTTCCAATACACCCCAGTCACAGAAGATTTCTTCGGTTCAGGGTGGGGACCTCTCACTATCAGATCAAAGTCCTACAGTTTGGGTTGAAGTCGGCCCCTCGGGTGTTCACAAAGTGTGTGGCAGTGGTGGCAACTGCTCTACGCCGCAGAGGGGTCTTCGTGTACCCATACTTGGACGATTGGCTGGTGAAAGGTCCTTCCCCAGTCAGCGTAAGAAATCAGTTCCAGACTTGTATACAGCTCTGCTAGAGACTAGGGCTACATGTCAACTTCGGAAAGTCGGTCATTCAGCCCACCCAGCGAATCCACTTCCTTGGAGCTCTGCTAGACTCCGAAGCAGGAAAAGTGTTTCCTTCGGAGGAAAGAATCATCAATCACCCAGAAATGTCAATTGATTCTTCGCGGCAAGGTTCAGAAAGTGCGCAAGATTGTCTCCCTGCTAGGGTCGATGGCATCTTGCATCTTCCTGGTCCCGAATGCCAGACTTCGAATGCGTCCTCTTCAGCAGGATCTGGAGGACAAATGGGATCAGCAATCGGCTCGCTGGGACGATCACATCACCATATCAGACGCAGCTCGAGCTTCTATTCAGTGGTGGACAAAAGCTCAGAATATGCAGGTGAGAGTCCTGTTCCATCAACCTCCCCCTGTGCAAACACTGATCACGGACGCTTCCCTTCTGGGATGGGGAGCGCACATGGGACCACTGCAGGTGCAAGGTCAGTGGTCACACAAGGAAAGTACTTACCATATCAACATGCTGGAGCTGAGAGCAGTCCACCTAGCTCTCAAATCGTTCCTCCCCTCAATCCAAGAGGCATCTGTGCTAGTACAGACTGACAACACCACCACAATGTACTACTTGAACAAGCAAGGTGGAACGCGCTCCCGGACGTTATCGTTGGAAGCGCAGAGGATCTGGCATTGGCTTCTCGCTCGCCGGCGGTCTGTCACAGCGGTTCACCTTCCAGGAGAACAAAACGTGAGGGCAGACGCTCTAAGCCGTCATTTCGACGACTATTAAGACTGGGTTCTTCACGACGAAGTGGTAGAGGAACTTTTTCAATCCTGGGGTCGTCCCACCATAGACCTGTTCGCAGACTACCAAAACGCCAAATGCCGAAGCTTCGCCTCCAGATTCCACCGGCCAGGCTCGAGAGGGAATGCTCTTGTGATCGACTGGCCAAACGAATTTGTGTACGCCTTTCCACCTCTCCCGTTGTATCCGAAGGTGGTGAGCAAGCGAACACACTTGTGCACAACAATGATTCTGATTGCTCCCGATTGGCCGAGGCAGTGGTGGTACACGGACCTGCTTCATCTGTCAGTGACTCCTCACAAGAGGCTACCATGCAGGCCGGACCTGTTGTCCAAGATGGACGGGAGGATTTACCATCCCAACCTTCCGTCACTGAGCTTGGCAGCATGGCTCCTGAGGTCATCCAATACGGCCATCTAGGGTTGCCAGAGGTCTGCATGTTCATTCTGAAAGAGGCAAGGCGTCTATCCACCAGTCATTTGTATGCATGCAAGTGGAAGAGATACAGAATAGTCATGATCCAATCAAATGTCAAGAAGAAGCAGTTCTTCCTTATTTGTTGTATCTGGCGAAAGCAGGTTTAAAATGTAATTCCATCAAGGTGCACCTAGCGGCCTTTTGGTGGCTATCACGTCAGCTCGCAGAGTGAGCGAGATTCAAGCCCTCTGTGCATCAGAACCCTATACGGTGTTCCATTTGAATAGGGTATTGTTGCGGACGCATCCATCTTTTCTGCCTAAAGTGGTGTCAGATTTTCATGTAAATCAGACCATCTCTCTGCCCACTTTTTTTCCAAATCCCTCTACTCCAGCTGAGAGGGCTCTACATTCTTTAGACCTGAGAAGGGTTTTAAAATTCTATCTTGACAGGTCTAAAGTGATTCGTCATTCTGATCATCTTTTCGTTAATTATGGATTGATCAGGACAGGCCATGCTGCCTCCAAACGTTCCATTTCCAGATGAATCGTTTCGTGTATTAAACTTACTTACCAGCTAGCACAAAAACCCCTGGGGTTTTCTCCCAAAGCGCATTCCACCAGGGGAAGGGCTGCGACTGCGGCTTTTCTCAATAATGTGCCCATGTCTGAGATCTGTAAGGCGGCGACCTGGCGGTCCGTCCATACATTTACCAGACATTGTCTTGATTCCGAATCGAGAGCAGATACCCAAGTAGGCCAAGCCTCCTTGCGGAATCTGTTTAACAGCCAGTCTGGGCTGTGATGTTGGGTCTTTTAAGGTAGAAGATGTACTTCTCGTTTACCTGCAGATGGTTGTTGGGCTTGCTATTCTATTCAGTGCTTATGACTATTGATGAGGATCCCCTGGAAGAGAAGGATAAATTACTTACCTGTAATCCTAGATCTCTTCCAGGGGTATCCTCATCAAAGTCATAAGCAACCCACCCGCCTCCCCAGGTAAATGAGAGCTGTACGTTTTTTATATTTGTATTTAGCCCCGACATCAGGGTTATGCAAAGAACTGACCTAACTGTCACCCCTGAGGCATGATGGGAAGCCTGGAGTCAGGGCTGCCTTAAAGGCACAGTGCCAGTTTTTTGGTTGAAAATGCTTTCATTTTCTATGTTATTGCTTTTCAATGCAGCCTGAGGCTAACAATGTCTTTTATAAGCAATTTTCAGGCACGAGTGGTTTTACTCATTAAAACACAAAATTCAAAGGATATTTGATTTAATGTGTTCTTGGTTTCCTTTATAATTGCAGTACATGTACATGGTTTTACATTGTGTTAGCCTCTTTTTGGAGCTGCATTGGTGTGAGAAGAATAATATATGTACGTACATATATGTGGAGTTAGATATGTGTTTTTACATATATATTTTTATATTGTTTCCGGGGTCCCGCACATGGGCGGGAATATTCAGTGCTTATGACTTTGATGAGGATACCCCTGGAAGAGAACTAGGATTACAGTTAAGTAACTTATCCAGATTGCTTGTGCCTTACCCTGACGAGGACAGTGGTTGCTGCTTAACCAGCGGCCATACCCCGTCAGCCATTAACCCAATTTCTTACAGATGAGAGTATTTATTTTGCTGTTTTGTGGAGGATTAGTTTTAGGCCGTCTTATATTATATGGATCAAGGTTTCTGTACAAAGCTACGATGGCCAGAGTGAGGACCGGCAGGCTAATTTCAGAGAGCATATCAAACTTAACCACCCATGCCTTTATAATGCATGGCTCTACCCTTCAAGCAGCACAACGCATTATAATACCACAAAGGGCTTTACCACGCATGCCTTAAAGTATTTCATTGGTGTTAACTGATTTTTCTATTTTCGTAGCATGTGTTGCTGTAGATAATGATGCTTAGCATACTCCTGCTACCTAGTGTTGGGCTCAGACGTTTTCACATTTTTATCTTCGAAGAAGGCTTTCGATTCAAGATGTTTAGTGATTCCTCCCTTAGGAAGCAAGGCGCATGGGTATCTACTCCATGCTAGATTGTGTTTTTTCCTGCTGATGGGCTCCGGCGTATCCTGTTGGGCTTCCTTCTTCGATGTAGTTAAGTGTACTCTGAACCCACAAGGCCTTTCACTGATCACTGAGACTTTGGAAAGGATTTCGAGCAACCATCCTGTGATCCTTCGAGTACCAGACGCCAGCACCTCTCTGCGCCCAACCGCCAGGGCCCTTGGCCTCTGTCGGGGCTTTTGTTACAGATTTCTTAAACAAATTAATAGCTGAAAATGCAGTAGGTGTGATGGAAAGAACTTTTTTTTTACCAAAACCGCCTACAGGACCACACAAAATACCCAAGGACTGTCCACCACCAGATTTGTAATCTGTGCCTCTCACCTGAGCATTTTGAGACCATATGTGAGGTCTGGCACAGGCTCCGGCCTAAGGAAACTCTTTGCAACTGACGAGAACGCAGGTGGGGCCCATTCGAAGAATGCAGTCACAAGACCAAGAAACCTCCGACATCTTCTGCAAATAGGACCTCGAGAATGAGGAACAGCACCAGCCCAGGACATTCACCCAGAAGTATCGCAGAGTGCAGAGAGAGTATTCTCTTCTGAATCTTAAGAGGAGTAATCTAGTTGAGAGCCCATAAACACAGCACAGAAGACCGCAACTATAAGTAGTGTGTCCTTCCAGAGTTACGTTACTAGTGGCCAGAGGCCCCGAATGGAGAGTAAGCAACTCGGACACCGGGCATTCACCCTAGCCCCTGAAAGACTCTGCTGTACCTCTACTGCCCCCAGGCCATGGTCTGTGCTGAGCTCAAATTTTGGAGCGGGCGTAGAGTCAACAACCAAATAGTCTCATCCTTCGTTCCAGTCTCAAAAGCCGCCAGGCACTGAACCCGGTGTCAACACAGAAATCTCCCTCAACCCCCACCAATCTTGAAATTGAGTGGTATTTATATAGCGCATGGCTACCCGGAGGCATCCCAGCGCTTTACAGAGACCGAGGCAGATGAAACAGGGTGGGTTAAGGGAACAAGAATGTCTTTAGGGATCTGCGGAAGGAAATATGATTGGGTTCGGCTCGGAGGTAGTGCGGGAGAGAGTTCCAGAGTTTAGCAGTGTGCAGGGAGAATTGTCGGCCTCCACTTCTGGCTTTTTTAATTTTAGGGATGGAGGCAAGGTTTAGGGATTTGGATCGGAGGGCTCTGTTGGGCTCGTACCGCTGAATGATTTTGTTAAGAATGGGGGGGCCTGAGTAGTGGAATGATTTATGGGCAATGCAAAGTGATTTAAATTTGATTCTTTCCCAGACGGGAAGCCAGTGAAGGGATTTCAGAGCTGGTCTGGCAGATTGCATTTTGGAAATGTTGAGCAGCAATCGTGCGGCCCGATTCTGGGCGGTCTGTAGCCTGGAGATAGTGGCCATCGGGGTCCCCAAATAAAGCGCATTTGCGTAGTTCAGCCGAGACAGGACGAGAGCCTGTACCATGATCTTTCTGGCCCTGAACGGCAAGATGGGAAGGATTTTGCGAGAGATTTGGAGGAGACCATAGCATGTGGCGGCGGTCTTCCGTGCCTGAGACTTGAAGGACAGTTCCTGGTCCAACCAGACGCCCATACTCTTTAGCTGGGTTTTAGGAGTGGGGGCCAGGCCTAAGACAGTTTGCCAGATTTCTTTCATGTCAAGTGGGGAGCGATTTCCCAAGACCATGATTCGCTCTTGTCCCCGTTAAGTTTTAAGAAAGAGTCCCGCATCCAGGAGGATATCTCTTGAAGACAGGTGTATAAGCCTGGGATGTTACTGTCCTTTTTGTTGAGTCCAATCACCAGCTGTGTGTCACCCGCATAGGTGACTATGTGTACTCCGAAGGGAAGAACTGCTTCTGCGAGAGTGTGGGTATATACATTAAAAAGAGTAGGGCTTAGGGAGGAGCCCTGAGGCACTCCACAGTGGAGGGTAGTTTTTTGGAAGGTTACCTCATTGTGATCTTGGCCCCAAAACATTTGCAGGCACTGAGGGTGCATTCATAGCTGAAAAGGGATGCCTCTTTGACATAGGAGGAGTTGGAGGAGATTCTCCAGCGCCTGCAGGTGAGCTTGCTGCCCAACAAAAACGCGTATTTATCCACCTACAGACAGGATAAATCGGCAGCAAGCCTCTGGCAAAACCAAGGGAGAACCTTCCTCCAGAAGGAGACTCACATTTGAAAAGCAGATTACTCTGCTTTAGTGCCACAAGCTAGAGCACAAATTCAGACTGGGACACTAGCCTCCACCTCTACCCCTGCTAACCTGCCCTTCCCTCTGCGCGCACACACCTCATCAGGAGAGGGCATCCATACAAGCCTTACAAATCCCTCTAAGACCCCTTATGACCCAGAGTCTGCAAGCTACTCCTGGGAGTGCTGCAATATTGACCGACAGGGCAACACAGACCTAGATGTCTATGTAGCTAATCCCTCCCCGCAGGATGGCTCCACCTTCTACCTTGAGGTGATCCAAAGGGCGGCTAGCTATCACAAAGTAAGCATACAGATCTTAGAGGAAGAATATGACTTCCTTGTAGAAACGTTATCATACACAACACATTGTGCATTTTTAACAGATACTCAAAAGGATGCTTGAAACATCCACGAGAAAGCTAAAGATCCTATTAAAGCTGGAGTTCTCATCCCCCGGGATGGATACAAAATATAAGCCACCCCCAGGCGATCTCTGGTACATCAGGAGACAACTACCACCCGATGCTTTAGTGGCTCATTCTCCATGTAAGCCTGCAAACGCCCAGCCCACAGGGGGCGCACCCCACCCCCCCCCCCCCCCCCCCACCCTCAGAAAAAGAGCAAGAAAATCGATGTCAGAAAAGAGGGTAGCTGTACAAGCAGCAACATATTTGAGAATTTCCAACTCTTTTTGATTGCTCTCACATTATGACAGGGCCCATTGGATTGAGGTACAAGATCTATTCACACAGTTACTACAAGCGTATAGGCAAAGGGAGGAGGAGGAGCTAGTTGCTGAGGGGAAAAGCATCTCCAAAGCAGCCATTTGATGTGTTCTAGATGCTGCGGATTAAGCCTTTAAGCTGACGGTCCAGCAGCATTTGTTGAATTTACCATTCAAAGGGCAACACGTCTTTGGGTTGCAAGTGGATCACATGCTTGAAAAATTGAAAAAGGACACATCCACAGCAAAGGTTACGGATGTTCTTCATTAAGCAACAACCAGTGGGTCCTTTCGAAGGCAGCACAAGTTATGTTATGTTATGGCATAACGTTTTGTAGAGCTCACAGCTGCCCCAGCGAAAGGGGCGTCCCGACGCTAAGCAACAGAAAGAGAGGCTGCTGATATTGGAAGGGCTACGGGGAAGGAAAGAGATGGGTCTTGATGGCCTTAAGAAAAGCAAGTTAGTTGTTAATGCTACGGATGGAAAGAGGCAGTGTATTTAGATGCCAGAACATTGAAGGAACGCCTACCGGCTCGCTCCCTCCTTACCCGGGCAACAACCACCAGATGGTGACCAGTCGAGCTGAGCTGGTGAGTGGGAAGATAAGATGACACCAGATTTGCCAAAATACCAGGGGAGGAGAGATTCAGAATTTTAAAAGTGATGCAAAGGGCCTTGAACTCAACACGTCTAGCCACCGGCAACCAGTGTAGCCGACAGATCGCATTAGTGGTGGAACAGATTCTAGGAAGGCCAAGAAGAATTCTGGCCGCTGCATTCTGGACCCTCTGCAATCTCAGAATCTCAAATTTGTTAATTCCCAGGTAGAGCAACCTGGCATAATTCAATCTCGATAGGACTGAGGCTTGAGCGATAACCTGTCTAATAGGCGGATCGAAAAAGCCTAACAGTGGTTTGAGACCCCACAGTATGCCGAAACACGCCCCTGACACTTTCTTGGTTTGAACGTGAAAGCTTGGAGCCGGATCTACCCAGACTCTGAGGTTTTTCACCACCTGTTTAGGGACAGGACGCGCAACCAAGGGCACCAGGCCACCAGCGCTCACTCCACAGCTCTGGATTTTTCCTACCAGCAAGACCTCGGACTTGCTGGTGTTGAGCTGGAGACAATTGGCAGTCATCCACTCAGCGACGGCAGAGAGGCCACTTTGAACCTTTTGGGCATCCTGCACAGAGTCGCCGGAGTGTGCCTCTACCAGCTGTATATCATCTGCTTATGGCACAACTGTAAGCCCTCTACTTCTGACTACTGCTGCCAGTGGTTGCACATACAGATTAAAAAGTGTAGGGGTAAGGGCTAAGCCCTGTGGCACACCTCGATTGATAAAATGGACTGTAGAGGTGAAAGGGGGGCAATTACCGGGAAGGTCCTATCTGAAAGAAAGGAGGTAAACCAATCCAGTGCAGGGCCCACAATTCCTGCCTCCTCCAACCTTTGCAGCAGGAATCTGGTGGGAAACGGTATAAACGCAGCACTGCGATCCAGAAGGATCAGTGCTGAAGTGTTCCCCACATCCAGTGCTGCACTCAGATGTCCTGTCACAGCTAGAAGAGCAGACTCTGTGCTGTGGCCAGGCGGGAAGCCATTCTGAGAAGGATCCAATATGTTATTCTCTTCTAAAAAGCCTGTCAGGATGGAATTTATGTAGGCCTCAGCGATCTTGGAAGCCAAAGGCAAGAGAGAGATAGGTCGAAAGTTCTCAGGTTTAGCTGCGTCGAGGGTTGGGTTTTTTAACAAAGGAATAACCCTAGCTTGCTTCCAAGTCCTGGGAACGATAGCAGTAGACAGACATATTGAGCACCTGACCCAGAGGTGTAAGAAGCACGGGTAACAGTTTCATCAATTGTTCAAGCTTCATAGGGTCAGCAGGAGATCCCGATTTAACTTTGCTGCATAGAGCACGTAGCTCGTCCTGGTTGATCGGCGGAACGTGGCCAGCGCGTGAGTAGATAGAGATTAACATGTGGGTGTTGGGCACGTCGCGGCTTGAGGAAAGGTTTTATAGATGTTTTCCACTTTGTTGACAAAAAAGGTGGCGAGAGCCTCACAGTGCTCATCTGACGTGATCAAGGGCATTGCAGATACACCTGCTGATTTAAGATCTTTGAGCATATAGAAAATACTCTTGGTGGGGTTCCTGCTGCTCCTAATCTGACCAGCAAAGTAGGCTGCCTGTTCGGACTGAATAGCCCTATGGTATTTTTTAATGGCTGCCTGATAGCACCCCTTCCGGATCGGATTGTAATCCTCCTCTGCAAGCTCGCTCCAGCCTCTTACATGCTTTACGCATGGTGCAAGTTTGTCATTATACCAGGGACTGGATTTAGTGTTGCGACATTTAGACCATTTTGCATCCAGTGAGTGGAGGAAGCAATCGGACAGTGTACGCAGTGTCTGGATCATCTGACAGACTGGACATGCTCTCATAAGGATGGCAAGAAGGTGATCAATATCCAATTTATGCCATGGGTGTTTATAAGCGAGGTTGTGGACCACCCTCCGTGGGGGTTCAACCCCTGAGAGTGTCATAGGAACCAAATAGAGGTCATACCAGCTCATAGGAATGGGGTAGCAACTAAGATGAGGAAGATTAGAGAAGACCTGATCTAGCAAATGGTCGGCAGAGTGGGTAGGGCCATGAACGATTTGGAGCAGCTGACAAGCTGCTAGATCCGTGGAAAAATTACCAGCTTCTGAATCGTGGGAATTTTCAAGGTGCGGGTTCAGGTCGCCAATGACGCCGAAATTGGCAGATCTCATAACTAGAGAACTGACACTCAATTAATGCAGCCGTAAACTCCTACAAAAGTCTTGGCAGACTGTAAACCAGTAGGCCGGACAGGGTGAAGTTAGCGTTAAAAGAAATCTCAAAGCGCCCACATTCGCAGCCCACAAGTGATTCTTTAACAAAAGTGCAGGTGTAGTGGGATTTAAAAACAACTGCAATACCACCCCCTCTAGCCTCTCTATTGAGAGTCACAATACTATAGCCTGGGGGAGTGCAAGACCTGGCTCATCCATCATGTCTGCTGACAACCATGTCTCCGTCAAAAAGAGGACATGGAGAGACTCATCCATTAACAAGTCATAAACATCAGGAAAATGCTTGGCTAGGGAAAGACAGTTAAGGCTCAATAGTTTAATAGTTGGCCCAGCACAAGGAAGCGAAGTGGGAGGTGACCGATTACTTGCACAAGAGTTGAAACCACAGGTCCTGCAGCAGAACGGGCCATCCAGTAAGTAACTCCCAGACACGTCTGCACCCTACCAGAGACAACAACAACAACAGCAGCAGCAATATCAATAGCAGTCGTCTATGGAGTATTCACAGGGAGGGGTTCCCAACAACAATAACGGGTAGCACCAAACAAGGTGATGGGAAAGGTGTCCCCGGCACCAAACAGTAAGGCCTCCCTCCCCCACTTCCCTGCCCACTCAACACCTGTCAGGGGAAGGCTGCAGTACTTCCACATTGCACGTCAGCGGAACTTCTCAGATGCCTGTGTAGTGGACATAGTTTAGCAGGGTAACTGTCTAGAACTTGGCATGACACCCCCAAATAACCTCCCACGCAAACATATCCTCAGGGGGTAATATCTTCACCTTCTGCAAGAAGAGGTTCGCTTCTCCACAACCTAGGATTGACAAAAACTCAGTTTAGTCCTGTTTGCAAGCAATTCAAATCCAGCCCTTTCTAGGAGCAGTTTGCAATGCACAGACAGGCAAAGCCTACCCAAGCCCACAAAGGGTGGCAGACTTTGGTCAGCGTGTACCTCTTTTTCATAAACTTTGTCATCTCCCTATCAAGTAAGTAAAGTGCCTCTCAGGCATGATAGCTTCTTGTATTCTAATAAATCCTCATGCCCGGCTACATATGTGTCCAGTGCAACATGCCTAGCAATACAATTGAACTAAGTGGCCGGTCGGACTGAAAATCTGGTGTTGATAATGACAAATGCACATTGATCTCTGCAGTGGCGGAACAGCAACAACCTGTTGCGGGGCAGGACTTTCCTAACCAGATTCTGTAGCCTACCATTACGTGGATGCTTCCCAAGCCAGGTGAGGAGATCGTCTCAATCACAAAACAGTTCATAATCTGTGGACCCCTGCTCAACATACCCACCACATCAACTACCTCAAACTTGTAGTGGTTCACCTTGCTCTCAAGGTGTTCTTACCTCTCATTCAGGGGAAATTAGTCCTCATTTGGGTGGAAAACATGACTGTCCTTTACTACCTTCAGAAAACTGGGAGTCATACACTTGTTGCCCCTTTATCACATAGCCTAGTCGATCTGGTATTGGGCCATTCACCACATTATTCACCTAATAGCAGAATACTTTCTTGGAGTGGACAACAATCTTGCAGAACTAAGTAGGACTCATCAACCCTTCTATGAATGGGAACTCAACCTGCAAATATTTCAATAGTACTGACACTGCTGAGGCGCCCGCGATGTGGATCTGATTCCCACTCCCAAGAATGCCAAATGCCAAAACTTTGTCTCCAGGTGCTCACAACCTTAGTCTCTGGACAATGCACTATGGATGAACTCAGTGATATATGCCCATGCTTTTCCGCCTTTCCCGCTCTTTCCAGTAGTGGTGCAGGAAAAGGCAGACCTTGCAGACTCCCAACTTGCTGTCTCTCACCTTTGCAAGGCAGCCTTATTAGTCTGCCCTATTGGAGATGACTATCAGCCCCGGTGAGAAACATCCCAACTAACAGATCTTCTCACACAGTACCACAGTCGGATCAGACACCCAAAACACAAATAGCTCAATCTCGCAATATGGCACCTGGGGTCTTAGAATTTGGGTATTTTGGACTGCCACCAGAATGCATTGACATCCTGCAGGAAGCCCATAGACCTAGCATGCTTCGCTATGAAATGGAAACGCTTTCTACACCTAGAGCCGCTCAGAACACCTTTCCAATATCGTTGCATATTTGCTTCACCTGCAGAAAACAGGATTGGCTTAAACTTCCATATGTATCAATTTGACAGCAATCGGTGTTAATGCAAAACAGGGAACACTCTTGTTCCAATTTCCAGTGAGTAAAGCTTTAATGGAGGGCCTTAAAAGTCGTCCCTCAAAGAACACCACCAGCTCTTATATGGAACCTTAACATTGTGCTCATCAAGCTCATGGGTCCACCTTTTGACAACATGGCACTCAATTCAACTTCAATACATCCGCTGGAACATCGCTTTTCTTTTAGCAATAACCTCCTTAAATTGAGATACAGGCTTCCATGCTTCAAGAACCCCTCATACAAGTCCACAAAGACAGGGTTGTTTTAAGGATAAATCTGATGTTTCTCACTGAAGTGGTCGTGCAGTTCCACTTCAGACAACCATAGAGCCCCTGGTTTTCTTCCCACACCGGATTAAGTCTCAGAGAGCGCGCTACATAACCTCACTTGTGTTACATTGACAGAGCCGAACCATTCCAACTATTCATTGTCTTTGCAAAATCACATAAGGGAGCAGTCATATACAAAGCGGCTATCACGAGATGGATAGCTAAGTGCCTTCAAACCTGCTCCCACAAGGCTAAGAGAACCCTTCCTGTAAAACCCAGGGCTCTCTCTACACGGACACGGAAGAAGGCATTTATTTATTTTTCGAGTTTTGGATAGCGCAAACCTGACCCAAAGGTATTGGAGCGCTTTACATAGTTAGCACAGCAGCAACTGCACGAGTTAGATATGGAGTCAATAATAATACATAGGAACATAAATAAAAGAAGTATATGATAGACAGTAGGATATGTGGACAATATAGTTCTGAGGTAGTTATGGTAGGGTGTTGTGAAGGTTTGGAAAGTAGCTGCACCCTTTCCCCCGAAATTGTGATGCTCAGATTTATTTGGAGGGTGTTTGATAGAAAAACAGGCCAGTCAGATGGTTTGTGGGAGGGGGGGGGGGGGGGGGGGGGGGATTTAGGCATTTATTGAGAAGTTGTGTAAGTTTCATCCTGATGTGAGGGAATGATTGTCACGTAGAGCGATAGGCACCAAGTTCCAGATTCTTGGAGCGTTCCTAGAGAAGGAGCGGGTGCGAAATTTAAGACTTGGTTTCAGACATCTGTCTCATTTTCAAGCTAGCCACAGCTGCGGGTAGGTACTCCTTTTTAGTCTTTGCTAAGCATGTGAATCAACAGCAACACATGCTACAGACTGTAAATGTTACTTGCCCTGTAAGCATTATAGCGTGTAGTGCTGTAGATTTGCACACAACTGCCCACCTACCCAGACGCGGGACGATCTATTCAGATGTCTTCATCTTCTCACAATTTTCTCCAATGCTTTAGGCAATACACATGCATCAAAGACAGTATGTCAACACTCCATTTACTACTCTCTCCCGCTGTGTGGGAAAACAACCTAACATGAAGTTGATGGCCATGCGCCTTACTCCCTAAGTGAGGAATTATTACTCCTCAAGACTCGAAAGAGTTTGATGAAGAAAATCAACCTGCAAACGTCAAAGCTCAACACTAGATGGCAGGAGTATGCGAGGCATGTGAATCTATAGCACTACACACTACGAACATATGCTTACAGGGTAAGTAACATTAAAAATATACATACATATGTAATCCCCGTTATCTACTGTTGCTTCTACCCACCCCTGAACTTCTTTAAAAAAAAAAAAAAAAATGCCCTTACCTCTACCCACCGATCCATAGCATTCCTCTAGCTCCCTTTATTTCTACCCTTCAATAAATCCTATAGTCCCTTCCCTCGCTTTACATCTATCTACACTACCTTAACCTAACTACCCTGAACCCTTACCCATACACCCATACCATAACTCTTAAAAATGTTTTTTTTTTTTTTTTTTGGAACGACAGAATAATTACGGCATTTTAAAAAGAAAACCTACATGTTAAGGTACAACATGACAAAGTGCCAAAAAGGATCTGCATAATACTTAGCTGCATGGTAGAGTCCTGCAGAGTAAAGATCGGGGGTAAGGACTTGTACCTTTCAGAAGAGTGGTTCCTGGAAACTAGGACCAGACAGGTGTGCCCGTTAGCCCCTCCTCGCCCTACATGTAGAGAACTGTTCTGTTACAGAAAGATATAAAGTGATGGCGTGATTTAAATGGGCGGTGCATTTCTCAATGCAAATGACTCTGTTCATATTCCTAGAAAGTCCACAGTTAGCAAGGCCCCAAATGCTAATTGCCATACAAATATTTGGTGCAGTTTATGTTCTACTAAACTGTGCAGCCAACTACTGCCTATAGGTAATTTGGAGTGCAGATCCGGGGCAGAACTATTGGACTAGAAATGGTGGCACATAAAATGTTTTTAGAATTTTGTTTTGCACTGTGGCTCTCATCAAACCCCTAGAGCTTTCCTTTGAAACAGTGAAACTCGAATCTTAAAACTGACTTCTCTGAAATAAATCAACCTTTAAAATAAGTAGGATATTCTAGATTTCAAGGTTGACTGCAAAACTGCTGCCTAGTCTCACAGTGCCTGTAACTAAATGGTGTAAACCTTTAGAAATTGTTAGTTGGAAAAACGATATCTTCTCCTCACCTCATCAGTAGCATCTCAAATATAGTTCTATCATTTACTTCTAAACCTATGTTTCAAAAACTGGTCAGCTTGTTGCTAATTTTTGGTCCATGCAACACCAATTTCTTGCCAGGAGTGGTTGCACCTCCTCCTGTGATTCCACTGAAGCAGTTGTCCCTTCTTCCTCTTCGTTAAAGATTTCCCCAGAATCAATCAATTCAGGTTGGTGAAGCGCACTACTCACCCGTGAGGGTCTCAAGGTACTGGGGGAGGGAGTGCACAGCTCCGGTGGGGTCAGTCGAAGAACCAGGTCTTGAGGTCCTTCTTGGACTGGTGCAGTGTTGGGCTCCATCAGAGATGGAGATGGAGTTGGTTCCAGAACTTGGCTGCTAGGTAGGAGAAAGATCTGTTCCTGTGACAGCTTGGGATGGTGGCTAGGGAGAGGTCATTTGAGCGGCGGTTTCTCTTGGAGGCATGAAGGAGATTATGTTGTTGAGGTCTTGTGGTACGATGTTGTGGAGAGCCTTGTAAGTGTGTGTGAGCAGCTTGAACGTTATACTACTTTTGATGGGCAGCCGGTGAAGGTCACATATGGTGGGTGATGTGGTTGTGTCATGGGATATCAAGGAGGAGTCTGGCTGCGGCTTTCTGGATGGTCTGGAGTTTGCGGAGGAGTTTCTTTTTGCTTATTCCGGCTTAGAGGGCGCTGCTATAGTCCAGTCTGCTAGTGATGAAACATTGGCCCTTATTGTGACAATCATTTTTGAGGAAAGAATGCCACATAATTTCTTGCACATCACAAAATTGTTTGTGGGCGGGTTGTTCTATCTTCTCTTCTAATTCCAAGTAAAGGGTGGTGATTATTGTGCAGAATGGCTGTTCTGTGAGGTTCAGATCTTCTCCACCAACCATACCTCCGAAGACATCTTCTCAGTACCACTGAGAAATGCTTCAGTAAGATGTCAGTATATTTCTGGCCAAAGAAGCAGTTGAAAGTGGCCTTTTTTCACAAAAAAAGAACATGAATTAGTGTTTTGTGGTTCAAAAGAAGTGTCCCAAACAAGAGATCAGATCCACCCTTGACTTAAAACAACAAACACATGAAGGTGGAAGAGAAGTCACTTATCTATAATCCTAGTTGTCCTACAGGGGTATCTTCATTACTGTCATAAGCACCGCAGCTTCCTTCCCAGACAAAAGGGAGATTATCTTTCATGTTCGAGGCATGTGGGCTGCTGAATTCATATCTGTGCATAGATCGCCGCCTAGTGTTGGGTCCGGATGATTGCACATTGTTGTCCTGGAAGAGTCTTCGAAGTATCACGAGATAGGTGGCTCCTCCCCTGGACTACAGTGCGCATGGGCATCGCCTCCATCCCCAGATTGTTTTTTTCCGCCATTGGGTTCGGATGTGTTTCGGTTCCCTCTGTCGGAATCGATAATAGTTTAACTTTCTTAACTTGAGACCAAAAGGTCTTTAGGCTTGGCGTCGGTATCGTTTTTCGTTCGGGTTTGACTGTTCTTCAGCTCCGAACTCTTGCTGCCCTTCCGCGTGCTGTCGGCGCGGACGGGCCTACACGACGCTCCAGACATGGAACGAACCCCGTTCAAAAGGTGCCCGGTGTGCACCTCCAAGTATTCACACCTCGACGTGCACCCAGTGTGCAACAAATGTCTGTCGCCGGACCATGATGAGACCAGGTGTATGGCCTGTTCAAAGTTCCGGTGTAAGAAGACTCTCAAGCTTCGTCGGGCCGCTAGGCTCCAGGCCCAGTCATCAGCGCCCCCGCCAGACAACATCTTCGAAGAAGACGTTGGAGACGACAATGTCTTTCAAGTTTCGGACTCTAGCCCGGCGTCGGAGGAAGAAAACTACGACGCGGGAGACGAGGAGTTTGATGAAGTCGTCGGTGAGGTAGGGGACGACGATGGGGCCATTGCCACCGTGGAGGATAGCTCAGAGGAGGAGCATCCTCAAACTGACTCAGGGGTCAACCCCCATTATACGGCCCAGGTCGAGGGATCGCCTTCGGGCCTTACCCAAGACCTTGTTAATTGTCCCACAGCCTCGCCTACGGGCCCGGCCACGGACGTTTCTGATGTGCCACTCCCGTTAAAGAAAACGAAAGTGAAGCCATCGGGGTCCACACCAACGGTTTCAAAACCGAAAGTGAAAGTCGCTCTGGTGGGACAGAAGGCTCCAGAGGCCTCGAAGTCGAAGAAATTCAAAATGGCCGACAGCAAGAGCCACGCCAAGATGGCCGACCCGAAGACCCCGGTGTCGAAGGCGAAGACGACCGACGCGGCCGCGTCGGCGCCGAAGGTGGTCGAGGTCGATGAGCCGAGGAAGGCTCCAAACAAGCGTCAGGGCGACGCCGAAGCTCCGGCTTCGCCGACTCCGGCCGTCAAGGCCAAGGATGGTGATGTGTCGGCTCCGAAGACCGTGCCTTTCGCCGACCCGACTCCGGACTCAGGTAAATCGCTCGAGCAGGACGGCGCCGAAGGCTTTTGCTCCGAAGCATGGGGCCGGGGTGCCTTTGAAGGTGGTGTCAACGCCCAAGGCGTCCTTGGTGGTGCCGAAGCCTCGGCTCCAGCCACTCGCAGATGAGGAACGTCGAGAGGTTATCATCGACGCCAACACCGGGAAGCTCTCTCTCCTCAAACGGAAGATCACCTCGGAGCCGGTGTTGGAGCCTTATCGTATTCCACTCAAAAACAAGAAGGGCTCTGCGGGTACTTCTGCCACTATAGAGCCTGCATCTCCACATAATTTAGAACTTTCACCGACGCATTCAAACGCTGGGGAAGGTAACTGAGATGAAGAGGACGAGTACACTTATCCAGCATACTCGGATCCAGAGGAGGTGCATGAACCTTGGTCTGCCGGAGGCGACCCTGAGGACCCTCAGTCGGGTCATGAACCGCAGCTTTTTGCAGCAAAGACTTCTCCAACGGAGGACTCTGCAGCCTTCAACGCTCTGATTGAGAGGGCTGCAGCTAATCATGATGTTGACCTACATTCAGATCCTGTGGATGTCGACTTTTTGTTTGACACTTTCTCAGTGGCTGAGAAGTCAGTCAAGACATTGCCTATGCTAAAGGGAGTGCTGAAACATGCGCCAGAGGTTTTCAAGGAGCCCACTCGGGCGCGAGTCATCAATCCTCGTACTGATAAAAAATACAAGGCAGCGCCCTCGGATCCAACTTACATCAAGGGGCACTTGCCACTGGATTCTTTGGTGGTATCCAACGCACGTAAGCGGGCGAACTCGCAGACCACGGGTGACGCTCCTCCCCCAGACAAAGAGTCGAAAATATTTGAAGCCTCAGGGAAAAGAATTGCTGCGCAGGCAGCTAATATTTGGCGCATTTCAAACACGCAGGCCCTACTTGCACGCTACAATAGGGCGCATTATGACACCCTAGAAACACTTCTGCAGCACTTGCCTGATCAGTACAAGGAGGCTGGGGAGATGTTGATTCAGGAGGGGAAGCTGATCACCAACGCTTCCATCAAATGTGCGCTGGATGTGGCTGATACCGCCTCCAGGGCAATCAACACTAGCGTGTTGCTGAGGAGACCTGCATGGCTTAGAATTTCAGGATTCAAACCAGATATACAGACAACCATCCTGAACCAAACAGTTAATCCTGACCACCTGTTTGGCCCCGAGGTGGATGCGACACTTGAAAAAATGAAGTAAGACACGGACACCGCCAAGTCTATGGGGGCCCTCCAGTCTCCGCAGTTTCGGGGTGGTTCCTTTCGACGCTCCAATAAGAGGCCCCTCAAGGGGTCAGGCATCACAGTCCACACAGTATTACAAGACCAACACCCAGACCTCATACACCAACAAGGGTAGAGGTGGTTACAGGGGCAACAACGTTAAAGGCAGGGGACGTGGGAACAGCTCCAGGTCCTCCACCGCCAACAAACAGTGACGCCTTGTCACTGCCCCCCGACCACACAACACCGGTCGGGGGGAGGCTCCAGCAGTTCCTGCCCGCGTGGAAATCCATCACCACGGACAGGTGGGTCAAGTCTCTTATCCAGTACGGTTACTGTCTGGAACTTACTTCCACTCCACCAAACATCCCTCCAAGAAGCCGTCCTATGTCCGGCGAGCACTTGCACTTGTTGCAGCAGGAGGTTCAAGTCATGCTGCAAAAAGGGGCAATAGAGCTCGTCCCACTGCAAGAAAGGGGAACAGGAGTTTACTCTCTGTACTTTCTAATCCCCAAAAAGGACGGATCCCTAAGGCCCATACTGGACCTCATGCCCCTCAACTGGTACATTCTATCGGAGCACTTCCATATGCTCACGTTGCAGCAGGTCCTCCCCCTGCTTCAACAAGGGGACTTCCTGGATACGCTAGATCTAAAGGATGCGTATTTTCATATCCCCCTGCATCCTTCCCACAGGAAGTACCTCAGATTCACGATTCAAGACCAGCACTACCAGTTCAGGGTTCTGCCTTTCGGGGTCACCACAGCGCCAAGGGTCTTTACAAAGTGCCTGGCGACTGTGGCAGCGCATCTGCGACGCCAGAACGTCCACGTCTATCCCTATCTGGACGACTGGCTCATTCAGGCAAAGTCAGAACAACAGTGCGCCGACCACGTGTCCCGCACCATTCATCTCCTGCACGATCTGGGATTCTCGCTGAATTACCCGAAATCCCATCTCCAACCCGCCCATATACGGCAGTATCTGGGCGCAACAATCAACACTCTGGCAGCCACTGCGCAGCCAAATGCGGTGAGAATCGCCAGTATCCAAACGCTGATCCAACGATTCAGACCTCAACACTCGCTTCCAGCGAAAGTGTTCATGCAGTTGATAGGCATGATGGCCTCCTGCATCTCCATCGTCCCGCACGCGAGACTACATATGCGTCCGCTTCAGGAGTGCCTAGCACGTCAGTGGACTCAGGCTCATGGGCAACTGACAGACCTAGTGTTGGTGAGCGGTCGGGCATACAACTCTCTGCATTGGTGGAATCCACAAAACCTTTGCAAGGGCCGACCGTTCCAGGAGCCTGTGCCACAGATTATCCTGACAACGGACGCTTCTCTCCAGGGATGGGGAGCGCATGTACTCCACTACACAGTGCAGGGACTATGGACACTACAGCAAAGGAAGATGCACATCAACGTTTTGGAACTGATGGCAATCTTCATGGCCTTGAAGGCCTTCAAAGTACATCTGTGCAACAAGGTCGTGTTGATCCGGACGGACAACATGACGGCCATGTACTACATTCAGAAGCAGGGGGGCACACACTCTCCGCAGCTGTCTCATCTGGCTCAGAGCATGTGGAAGTGGGCCATTCAGAGGAACATCTTCCTCATGGCAGAGCATCTCCCGGGCAAGGACAACCAGATGGCGGACCTGCTCAGCAGGCACAGCCACCAAATGCACGAGTGGGAGATACACCCATCAGTACTCCAACCGTACTTCCAAAGGTGGGGTCATCCAGAGATCGACCTATTCACCACACAGGAGAACGCAAAATGCCAAAGCTTCGCCGCCAGGTTCCCACACCCGCAGTCGCAGGGCAATGCGATGTGGATGAACTGGTCAGGCAGATTTGCGTACGCTTTTCCCCCAGCACCTCTGATACCGCTGGTGGCACGCAAACTCAGGCAGCACTCGATGACTCTCATCCTGGTTGCTCCAACGTGGGCTCGCCAACCATGGTACACCACGTTTCTGGAACTCTCCGTGGTACCGCATCAAAGGCTTCATCTCACGCCCAGCCTTCTGACGCAGAGCCATGGCGACATTCAGCACCCAGATCCGCAACAGCTCAACCTGGCGATCTGGCTCCTGAAGTCCTAGAGTTTGGCTACCTCAACCTTCCCCCCCGATTGCATGGACATCATTCGGGAGGCAAGGAAGCCCACTACTAGAGCTTGTTATGCGGCTAAATGGAAGAGGTTTGTCATTTACTGTGTAAACCACAATATTGACCCGCTGGATGCTTCCATTCAGAACATCATTTGTTACCTGTTCCACCTGTACCAATGCAATTTGGCGTACTCTTCCATCCGCATTCACTTGTCTGCAATGGCAGCATACCTCCAGAATAGGCAACACCTATCACTTTTTAAGTCCCTGCTATTAAGGCTTTTCTGGAAGGACTCAAAAGAGTCATTCCACCACGGACACCACCAGCTCCGGAATGGAACCTCAATGTGGTTCTTACAAGGCTGATGGGTCCTCCCTTTGAGCCACTGCACTCTTGTGAGCTTCAGTTTCTGACTTGGAAGGTTGCTTTCTTAGTAGCAATTACATCGCTACGGAGGGTTAGCGAGTTGCAGGCGCTCACCATCCAGGAACCTTTCTTCCAAGTACACGCTAACAGGGTGGTACTCCGCACTAACCCTAAATTCTTACCCAAGGTTGTATCTCAATTCCACATGAACCAGACAATTGAGTTGCCAGTGTTTTTTCAAAACCCAGAGTCGCTGGCGGAGCGGATGCTCCACACCCTTGACGTTAAAAGAGCCTTGATGTACTACGTTGACAGGACAAAGGATTTTCGTAAGACCAAGCAACTTTTCGTTGCTTTTGCCTCACACCACAAGGGAAACGCTATCTCCAAAGCTGGGATCGCTAGGTGGATCGTGAAATGCATTCAGATCTGTTACGCTAAGGCTAAACGCACTCTCACAATTCCACCGAGAGCCCACTCCACCAGAAAGTTGGGGGCCTCTATGGCTTTCCTAGGTAACATTCCCTTAGAAGATATTTGTAGAGCAGCCACATGGTCTACCACACATACTTTCACTAAACATTACTGTGTAGACGTGCACTCCAAACAGCAGGCAGCTGTTGGTCAGGCTGTTCTCAAAACACTTTTTCTGACTGCTGCAGCTGGCACGGGCGGCCGCCAATAAGAGGGGGACTGCTATGTATTCTATGCACAGATATGAATTCAGCAGCCCACATGCCTCGAACTGCAAATGCTACTTACCAGTATGCATCTGTTCTTGGCATGTAGGGCTGCTGACATTCATATCGCCCACCCTCCTCCCCGGCGCCTGTAGCAGCTGCAGTATTCGTATATATATATATACATATGCTCATAGCATGGGCATCACTCACATACTTCACTCCATCTCTGCCAATGGCTAAAAACAATCTGGGGATGGAGGCGATGCCCATGCGCACTGTAGTCCAGGGGAGGAGCCACCTATCTCGTGATACTTCGAAGACTCTTCCAGGACAACAATGTGCAATCATCCGGACCCAACACTAGGCGGCGATCTATGCACAGATATGAATGTCAGCAGCCCTACATGCCAAGAACAGATGCATACTGGTAAGTAGCATTTGCATTAACCATGATCCTTCCGCTTCATAAAAAGGTCATGTCTCCACATCCACTTACACGGTTAGATAGATACTTATGGTGTGCTGTTCTTTAAAGGAGCAGTCATTTTCCAATTCTTACAGGTTTCAGACTTCTATGTCACTTTGTCCCTATTTCCTCTCAGCCTCCCTTCGATTCTTTTTAAAGTTAGTTAATTTTTTTTAGTAAATAACCGAAATTGGGCAATGTGGCCTTTATTAAGCTCTTATAGTATAAAAGCATATATACATACATTATATATATATATATATATATATATATATATCCCAAAATTTGCTCAGCAAATTAAATGGGGAACTACCTTAACCATTATGCAATGGGAACAATGTGAAGATTGAAGACACACCGGGGGCCAATCAGTGACATCTATATAACATGCAGGGTTGGTAGTTCCAGCAGTGAACGTTAAGTGCTTGCATTGGCCCGAGAAGGAGAGCGAATTCTCAAACGCGTCTGCCACAGTACTGCCATACGGTATGCGAAGCTGGCTGTCTTTCATTTAAATAAAGGATGTTCCTAACCTGCTTGGGAGTGCGGCTTTAATTTGCTGAGCAAACTTGGGGGATATATATATATATTTTTAAATGTATACTTTGAAAAACGTGCTCCAGCCTCGCACGCATGGGATGGACAATTCAGTGCTTTAGACTATTAATAAAGTTTCCCCTAATGGAAAACTATGATTACATATAAGTAACTATTATTTGGACAGCCTTAATTGGCCATGATAATCTGTCTTTGGTACTCTTTCAGTAGCTTTACATAGCTCGAGACAAGACTTGCAAGAGAACTTTAAAGCAGCACATTTGTGTCAGAGCAAATTATCTATACCTTACGGGAGATGCTCACTGCTCCTGTATATTGTCAACTAATGATTATGCACAGTTCTTTCTGACTCTCTCTCTCACGGATCAGATTGGAAGTACAGCAGTTGATTTGTAGATTAGTCATCCTAATGATGTGATTTAAAAAAGAGCAAATAAATTGACAGTGAGCCTGGTTGAAGTCAACAGCACAATTTCATACACAATTTCATACAACAAAAGACAGAGCAGCAAATCAAGAACAAGAGTAGTAGATAGGTAATAGCAACCTATGACAAGCCACCATCCAGCAAGCAACTACTCTCTCTATCCCCACTTCTAACTGCTCCAGGGTGGAAGATTAGGGTAAGGGAAGGTGATCTTTTATACATATTCCAGTGTGACAGAGCATAAATAACAAATACAAGTTGTGTACAACTTTGTTTCAAATCAATTCATCCTCGCATTTCTCCAGTAAACAGTCTATTCCCTTTGACTAGTGTCTTGAAGAATTTGACATCTTTCGTCTTCAGATCCCAGCTATAGCGAACTACCACGCCGCACCAATTTACACCTAGGATATTGATAGAGAAAGTTCAATCATGAGCGAGCACAGAGCTTGATACTTGCTTCAAAACAAGTGTGTGGAGGTGATGGCAGATAGTTGGCTTCATTAACAAATTAAATCTTGCCCAGCTTGTGGGGGCACTAAGTGTTAGTGATATAAGGCTTTGGTGGGGCCTTTGAAGGAAGATGGTCTACATTGTGGCAAATCATGGGCCAAGGGTATTCTAGTGGAAGGACACCAGGAAGGAAAAGAATTGTTATTATGAGGTGGAGCAGAAGGCTTTAAGGACAGGAAGGCTTTGAGTTTACAAGGACAGCGAGGTTTTATGTGTGGGAGGAGATGGTCTGTGCATGATGTCCAGACTATAAGTATTTATACACTAATGTGTAGGTCCATTGAAGGCTCATCTGATAACAAATGGCCAGTAGGCGTAAATCCTCGGCTAGAATGAGCTGACATCCAAGATAATGTCCCATAGACCTTCCAGAGGCATCCAAGAGGGGTGACTAGACATCTTGAATAAGGCTGGTTATGGTTTAGGAGGAGGAAGCCAGGAGCCTTTCTATGATGTGGCGTATTCGGGGCTTTGCTTGGTGGCTGTACAAAAGGGGCAATACCGGAGTGGAGCACAAACCATGCTATAAACAAGCATTAGCAATGCCAATCAGTCTTACTTTAAAGGAATTCTGTAGGGTAATGTGAAACTTACCAGAACTGACCCTTCTCTGCACGCCGTGAAACGCCGACTTCGCCGACGCCTTGACTGGGGAACTGCCACTCGTCCCTGCGGCCTCCCCGTGTCCCAGGAGGGATTGACCGCCGAGGCCTGCGCCAACATCTTGCAGCACCCGCTTCGCGGGTGCCGCTGCGCGGCGCTAAGGCGTGGGGTCGAGGCTGCAGGTCACCACCCAGCATCCATCACCGGGAGGAAGAAAGAACTGCGGAAGGTAACTGGGGGCGCGTGAGGCAGGGACTCCATTGACCAGGAGTCCCCGCGCTGCACAGGTGTGCACGGCCGCGCCCCCAGCAAGCCACGCCCCCGGCCGGCCAAGCTCCGATAAAGAGCGGATCTTCCCAACACACATTGGGATCGTCTTACTAGAACTGACCCTTCTCTGCACGCCGTGAAACGCCGACTTCGCCGACGCCTTGACTGGGGAACTGCCACTCGTCCCTGCGGCCTCCCCGTGTCCCAGGAGGGATTGACCGCCGAGGCCTGCGCCAACATCTTGCAGCACCCGCTTCGCGGGTGCCGCTGCGCGGCGCTAAGGCGTGGGGTCGAGGCTGCAGGTCACCACCCAGCATCCATCACCGGGAGGAAGAAAGAACTGCGGAAGGTAACTGGGGGGGCGTGAGGCAGGGACTCCATTGACCAGGAGTCCCCGCGCTGCACAGGTGTGCACGGCCGCGCCCCCAGCAAGCCACGCCCCCGGCCGCAACACCCCGCAACACCCCCAATAAATAGAGGGCGGCAACGCGTAGCGGGACGCCGAGCGAAGCCCGGGCAAAGGGCGGGCCCTCTGTGGCCCTCAGGGGCCAGAAGAGGCCGGGCTGGGCCAGCCCCCTAAAAATTGCCCCTCCAAAAGACATTGTTAACTGTTTCTCGGTACCCTGCCTGGCTCCTGGTCATTTTCATTGACACAAGTTTTAGCCGGCTGTTACAACCCAACACAGCACCCTCTGCAATGAGGAAAACCGCTAAGAAGACCAGGATGCCTACCTTAAGATCGAGTACAAAAGCCAAATCGGATCACCCACCACCTTTACCGACCCTAACTGCCATTGACAAAATGCTTAAGCAGACCATAGGAGCGGTTACTGATGCTATAGCTAACACCGAGAGAAGAATGTCTCTACCACTGGTAACCATCATCCAAGATACCCAGGAATCACTCTTTCACCTCTCAGAAGCCTCTGATAATTTGGTAGAGGAGACCTACACTAGCCGGCCCATAACCCCACCCTCCTTTGCTGACCTTCCTTGTGCCCAGGCGACCGCTGAAACCAGCAGGGATAGACCTGGTACACAATTAAGCACACAAACAACTACCATGGATGCCGATGCACTCCATGAGGAGAAAACGCCGCATAGGGATGGCCGTAAACAAGGGAGGAAAAAAGGTCATGCAAAGTCCAGCAACCATAATCTGATCACACCCATCAACCCATCGACACCGGGAATACCATGCTGGATAACCAACATGGTGGCGGATCTGAAATCTGACCTAGAGCATTCCATCACGGTGCTGCTAAAACCCCTCATAGCAAAAATAGACAGACTAACATCATTGGTTAACAACAAGGGGATAAGCCCGAAAATCCACCCCGGGCAGGAACGACATCCGACAAAATCTATGGTCCCTACTACAACAAGCCTACCAAAAGATAAGGCCTCTTTAGCACAAAATGGGGCTCCAAAACTCAACAACGTCAATAACACCAGTGTCCTGCAGAAAGGAGCTAAGGAAAAACAGAAGGCTGCCTCCACCCCACAAGCAAATAAAAACAAAAATCAAACGCCGAGCGGTAATAACAAACCTCTACCCGGCCCTTCACAAACGCTTGAAGAAAATAAGGCCTTAACCCCGAAGGCGGACCCTAAGACCTCCCGCACCTCTACCGCGACTACCACCAATGATAAGAAAACCGCTACACGCTTCAGGACAATCAACCTTCCCCCTGAGGCATTGCCATTTGTAGTGGTCCTCACAGGAGTCCCCCCATTAAAGGAGGGTCAAAGGGAAACACATATTGAATTAAAAAACAAATGTGCACAGTGGCTGCAAACACATAGGCCCCTGCCCCCAAACATCTATGGGGAAATCCTCTCAGTGAGAAGGGGCGAGTGGATCGGCAAAGGCACCAAGACCATCGCAGGGGACATCATCACAGTGAATTTCAGAGACATGGCAGCAGTCAACTTTATCTGCAACGCCCCCCCGGGTTACACCCGCTCACAAATTCACCCAGTCCATCTATCGTACTTTTACCCCCTGGCACCTCCAAGGCCGAGGCAGAACTTTAACCATAACAGAACACCGCACTTGAGTTTCCAATTTGGCCCACCCCAATGGCAAAGGCCAAATCCCGTATTCCCTGTTTTCCCTAACTATGACTCCTCACTAATGCAGTACGCCCATTGGAACAGGTTCAGCACACTTGAAGGGGTGGACTGACAGAGAATGGGCAGTTTTCCATCAAATATCCAATGCAGGTATGAGCCAATTCTTACACCACCAGGGGCGGAAGAAGGAGCAGCTTACGGAAAACTTGACTTTACGGGCCTTGCGCACACCACAGAAGGTAGGAGTATATCACTAAACAGTACCCAGGGCACAGGGGAGGGGACAAATCCCGTCAGAAGAATCGTCACCCCCCCCCGGGCCGCAATCAAGCCGGGCCGCCATACCTGCAAAGGGCAAACAGCCAAATCCATCGACAGGTGAAGGAAGAAGGACTCCCAAGGTAAAGATTTACGATAACCTATTAATAGCTACTTGGAACATCGCAGGGCTAGCGACTAAGTTTACATCTGAGGACTGGCTCAGCTACACAAGGAAATTCCATATCCTATGCCTCCAAGAGACCTGGGCCACCGAACCGCACGATTATAGCATGGAGGGCTATAAAAGCTTCTTTGTCCCTGCAAAAAAAGCTACCTCAGGGAGAGCGAGTGGGGGGCTCGCGATTTACGTCCATCTAGACATTAATGGTACCTGGACCAACACCAAATGGGACACACGTAACCTTCAGGTATTAAGGTTTACCTCATCAAGTTTATCATTCTTGCTAATGAACTGGTATAATACACCGGCCATAACGGAGAAGGGCGTAGCTACAAAAGAACTTGAAAACTGTTTGAACCTTTTATCTAAGACACCAAAACCCATGAATTTAATTCTAATGGGAGATTTTAACTCATCTCTGCGAAAATCTGTTACCCTCTAATAATGACTGGTCAAAATGCACGATCATGAAAGGCCCACACTTCACCCACTCACTAGAGGGTTGGGACCTAGAAAGACTAATGAAAAGGCACAACCTTACCCAAACCCTGGACCTTGCCATCTTAAATGAGAGAGGAGAACTTACTCCACTTTGCATTAGTTTCTCCTAATTTAAAAAGACTTATCAGTACAATCCTCATAGAGGCCAGTAGCTTCAGTGATCACAATCCGGTGATCATCGAAATGGAAGGTTTTCTCTTTGCAGCGGAAAAGAGACCGGTTATATTGGAAAGAGCAGTGGACCAGGGTAGAAGAATTAAATGGGCCAAAATTGATGGGAACTGTTTTTATAAAAAAACTCTTAAGTGAAGCCTCAGCAGCGATCGATAAATGTCTCGACCCCTGTGTAACTGGAGGTGCGGTGGTGAAGGCATTTGAAGAAATCGCGCAGGTTGTAAATAATTCCCTCCAAACCAAAGGTGGGAACAACAATATTTCCACAAACCCCCGCTGGTTCGATCCTAAATGCACTAAAGCGCTGAAAAACCTGAAGGTCAGTCTACACGCCCAACCAAGGGACAAAATAAAGGTGGCAAAAAACAGAGTCGAATACAAAAAAGCCGTGAAGGCACGAAAGCAGAGCCTACAAAACCAGGCTTGGGAAGATCTAAGGGATGCCGCAGAAAGAAAGGACTCTACTGCCTTCTGGAAAGTGATCAATGCCCCCTGCTTCCAGGATCAAGGGGCCCCAAAAATCATGAACACCATCTTGCCGGAGCAATGGCAGAAACATTTCCAGAGTTTATATAACCACCACTCAAATCAAGCACCCCAAGAGAAGTTATCGAAGGCCCATCAGCCCGCTAAACCAAATTTCACCTTAAAGGAGGTTGAACTAGGAATAACCGGACTGAGTAAAAATAAGGCGCCGGGCCCGGACGGAATACCACCAGACTTATTCCTAAGCAAACCAGATCTATGGGCTCCGTTACTCACGAGGGTGCTAAACGAGGCAGTGGAGGTAGGCCTCCCCCAGTCCTGGTCAACGGCGACCATAGTCCCTATCTATAAAAAAGGCAATCGGGACGACCCCCAATGTTATCGACCCATCTCACTCATCGACGTGACAGCTAAGGTCCTGGGTCGAGTCATCCTATCAAGATTGCAAGATTGGGCAGAGGAGCAACAAATTCTCTCCGAAATCCAATACGGCTTCAGGAAAGGCAGATCTACCACCGACCAATGCCTAAATTTATACCTCCTGATTGCAAAATACACCATCGCCGGGAGGGGGTCAATACATATGGGGTTTATGGACCTCTCAGCGGCCTTCGACCGCGTAAACAGGAGAAAGCTCTGGGCAATGCTAACGGATCTAGGTGTGGATCACTCACTAGTTGACACCTTACAAAACCTACATCGCAACACCTCAGCAAGCGTGAGATACAGCCAGGAAGGAAAAAAGACCAATCCCTTTACCTGCAATAGTGGAGTAAGGCAGGGATGCATCCTCGCCCCCTTCCTTTTTTCCATTTACATTAACGCACTGGAACAGGACCTTCTTAAACTTAAAGTTGACTCACCCCAAATCGGTCATCGAGCAGTACCCGTCCTACTTTACGCCGATGATGCGGTTTTGCTCTCAAGAACACCCCTGGGCTTGCAAAAACTAATTGACGGGTTTGTCAAATTCATGGACAAATTGGACCTGGCAACTAACCTTGAAAAGTCCTTCATTATGACATCTGGGAAACCCACAAAAGGATCTTTTACCTATAACATCGGGTCACATAAAATAGAACAGGTCAAGTCCTTTACATATCTGGGGGTGTTATTCGATCATGATCTATCGTTCAAACCCCTGATTGAAAAACATTCGACCAAATTGGCGGCCACAGTAGGAGCCATCATGGGGTATGGGCGGAGACTAGGGAAATGGTCCCCGGAACAAATCCTGACCCTATACAGATCCATCTGCTGCGCGAAAGTAAGTTATGGAGCGGAAGTGTGGGGCTTTTTGGGTAAAAAAGCTCAGCCACTCCAGACGGAAGAAAACAAATTCTTACGAAGAATCCTAAAAGTCCCACAGAGTGTTTCGGCCCACATCATACATGAAGAGCTGGGAGAACCCTTCCTGGAGGACAAAATCAAAATTAAACCTCTTCTGGCTTGGGTGAAGGTATGGACCAACCCTGAGGCGGCCCTAACCAGACAAATTATTGAGGATTGCCTCAAAAGAGACAAAGGCCATGTAATCCCCTGGCTGAAATTTGTTAAAGAGTCGTTAACAGAGATTGACTGTTCTAATTACTTTTTAGCCCCCGACTCTTTAACTCCGGAGTGTAAAACCTTGGTCAAAAAACTCTTCCTCACACAGCTGAAGTCAACAAGGGCAGAAAAGGAGAGGCTTAAACCCACCAATCTCTCTTATAATAATCTCACACCGAAGCAAGGCATGGAACCTTACTTAAGGGTCATGTACAATGCGCAGGATCGCTATCTCATAACCCGATTTAGATTCAACATGTTACACCACATCCTTGCAGTGCCATCTGGATTTACCCACACAGTGGAGGAGAAGGGTACCTGCGGCTGCGATCATAGATCTCCGCAGGATACCCTTCATTTTGTCTTACTGTGTCAATTCTACGCGACACCAAGACGCAAGTTCCTGGTGGGTATCCTAAAAGAGCTAAAATTCAAGCACGCGAAATTGGCGTTGAGATTCTTACAGGAAGCCGAGGACGCTTACACCCTATTCTGCACGACAAACTTCATCCGGATCGCAACTAGACTGAGGTCTACCAGAGACATTGTCCCTTAATGGAATTGGTTATTTAAATTTCTTAAAACTACCTTGGTCCTTCCATCAAGCATAAAACTTTTTTAAACTTCTTAAACTGAATATCATTAATATCGCTTTTTAACCTGTGTATGTATATTGTATCTGTGCTTTTATGGTGTCTTTTTAAGAACCGAATAAAGTTTATAAATAAAAAATAAATAAAATGTGAAGCATTGCAAGTTAACAAAATGGGAGTGAATATTTATTTGTGTGGAAGCAAAGAGCTGTAGAATAATATTTATGCATGTTAAAAGGTTAGGTGGCAGTTGTACTGTAAAGCCAGGCCTAAACAATTTTGTAGGTTACTAACTGCCCTTCACCCACCTATGCTGCTGCCAGAGAAAGATGCACATAAATGTAAATGTATAGGCATTTATATAGCGCACTACTTACCCGGAGGGTCCCAAGGCGCTTCGACCGCTGCGAAACCCTTCCTAGCTTCCCTGAGAGATGGTCCCTTAATGGGTATCTCCAGGGTGAGACCAGGCATCCCCGGCGGTCTGGTGGGGCCGTTAGTGAAGATGAGGCAAGCTAATGCCCAGAGTTGCCGAGTGTGATCGCTGATCAGAGTGGGCACCGAGGCGAGAGAATTATCGAGTCCGCTGACCCTGGTCCAGAAACCTGCCGCGCCGGGAATCGAACCCTGGTCCCGGGCCGTCCTCTGCTCTCGGGTCTGCCGCCTCTAACCAGTGAGCCACAACTATCAAGTTATCTGAGGCAGGTCTATCAAACATTTCCACAGCTCCACTAAAAGCATGTCTCAATGCTGCCTCAAGACTCCTCACTGGATCAAGGAAATTCGACCAGATCTCCCCACACCTGAAAGCACTAAACTGGTTACCTTACGAAGCCAGAATTCAACCTAAAATGGCATGTATTACCCACAAAGCGCTCCACTACAAAACACCAAGATATTTGGCCCAGAAAATTGAGCTATCAGGGGGAAGTAGACCTGCCAGGAGTGCCAAGGAGATGTTGCTGAGACCACCCATCTTCCGGAAGAAGAAAACATTTGCTAGAGCATTCTCAGGAGCAGCCCCCATAATCTGCAACTCACTCCCTCCAAACATTAGGAAAATTCCAAACACGGCAACTTTCAAGAGGGAAACTAAGATCTTCCTAATGAATAAATTCCTTCCTTAGGCAAGACAGTTAATCACTAGCACCGTGAAATAGATGTTTCCAAAACAGATCAACAATGTAAGTAAAGATATAGTCACCAGTTATACTGGGGATAACCTTTTACATTACTATACTACTCGAGACTCGTGGATGTAGAATGCACGGAAAAAGACATTCGTAACTATTTATATTGGAAGTCCCAATACACCTTGTACAGTAAGCAGTTCCAATAACAACTCCTATAGGTAACATTGAAGATATATAAGTTTGAGGCATATGAGCTGCAGATTACACACTATGCATAGATGGCCACCTAGTGTTGGGCCCGGATGTTTGCAGTTTGTTTTGTTGTAGAAAAGTCTTTGGAAGTCATAGGATAGGTGACTCCTCCTTTGGATGATACTGCGCATGGGCATCGGCTCCATTCCCAGATTGTTTTTTTCCGCCACCGGGCTTGGATGTGTTTCCGGAGCTCCGCGTTGGAACCGAATTTCCTTCGGCGCGCAATCCTGACCAACTTACAAAACTTAGTTTCGAATGCTTTTCCAGTCGACGCTACTCTTCAACATCGAGGATCTTGATTCCGGTCGTCGACGCCGGCCTTCAGGCCTAGCTAGTATGAGAGGAAGGGGTCCAAGACAAAAACAAATGGTTTAAACTTATTACAATTTGTATTCAATTAATTCAAAAAGCAAAGCTATTGGATGCAAAGGAGTTTAATTCGGATTTGCATGTACATCCTATTCAATGGTTGTAATTCATAATACATTTTATTATATACATCACAGGTTTAAATGTACGTGCCCACATTCACAACGGGGAGGGGTGAAGTGAGGGAAGTGTCAAGAATAGGGTAGGGGTAATCTGTATCATTCAGTGACAAGTCTTATTCTTAATTTAAAGACTACGTACATGTGGTCCTTTAGGCAAAAGGCCACATAAGAGGCTCAATAAGAGTCCAAAAGTATAACTAATAAACAAAGGCTTAACTCCGCTGGAGCCGTTAATGTCTTGCTTGGGATCGGAGTAGGTCATGGATTGCGTAGTCTACGTTTCGACCCGGAGTAACCGTAGGATAGTATTCCTTACAAAGTGGGTCTTCGTCAGGACAGAGAAGTTGTGGGTGGGCACCTCCTATCTCGAGGGGCGAGAGGGGCTGGATCAACAGAAGGTGATTGGTCCCGGATCAAATTGATAATGTTGAACTCTGGTCTCTGGAAGTTCTCAGGGAGTCTTGATAGCCCAGTAATTAGTTCTTAGGAGTGGTTGAATTGATCACTTATTTGATCCGGGACCAATCACCTTCTGTTGATCCAGCCCCTCTCGCCCCTCGAGATAGGAGGTGCCCACCCACAACTTCTCTTACTCCGGGTCGAAACGTAGACTACGCAATCCATGACCTACTCCGATCCCAAGCAAGACATTAACATCTCCAGCGGAGTTAGGCCTTTGTTTATTAGTTATACTTTTGGACTCTTATTGAGCCTCTTATGTGGCCTTTTACCTAAAGGACCACATGTACGCAGTCTTTAAATTAAGAATAAGACTTGTCACTGAATGATACAGATTACCCCTACCCTATCCTTGACACTTCCCTCACTTCACCCCTCCCGGTTGTGAATGTGAGCACGTACATTTAAACCTGTGATGTATATAATAAAATGTATTATGAATTACAACCCTTGAATAGGATGTACATGCAAATCCGAATTAAACTCTTTTGCATCCAATAGCTTTGCTTTTTGAATTAATTGAATACAAATTGTAATAAGTTTAAACCATTTGTTTTTGTCTTGGACCCCTTCCTCTCATACTGATAATTTACCCAGGTCCTTTAGACTTTAGTGGGTTTAACCCTGTTTTTCCTTAACGTATTCAGGCCTAGCTAGGCCTTGACTCCAGCTCATGGAAAGGACGCATTTAAAAAGTGTCCTCAATGTGGGTCGAAGTTTCCCCACACCGACCTTCATGAGGTGTGTAACCTCTGCCTCTCTCCGGAACACGAGGTGAAAGACTGTTCAGCTTGTGCCTCTTTCCGCTCCAAAAAGACTATCCGGGACCGAAGAGCGAGGACAACAATGGCTCAAAGATCTTCAGCTCCGATTCCGGACGAAATCTTCGAGGAAGGCGTCAACGTCCCAGAACAGCACGACTTCGACAGCAGCTCCGAGGCAGAAGATTCCGATGTCGAGGACATCACTCCAGCGCAGCGGGTCGTAAGTAAAACAGTCGACCCCGACCCTTCCTCGACACCAAGGCCCCGGTCACGCCCTCAGGCTCGGGTGTACACCGTCTCTCTGCTTCTACTGCCGCACCTTTGGGCCCGGCTAAGAAGCCAATTAAGCATTCAGGCGACTCGAGCTAGAGTCGACCTCCACACGGTGCCGGCACACATATACCTGCACCAAAAAAGACAACGGCACCGACATCCAAACCATCGGCGCTGAAACATACCACTACTCCTTCGGCACCGAAACCCAGGTCGGAACCAAGCAAACCCGCTTCGAATTCCAAAAAACCACCGGAACCAAAAGTCATCTGATCCAAAAACCATACCAGAACCGGAAAAATCCTCTGAACCGAAAAAAGCTTTGGAGCCGAAAAAGACTGCTGCTTTCCCAGGAAAAGACAGTCAAGAAACCAAAACAAGCCATTTCGGTGCCCAAGTCTTCCTCTGCACCAAAAGATCAACCCCCTTAAGAGGATTTACCCTAGCCAGACCCTGCTCAAAAGACTCTAGCTAAGGATCCAATCACTGGACACTTAATTTTGGCTTCAAAAAAGCGACGCTCCAGCTCCGCATTCAAAGAAGGACACTGCTACATCTTCCCCAAGACTGCCTTCCCCTTCTCTTTCGCCTTTACCATCACCACATCCTCCCATACCACAGCATTCCCCAGCATCCTCTATCATACCAGACAGGTATGATAGCTCTGATGATATGGGGGCTTAACCTACCTGATCCAGCCACGCACGCAGGATCCCCTGACCTGTGGGATGATTATACCACCCCAGATGTCCCAAATGTCCCTCAGGATGACATATACCCTTCAAGGCCTCCCCCCCCCCCCCCCCCCCCCCCCACCTCCCCCGGAGGACACTATAGAGTTTAATGAATTAATTCACGGGGCGGCACAATATCATGGGTTAGACATACATACAGACCCTGTTGAGGAAGACTTCCTAATGCATACATTTGATAACGCACAAAGGTACTCATCCATTTTACCGATGCTTAACGGAGTGATCAAGCATACCCCTGAAGTCTTCAAGAACCCAGACAGAACTCTGGTCATTAACCCTCGTATAGAGAAAAAATATAAAGCTGCCCCCTCAGACCCAGCATATATTAAAGGTCTAGTACCACTAGACTTACTTGTAGTTTCCAATGCACGCAAGAGAGCAAACTCACAAACATCAGTTGAGGCTGCACCACCAGATAAGGAGTCTAAGCTATTTGACGCATCAGGGAAAAGAACAGCGTCTCCAGCAGCAAACATTTGGCGTATCACCAATACACAGGCATTACTAGCCAGATATGACAGGGCACATTACGATGAGCTAGAGTCATTAATGAGGCACCTCCCTGACAAGTACAAGGATAGAGCAAACAAGCTTATCCAAGAGGGAAAAAACATCACAAACACCTCTATTCGGTGTGCCCTCGATGCAGCAGCGTTTTACTATGCAGACACGCCTGGCTATGTTTATCAGCGTTCAAACCTGAGGTACAAAGAGCCATTCTTAATCAACCCTTTGATGAGCAACACCTATTTGGACCCGAGGTAGATGTATCACTAGAGAAAATGAAAAAGGATACAGACACCGCCAAATCTATGGGAGCCCTGCAGTCTCAGGCTTCCAGAAGTTCATTTTGTCGCTCATCCTATCGAGGTGCCACCAGGGGATATACTTCAGACACAGCTTTTACCTCGTACAAAGCCCCTACACAGTCTACTTACAGCAAAGGCTACCAAAGGGGTGATCACAGGGGTAACAATAACAAAGGCAGAGGCAAAAATAACAACTCGCGCTCTGCCTCTACCCCTGCCCAAAGACTCCCTTCCCTTTCCCCTGTCCCATTCCACTACTGTCGGGGGAAGTCTCCAACAATACCTGCCACCCTGGGAAAACATCACATCAGACAGGTGGGTGCTTCAAATAATTCAATCCGGTTATTGTCTGGAACTAACATGTATTTCCCCCCCCCCCCCCCCCCCCCAAACCTACCACCCAAGCAATGTCCAATGTCACAGGAACATTTAACATTGCTCAGACAGGAGGTAATATCCCTCCTACGGAAACATGCAATAGAAATAGTTCCAGAGCATCAGAAAAACAAAGGAGTATATTCCCTATATTTCCTAATACCAAAGAAGGACGGATCTTTAAGACCCATCCTAGACCTCAGGCCTCTAAACATTTACATACAGTCGGATCATTTTCATATTGTCACACTCCAAGTCCTCCCATTACTGGTACTAGACGACTTCCTTGTCACTCTAGATCTCAAGGACGCCTACTTCCATATTCCGATCCACGCAGTGCACAGAAAATATCTCAGATTTGTGCTAGACGGACAACACTCCTGTTCAAAGTGCTCCCATTCGGAGTCCCCACAGCGCCAAGGGTGTTTAAAAAATGCCTAGCAGTAGTAGCAGCACACTTAAGAAGACAACATATTCATGTCTTCCCATATCAGGACGACTGGCTCATAAAAGCCAGCTCACACTCACGCTACTATTGAACTGCTTCACGACTTGGGATTCACAGTAAATCACGTCAAATCGCATCTGCAACCCTCGCACATACAACAGTATCTCAGCGCTACAATAAACACCCAACTAACACTAGCTAATCCCTCTCCAGCCAGGATAACAAGTGTACAAACTCTCCTAACAAAATTCAAACCGCAACACTCGCTACCAGCTCGAGTGTTCATGCAGCTCATAGGGGTGATGGCATCTTGCATATTTGTAGTACCTCACGCAAGGCTGCAAATGCGTCCACTTCAAGAGTGTGTAGCACGCCAGTGGAACCAGGCTCAAGGTCAATTAACAGACCTAGTGTTGGTAGACGGTCGGACTCATCGTTCTCTGCAATGGTGGAACACCAAAAACCTTTCCAAAGGGCGGCCGTTTCTAGAGCCAGTTCCTCAAATAGTCATGACAGCGGACGCATCGCTCTCCGGCTGGGTAGCCAATCTACTGCATCACACCATGCAAGGCAGATGAACACCGCAACAAAAGCTACTCCACATCAACCACTTAGTGTTGCTAGCTGTGTTTCTGGCTCTCAAAGCATTTCAAACTCAAGTGTCACTCAAAGCTGTCTTAGTCCGCACAGACAATATGACAGCTATGTACTACATAAACAAACAAAGGGTGGGACGCACTCTCTGCATCTCTCTGTTAGCACAGCAGATATGGAGATGGGCTATACCGCTAAAGATCTTCCTCTTAGCCCAACACGTCCCAGGAGTAAAAAACACTATCGCAGATCTGCTGAGTCGACAAACACAGCAGATCCACGAGTGGGAACTTCATCCACAAGTTCTTCATCCATTCTTCCAAATGTGTGGACAACCTCAGATAGACCTCTTTGCCACCCACAAAACGCAAAATGCCCCAGCTTTGCCGCCAGATACCCACACCCATTGTCCAAAGGCAAGGCGCTATGGATGAACTGGTCAAAACTATTTGCGTACGCTTTTCCCCCTCTCCCACTACTTCCGTTAGTGGTACGCAAACTACAACAACATTCCCTGACGCTCATTCTAGTCGCCCCAACTTGCGCCAGACAACCGTGGTACACCACGCTGTTGCGAATGTCTGTAGTACCACACCAAAAACTAGACCTATCTCTACGCCTATTAACACAGAACCATGGAGAGATCAGACACCCGGACCCAGCTCAGCTGAACCTAGCGATCTGGCTCCTGAGGTCAGAGAGCGTGGGTACCTCAACCTTCCAAACAGAAAATCAGAGTAGGGGGAGAAGGAAGACTTGATCCGTTCAGCTTCCTTAGGTTCAATATCAAATAATCAAAAAAGAAGGATCACTTGTTCCAGCTAGTCCCAATTAAAAAACCATCATGCACGTGTAGAGTGTGGTAACTTAAGCGGTATATCTTGATTCTCTGCTGTTCTTGACACGGGTCTGCATAATCATAGGGTTTAATGGTTATGCATCCTCCACCCGGAGGGTTTACCCTTGGTTAAAAGCAGTAGTGATCAGTGACGTGAAGGTGTGAACTATAAAGATTAAAATCTCGTACGGCCAGAATGGTAATTTTATTCGTTCTGGATTCGAGATGTTAAAATTAGGTCAAGTGGGCCCAGGCCAAGAGTGGCAGAGTCAGCACAAGTGGTGCGAACGAGACCGAAGTAGGCCTCCTTGACTCACTGGGACCCTGATGAGGCACAATACAACACCAGGGAGGTACCTAGCGACCTACTAGGAGAAGGATTAATATATCATCTCCCTAATCGTCTGAGAATAGGCAACCAATAAAAAACCTATCTACACTCACAGAGATGCCGAGGTCTCTATACACCCTGCACTTTGGTCCTGATGAGAGCCCACTTGACCTAACCGGCAGCGAAGGACTGAAACATGTCGACCTTCAATATTCACTAAAAAGAGTGTGTGAGAGTCCTAACTCACACTCAATCACACAACTTAATTTTAAAATCTCGAATCCAGAACGAATAAAATTAACATTCTGGCCATACGAGATTTTAACCTTTATAGTTCACACCTTCACGTCACTGGTCACTGATCACTACTGCTTTTAACCAAGGGTAAAACCTCCGGGTGGAGTATGTATAACCATTAAGCCCTATGATTATGCAGACATGTGTCAAGAACAGCGGAGAATCAAGATATACCGCTTAAGTTACCACACTACACGTGCATGAGGGTTTTTTAATTGGGACTAGCTGGAACGAAACCTGCATACCTTGGTTATGCAGGACAAGTGATCCTTCTCTTTTGATTATTTGATACCTCAACCTTCCTCCAGAATGCATGAACATCATTAAAGAAGCTAGACGTCCCACTACTAGAGCATGTTATGCTGCTAAGTGGAAACCTTTGTCATATACTGCCAAAACAACCAAGTAAATCCTGTAGACGTGTCTATTCAATACATGATAGGATATCTATTACACCTTCAAAAGTGTAATTTAGCCTACACGTCTATCAGACTACACCTCGCTGCCATTGCAGTATACTTACAAAATAGACAACGTCTTTTTTTTTTTTTTTTTAGATTACCAGCTATTAAAGCTTTTATGGAAGGACTCAAAAGAATAATTCCTCCGAGAGCGCCACCGGCACCAGTGTGGAACCTAAACATTGTTCTTACAAGATTAATGGGTCCTCCCTTCGAACCATTACATAAATGTGAATTGCAATTCCTAACCTGGAAAGTAGCTTTCCTAGTAGCAATTACTTTAAAGAAGGGTTAGTGAACTACAAGCATTGACCATTCAAGAACCTTTTTTGCAAATGCATCATAACAAAGTAGTTCTTCGTACTAATCCTAAATTCCTTCCTAAACTCATTTCACCATTCCATCTAAATCAATCACTTGAGCTGCTCGTATTTTTCTCACAGCCTCAAACAGTCCTAGAAAGAGCTCTACACACCTTAGATGTCAAAAGAGCACTGCTGTACTATATCGAAAGGACACAAACTTTTCGTAAAACAAAACAACTTTTTGTGTCTTTTTCACCGCCACATAAGGGCAACCCCATATCAAAATCAGGGATCGCCAGATGGATTGTTAAATGCATACAAATATGTTACCAAAAAGCAAAACGTATGTTAACAATTCCTCCAAAAGCCCACCCAACAAGAAAGATGGGGCTTAAATTGCATTCTTAGGTAACATTCTCTTAGATGACATATGCAGAGCAGCTACATGGCTTACACCGCACACATTCACAAAGCATTACTGTGTAGATGTGCAAACTAAACAAGCCACTGTGGGCCAGGCTGTACTAAAAACACTATTTAAAAAAACTGCAACAGATACTGGTGGTCGCCGCTAAGTGTGGGTACTGCTATACAATCTATGCATAGTGTGTAATCTGCAGCTCATATGCCTCTAACGGAAAATGCTACTTACCAGTATGCATCTGTTCTTGGCATGTAGAGCTGCAGAGTTACACACGCCGACCCGCCTCCCCGGCTACCTTTATCTGTTCCAGTATTATCTTAATTAGATACAAATCACATGGACATCACTACCTCTTGTACAGCTCCATCACTTCCCTAATGGCGAAAAACAATCTGGGGATGGAGCTGATGCCCATGCGCAGTATCATCCAAAGGAGGAGTCGCCTATCCCGTGACTTCCCAAGACTTTTCTACAACAAAACAAACTGCAAACATCCGGGCCCAACACTAGGTGGCCATCTATGCATGGTGTGTAACTCTGCAACTCTACATGCCAAGAACAGATGCATACTGGTAAGTAGCATTTTCCTTCTTATATAAGTCTGTTATTTCTGACTTCTAGCTGTATCCTAAATCGTGTCACTGTATATATTTATGCTAATACTGTATAGCTGCATACCTAACCTACCTCATATCCATGTAAAACTTTCTACTATACAAGATGTATCTCTAACCTACCTCATGTAAATGTGAAGCCCTCTGATACCCAAGGGTCACGTTTGCGCTATATAAAACTCTTTAAATAAATTTAAAAAATAAATGTGTGCCGCTAAAAATTCAACCTCAGCCAGCTGGATAAATAAAATGATCGCAACTGCAGTGGAGGGCAAGTTCGTTTATTTTGTGGATGCACACAACTTCTTCCCCATCAAAACATGTCCTGCTGGCTCTGAACATGTGGACGGAGCCAAATCCCACCTCTACTGATCCTCACATGATTTTCTGGTAACCGCTGTGCTGTCAGTCCAGACCATAAAAACAGACTTGGAGTTGACAGCAAAAGTAAAATGTAAAACATACATTTTCAATCATGAAAAACTAAGCTCAGATTGGGAATTGAAAAACGGGTTTATCAGGCAAAAAATGAATAAATACGACAGGTGTTTTGCCCAGAAAGCCACCTGTGATAGTAGGAGAAATACAAATAAAATGGTAGTTCCGAAATTTCTTTTGAAAAGCTTTCAGGGTTTTGCTAATTCAATCTTAAGGGATTTCTGGAGTCAAAGTTGGGGCAGGAAAACGATAGTGGAATTGGCCTAATGTTTTTATGTCAGTGTTCTGGTATGTAGATGTTACGTGCCTCTCGAAGTTTGGGTAAGAACAATTTTGCTATCAAAATTATCGCTCAAATAACACTTAAAAAGGCGGGGCGTTGTCACTGGTTAATTGGAAGAGTTTAGAGCGGTTTGCCGCTGGTATCCTGGGGGCTTGGTGTTGATGCACTCCAACTGAATAACTAAGTTACTCCTTAGCGAGCAGTCAAGGCTGTTTTCAGGGCAAGGACGGGGTTAGATACACTATGGCAGAATAAATAAGCACAGGCTACACATTGGCTTAATTGATTTAGGTTTGGAAAAGAAAAAGGAGCTTAATTTGTCAGATAATAAAAATAATATTTTAAACTAAGATTTACAAACAAATGTGGGTGCTAGCATTTTCTGGGTTTGAGGTGCATACTCCCAGCAATATATTAGCGCTAGGTACTATATTTCTGGTTTAACTGGCCCTTTCAGTAATGTTATGCTTTCAGATTGCAATCCTTTTCAAAAGCAGTTCTCTAAAGGAGTTGGGTGTGTAGGCAAGTGATGAAGATGTGGGTGGCTCTGGAGTCAACTCTGGTCCTGGGACAACCATGACTAACTAACACTGATGCGAAGATCACGGCAAAATATGTTGCCTCTAAAAATGTCTACCTGAACAGGAGCCAACTCTGCACCAAAAAGATTGCCTTTTCTTGAATGCTCTGTGGGAGGGCCTCTGGTGATTGGTCCAGGACATGTCCGGGATCGGCCTGGGTCTGGATATTTTGAGTTGCTCTCCATTTACCAATAGGAGTTGATACGACTGTCACACTGATGGAAGAGCAGGTATAGTCCAGGGAATAGAGACAGGGCAGTTCTTTAAGGAATTATGTCCTCCATCTTACCAGACCTTAAACGTTATGCAATCTGTTTAAAGGTGGTAGTAGAGAGAGCTTGACCAGGAATCACTAAGGATAAGCAGGTTCTATAAAATCAGTGATTTAGCCCTCCACAAAGATGTCGCTGAGGGATCAAAGGGCTATGGAATTCACGAGTGTACTGAAGCTAATTGCTGTGCCTCATGCTTGAGCTTCTGTTATAGTTCCTAAAGAAGAAGAGTTTGAATGGTAGTTAATTATGGCTGAAAAAGGAATACGTAGACAGACCTAAGGGCAGTACACACCCCAGGAGAGCACAATAAGGGAAGAGTCTCAATTAAGAGGACGGAATCCCATCACCCCCCGAAGTGGCATGCTCCATTTGGAATCTCTCCACACTAGTGCAGCCAAGGAGCTACAACTCCTTGCTAGTGTAAAGGAGGAGCTTGCAGATGTTTTAATGTAATTGAGGAATAGATCACCTAAAATTGATGAAGCATAAGGGAGTGTGGTGACAAAACGTAGCGCAGTGTATGTAATAGGTGCGTTATAAATTGACTACCAGGAGAGAAAGAAGATTTATTAGGTATCCAGTGGTGTCAAGGGTTAAAAAGCAGTAGAGGCGCGATCTGAATAAATGCACGAGCGCGCTAGTGAGAAGGACCTTCTCACTAATGTCCTCTTAATTGAGACTCTTCCCTTATTGTGCTCTCCTGGGGTGTGTACTGCCCTTACGTCTGTCTATATATCTTTTGTCTGAGACCCGCAGATTCTTTGTTGTTGTTGAATATGGCTTGGGGATTCATCCGCGCAGGTCTGTAAACTTCCCTCAGACCCTTTTTTCTCACCTGGTAATATATTGAAAAAGGAATACAACAGAAGGTTTCTCAGGGTAAGCTTGCTTTTTTTGCACCCGAAGTGGTGGCTGCGAATTGGGTGCATCATGAGGAGTGTGATGTCATTGAGCGATACAGGATTGCACTTTCTCTCTCATTAAGAATCCTGGATGGAAGTATTAAGAGGCTTTCAAAAAAAGATAGTGGATTGAGATGAGGATGGTCTTAGTAGAGAAGGTAAGAGTGTCATTGTACAACATAAGGGCTTTATTCCAGACATGATCTGCAGGGTGATTCTTCATGCAATGTCCTCATCCTAAACAGCAACTCTGATCGTAGCATTCCAGACTAGATACACACTATGTGGCATGCAATTGCTAGGTTGATCTGAATGTAATGCACTAAAACACAGTAGGATACCATGTGCATTTAACTCAATGCTGCAACAGTGAAAAAGTTACAAATAGAGGTATTAAAAAAGCACTATCCCTGGACCCAATAGGCTTAAGAACATAATAGCTATGGTTCCAAAATTGGGACAACCGGGAGACAGTAGAATTGGACTTTATGCTGAGGGCATGATGGTCAACTGCCTCTTGACCTTCTAAGGCTAAACATTAGGGATAGAGGCACTCTAAAAATACAGAACAGTGCAAGCTTCCCAATCTCTGTTAGCAGTTCATGGTGCAGAGACACCAGGTTAATTTTCCTCTGCTCCTCCTTTGTAACTGGGCTGAGGCAATATCTTGGCTCCTGGGAATCAGTTAATGTCTTTAAGGTTTGACAGCCCAGTAGCGGATCAGGACAGCGCCCTGTGGCAGGCACAGTACAGCTTCTCATGCAGATAGGTTGCAAGGACGGTGTCAGAAAGAGCATACTTGTAGATCTGTATATCTGAGATGCACTTAGCCCGTAGACGCAAATTAAGTGCTATCTTGTGCAGCATGCACACTGGATCCAGATGGACCCAACCATTCACATGCCACACATCCCACACTAAATGCATACATCCTACATACGTGTGGCAGTAGACATCTGTTATGGGGACTTGGCAGATGTTTCATTAGGAAGACATGGTAGGCAGTCTCCACACCGGGATATAAATAAAGAATTGTGCCCCTGGAATAAAAATCACTCTCAACCACTACCAGTTGGTGCATTGCCTGATAGCATGGGTCGAGAGGGCAGTAGCCACCATGCCTTAAAATGGAGAAACACTTGGCAGCCATTCTGTGAACAAAGCACAGCTCACGTGACAACCAAAAGGACTTGAGTACCTCCTGTGGGCATGCCTGGTCATCAAACTCACTGGAGAAGAACACAAACCGCTCTGATATCCTTCGGGATCAAGTTTGCGCTATATAAAACTTTATAAATAAATAAATGCTAGTCCAGACAACTTTTCAGGGCAAGATTGTACAGCTTTACTATCAATTCAAATAACGAATGGCCTATCAATAAGTTCCTGCTAGGTAAAAGAATATGAGTTATTGCTGGCCGAGAGACTGTCTACAGTCCGATTGGGAAAACCTTTGAGAAAAACCTGCATTTCTACGAGACGTCCCTGCCTAGTCTTCCACAGTGAGGTCCAACCCTTGGTGAGCAGTGTCCCACTTACGAAGCTTAGTTTTTTATGGTCTGGTTTGAAAGTGCAGCAGTCGCCAGACAATTATGTGAGCATCATTAGAGATGTGGGGCTTGGGCTCATCCCACATGTTGGGAGTCAGGTGTACATGTTTTGATTGGGCAGAAAATGTTTACTTCTGCAAAAAAAAGTGCATGCCATCTAGTCAACTGGAATCATTTTATCTGGTTGCTTAAACTTGAGCTTTCAAGGGAAGGCGTATGACATTTGAATTCAATTAAAGTGTCTTAGATAACTAGACATTCTGATAGATACATCTGCCTGTTGATTTCTCACTTTTTTAATTAGTCCATGCGCAGCATTCCATGGAAACTTTTCTCCGTAGCTCTCCCACGTCGACGAGGACATCACAGTGGAACGTCTCCGCACGTGACTGCGTGACGTCATCGAAGCCATAAGACCTCGTCAGCGTGCTGATGTCCATTCCCTTTTTTCCACGCCGTCAACATGAAATTTTATTTTTCTAGGGCTCTCCATTTCTGGTGTTTCATTTTTGCAGGTTCCTGCTGAAATTGTAGCAGTGACATGGCTGCCCAGAAGAAATCCAGTTTTAAACCTTGCAGGGACTGTGGGTGTCATTTGTTTATCACAGACCCCTATGAAGCTTGTATTTGGTGCCTCTCGTCAGACCACAACGTCGAAGGGTGTTCTTCATGCTGACTCATGAATCCGAAGGCCCTGAAAGAGAGGTAGGCCAAATTGTTTATGGCCATGGCAAAGAAACAAAAGCAGGGATTGCAAAGAACAAGATCCAAGTCGCCAACTCTGCATACCTCAATCATCAAGGAAGCACAACAAGAAGTGGCATCATTGATCGAGATGTAATTCGTCTAAGGATAAGTCACTGAAGTCGGGGGTCCCCGGAACTATGGCGTCACTGCAAGGATGAAGTCTCTCCTTCCCCTTCGCCTCAGGTGACTTCGGCACACTCTCTGGCTCCAAGAGTCTCTCCAGCATCCAAAGAAGCGATGACTATGCCGTCTGCCTCTCCAATACCGGCTCCTGTGTCGCCGGCGCCCCAACCAGAGCCAGTCAAATAGTTTCCTCGAGCTGTCTCTGAACCGGTGGTACCAGATCCGTACTCACCCTTTCCGGCTCCAGGTACGGATCCTTTGCATTTCTTGAATGCGATGTATGGCATGTTTGCCAGGACGGTTAACCCTGCTTTTGTGCCTATTAGCTCCAAGGGACCGCTTTCATTCAACCTTGGAGGTTTGCCGCCTCATCTTGCACAGGCACCATTCATGCTGATGACCCCGGGAAGTTGGCCTCTCCCGGTGCCGAGGTTCTCGACGCCGGTGCATTCCCTCAAGGGAAGAGCACAGTTGGAGTCTTCTCTGGCACTATCCAGCTCTGGTCAGTCACCCTCCACTAATCCTGTGGAGCCTCCATCGAAACCAGTCCCGAAGTCACTGGCGCCGTGCCTGTCGCTGCCGACACCAGTACCCAGTATGAAATCCCAAAGGGAGGCACAGAGACTGCTGGAGGAGGAAGGATTTCAGGAGCAGCAGGAAGAGGCTGAAGAGGGAGAAATTATTAACCCTATTCAGGAATTTGAGGGTCTACAGGAGGCTAGTGGTTTGAACACATCTGCGGAGTGCGAGCTCTCTTCACCGAACGGCCTTCCATTGCAAGAGGTTTCCTCATACCATTTCATTATAAGGAAGGCAGCTTATCTGCTGGACTTGCCTTTATCAACTGCAGAGCTAAAGTCAAATATTTTAACAGAGGTGCTTCCTTCTCCTTCTGCATCGGAACCTCTGCTTCCATTTAATGATGCTTTGACCAAGCCCATTTTAGAGGTTTGGTGGAAGCCAATGACTGCCCCAGATCAGTTGCAAGGCGATATAAGGTGGCGTCTGGTGATCCAGCTTCCTTTCCACACACCCATCTCCTGAGAGCTCTGAAGTCCAGGCATCATGCTCTACCTATCAGTCCACGGACTCTTTCCCAAACATGCCTGAAGATAGAGAATGGAGCAATCGGCTAATAAGGTGATTTCTTCAGCCAGTGTGGCTCTGAAATCCATAAATGCATTGTGCCTGCTGGGTCAATAAATCCATGCTCTGATGGATTCTGCAAGGAGGTGATCCCCAAGGACGCTTAGGGAATCACCTGAGGGCCATAGTACCTCTGATAGTACTTCAGGGTCATTTTGCAGAGGTACTATCGGACACGAAAGCTGCAGCCTGTCAAGTCATACATTCCGGGCTGGATACAGCTGACTGTTGCTAGAGTTATGGATCACTCTGTGGCAAACAGGAGGCATGCCTGGCTGAGGGGATCTGGGTTTTCATCAGATGTCCAGGCCACACTATTGGACTTGCCTTTTGATGTACTCGTCTCTTTAGTACCAAAGCAGACTCTGTGCTACAGCGCTTCAAGGATAGAGCCACAGCGAGATCGTTGGGTCTACAGTCCCAGCCCAGAGGTTTTGGATCTTGCAAACTTTGTGGGTTTGGCAAGACTGCTTCCGTTCGGGCCAGGCAGCAACAGCAGCAGGCGAACCTTCTGTAAAGGTTGTACAGAGGAAAGGGTAGAGGTCACCTGCGAGGCACAGCTCGGCAGCAAGTCTCCTCATCTCCCATTCCCCAAGTGGTACTACAGGGAAGCAGCTTTACATCCTCCATCCTGGAGCATGTTGGCCACGTGGGAGTTCGGGTGTCCCATTTTCTACAAAATTGAAGATCTAGTTCATCAGATCTCTGGATTTTGCATCTCGTTGAAAATGGGTATGCCCTTCTCTTCCAAGAGTTTCCCCCCCCCCCCCCCCCCCCCCCCCCCTCTCTTGTTGCTTCTGCAGTCGGAGGTTCTGTCTTTGCTACAGAAGGGTGCGATAGTGGTTGTACCGGAGCAGGAAAGGGGTCAGAGTTGCTAATTCCGATACTTCCTGATCCCCAAGAAGGATGGACGATTGAGGCCGATCCCAAACCTCAGGATCTTGAATTTTTACCTCGAGCAGGAGAAGGTCAAGATGTTGACCCTGGCTCAGGTTCTTCTGGCGCGGCAGCAGGAAGACTGGATGATGTCGATTGCAGGATGTGTATTTCCCGATCCCATCCTCAAGTCGCATCCGAAGTATCTCCGTTTTACGGTGGGATCTCAACACTACCAGTTTGCGGTCCTTGTGTTTGGTCTTACATCTACACAACAAGTCTTCACAAAGGTGATGACGGTGATAGCAACACATCTCAGAAGGTCAGGGATTCCTGTTTGCCCCTATCTGGACGACTGGCTTCTGGAAACTACTGTAAGTCGTGTCTTCCCACCTCCACTGAGGATTCTAGACATCCAGCCTATGGTTCCTATTTTTCAAAATGGAGCGGTTGTTCCAGTTTTGAAGGTCTTGTGCCTGCTCGGTCTGTTCGCTCCCTGCATACTGTTGGTCAACCATGCCTGCTGGCACATGAGAGCACTCCAGTGGTGCCTCCGCAGGCAGTGGTTTCAACACAACAGAGATCTCAAGGAGGTGGTCAGAATCTCCAGAGACTGCAGCGGAGCAGTTATGGTGGAGTGTTCTGGGCATCCTGTCTCAAAGGAAGCAGTTTCAACCTCCATCTCCAGTGGCCACAGTGAAAACGGATGCCTCCACTCTAGGATGGGGAGCTCATCTGGGGTATCTAGAGGTCAAAGGCCTTTGGTCTCCAGAGGAACGATTGTTTGATATCAATCTTCTAGAATTGCGAGGGGATACATTTGGCTCTCAAGGCCTTTCTTCCCTCCCTTTGCGGTCAGTCGGTTCAGGTCCTGACTGACAACACTACTGTGATGTGGTACATATACAAATAGGGAGGAATAGGGTTGTATTGTGTCTGCAGAGAAGCTCCGCAACTCTGGTCCTCTGCTCAGCACAATCAGATTTGTATGATTGTGAATCATCTGGCCGGAGTGCTGAATGGGTGTTTGTACTGTCTTAGTCAGCAGTACTAAGCCAATCACAAGTGGCGTCTTAATCGGTGGTGGTCCTTCTCCTTTTCAGGATGTGGGAGTTTCCTCTGTTTGATCTTGCCACTCACGAGAACGCGCACTGCCTGTCATTCTGCAGTCTCCAGTATCCGATGCGGGAAGCGTTGGGGGACGCGTTTCAGTTAGATTGTGGCTCACAGCTTCTTTACGCGTTTCCGCCCATACTCTTGATTCCTCAGATCCTGAGGAAGGTTCGCCAAGACCGTGCCCAAGTCGGATTGATCGCCCCACATTGGCCAAGAAGGATGTGGTACACAGACCTCCTTTACCTCTCATAGCACCCTCCGCTCAGTCTCCCTCTCAGGGCAGGCCTCCTCTCGTAGTAGCAGGGGCAGTTTCTACGCCCCCACCTCTAGAGCCTGCACCTACATGCCTGGAGATGAACGGCGCTACCTGAGCTCTTTCTCTGTCCTGCTGGATGTGGTGGATGTAGTTTTATTGGCCAGAAATCTGTCTATTCCGGTAGGTGGGCGAGGTTTGTAAAATGGTATGAGAGCGATTGATCCTTTACGAGCCCATTTGTCTGATATTCTCAGTTTCTCTTTCCTTAGCACAGCAGGGTTGTGTAGTAGCAATGGCCAAAGGCTACTTGTCGGCCTTTCTCTGCTTACCAGACCAACCCTCTTTATTTAAATCTCTTATAGTCATGAGGTTCTTCAAGGGCCTCATTAATAGGTTTCCTCCCACTCCCTTTATCATGCCTCAGTGGATTTAAATTTAGTTATTACTTTCTTAATGGGGTCTCCCTTTGAGGCCCTACATAGTAGTTCCTTGAGATTCCTGGCGTTTAAGACAATATTTCTGGTTGCCATTACTTCCGCCAGGAGCGTTAGTGAACTGCAGACCCTTAGCTCCCCCCATTTACCTCATGTCATGCAAATAAGAAGGTTCTTAGGACCAGAGCTACTTTCCTGCCCAAGGTGGTTACTCCCTTCCACCTAGGGCAATCTGTCACGTTACCCACATTCTATCCTCCCCCTTACCCTTCAAAGGAGGAGAGACTTCACCGCCTGGACCCTAAGAGGGCAGTCAGCTTCTTCCTGGACAGGACTAAAGACTTCAAGTTGGACGACCAACTCTTCATTGGTTACGTGTGCACAATGAAGGGCAAGTCTGTCCACAAGAGAACGCTGTCCATGTGGATCATCCCCTGCATCAAGATCTGCTACACCCTGGCCAAAAAGGAGCCTCCTGAAGGTATTCGATCTCATTCCACTAGATCTAAGTCTTCTTCGGGTTTAGCTAGAGCTGTCCCTTTTGTAGACCTCTGCAAGGCGGCAACTTGGGCCTCCCTCTGAACTTTCGCAAAGCATTATTGCTTAGACTGAGGTGATGAGGGACAGCCGCTTTGCACATTCTGTGCTGCAAGATTTTTCGGTATAAGTATGAAGGCACCCTTGTCCGAGAGCGGGACTGCCTGGGGATTCGATTCAAAAGGTGAGGAATCAGCAGGCAGATGTATCCATCTGAAGAACAAGTTACTTACCTTCGGTAACCCTTTTTCTGGTGGATTCAGTATCTGCCTGTGGATTACTCACTGACCCACCCGCCTCCCCGTTGATACCGAAAAACAATTGACATGTGTTTCATGCGTTTTCTTATGATATATTTGGAATGATGTGGTATTCATTACTAGGAAATGTCTGTTTTAACTTTCCAGTTTCTTTCGTAATTTCTGTATACTGTGTATACTTGTGGAAACGTAGTTGGTTCACCCATTCGCCTCGAAGGCACGGAAAGAATGTGTGGAACTGACGTCAGCATGCCAACGAGGTCTTCTTATGGCTCCGAACACGTCATGAGGAGTTTTGCGTGGAGCAGTTCTATTGAGACGTCCTTGTCAACATTTGAGAGCTATGGGGATAAGTTTCCGTGGAATGCTGCGCATGGGGTAATTAAAAAGGTGAGGATTCCACAGGCAGATACTGTATCCACCAGAAAAAAAAGTGTTACCCAAGGTAAGTAACTTGTTTATTTATGCTTTTCTCTGGCAGGGGCACAAATGGAAGGATGGCAGTCATTAACCTGATTAGCTTGCATGAATCTTTAGGTCTGGCTTGACAATGAAATTGTCACCTTACTTGTTAACCTACACAACTATTATTCAACAGTTTTTTCTTTCACACAAATACATATTCATTCCTATGCTATCTACTTATGCTTCAACTTACCATGCAACATTCCTTTAAAGCCAGGCCTATTGGCATTGCCATTGCTTGTTTTTCCCGTATTTGTTATTAGTCATGTGAGAGGTTTGTGGTCCATCTGGACCATAAATCCAGCTCCGTAAAATTATAGACTGCTGTGACCGAAAGTTTATTCCTGTTTGAGAACAGTCCCGTTCTGTTCTCCGAGTGGCCTACATCTGTAAATGAAACATAAAGTGATGCTTGCAGTGCATGGATTAATCTCAGCCACTGATAGTTTCTCGTGCTGCATTCCAGTCCATAATTGCCCCAAACTCACTACCACTGGACTCAAGCTGTACCTAAATGATTAGACCTAAATAGTTAAAAACGCGTCTGAAGTTGCATGTGATCCCATCTAGCGGGGAGCTAGCCAAACATTTTCATTTTGATCTTTCTACTGGAGCAAAACCTAGTCTGCTTTGCATATGTGTGGTCCCTGTCTAGAGCAACATATGGAGCAACAAACAGATTGGATGTAATATGTCCCTTCTGAATTACCAGTATTTGAGATAAATTCAAGCACTGCACCTATCACGTTTTTGCTTTCTACCTCTGAAGACAGTAAGATGCTCCTTCCAATCTGTTTTGACTGCTCCAACTCCCTTGCATTCATCTATAAAAGGCTGATCGTACAAGGACATTCTGTAGGGTTTTATTCTGGTCTTTAAAGGCCTTCTGATACTGCCAGTCCAGATAATCTTAATGAACTATTTCTTTAGCGGCAGACTTTTAAGGGGGCTACTAGATCCCCAGTAAAATACAAGGGTCTTTTCACATGGATTGTGGTAGTTCATCCCTGCCTGGACTTTAACTTCCAGAGTTTGAATCTTCCCTCTATCCACCTACCGACTAGTTTATTACTTGGTTGCTTTCATGGTCAGATTGGCCCACCTTAATACAACCAACAACCTTTGTAGGGCAGGATTTCTGGTGCTACTACTATTGTAGTGCCGTAAACAGCAATATCATCTAGGTAGGCCACACACACGGTCTCAGGGCCATTCAGAACACGGTTTGGCTTGCCGTTTAATTTGTTGAGTTCTACGTATGCCTTCTAAGTTTCTAAACTTTCCTTCAGTGCTCTTTACCCCCAAAGTAAACTAGTAGATTTTTGGCTGTGGTGAAGTCTTCACTTTTATTCAGGTGTCAGGGTGGTTTACCAATAGTCACTGTTCTCAATCAAGTGTCGACCTGTCCTGCATCTAATGTATTATTGAGCCTGAAAATAGGATTTAGCATTTGCCTTTTTGACAGCGTTAAAATGCTGTAGTCTACCAGGTGTCAGAGAAAATAGGTATTTTTATTTATTTAGCTCAGCTGTTTATAATTCACAAAGTCTGTGGCCAGCTTTCCCACCCTTGGGTTTCACGCTACTCCTCTTACAATGCCTTTTACTTTCGCTTCATATTTAATTGTAAATTGTATGTTCGAGGCAAGTGGGCTGCTAAATTCATATCTTAGCATTAGATCGCCACCTAGTGTTGGGTCCGGATGATCGCACATTGTTGTCCTGGAAGAGTCTTCGAAGTATCCTGAGATGGGTGGCTCCTCCCCTGGACTACAGTGCGCATGGGCATCGGCTCCATCCCCAGATTGTTTTTTTCCGCCATTGGGTTCGGATGCGGTCTCGACGTCTCTCCGTCGGAACCGAATAAACATCAATCTTAACGGCCAAAAGGCTTTGGGTTCTTTACGTCGGTATTGTTTGCGTACGGTCTCGAGTTCTTCCGTCTCTCGGAGCCGGAATCAGCGGAGTTTTTACTACTCTTCGGACATCGAGGCCTTCTCATCGCGACTCGACACCAAGTTCCCAACATGGAGCGGAGTCCGTTTAAGCTTTGTCCGCTCTGTGGGTCCAAATACCCACATATAGACGTGCACCCGGTCTGTAATAAATGCCTTTCGCCAGACCATGACGAAGGAAGTTGCAGGGCCTGTGCGAGTTTCAGGTCGAAGAAGACTCTCACGATTCGGCGCGCGGTGCGCCTTGTGGCCAAACAGGCGGCCCCGGATCCAGAAAACATATTCGACGACCAAAAAGAGGAGGACCAGAGCCATCATCTTCAAATCTCCCCGCCTGAGACGGAGGTCGAGGCTGATCCGGAATATGACGACGACGGAGTCGTGGGTCAAGGCCTTGAATACGTCGACGAGGTAGGAGACGACGATATGGTTTATGGGGCCGCGGAAGATAGCTCAGGGGACGAGCTATGCCCCGAAGTTGACGGACATCAGGAGAGGGTCGCGGGATCGCCTGTCGGCCTTACCCAAGACCCTGTAGCGCAAGCCACGGCCCCGCCTGATGGCCCGGCCACGGACATACTTGCTGCGCCGAGGGTTTCGAAACCGAAACTGAAAGCAACGGTCTCGACAGCACCTAAAATGGCCGACCCGAAACCGAAAGTTAAGGACTCAATCGTCCCTAAGATGGCGGTCGTAACAGCAAAAACAAATAAACCGGCAGCCTCATCGACTCCGTCGACCTCAGGTCCGCAGAAGTCGAAGAAACACGGCGATTCCACAGGGTCAAAATCGGCGCCGGAGGAGAGATCCTCTAAAAAGGGTGGCACGCACAAGACAAGCGCGCCGGCGCCGGCAAAGCCAGCCAAAGCAAGCGACACAGCCCCGGCTCCAACGGGGACATCTGCGCATCGCTCCAAGGACTCGGGGTCGGCGCCGTCCATCCCTCCAAAAGACCAACGGAACGTCGCATCCGAAGGCAAGGCCACCTCGTCGGTGCCAAAGACATCGGTCACCGACGCATCTCTCGTTGCTTCTTCACTACAAAGAATTAGGGAGAAGGCTTTTTCTTCGTCGACTCCAACGCCATCGACGCAGAAGGTGGCAGACTTCCCGGTCAAGCCCGCTAGTAAACTCCTCTTCCTTCTACCGCCAAAAGTGGTGCCGAAGGCCTTTTCATCGAAATCGACGCCAAAGAAGTCGGAATCTTCGACGGCAGGGGCATCTTCGGGTCAGGTGCTCGACCCAGAAGAGGATTCGGAGTGTTTCATAGACGCGGACACAGGGAAGTTAACCCTTTACAAAAGGAAAATCACTTCGCAGCCAGTGGAATCCTATGTCATCCCCCTAAAGAAGAAAAAGTTTCCACAGGACGCCTCAGGCCTCATGGAACCTATTCAGCCTCCTCTGGGAAGGAGCCCAACACCGTCTCCAGACCATTCTGAAAGTGAGGGCTATGGTGAAGACTAACAATACACGTTCCCAGTCAATGAACCTGATGCACAGCCAGATTCATATGATGCCATTGGGGACCAAGGCACCCAAGATGTGGGACAAGACCCACAGACTTTCAGTACACGTGCATCCCCTACAGAGGATTCTGCAGGTTTTCATGCACTCATTGAGAGGGCAGCTGCTAATCATGATGTGGACATGCATGCTGACCCAGTTGAGGAAGACTTTCTATTCGACACCTTTTCAGTTTCGGAAAGAACTGTAAAGACACTGCCTATGCTCAAAGGGGTCCTCAAGCATGCTGCGGACATCTTTAAAGAGCCTACCAGGGCGAGGGTGGTCAACCCACGTATTGAAAAAAAGTACAGACCAGCGCCTGCAGACCCTGCATACATTCGAGGACAGTTGCCGCTTGACTCCCTGGTGGTAGCAAACGCACGCAAAAGGGCCAACTCCCAAACAACGGGTGAAGCTCCTCCCCCGGATAAGGAGTCCAAAGTGCTAGAGGCAGGAGGCAAAAGAGTGGCTGCGCAGGCCGCCAATTTCTGGCGTATTGCAAATACACAGGCACTACTGGCACGTTATGATAGATCACATTACGACACACTAGAGCAGATTGTGGAACACCTGCCTCCGCAGTTTCAAGAGGGCACCAAAATGATTATACAAGAAGGACAACTGATCTCCAACGCGGCCATAAAGTGTGCACTTGATGCCGCGGACACGGCCGCTAGGGCCATTAACACCAGTGTCATGCTCAGAAGACAGGCTTGGCTCCGCATATCGGGGTTCAAACCTGACATTCAAACAACCATACTTAATCAGCCAGTCAATCCGGATAGACTGTTTGGTCCAGATGTTGACACCACCCTGGAAAAAATTAAAAAAGACACTGAAACTGCTAAATCTATGGGGGCCCTACAATCACAGCAGTTTCGTGGCAATAATTTTCGTCGCTCAGGTGCCCGTGGAGTCACCAGAGGACAGTTGGGTCAACAGTCACAGTTCCCTAGAGGTGGAGCACAATCCTCGTACCCCAAACAGAACAAGAGGGGCTACAGGGGAAACAGCAACAAAGGACGCGGCAAAGGAGGCAACAATTCACGCTCCTCTGCCACAAGCAGCCAGTGACTCTCTGTCACTGCCCCCCGACCACTTAACACCTGTCGGGGGGAGAATACAGCAGTTCCTGCCCGTCTGGATCAACATCACCACAGACAGGTGGGTGCGACAGCTTATCCAGTACGGTTATTGTCTAGAGTTAAAATCCACTCCACCCAACATTCCACCAAGGCAAAGACCTATGTCCGCAGAGCACTTGCACTTATTGCAGCAGGAAGTGTTGGTGATGCTGCAAAAAGGGGCAATCGAGCTCGTGCCAGTGGGGGAGGAAGGCACAGGGGTTTATTCCCTGTACTTCCTCATTCCAAAGAAGGACGGATCTCTCAGACCAATTCTGGATCTCCGTCCCCTCAATCTGTACATACTGTCAGAGCATTTCCACATGCTTACACTGCAACAGATTCTTCCTATGTTAAACAAAGGAGACTTCTTAGCAACCTTAGATCTCAAGGATGCTTATTTCCACATTCCGCTACATCCGTCCCACAGAAAGTACCTCAGGTTCACTATCCAGGGCACGCATTATCAGTTCAAAGTCCTACCCTTCGGAGTCACAACTGCCCCAAGGGTGTTTACCAAGTGTCTGGCGACAGTAGCAGCGCACCTCAGGAGGCAGAACATCCATGTCTACCCCTACCTCGACGACTGGCTCGTTCAAGCCAGGTCGGAACAGCAGTGCGCCGCGGACATGTCGACTACCATTCACCTCCTTCACGACCTGGGTTTCTCGTTGAATTACCCAAAATCACACCTTCAGCCGGCACATGTCCGGCAGTTTCTGGGTGCAACAATCAATACCCTGACGGCCAAGGCGCAACCAAACCAGGTCAGGATAGACGGCATACAGTCTTTAATCCAAAAGTTCAGACCGGGACACTCACTTCCAGCAAGAGTGTTCATGCAGTTGATAGGCATGATGGCCTCCTGCATCTTCATAGTCCCTCACGCACGGTTGCATATGCGCCCGCTCCAGGAGTGCTTAGCAAATCAGTGGACACAGGCTCAGGGACAATTAACAGACCTAGTGTTGGTTACCAGTCGGGCATACAACTCTCTGCATTGGTGGACTCCACACAACCTTTGCAAGGGCCGACTGTTCCAGGAGCCAGTGCCACAGGTTATCCTGACAACGGACGCATCTCTCCAGGGATGGGGAGCTCATCTGCTCACTTACACGGTGCAGGGACTATGGACGACGCAGCAGCAGAAGATGCACATCAACTATCTAGAACTGATGGCGATCTTCATGGCACTCAAGTCCTTCATTGTACATCTGTGCAACAAGGTGGTGTTAGTCCGGACGGACAACATGACCGCGATGTACTACATCCAAAAGCAGGGAGGCACCCACTCACCACAGCTGTCTCACCTGGCTCAGAGCATGTGGAAGTGGGCCATTCAGAGGAACATCTTCCTCATGGCAGAACACCTCCCAGGGAAGGACAATCAGATGGCGGATCTGCTCAGCAGATACAGTCATCAAATGCACGAGTGGGAGATACATCCATCGGTACTCCAGCCGTACTTCCAAAGGTGGGGTCGTCCAGACATAGACCTGTTCGCCACAAGGGAGAACGCAAAATGCCAAAGCTTCGCCGCCAGGTTCCCACACCCCCAATCGCAGGGCAATGCGATATGGATGAACTGGTCAGGCAAATTTGCTTACGCTTTACCCCCGACACCTCTGATACCACTGGTGGCGAGAAAACTAAGGCAACACTCGATGACACTCATCCTAGTTGCTCCAACGTGGGCGCGCCAAGCCTGGTACACCACGTTCCTCGAACTCTCAGTGGTGCCGCATCAAAGACTGCGCCTCACGCCCAGACTTCTGACGCAGAACCATGGAGAAATTCAGCATCCAGATCCGCAACAGCTCAACCTAGCGATCTGGCTCCTGAAGTCTTAGAGTTTGGATACCTCAACCTACCTCCTGAATGCATGAACATCATCAAGGAGGCGAGGAAGCCGTCAACCAGGGCATGCTATGCCGCAAAATGGAAACGTTTTGTCATTTACTGTGCAGACAATGACATAAACCCGCTAGATGCATCTATCCCTAACATCATTTGCTATCTGTTACACCTTTAGAAGTGCAAGCTAGCGTTCACTTCTATTCGGATACATCTATCCGCCATCGCAGCTTACCTTCAAAATAGGCAGCACCTCTCGGTCTTCAGGGTGCCTGCCATTAAAGCGTTTCTTGAAGGTTTGAAACGAGTCATTCCCCCAAGAACACCGCCAGCTCCGGTGTGGAACCTCAATGTGGTCCTCACCAGACTAATGGGACCACCATTTGAGCCAATGCACTCGTGTGAACTGCAGTTCCTAACGTGGAAAGTTGCTTTCCTAATTGCGATTACGTCACTAAGGCGTGTTAGTGAGCTGCAAGCGCTCACAATACAAGAGCCTTTCATTCAGATTCATCCAAATAGGGTAGTGCTACGTACTAACCCCAAATTCCTTCCAAAGGTGGTGTCACATTTTCATCTCAACCAAACTATCGATTTGCCGGCATTCTTCCAGAACCCACAAACGGTGGCAGAAAGAATGCTCAATACGTTAGACGTACGGAGGGCATTGATGTACTACATGGACAGGACACAACACTTTAGGAAGACGAAACAACTCTTTGTTGCCTTCTCACCACAACACAAAGGCAACCCAATTTCCAAAGCTGGAATAGCCAGATGGATTGTTAAGTGCATTCAAATCTGTTATCATAAAGCCAAGCGCACTTTAACAATACCCCCAAAAGCACACTCCACACGCAAGTTGGGGGCATCCATGGCTTTCCTAGGAAACATTCCTCTAGAGGACATTTGCAGAGCAGCCACGTGGATTACACCACATACCTTTACAAAACACTACTGTGTTGATGTACATTCCAAACAGCAAGCGGCTGTAGGGCAGGCTGTTCTCAAGACACTTTTTCAGGTTTCTGCAGCTGGCACGGGCAACCGCCGCTGATGGAGGGACTGCTATGTATTCTATGCTAAGATATGAATTTAGCAGCCCACATGCCTCGAACTGAATATGCTACTTACCAGTATGCATCTGTTCTTGGCATGTAGGGCTGCTAACATTCATATCGCCCACCCTCCTCCCCGGTGCCTGTCGCAGCTGCAGATATACTATTGTATTCAATCATCAGCATGGACATCCTTTACACTTTTCACTCCATCCTCTGCCACAATGGCGAAAAACAATCTGGGGATGGAGCCGATGCCCATGCGCACTGTAGTCCAGGGGAGGAGCCACCCATCTCAGGATACTTCGAAGACTCTTCCAGGACAACAATGTGCGATCATCCGGACCCAACACTAGGTGGCGATCTAATGCTAAGATATGAATGTTAGCAGCCCTACATGCCAAGAACAGATGCATACTGGTAAGTAGCATATTCATTATATAGCGCTTACTTCTGACGAGGTGTTAAAGCACGTTGTAGCAAGTAGCACGCTACTCCGGAACACAAGATTATAGGTTAATAGTAATTAGTTATTTTTGTTTTCTTTGTGCTTTAGTTGTCTTACAATTGTGCTCTTGATTTATTGTGCTTTTAGTAGATTTGAGCAGGGATAGAATGATGGGTATGGATTTGAAAGTGGCAGTAGTAAGTTGTGTTTTTTTGTAAATAGTGGTTGTGTTTGCCAGTTATCTGGGTGACCTCTAAAGAACGGAGGCCAATGTTTGAGAAAGAGGTTTTGGGGGTTTATAGTAGTCAGAAAGGTTTGGGATGAGTCCTAGAGGGGAGGGATGGAACACAGGTTGAAAGGGAAAAACCTGAATGTAACGTATACATGCATAGATATATTATGCATGTGACATTTGTTAAGGTTGTATTGGCTGGAGAAAACTACTCTTTACAGTTTAGTTTGAAAGCATGACACCTTGGGGTAAATTAACTCATCTCCTTGAAAATGTACTGCTCTTCGCACAATGTGCACAAAATTGATAAACATGCATAAAAGATCAGCTTATTTAAGAATGAATACATTTTATTTGGGTAATCACATAAAGCTACAACACAGCAAAAATGGGATATGGCAAGGAAATGTAGTTTTCCAGGAAAAAAACGACCTAAGAAGTAACGCTTTACTGGGAAGAAATGGATCCATATGACTCAGGTTTATTACATGGGCTCTCTGAATGCCCCCAGGCCTTCTGTCCCCTCCAGGAAGAGCAGGAGCAATCCCTGACTAAGCATACATTTCTACACTTCTGGCCCTGGGAGGTGTGTACAGGCACTGCAGTTACCTCACACGAGTACTTGCCTGGGCGCCTCTTAGGCTCCGCCGGCGCTGTCTTGCCTCCCTGTCTGGTGCACGTGTGCACATGTAAATATCATTTTCACGAAAGTTACTTGTAAGTTTAATATTACAAAATGTAAATGTCACAATAACGTGGAACACCATTTTATAACTTTAGCTGCTTGCTGCACAGCAGCTAGAAACATTCTCAGTTCAATGCAGCGCCAGAATATTCCACCTTTATGTTTTTACAGTTTCATCTATCTATCTCTCCATGTAACTTTTTCATGTCATACTGCAAAAACTGCAAACTAGCTCAACAATTGTACAAAACCTTTTTTTAAATGACCACATAGAAAAAAATAAGTGAATGAGAAATGTGTCACCGCCGTAAGGTTTGACAATACCCGTGTGGAATATTCATGTCTTTTGGATGTACCCTTCCACCCTCCACTCAAGTGCTTGCATTAATCTGTATGAGGACTCATTTGCAACCATAGATTTATCTGTCCATTACTGGTGCTCTTTCCTGCCCCTCGTGCATCGTGACCACCTCACTCCAGGTCATTCCAGACATTGTCTCCAGTCCTGAACTTTTCACTCACTAATCCATATTTCATTTTCAAGGTTTTATATAGCGCGAACAAGATCCTTACAGATATCAGAGCGCTTTACATAGAATGAGAAGACAAGAACAATGTAATATAGGGGAAAGAGAAACAGTTAAATAGTATTTACACAGTTTAGGTTCAAGTGAGTTTAGCCAGGAGGATCGATTTGACTTCCTTTTTGAAGGATGCAGTGGATGAGATAAGTCTTATTTCTGGAGGGAGGGCATTCCAAATCCCGGGGGCCATCCCTGAGAAGGATCGTTTGTAAGTTTTTGTCTTGTGGAATTTTTGTGGTTTCAGGAGGAGAGTTTGTGCGCTTCTTGTTGTTCTTGAGCCTCCTGACATTGTCAATTTCTGTGCGATGCAGCTAGGCGAATTGTGGTGTAAGGCCTTATGAGTCATGCACGCAATTTTCAGGTGTATTCTGGCTTCATAGGGTAACCAGTTCAGAGATTTTAAGTCGGGGGAGATGTGTGAGCGTCTTTTTGATCCAGTGATGAGTCTTGCTGCAGCATTGATAGAGACTCTTAGTGGTGCGGTTGTAGATAGGGGGAAGCCGCAGAGTGTGGTCCTTCCATAATATTTTGTTAGTGGAAGTTTAATGCATTTCATTGTGCTAGCCCAGTGAGTTCACTGTGGAGGCAACACAAGACTTAAGCACCAAGAATGCACTACTAGGCTATCACACAGAATGCCATGTCTGGAAACAATGCCCATAACAACCTGAAGGGGTGGTCACCCTAGTCTTGCTCTAATGTGGTAACGCTGCCTGTGTTAGCATATTTAATCCAGACCTATTGGTTTTTTGAGTGCTTGTTTTTGTTATCAGCAGGAACTTCATGTTTTTAGGTCTTGCCTAGAGACACCTTTAGATGTTTTGCAGTCCTCGTGTAGTTAAATTAAAATAAGAAGAAAATACACACATGCATAGACGGTATTTGGATTTGATCTCCTAATCCATCGGTCTCTAGTGGTCATTCACGGTTTGCATCCGCCCACAACAGCATGGAGAAATGGATCAGCCCGTTTCAGCCATTGTATTGTAGTATTTATATAGCTCTTAATTACCCCTATTGGGGGGGGCTAAAGCTCTTACCCACACACACACCTTCTGCATCTTCAAGGAAGTGTAGTTGGAAAAGTTTATTTTTTTTCAAACTAGATGGGACGTGTTTTTCTTCTGTTGTGTGTGAATAACTAGGGAGGTGCTGTTATCTTGGTACGGAGAGTATAAAGATAATGGAGTAAATGATGTTTGAGACAGACGTGCCAGGAAAAAATATGATGGCTGGTTGCACCAATTAGTTCTACAAATTCTTAGAAGTTGTGACTTTCTTTCTGGTCTCTTTATACGCTGCTTGCAGCAGAAGGGTGTCTACTTGAGTTAAGCTGGTGCAGCACGATAAGCCAGTTATAGGAGAGCCACCTCGATAACTCAAGGTACTGTCCTCTAATGTATGAGAAGGGTAGAGACCAGGGGGTTCAGAATGCATCTAAATCTGCAAGCATGAACTAGTAATACAGTTGTCCGTTTTACCAGCCGGGTGGTGGCTCTTGGGCACTAGGAGTAGCCACCCACTTAATTCTCAGCTGTTTACTAACGGGACTCCTCTTCTGCTGGAGAACCAGTAGTCCCGGAGAAGCTGATACTGGCAATCTGCAGAAGCGGGAATCCAAGTGAAGCTGATGGTAATGCACAGAAGCTATAATCTCAGAATTTCAGGTGTGGCTGTGGTGACCCAGTGGAGCTGGTAGTGAGTTTCCTGTAGAGTTATGATCCCACAAAGCTGATACTAGATATGGGTAAATATCTACACTAGAACTCGGACTCCGCATATGGAATGTAACTTTTGCAGTATCCCAACCTGGGCTCACACTCCGTTGGTCGTCATTGACCTCCTCCCGATTTGCAGTGAGTATTTACAGCATTTGTATTGCTTGGATGTCATATTTTTGTCTTGCCTAACCAATTGTAAAGTGCTCTGATACCCTACTAGGGTCAAGTCCGCGCTATATAAAACTTTATAAATAAATGAATATAAAGCTTAGAACGGTGACAAGGAACTCATGTGCTTTGGGAAGGATCGCACACTATTATGTAGGAGCACAGAGTTAGTGATGTTGTCAAACGTAAGGGTTATCATTGGTCATACTGTTTCCACTCATTACCCTGCATTTCCTAATCGTTTTTATACGTACTGCATTATTGTGCAGATTCCTTATTAAAGTTACTTTCATGTGCTCAAGTTATTGGGATTCTTCAAACCACTGGTAATATTGTCACGCTTAAGATACCAGTTATGCCGTCAAGAAGATGCATTTCAATGTAGAAACATATTATAACTGATATGTATAAATCCTATTCAGAGTACTTTTTTGTAAAAGAAACACCAAAAATAAGTGATCATGTGTCAATTTGTGGGGTGGGGGGGAGAAGAGTGTGGAAGTTTTGACTGGAAGTTGGGGCTACCTTCAGACGCTGCTTTCGTTTACTGCAGACTTGATAGTAACTGATCCACCAAAAATGGAACAAGAAGAACCAACTCGGAATGAAAAACCATTTTAAAAATATTTTTATTTAACTTTTAAAGAGTTGAAAACTATCACCAGACTGCATCAGTCACAAATGACATTAGGATACGTACCTAGAATTGACACAACGTTTGAGGAGAAATTAAATAATAGGTTACAGCTGTCAGAAAAATCAACAGATCAACTAATCAGAAATGCACAAAATAGGCCAAATACGTTTGAAGCGCTCAAGGCCGTTTCCCCTGCTTGTACTAGAAATACCCAGTTCTAGTTTTAAAATCTGGCAGAATAGAACCCACCACTCAGACTTCGTAGGCACTATGGAGTTAATCCAAGATCTTGAAATGCATAGTCGGGCAGTAGTAATTGCAATTGACAGGGCCGCAGTCTATCTAGGGCCACAGTCCGGTTTGTATGTCAGCATAATATCTTTAACAGTCGCCTGGAAATCGAGCCCCCCATACAAGAGCTGAGTAGTTGATTTAGGCTAGACTAGAAGTCCTCCCCCCTTGCCGGTAGAGTCCTAAAGAGGAGTTTTTTTCTCAGTTCTTCGGTTGGAGAGCTGGAACTAATACAGGGAGTCATTAAAATCCCTACATTTTTAGGTTGAACCTGGGCAGCGCATGCACTGCTCTGTGAGGCATGCTGTATTGAGGTAGGGACTTGAAGTTATGTTCGTTTTTTTTTATATAGAGCTAAATCACAAACAGGTCTCTAAGCGCTTCTAGAGAGAAAAGCAAAGCCTGTAGGCTGTCGTGTCAATGGTAGCGGAGGGAAAGGATAGTCAAACTGTATTCAAGGCCTCCTTAAAGAGGACGGTCTTGAGTTGCTTCTTGAAAGGGAGAAGTGTCAGTTCCATACGAAGGTAGTCCGGCAGCTGATTCCAAAACTGTGGAAGAAGGACAGAGAAAGCTCTGCCCCCTTTGGAAACCGTTTCGCAACGTGGGATAGACAGGTGGCGGGCCTGTGAGGATCTCAGTGTACGGCCTGGAACATAGTTCTTGAGACGGTCTTTAATATATGTAGGGGCATTTCCATAGATTGCTGTATGGGCAATACAAAGGCCTCCTAATTTTCACTTTGTTTAATGGGGAGCCAGTGTAGCTTACATAGGAGGGGGGTGGCGTGAGCACTGCTGGGGAGCCTGAATATCATCCTGGCTACGTCGTTCAGCACCACTTGTAGTTTATGGATGAGGTTTTGGGTGAGGCTGATGTAAACTGGCTGTTCAATGGTCAAAAGGTTTAGTAGTCCATCCATAGTACTGCCTGGTTTCATTTTGTAACCTCCCATTGCGACGCCCCCTGTTACATGTGTTGTTACTTGGTAGGCTTTAATTACAGCCTCCGAGCACTATTTTCTCAGATAGTTATGACCTGCCTGCTGTTGCAGACAGGGCACCTCTCTCAACGCTTTAAAAAAAAAATGTATAGCACACATTTGCAATGCAATAGGTCTTGCATTTGCGAGAGTTTGAGTTTTGGGCATTGTAAATGACAACGACTTTTATTTATAGGTTTTAAAAACAAATAAAAGGCATTGTCTTTTACAATGCAATAGCTCAAACTCTTGTAAATGCGAGACCTATTGCATTGCAAATGCTTATTTGTACTGGCATTGGTAATGTGTAGGCTGTTTTGAAATTCTTCCACTTTGCTTCCTGCCACTTTTGTATATGTAGCATTTTCACTAGGCCTGAGCAGTGAACTCTGCTCCATTCACTCAGTTTGCAGAGTTTTTTGCACTCTGCAGAGCTTGCGAGTGCAGAAAACTCCTCTCCGCGTAGTGCAGCAGAGTTTCCCACTCGCGAATGGTAAGCTTGCATGCGCAAGCTGCCGCTCGGGTAGAATTTCTATCCGAGCTGCAGAAAGACCAGCGCGAACGGAACTCTGTGTTGTCTTTTTGTCACTTTGTGGTGTTTCGCTATGTGGAACCAGAGGCTTGATTTTCAAACATAAGTAAACCAGTTCATTTACCACACTTCTGTGGAAACCAACTTCAATTTTTTTGTAAAAAATATTGGCTCTCGTTCTTTGGAGCCCTTATTTGCTTTTTGTTGATGACCGGATATAGGGAATGTTGTGACATAATTATAAGTCAACGTCCTTCCATTGAAATAGTTGTGGGCCGTTTAGACCAGCAAATTGGTTATTTTTGAAATGTCGTTTGTGTATATTGTATAAATTGTGTATAGTTGTGTTTGTATATATGGTTTTGTAAAAATATGTGTTACTAAAAAGAAAAAAATAAGCTTTAAGGAATAATAAATAGCCTTAATATTTCTTCTATGAGTGATTAATGTAACCTTTACCTATATAGGAAAACAAGTACTTTTGATTCGGTTGAGATTTATTTCCTTATGACCATAATTCTAGGTCAGGAAAGGACAATTAGTGGTGTCTTTTCTATAATTAAGTTATATTTTTCAAAAACTTTACCATAGGCATTGCTTTCGTTGAAGTCTCGTTCATTGAATGACAGTATTATTTTTCCAGAACACATGCACGTCTACCTAAAAAGAAATGTACTTCTGTACCAGGGCTGGTGGCCCAATTCTTTAATTTCACATTGCTCTTTTTCTTTCGATTTTGTTATCCTTTGTCTTTAAACTGTTTTCATGTTACATTAAGTTACAAACAGTTGTGCATCTTCTTTGAGCTAATAATTGCAGGCATATGGCTCCCATGTTTAGTAAGCAACATGATTTTATTTCTGTTTTTGAGGACTATGCTAAATGCAAAAGTAAAAAAAAAAATAACAACGTACTGACTTCCCACGGTCAGACTTAATAGCTTTGCAAATGCTTGTTCAGTAGTGTTGTATGCTGCTTTGACTCCAAAAAATGTACTTCTTCAATCCCATGAAATGATAATCAAGGACTCGCAACTCTGATGTTTTTTCATACTTGATATTATTGGTCCATTTATGCAGCTTTGTCGTGTGTACTTTTTGCGAATTAAGTTAAGACAGCCATGTTACAGGGTCGCCAAAGAAGAGTTTTGTAGAAGGCAGTGAAACTGTAGAATTTGCATGACGTGGATAACACCTGTGCCTTCTGCTGTCCTGATTGGGTCTTGTTTTCTCTATTTCAGATACAACAGGCTAGCACGGGAATGGACACAGAAGTATGCAATGTAAACTGCTAAAAACATAACAAAAACACTTATCAAATTTTACGAACAGACAACGTTTGGGCACGAGGAGATATGGATATACGCCTCCTCTTCTGAAGGGAAACCTGAAACAAATACAAAAAAGCTAACTAGAGAGCCAGGATCGGAGTTCTGGCTGCCAATCCTTAATTTACAAGCCTAGTGCCATTTGCAAAGAATTTTATACAGCGGGATTCTGCGGAAGTCTGCATCAGGAGTGCTTTAGGTTTTGTGTTCACATCATCTGCACCTGTTTTGTGGGTTATGCTCGGTGGTTATTGTCACGTTTTTTAAGCCAACATTGCTCAGGTTTGATTGGCAGCTGATTCTCAAGACCATTGAATCCTGAGCTGCTTCTCTGTACTGGAAGGGTGGACCTTGTAGTTGGACAACTAGCCTCATACAGGATCCCTGGCGGTCTGCCTGTGCCAAGCAGTCACAGCCTTTGACAGTACCGGCACTGCCTGCTGTTTGAACTTCACCGAAGGAACTTCACGCCTTTAAGATTGAACATTCAACCTGTTGAATTACTTTAGGAGCCCAAGAATTTGTTTACTTTTCAGCAAGCTTCCTTGTGAGCCTTGAAGCTCATGAAGATAGTGGCCAATCTGTCCGTTGAGCTTACATATTCATCATAGAATGCGCTAGGCGATTCAGTGGACTCTGCCTCCACAGCTCACTATGCAGACTCGCTGAGTTCCCCACTCCCATTCTATTTATAACTTTATCACACAGCGTTTGTGCATGAGAAGCGATGCTGGAGCTTGTACTGTGTCCACAGTCGCCTTTCGCTTAGTGGTTGCGAGGTATCCTTATGCTGGGTCCCACTTTGAGATGGCGTTTCTTGCACCATCTAATTCCTCCTACAGGACCCCATGCCACCTTAGTAACTGGGCCTTCTCCTATGTGGTTATCTGCTTCAGATTCGCAAGCTTTGAATATTCCCTGCGCTGTTAGTTAAGACCTCAGCAGCAGCAAATTCTAAACTGGTTAATCTGATGATATCCACATTGAAGAAACTGTTGTTACAGGTAAGTAACTTCTTCCATTCAACTCGCACTGCAAGGGGTACAGAATGACTGTGCTGGGTTGCCCTGTTGTTAGAGCGAGATGGAAGATTTAGTTGCCACGGAAGAACACTTTGGGAGGGGAGAATGGTGCTTTCCTACCTCTGCCATCAATTCATGATAGTGTTTTTGAATATTTCCCTCTGGAATGCACTGAAGATTCAGCATGACTATTCTGAGAAATAGAAGTAGCACACATGAAGCTGTTCTCCTTGCGGACTAGTTTGAACCCCGTTTTCTTTCCTCCAAGATCGGAAGCCCATAAAAAGTAACCTGTGCCAGATTACTGTGTAGATGAAGTAGCTTTTACGTACTGTTCTATTTTTTTGTGTGTTTTATGTTTGTTTTCAGAGCTAATGTTCAGTAGTAGTAATCTGCAACTCCAATTGCTTTCCATTATTGATATTAACATGCGGTACATACGCTCCTCATGCAGGCGCAGTAGCATTAAAAAAATTGATCTTTTCAGGAACTTTTTTTTGTTTTGACTACAACACTCTGTAAACTTTGCCTAGACATGTCCCCGGATGTGAAATGTGCATTCTGTTATTTTTGGCAGCTAACTACCCTGCAGTGGAGAGTCAGAATTCTATGGCAGCAGGTCCTTATTAAAAGAAAAAAACTGGTTTATCTATTATTTTTTCCATTATTAAAATACTTCTAATCATTGCATAAATGGCACGGTTCTCCTTTAGATATATAAGAAATATTTCAATTGCCCACATCTTTACAGATTCGGTTTGTGGTGTTTCCTTCCAAGGATGATAAAATGAGCATTGATGACCTAGTTGACAAATAATTATTACCTCATTTGTGTACCGCTGTTTTAAAGCACGGTCTAAAAGATGGCTGTAGTTGGTTACTCACTGGTAAGTGGGTTAACTTTGCTTGATTTCCTTTTTCTTTTCCTTTGCACACTTTTAGGAGCTCTATCCTTGCTTTATAATCTCTTGAATGAAGCAGTGTATTCTAGAAAGAGATACTCGACAAAGTTCATTTTCAGCAAGGTCATAAAGACAGAGGTCTACAGGGAGCATCGGGTTAAAATGTACGCTGGATCCTAGCCTAGCTTTCAAGAATACTCTAATCGGCTCTTTTCAACTTGTTGCATATTTTAAGTGTAACTGCAGAAAGCTTGTGCAAGCAGTGACATGGCTGACGTGCTTACTTTTCGAATTGCTTTTGATTTTTGTCTCAAAAGATCACCGTCTGAACCCTTCCGGGCAACTTCCTGAGCAAGCCAGAGCGGAGATGTACATGTTGACCCCTGTAAACCCACAAAGGAAGAGTGATGGCTCTGCACTTTCCCTCATGGGCACTCTCGCTCAAACCACCAAAGCTCCCTTCCCTCTGAATCCCTGCCTTTTGTAATGTTAGGGCATTCCAAAAACGCCTGTTATGCCATCCGAACTGAAGAGCTCAGTCAAGCTGCCATCCAGTTCATACTTTCGAAATCCCTAGTTTATTCACAGATGAGTCTCTCTTTTATTTCTTTGGCCTAAAATATTGCTAGTTCCCAACTTTCTTTTCTCCTTGCTCCTCCTACTTTTTACGCAAATTGTATATTTATGCAGTGCAATCACTAGAATATCTGTCTAAATCCTCGCCTCTCCTTTTTGAGTGCTGTCCGTAACATGGAAAAAAGGTTTTGACCCCAGGGATCCTGCTTGTGTAGCCTGGTCCAAAATTGATTTGATGCATTCCACAGTGGTTTTTCCTTGTATGTCTGTTTTTTTTTTTTTTTGTAAGGCTGTGAGGTTTCTCGAATGTCTTCATACTAGAGACTGTGTATTAAACTGCCCACTTTTTCACTGGATTTTTTCCTCGATTGTGAAAAGCAATTCAGTCTTTTCAAAGTTCTGCTTTTGAGTTTTGTCAAAAGGAAAATTCCCCCCCTTTCTTTTCCTGTCCTTTTAACTTCACTGAACCCCTTCCTTGCAATGGCAGAAGAAAAGATCAAGAAACTTAGATGTCACTTGGTGCAAGTGGCTACTGACGCTGATGTCTTGAGTGCTTTGATTGTATGAAAATCCAAGGGCAGTTAAATATTTTCATTATGCCACTCTGTATTATCCTCTATATTCGGAACTATTTGGAACCACCCGCTGAGACTTACTTCTGTAATAGATGATATCACTTTACATTTTGTGAGACCGCAAACATCCAATTTTTGCATGAAGATTACCCTTTAATCACCCTACAACTGGTAAGGTACTAAGCAATTTTATTATAGCGGTAAATCTCATTAAATTACCTGAACACTAACAAAATCAGATACTTTAAAGTAGGTATGTGCTCAATAAACCTGGTACCAGTGCTATAACTTTGACTGATATATTAGAACCTGCCAATGGCTGTCCGTTAAACTGATCACTCTCAATACTGTATAGCTACCATTAAAAAATGTTTATAAATAAATATATATAACTTTATCAGACAATCCTCACGTGCTAGAGTGTTGCTGTTGATGTGTTGTCACCCACTTGGCTCCCGGGTCTGTGTCAGGACAGACACTTTTGTGGTAAGCTGTAAATTTTGTTAAAAGTGAAGCCAAATGGTTGATGGGCCACAGGGAAAAATAAGATGAGTCCACTTCAAGCATGCTGATTGTGTTTACACAGTAGCTACACATTTCTCCAAAAAAACATGCATCTTACCATTAACATGTCTGCCCTGACCAAGACCCAGGCATACAGTGCAGTCCACAAAACACCGGAAAACAAAGAGGAACAAGTGGTAAGTACCATTCACTATCAGATTCGATACCTTCCTCAGAACATTGCTTAGAATGTTGAGTGATCTGTGGTTTGGTTTTCCTACCATTTGTTTCATAGGTAGCTCTTTCGTTATTTGATACTGAAAGGTGCTTCTAACATCCTATATGCTGTCACTTATGCCAATTCTCTTAGGCAGGTTTTTTTTACTGTGGTGGTTAAATGTCTCCAGAGGATAGCCTCAATGTCTGCCAGCTTCGTCTTATCTCTCTTGGTTAAGCACTGCAACTTCTTTCAGAAGGTGTCTTACAGAAGACAAAGGCCACGAGGCAGGCTGCATTGGTCCCAAACAGGAAGAGCTGGAAAATGGTCTGATATTATTTGTACAAGCTCTGACTTCAGTGGACGAAACCCAGTTACCTATCTGCTGCTAGGTAACCCGAAAGGAGCACATTTGCCCGTGGTGCGTTTTAAGTTGGGGGATTAAGTCCCCTTGAATCCTGAGGTCCCCTGGCGCACAACTACCCCACCAGGTACCTCCACTAAGCGCCACAGCGCTGCGTTGCAGAGAGGTGTAAACAGGGTCGTGGCCTCAGAACACCTCTCTGCAACGCAGACCCCTGGCGCATACTGGAGGTTCCTGGTGGGCTAGTTGGCCCCCAGGGACCCCCAGTATTCGAGGGGAATTCGTTCCCCCTCTGCAAACGCGCCAGAGGGCGCGTTTGCAGAGTGGTAGAAGGAGGGGGCGTGGCCTCCAGCCCAATCCCGTTTATTTTTTTATTTGTTTTTAAACAAGGGGGCTGTGTAGCCAACCTTCTTTTTCTAATTTATTGGCCCTGGGGACCCCATCCCCAGGGCCTGGCCCCAATTTTTAATTAAAAAAAGGCCATATTTTGCCCTGGGCACCCCATCCCGGGGCATGGCCCTTTTTTAAAAAAATGTTATTTTGGAGGGGGCTGCCTTGCCCCCCCCTCTTGTGGCCAGTTCTGGCCCCGGTACCCCATCCCCCGGGCCGTTCATTTTTTTTTTTTTGGGAGGGGGGCCACACGGCCCCCCTCCCGGGCCACTACTAGCCCTGGGGACCCCATCTCCCGGGGCTGGCCCTCTTCGTTGGGGGCCGTGGGGGGGTCCCAAATCCCCCCACGGTCCCAGCCTGCTTCCCGCGTCCTGCGGGAGCCGGCATTGCTTTTCCACATGGGGAGCAGCTAACATGCTGCTACCCCTGTGGAAATGCAATCTGCTTTCCTATTTGGAAGAGAGAGCAGCTTTCCTGCTCTCTCTTCCAAATAAGAAAGCAGTTTGCAATGACAGGGTGGGAGCCGCGAGGCTCCCGCCCTGTCATTGCAAACAGCAGTGCCCCGGGGTGGGACCCCAGGGACACTGCAGGAGCTGGCCCTGGGGGGTGGCGGTCCCCTGGGCCTGTACATGGCCCCCTCCCACATTTGTAAGTTGCCCGGGGGGGGGGGGGGTGGCGTTCCCCGGGGCTGCAGGGGGCCATGAGTCCCCCCCCCCCCGTTAATGTTTTAAAACCCCGGTGGAGTGGCGGTTCTGAGAACCCCCCCCACCCATTTTAAACAAGCCCCGGGGAGTGGCGGTCCCTGGGGCTGCGGGGACCCCGTGAGCCCCCCGCATATATTAAGTTAGAGCTCGGGGGTGGCGGTCCCTGGGGCAGTGTGGGGGGGGATTGGGACCACCCCCACACTATTTTTTTGATAATGCTCCCGGGATTTGGCCCCTCCTGGGGCAGATTACCATATTTAGCACGGGAGACCGCGTTTCTTTTTTTTTTATATCTGCAGGATGCGCGGATCCTATGCGCATCCTGCAATTTAAAGAAAGGAAATGTTGGGCTCTGGTCCTTGTGGGACCACGAGTGACGACTCTTTAACGATCAAACCAGCTGATAAAGGCGGGGCTACGGTCCTGCTCGAGACCACCACTTATCGTGAAGAATGCATGAGACAATTGCGAGACATCAGAGCCTATCGGGTACTAACTGAGGACCCTACTGAGAGACTCACTAATACGATTGGACATATCACCAACTTGGGGAAAACACGTTTTGGGACCCCCCCTTTTTTCTCGGCCCCCGCTTGATGAATTGTCGTGAAACTTTCAGAACAGGAGCTGGCCAAAAGTTAGGAAAATTTAGCCCAGATTCATCAATCGGCGCCAAAGTTATTCCAAAGAGAATGTTGAGGATTTCCTATGGATAATAGGTCCTAAATACAACTACCTACTGGCACCCGCCAGTAGGTTTTATTTATATATATATATATATATATATATATATATATATATATATATTTTACTAGTATACTATTATACTATTTTTATTTTTTAGATTGTAGGAACATATGCATTATATTGACAAATCTCACAGGCCTCAAAACTCAACAGGAGACCAGCTCATTAGACACTTGTTTGAGCCGTGATAATGGACCTAAAGTTGCTTGTCAACATCTTAAGTGTGGGGACTCCTCCCAACTGTTGAGTGCAGAAGACACAATCAAAATACCCATGCTATATCTTCAGTGTCCTAAAGCCTCACTTCAAGGGGAGTACCCTTTTGATGGATTGGTAGATGATATTTCCACTATATCACAATTCTGGTGAAAATGGTACCATTCACGAAGCAACCGAGGTCTAAAATGGTGTATTGGCCTGAACTGGGCTCATCAATCTCCTTCAGTGATCTGTCTTACCAGAAGAAGACTTTCATGCTCACCACAGTTCTGGCAGTATTCTCCATCAGATGTGCTTTCTTTAACCGAGCTGAACCCACCTGTCTCCTGAACACCAGCAGTATAGACATTTTATCTTTTCAAACAACTAACTGACCATCCTGTAGGGCACCACTTCTAGTGGAATTGATTTTTCACTTATGACTAGAGAAGCTAGATGGCCAGACAACTTACCAAGAAGAAACAGTAATACTATACTGTTATCAGACTACATCTTGTTTTCAGTTATTTATTAAAGTGCATTTGGCTGTCTTTATTATTTATTGTAAATATTGTACTGTAGCAACCTATTGCACGTTTCCAGTGAATAGAGATTTCCTAAAGGCCTTAAACTTTATTCATAGGTTAGGAAGCCTTTCTTTTGTGAGGATTGAAAGTTGTCCTCTCAAAATCGGTCAACCAAACTTTTGGGACTATGCAAAAATGTGCAGTAGTTAACTTGGAACATTGCTTCCTACTTGCTATAATATTTGCCAGAATTGTGAGGGAGCTTCGATTTCTATTGATTGAAGAAGTGTATGCTCTTTTTTGATGGCACTAAAGTTTTTCAGAACGTATCCTCCCTACCCCCCACCTCCCAAAAAGTGATTTTTATTCAAACTCTTTCAAAAGCTTTCTTCACAAATGATTCCTCTCCCACAGGAGGGTCCTTGTACATGGATGTGAAGAGAGCTTTGTTTATTATTTGGGTGCAACCAAAGACTTGCATGATTTCTAGTATATTTTACTTGGAGTTAGCCACATGTCTGGCCTCATCAAATCCATGTCTAGATGGATATTAATGTACTGAATTTGTATCATACCTTGAATCTGAAAGAAACAGGTTAGTTTTAGATTCCTTACCTTAGAATAATATCCCCAGGAGTCAGACTGGATCTGGAAATTTTTGCATAGCAGTACCCCTGCGCGTGGGTAGGCGTTGTTTGCAGGTCAGAGTCAGTCATTGGCGCCGGGATGACATCGCCCTCGCGCGCTGACATCAGTTCTTTTTTTCCGCGCCAGCAAGCGCAGATCCGGAAAAAACAGTACACCTTAGTCACTTTTTTACTTACTTTTTCGATCTTTTTGATCCTTTTTCGAGTTGTAAGACTATCAGTGCCGGTAGAGATGCCTGGGTTCAAGCCCCGTGCCGATTGCAACAGACTAATGTTGGTTACCAACCCCCATCGCATGTGCCTGTATTGCCTTGGGGCCGACCATGACGACAAGTCGTGGCCCGACTGCCGGGCCTTGACATCGAAGGCTAGGCGGGAGCGGTCCCGTAAGTGCCTCGAGCTCCGGCAGTCTGACCCGCGCCATTCGTGGACCAGGTCGAGGAAGAAGTCTAAGGACCGGTCGCGGGGCCACAGTCATCGAAGCTCTGCGAGTCAACACCATTCGTCGGGCTCCAAGTCCTCGGGTAAGAGGCACAAGAAGTCGAAGAGATGACATCGCTCTTTCGACTCCCCCCGATGCTCACGCGATGCGGCCGGGGGTTCGGGTGACAACGCCCACGCGGCTCCACTGGAGCCGCAGGCGCCGCTGCCAGCTCCATACCCGCCGGTCCCTGGGCTGAACACGACGCCGGAGGAGATCGATGCCTTCCTCATGGCCATGAGGTCGCTCTCTCCTCAGTCTGGGCCTGCTGGGGCGCCTTCAGGCCCCGCGGCCCCGACTGGGAGACAAGCGGGCCGGGTGCTTCGGCGCCGTCGGGTTCTTCGGCCCCGGCGCCGACTCCTGGCCCAACGCCGCAGGACCCCACGGGATCTGGGTCGCCGCTGGTCGACCTTACGACCCCTCCGCTGGTGCCGACCCCCAAGGTGTCGACCCCGATGCCTTCCCAGGACGACGTTGTCCCCTGTCCGGATCCGGCGTCGCACGATGCTGCAGTCAACGCTGAGAGAAGAGCAATTCTCTATGATCCGGCCCTATCCTTTGAACCTGACTATTAGGAGATGGGTGGCAAGGGAGATTGGGAGGGGTAGGAGGACCCTCTGGCACGAGTGCCAGTCGTTTCAGGACTGAGCAGTGGATCTAGAGGAGGCCAGTGGTTTGGACACTTTGCCCGACACTGGCTTTGGCTCCCCTCCTACCGTGGCTACAGAGGAGGGGGCTGCTTACAGCGTGGTGCTTACGAAGGCGGCCAAGGCCTTGGGTCTTGAGCTCCCCATCGCGGCCGTGAGGACTAACCTCCTCACCGAGGTCCTTAAACCGCAGGCAAGCTCTTCGGAGCCTCTACTGCCATTTAATGAGGCCCTTACTGACTTTCTGTTGGGCACTTGGTCCAGGCCCGCTACAGGTCCCCCTGTTGATTGGAACGTGGCCAGGCGCCATCGCCCGGCCCCATGCGACCCTAGCTTCCTGTCCACCCACACCACCCACGAGAGCCTGGTTATCCAGGCCTCTAACTCCCAGACCGCATTCCCGACTGCACCACCTGATCTGGAATCCAAAAGGTATGAGCAGTTCGGTAAGAAACTGTTCTCCTCACTTAGTCTGGGGTTGCGGTCGGTCAACACCGCTTGCCTTTTGGGCCGTGATACTCGCTCTCTGTGGGACACGGTGGCGGACATGCTGCCAGCTTGCCCGGAGGAGGTCCGGATCAAACTCGCTCAAGCCCTTGCGGAAGGGCGGAATGCAGCACGGTAATCTATCCGATGTGGGCTGGATACCACGTACTCGCTGGGCAAGGCGATTTCCACAACGGTGGCGGTTCGCCGCCAGGCCTGGCTGAGGTCCGCCAACTTTTTGGCTGATGTCCAGAATTCCCTCATGGACATGCCGTTTGATGGTCGTTGCCTTTTTGGCGACAAGTCAGACAGTGTGCTTGAGCTTTTCAAGGACTCCAGGGCTACGGTCAAGTCCTTGGGCCTGTCGGGCCAGCGCCAGCAAACCTCTGCCTTTCGCGGGCAAGGAAGGGGCGCCCCCTCAAGTCCTGCCAGCCACAGGCCGCAGACTAACATACAGTGCGTCGGCGGACATGGTAACCGCTGTGGTGGTGCCAGGGAACAGCGGCGAGGCCAGTCCACATCTGCCTCAAAGTCTTCCTAGTCCGAGCTATCAGGCCCATTCGACGCCAGTGGGGGGCAGGGTTCGCCATCACCTCCTCCACTGGCGCTCCCTCACATCGGACAGGTGGGTGCTGCAAATCGTCCGAAGGGGCTACTCCCTCCCCTTCGAGGCGACCCCTCCAGCCATGCCACCGCAGTACCACCGCGTGTCGGGGGATCACTTGCAACTTCTGCTAGAGGAAGTTACGGCCCTCTTGGCCTAGGGGGCCATCAAGCGTGTTCCTGGGCCAGAAGTAGGGTGTGGTTGTTACTTCCACTACTTCCTGGTTCCCAAGAAGGGCCCTATCTTGGACCTGCGGAACGTCAATGGCTTCCTCCGGAAGGAGAAGTTCAAGATGCTGACTTTGGCTCAGGTCTTAGCTCCCCTAGACCCAGAGGACTGGATGGTAGCGTTAGACCCGCAGGACACATATTTTCACATCCCCGTCCTGCCGGCCCACCGGCGTTACCTGCGGTTCACAGTAGGCCGCGAGCACTTTCAGTTTACCGTGCTCCCCTTCGGTCTTACCAGTGCCCCTCGGATGTTCACGAAAGTGATGGGGGTGGTTGCAGCCCATCTGCGCAGATTAGGGGTGTCAGTATTCCCCTATCTCAACGACTAGTTGTTGAAGGCGGGCTCGCCCCAGACAGTCATCTGCCACTTCTTGCACCTGCTGGGGTTCTCCATCAATGTGCCGAAGTCACACCTGTGTCCCTCTCAGAAGCTCCTCTTCATTGGAGCGGTTCTGGACTCGGCGCAGTTTCGGGTTTATCCTCCCGAACAGCATGTTCGGGACATTCAGCCTCTGATTCCAATCTTTCGACCTTTATCCCGCGTCTCGGTCAGGTTGACGCTGCGGCTTCTGGGGCTGATGGCCTCCTGCATCCTTCTGGTGCATCACGCCAGGTGGCGGATGCGGGCTCTGCAGTGGGCCCTGAAGTTTCAGTGGGCCCAGCATGAGGGCAACCTGTCCGACCACGTCCCGATCTCGGAGGGCACTGTGAGACAGTTGCAGTGGTGGCTCACGGACCGCGATTGGGTCAACAGCAGATCCCTCTCCCTACCCCAACCAGAGCACGTAGTAGTGACGGATGCGTCCCTTCTGGGCTGTGGGGGCCACATGGGAGAGGCGGAGATCAGAGGCCTCTGGTCTCCTGCGGAGTCCCAGCTCCATATCAACCTTCTGGAGCTGCGGGCGATCCGACTCGCACTGAAGGCATTCCTTCCCTCTGTCCGAGGAAGTGTAGTGCAGGTGTTCACAGACAACACCACCTCCATGTGGTACTGCAACAAACTGGGTGGGGTGGGGTGGGGTTGGGTTGTGGACCCTTTGTCAGGAGGCTCTGCGCCTCTGGCAATGGCTGGAACACCAGGGCGGCACCCTGGTGGTTCAACACCTGGTAGGTTCCCTGAACGACAGGCAAGACTAACTCAGCCGCCGGTGCATGATTGATTACGAATGGAGTCTGAATTCGGACGTGGCGCAAGGTCTCTTTCTGTAGTGGGGAGAGCCTTGGTTAGATCTATTCGCCACTGAAGAGAACACGAAATGTCATCAGTTCTGCTCGTTGGAATTTCCAAGGTGGCACGCGCTCGGAGACGCTTTCGTCGAGAGTGGAGCTGCGGTCTGTTGTACGCCTTCCCGCCTATACCACTTCTGCCCAGAGTGCTGAAGAAGATCAGGCGCGACCGGGCCCAGTCATCCTTATGGCTCCGGACTGGGCACGAAGATAAAGGTATCCCGAGCTATTCAGCATGTCAGTCAATCCCCCGATTCGTCTGCCTCTTCAGAAGGACCTTCTGTCGCAGCAGCAGGGGACGGTCCTCCACCTGGACCTGTCCAGTCTCCACCTCCATGCGTGGAGATTGAGCGGCGACAGTTGAGGCCCTTTGACTTGCCTCCTGAGGTCTGTGATGTGATTCTGGCAGCCAGGCGTCCCTCCACAAAATCGGTATATGCCTGCAGGTGGAACAAATTTGTGGCATGGTGGTGGATCCTCTTTCTGACCCCCTTTTAGAGGTTCTCCTCTTCCTTCTTTCTCTTGCCCAGCAGGGCTCTGCACTGGGCACTATCAAGGACAACCTCTCTGCCATTTCAGCCTTTTTAAGGCTACCTGATCAGCCTTCTCTTTTCAAGTCCCCTGTTGTAAATAGATTCTTGAAGGGCATCCCTCACATGTTTCCTCCTGTTCCTTTCATGATGCCTTAGTGGGACTTGAACCTTGTTCTTACTTATTTGATGTGCGCTCCTTTCGGGCCACTTCACAATTGCCCTCATCGTCTTATCACTCTTAAGACTGCCTTCTTGGTTGCCATCCCCTCTGCCAGGAGAGTGAGTGAGCTCCAGGCTCTTTCTTCCAAACCTCCTTTCCTTTCGGTCCATCCGGACAAAGTTGTCTTGAGAATGCGTCCCTCTTTCCTCCCCAAGGTAGTCGCAGCCTTCCACATTGGGCAGTCTATCACCTTGCCCTCCTTCTTTCCGCCTCTGCATCCCTTGAAAGAGGAAGAGAGCTCCACCGTCTGGAACCCAAAACGTGCGCTTTCATTCTATCTGGACCGCACACGCCACTTCCGGGTGGACGACCAGCTCTTTGTTGGTTACGTGGGTACTAAGAAGGGACGGGCGTGCACAAACGGACCATCTCTCGGTGGGTCGTGTTGTGCATCAAGGTATGCTACTCTTTGGCTAAAAAGTAACCTCCTGTTGGGCTGAGGGCACATTCCACTCTGGGTACGGTGGCTACTACTGCCCTGGGTCGGAGAGTCCCCTTGCAGGGCATCTGTCAGACAGCTATGTGGGCCTCGCACATGTTCGCTAGACACTACTGCCTGGACAGCCAAGTCCGGAGAGATGGCTTTTTCGGCCATTCTGTTCTCCAGGACTTTTTGGTGTGATCTTAGGTTCGCAGACCCACCACCAGGGTTGGTATTGCTGGGGTATGTATTCTAAGGTAAGGAATCTAACACAAATCTGTTTCTTTCAGATGCACAAGTTACTTACCTTCGGTAACAATATATCTGAAGGAAACAGTAGTTAGTGTTAGATTCCTTACCGCCCCACCCATCCTCCCCATTCTGCGAACCGATATCTAGGGTTAAGGTTCTTCCCTTTGAGGGCTCTAGTTTCATAACACCAGTGTCGGTTTTTATCATGGCTCTGCATTCCTGGCGCTGAAAAGCTGTGCATAAGATCTGACGTCAGCGCATGAGGGCGGCGTCATCCCTGTGCCAACGACGACGCCGACTGACACGGAGCCGCAGATGACTCCTACGGACGTGCAGGGATACTGCTACGCAAAACTTTCCGGATCCAGTCTGACGCCTGGGGATATTATTCTAAGATAGGGAATCTATCAAGAACTACTGTTTCTTACAGATATATCGTTACCGAAGGTAAGTAACTTGTGCTTTTGTACGATCTGTTAAACGTTTACGTTTGTTAATCCCTCATGAGGTCTTGAACACATTCTTTTGCAATGATATGACACGCTGTAACCCAGTATTCTTTAGAATATGGGATTATAGTAGAAGTATATAGAGCAATGATTTTGTCTGAGATTTTTGTAAAGAATAATATGTTCAAGTCATATGAGCTGCAGATACTAAACTTAGCATTAGATCGCCACCTGGTGTTGGGCTTGGATGATTGCATGTTGTCGTCTTGGAAGAAGTCTTTTGTAGTCATGAGATAGGTGACTCCTCACTTGGACGATATTGCGCATGGGCATCGGCTCCATCCTAAAGATTGTTTTTTTCCGCCACTGGGTTCGGATGAACTTTTTCCGCTCCAGCTCGAAATAGACTTTTCAAGCACTTCGAAGCGCAAAAAAATGTATTAAAACTTGACGAACTACCTTCGATTAGACTTACATCGTTTTGGACTCCATCAGCTTGATTCCAGTCATTGACGTGGGCCGTTGGTCCTATCCACGCCGTGAGACCTACACCTCATGTAAAGGATGCCATTTAAGAGATGCCCTGAGTGTGGAGCAAAGTTTCCACACAGTGACCACCACGAGGTCTGCAACCTGTGCTTATTGCCAGACCATGATGAATCCAGCTGTACAGCCTGTGCATCCTTTTGATCCAAGAAAACCAGGGCCCATCGATATGCAGAGATCAGCTCCAGAACCTGTGGATATCTTCGACGAGGAGGTTCTACTCGTTCCCGAAGAAAATTCCAATGATCTCCAAATAGTATCAGAGGCAGACGACTCAGACAACTCCATACCATTGGGTCAGCGCGTAAGTACTACTGCCCCCTGCACCACACACAGCACCCAGATCGAAGGCAAAGGTCAACATTCCGCCTACGGGGCCCAGTCGCAACTGAAAAACCACTTCGAAAGCCTCGCCATCAAGCCTGGCTCTGAAGAAAGTAATTAAGCCTTCCGGTAGCTCTGCACTGAGCAAGCCGCACGTGCCGATCCCACCAGCTCCCTCGGCACCGAAAGAAATCTCGGCTCCGAAACCGTCCACTTCTAAAGACTAAAGTAGGAAGCCAGCATCAGACGCCTCGAAGCCGACAAGACCAGCTTCCACTCCGAAGCCATCGTCTTCGGTACCGAAACCGATAAGGCCTGATTCCGATGCGCCCAAGCCCTTGAGCCTACGACACCGAAAACAACATAGTTGGTGCCGAAAACTACGCCAAAGGACATTGTAACACCTCTTAAGGCTAAAGACAGACGGCAACCTCGTCCGGAACCGAAAACATCGGCGCCGACTAAGGTTCCACAAGGGGAAGACCTTTTACAACCAGATCCTCTGCAAAAGAAGATCTACATTGACCCAAAGACAGGTCATGTATCCACTACACCACACCACACAAGAAGAGGAAGGCAACACCCACACCTGTAGTACCTGCCAAGAAGATGGACTCTGCCACATCTCCTATGCACCCTTCTTCTCCTATACTTCCTTCTCCTTCATCTCCTGTTCCTCTTAACAATTCACCACAGGGTTCTCCTCCACATTCGCCTCTTCTGTCTTCACTCACCTCAAAATGATAAGTATAGTTTAGGGAGAGGGATGGACCCAGATGAGTCTTTCCCATACCCTGTAGATGATACAGACTAGGAGTACCCAAACCCACAGGATGTTCCAGATATCCCTGACCCACAGTCATATCCATCGAAACCTTCTCCCCCAGAAGATAACATTGGTTTTGGTCACCTAATGAATAGAGCTGCCATTTACCATGGAGTCACTATGCATTCTGACGAGGCAGAGGAAGATTTTCTGTTACACACATTTGAACAATCTTGTAGGTCTGTTCAAATTCTTCCCATGATTAAAGGGGTCATCAAACATGCTCCATAGATATTTAAAGACCCTGTATGTATTAGGATCCTAAACCCTAGGATTGAAAAAAATATATAGGCCTGCACCTGCAGATCCAGCCTACTTTAAGGGACAACTACCATTTAGATTCACTAGTTGTGGCAAATGCTAGTAAAAGGGCAAACTCACAAACGTCAGGTGAGGCACCCTAACCTGACAAAGAATCCAAAGTAATAGATGCTTCAGGCAAAAGAATAGCTGCGCAAGCTACCAACATATGGCGTATAGCTAACACACAAGCCCTCCTTTCAAGATATGATAGGGCTCATTACGATCAGTTAGAGAAACTACTAAAACATTTACCTGACCAATATAAAGAGCAGGCAAGCGACCTCATACAAGAAGGCAAGCTAATTTCTAATGCCTCGATCAAGTGCGCACTGGATGTGGCAGACACTGCATCTAGAACTGTAAACACTAGTGTCCTACTTAGAAGACCTGTGTGGCTACGCATTTCAGGATTTTAACAGGAAGTGCAAACTACCATTTTAAATCAACCTTTTAATCAAAATCAACTGTTTGGATCAGAGGTAGACACCGCACTTGACAAGATGAAGAAGGATACAGATACTGCCAAATCTATGGGAGCTTTACAGCCCACACAAGCTAAAAGTTCCTTTCGGCGCTCCTTCTACAAAGGAGGCTCCAAACAGACTGGAGCAGACAATACAACATCCTTCAAATGTGACACACAAACATCCTCTAACAAGAGATATTTTAGAGGAGGATATAGAGGAAACAACAACGGAAGAGGTCGGGGTAACAACAATAATCAAACCTCTTCCAATACAAAACAATGACTTTGCTCTGCTTCCCCGACAGCATTCTACTCCTGTGGGGAGCAGATTAACACAATTCCTACCTGTCTGGAATTCCATCACAACAGACAAGTGGGTAAGACAAATTATCCAGTATGGCTACTGCCTCGAACTTATAGCATCCCCTCCAACATACCACCCAGGCAGCGTCCAATGTCTGCAGAACACCTTACTCTGCTCGAACAAGAAGTTCTGTCGCTTCTTCAAAAGGACGCAATAGAAATAGTTCCTTTACAACATCAAGGAACAGGGGTTTACTCGCTATATTTTCTAATACCCAAGAAGGACGGGACACTAAGACCAATTCTTGACCTCAGGCCCCTCAATCATTACATGCAATCAGATCATTTTCATATGATCACTTTACAACAGGTGCTCCCACTGCTGCAACAAGGCGATTTCCTTACAACACTAGATCTAAAGGACGCCTACTTTCACATTCTGATACATCCTGCTCACAGGAAGTATCTAAGGTTTGTACTGGAAGGACATTATCAGTTCAAAGTCCTTCCATTCGGAGTGACAACAGCACCAAGAGTATTCACAAAGTGCCTAGCAGTAGTAGTAGCAGCAGCACATCTCAGGAGACAACAAATACATGTCTTTCCTTACCTAGACGATTGGCTCATAAAAGCCAAGTCATTCAATCAGTGTGTCCAACACACACACCAGACAATTCAAACACTGCACGACTTAGGGTTCACACTCAACTACACCAAGTCGCACCTGCAGCCCTCTCATGTACATCAGTATTTAGGGGCTACAATAAACACGTCTACAGCTCTAGCGTATCCCAGTCCAGCAAGGCTACAGAGCATTCAAGCCTTAGTCACAAACTTCCAACATAAACACTCTCTCCAAGCCAGAGTGTTCATAAGACTAATAGGCATGATGGAATCTTGCATCTTCATCGTACCATATGCAAGACTGCAGATGCGTCCATTACAGGAATGTCTAGCACGACAGTGGAACCAGGCTCAAAGGCAACTAACAGACCTGGTTTTGGTAGACAGCCGCACACATCGCTCTCTGCAGTGATGGAACACCAAAAACTTGGCAAAGGGGCGGCGGTTCCTCGAACCTGTTCCACAAATAGTACTCACAGCAGACGCATCTCTCACAGGATGGGCAGCCCATCTCCTACATCAAATGACACAAGGATAATGGACCATTCAACAAAGATTGTTCCAGATCAACCATCTAGAGCTGCTAGCAATATTTTTAGCACACAAAACATTCCAAGTACAAAACAAAGCTGTCTTAATCCGGACTGACAAAATGACAGCTATGTATTATATTCAAAAGTAGGGTGTGGCGGGGACACACTCTCTACAACTGTCCCAGCTTGCACAGAACATTTGGAGACGGGACATTCCACAAAATATATATCTGCTAGCACAACACCTTCCAGGAGTTCACAATCTGATAGCAGATCTGTTGAGTCGGCAGACACAACAAATTCACGAATGTGAACAACATCCGCAAGTTCTTCAACCATTTTTCCACAAGTGGGTCATCCAGACCTAGATCTGTTCGCCACATAAGAAAACGCAAAATGCCCAACCTTCGCCGCCAGGTTTCCACACCCACGGTCCAAGGGCAATGCTATATGGATGAACTGGTCAGGCAGATTTGCGTACGCTTTTCCACCACTACCACGAATACCATTAGTAGTACGCAAGCTCAGACAATAGTCTCTCAAATTAATCCTGGTAGCTCCCACATGGGCACGCCAACCGTGGTTCACCACACTGCTAGAACTATCTCTAGTTCCACACCCAAAGTTACGCCTCACACCATCCCTGCTAACGCAGAACCATGGAGACATCAGACACCCAGACCCAAATCAACTGAATTTAGCGATCTGGCTCCGGACGTCTTAGAGTTTGGTTATCTTAACCTACCATCAGACTGTATGAACATCATTAAAGAGGCCAGGTGACCTACTACCAGAGCTTGGTATGCTGCTAAATGGAAGAGATTTGCCATTTATTGCAACAATAACCAAATTGATCCCATGGACGCGTCTAACCAGAATATCATTTGCTACCTTTTACATTTACAAAGATGTAACTTAGCATATTCATCCATACGCCTGCACCTGGCAGCAATTGCAGCGTATTTACAAAACAGACATCTGTCTCTTTTTAGAGTGCCTATTAATAAAACATTTATGAAAGTATTAAAAAGAACCATTCCCCCCAGGTTACCACCTTCTCCAGTGTGGAACCTAAAAGTTGTTCTTACAAGACTCATGGGACCTCCTTTTGAGCCTTTACACAAATGTGAATTGCAATTCCTCACGTGGAAAACTGCTTTCCTTATTGCGATTACCTCTCTCAGAAGAGTAAGTGAGATACAAGCTTTCACAATACAAGAACCATTTTTTACAACTACATCGTAACAAAGTGGTTCTAAGAACTAATCCTAAATTCCTTCAAAAAGTCATTACTCTTTTTTATTTAAACCATTCTGTAGAGTTACCTGTGTTTTTCCAAAACCTTGACTCTGTAGCAGAAAGAGTTTTACACACACTAGATGTTAAAAGAGCTCTTCTCTACTATATAGATAGAACCAAATCTTTTAAAAAAAACAAAACAATTGTTTGTGTCTCTCTCCACCTCATAAAGGCAACCATCTCTAAGGGTGGAATTGCAAGGTGGATTGTAAAATGTATACAGATATGCTATCAAAAAGCAAAACGTACATTAACAGTATCTCCTAAAGCGCACTCCACACGCAAACTAGGCGCCTCTATGGCTTTCTTAGGGAACATTCCCCTAGAGGACATATGCAAGGCAGCAACATGGTCTACAACACACACCTTCACTAAACACTACTGTGTTGATGTGTAAGCCAAGGAGCAAGCTGCAGTAGGCCAAGCTGTCCTTAAAACTTTCTTTCAAACTACTGCAACAGATACAGGTGACCACAGCTAGGGGAGACACTGCTGCACAATCAATGCTAAGTGTAGTATCTGCAGCTCATGTGCCTCGAACGGAAAATGCTACTTACCAGTATGCATCTGTTCTTGGCATGTAGAGCTGCAGATTACTACACGCCCTCCCCGGGACCTGTATCTTCCAGTTTTATCTTACTTAGATGCACACGCATGGACATCCTTTTTTTTCTTTACTTCTACTAACTCCATCATTTCCCATCATGGCGAAAACCAATCTAAGGATGGAGCCGATGCCCATGTGCACTATCGTCCAAGGGAGGAGTCACCTATCTCGTGACTACAAAAGACTTATTCCAAGACGACGACAACATGCAATCATCTGAGCCCAACACCAGGTGGCGATCTAATGCTAAGTGTAGTAATCTGCAGCTCTACATACCTAGAACAGATGCATACTGGTAAGTAGCATTTTCCTTATTCATGGAACAACTTAGTCGTCTTCCTGTCAATTAAGGAAATCATTTTCAATTTTTTCACTGTACATAAAACGTATCTTGTTTCAAACCCCAAATAATGTATGCCTAATTATGAGGTAGGTTTTGTAAACTAAAAAGTAAATGTAAAACGACGCAGTGCGCTTGAAAGGGAAAGTATGGTGCTAAGATTTTTTTTCTTTTTTAAACACTCACAGAATGCACAATACAGACCTATGCTGATTAGCATCAACATTTCAACCTGTGGAAGATTTATTTATAAACTGGGACTTCATCAGGATTAAAAGGATAGGATACACTTTGCGTTGTGAAAAACTTTGGGTTAGTAATGTGTACTATAGTGAATGAATTGTGTATCATAATTATTACAAAAGTAAAAAGTCTCCTCTGGAGCCAATTAAGTAGCGGTGAGCAAAGCTGAAGCACTCAGCTTGTTGCCATCCAGCTGGCCAAATAATGGCATAGGTTTACTAGGACTGCCCTGTACGATTAAAAAAAAAAAAAAAAAAAAAAACAACAACGCTGTCAAAATTAGTTAATTAGTCTAATTGGGACTCTCATCAAGGCTATAGAGTTACCAGCAATTAATGAAAGTATCAGGGTCACAACCTCCACGATACTCGGAAAGACCACAATATTTCAGTCATTTCCATATCCCTCCCTCTGGGCACTTCCCCCCTCACAGGGCCTTCCCCTCCTCGTCTTCCATCAAGAATGCAGACTCTGCGATAGAAAGGACTGCTTTCAAGTACTGTCCAGAGTGCCATTCAAAATCTTCCTGGACAGAAGAAGACCATTGGGTCAGAAACTGAAATCTTTTGCATGGGCACGATGAGGCCTACTGCTCCACCTGCCTCAAATTCTGGTCATAACAGACGCTTTGGTACTGATTAGAACAGCGCCTATCTCAGTCTACCATGTCACACCATCAGGAAGAAATAACCCCTGACCTCTTTGAAGATCAAGATGTCGCAGTAGATACCCTGGGCCTGCAGGCCCTTTAAGCAGAACTGGACTCACCCTCCGACTCTGAGAAAGAGGACCCCCAACTCATCCAACAGCGATTTTGCGCATGAGTACAACACTTCCCTCTTTACCCACCTCAGCATTGACAGGCCGAGCAGCAACCCAGAGGGGTTCGGGTGTCAAGCCCCAAAGCCTAGACTCGGGCTTCTGGTCTGCCACTTCCTGAAGGCCATGGTCTGCACCGAACAAAGGTCTCAGGTCCGAGTCAACCCACAACACCGAAGCAGTCGCTCCAGATCCAGCCAATGGCACCGACAACCCATTCGAAGCAGACTTCGAAAACCATCTCAGCTTCCAGGATTACTACGCCACAGGAAGGCATTTTGGCTCACGGCATGCAAAGCCACCTTCGGTTTTAAAGCATCCGGTGCGCAAAGCCCTGTCGGCAGCGAGCCTGAGGACCAAGAACTGCCCATCCTTTTTCAGCTGTAGGAGGAGCTCGATAATGAAGCGTCACCATCCACCCTCAGATAGGGAGTATTTTCACCATGCTACCTCCCAAGGAGCAAGACTTTCTTTCACGCACCAAAAGCTGACTTTTGAGGAGGAACTTACTCAAGAACCATCTACTCCACCCAAGTTGGAGGCATCATGATGGGGGCACAATCCCATTACTACTCTGTCATCTGCACCACCTCCTCATCCACATTTCCCACAGAGATCACCATGCTCCTCTTATAAAGGAGGGAGCTTCTTGTATCACCTTGACCCGTACAGGGCACTTTTTTTTTTACCCAGATCCAAGGGACAACCCATGGGATGATTATACCATCGACCCACCCACAAAACCATCCCCTCCCGATGATCCTTTTTTATATCGCAATATACTCCGGAGGGCTGCCCCTTTTCACAAAGTAGAGTTCCCTAGACTACTAGAAGATGAAGGTTTCCGTGTGGAAACACTCCTCTACTGCTCTTGAAACCTTCAAAGACCCTGTAAAGGCCAGAGTATTAACCCTGAAGACCGATTAAAAAGTGCAAAGCTGCCTTCTCCGACCCACAGTACATCCAGGGCCAACTTCTACCAGACTCATACGGCGCAAAAGCAACAGGCGCTGGCGATGCTCCTCTGACGCAGAAAGATTGATGCAGCAGCCAAACCTGTCTCCGCACAGTCAGCGAATTATTGGAGATGCGCTAACTCAATTGGACTGCTTAGTATGACTGAGCCCACTGGGATGATATGGAGTATCTCCTCAAACATCTAGATAAGTTCAGAAAGCAGTTACATGAGCTTGTCTGAAGGAAAGCTCATTTCCAATACCACCATCCGATGTGCCTTAGACACAGATCACTGCAGCACAGGGCATTAACTCCAGTGTCTTGATTTGACGCCATAAACGGCTGCATGTTTCTGGTTTTACACCAGAGGGACAATGGAATCTCCTCAACCTGCCTTTCAATGGGGAACACCTTTTCAGACTACAGGTTAATGAGTTGCTGGGAAAAAATCCAAACGGACACTGCATAGGCCATGGATGCTCTCCAGACGCTTTCTCTCTGTGTTCTTTTTAGAGGCCCCATTTTAGGGGAAGGCCCCAAGGCAACCTCCCCAGAGGCAGCAGCAACAATAAACACCATCACAGCGCCACTCCAGGGGAGGTTGCAAAGGAAATGATTCCAAAGGCAGAGGTACATGGAGCATGACTAAAGGCGCCGCTTCCAGGAACCAGTGACTCCCTTTCCTTGATCACAATACACCTGTTGAGGGAAGACTTAAGGGATTTCTCACCCGTTGGATGGAGATCGCCTGCGATCTGTGGGTTGTTACTATCGGGTAGAACATCAGTGCCTCTTACAAGATGGAGTAGAGGCACTCATTCACAAGGGAGCAATAGAGTCTGGACCAGTGCGGCAAAGGTGTGTACTTCCTTATACCCAAAAAAGACAGGACCCTCAGGCCTGTACTCCACCTCAAGCCCCTGAACAAATACATCCTGTCCGAGCGCTTCCACATAGTCACACTCCAGGACGTCATCCCTCTACTGCAGCAAGGCGACTTCCTGACAACACGATCTAAAGGACAACTATTTAAACATACCCATATACCCTGCACACCATCGATACCTGCCGTTTGTGGTAAGTGGTCAGCATTTTCAGTTCAAAGTACAAAGGGTAACCACAGCCCCCAGAGTATTAACCAAATGTCTTTCTGTGATAGCCGCTTCTCTCTGGAGAAACGGCATCCATGCATTCCCTTACTTGGACAACTGCCTGATAACAGCACAATGTAACAGTGCTTGCCCACACCCAATTCACCATCAAACTGTTACACGATCTGGTGTTTACTATCAACATAGGGGAGCCCCACCTTCAGCCTTTCTTGTGAGCCGTTCTCAACTGAGTCACAGGGAAAGCGTACCCCATCTAGGTGCAGGTTGAAGTTTTCCAATCATCTTGCCTCCTTTTCAACAATATCACCACTCTAAGGTAAAAACAGTTATGCGCCTACTCAGTAGGATGGCCGCTTGCATTGCATTAGCTCCCCATGCCAGTTTAAACATGCATACACTGCAAGAGTGTGTGACTGCACAGTGGTCAAAAGCGGCAGATCGCTGGGAAAATCTAGTGTTGATTTGCCTTGGCACTCATTGCTGTCTGGAGTGGTGAAACATAACAACCTGTTTTCAGTCAGACCCTTCCTCGACACATTTCCACAAGTGTTCATCACCACAGACGAAGAACTCCTGGGTTGGGGGAGAGGGGCGCATCTATGAAACTTGACTGTACACAACAGGGCTGCTGCTTCAATTTCCTAGAGCTACTGGCTATCTAGTTAGCTCTCTTCTACCACCTATAACGCAAGCAGTCCTATTCAAAACAGATGACACGATCTCGTTGTTTTACCTCCAGAAACAAGGCGGTACACACCAGCTGTCAGTTTTGGCACAGGACATTTGCATGCATCTGCTGACAGAGTTTCAAATGGGAGTAGACAACGACTTTGCAGACCTGCTCAGCAGGAAGTGGCAAAAAGTCCACGAGTGGAAATTCCACCCACAAGTCCTACCCCCATACTTTCACCGTTTAGGTATTCACTGACGTAGACATCTTCGGGACTAAATATTGCTAAATATTTGTCTCTAGGTATCCTCACCACAGAACATGGACAAAGCACTATGGATGAACTGGTCAGGCATATTTGTCTACTCTTTTTCTCCTCCCACTACTTCCGTTTGTAGTCCTTAAACGCCGACAAACATCCCTCGCTCTCATCCTGGTGGCTCCCACGTGGGCCAGACAGCTCTGGTTCACCACATTTTTTTACCTATCCCTAGTTCCCGATAAAAAAAAGCTGTCCAACCGACCTACTAACCCAGAACCATGGCACCATCAGGCGCCTGAAATCCATCCAGCTCAATGCTGCAGTTTGGCTCCTAAAGTTTTAGAGTTTGGCTACCTCCATCTGCCATGAATGTATGACTATCTTTAAGACTGCGTGTAGGCCCACTATATGCGGCTCTTATGCTGCCAAATGGAAAAGGTTTGTCCATTCCTGCTGTCCCAAGCACATTGACCCAATAATACCAGTGGTCCAAGACCTAGTCTGTTACCTGGCAAAACGGCAAATGTCAGGCATTTCCTACCCATCTGGCTCCACTTGGCAGTTGCAGCTTATCTCCAAAACGGAGAACAATCTTCCTTAGAGCCCCAGGCATCAAAGTTTTTATGGAGGAGATTAAACAAGTTATTCCACCTATGGTACCCCTAGCCCCGTAGTGGAAGTTTAACAATGTCCAAACTAGACTCATGAGCCCTCCTTTTAACCCTCTTCAGTAGTGCCCTGTCCAGTTCCTCTCTTCAAAGGTGGCCATCCTAGTTGCCATAACAATCCTCGGGTGAGTAAGTGAGCTGCAAGCTCTTACCTTCAAGGAACTCTAATTCCAAGTATGCAGTAAAAGTAGTACTTGGGACTAATCCACATTTCTAACTAAGGTGGTAACACCCTTCCACCTTAATCAGACTATTGAACTCCCGGTGTTCTTCCTACACCGGAATCTGTAACAGATATTGCTGTTCACACTCTATATATGTCAAGAGCCCTCATGTACTACATTGTTAGAACTAAGCTGTTACACAAGACACAACATTTTGTCAATTTCTCTAAACCACACAAGGCGCTCTCTCTAAAGAAGGCATAGCCAGGTGGTTAGTTAATTGCAACCAGACCTGTTATGGCACAGCCAAAATGCAATTGCCTGCCCCACCTAGGCTCTCTACCCTCAAAGGAGCTTCAGTCGCTTTCTTTGGTGACATTCCAATAGCAGACATTTGTAAAGCAGCTACCTGATCGACTCCACACGTTCACTGAACACTACTGTGTCAACGTTTTAGCACACCAACAAGCAAACGTTGGCTAAGCTCTCTTATGTACACTTTTTCAATCCTCTGCAAGATCCTCCAGATAGCCACTACTTACACTGCTTTACAGTCCATATAGAGCATGTGTATTTACAGCGTTACATGCCACAAATGTAAAATGTTACCCTGTAAACATCTTTTCATGGAATGTTATGGTGTAGATTCATAAGTCAACCCTCCACGCCAGAAATCTTTGTTTATTGCAAAAGGCTTCTCTTGTTCTTTGCATGGTCATCATCTTATGCTTTCTATACTCCATTTCCATCCTCAACCGTCATGTGGGAAGCAATCTAGCATCAGAGCCGATGCCCATGTGCATTGCAGTAACAGGTGAGATATCTTCGAAGAAAAACAAGTTGTGCATGTGAAGCCCATCATGCAGAGCATGTGAATCCACAGCACTACATGCCACAAACAGATGCTTATCGGGTAACTCATTTTTTCCTTAAGGAACACGATCAGTGCGTGGCCATAGATGCATGTTGCGCTGTAAAAATCGTGTAAAGAATTATCGTTGTTGTTGTAATTGGAGAGTGAATCAATGCAGAATGTTTGTAATAAAACCGGGGCTGGCAGCAGAGAAGGGATTGGTTGCGAATTCAGAAAGATACGAACCATACGCAAATAAATGTGCGTAGATGCAGATTCCAAATTATGGTTACAACAATATAAATACAGTTGGTATTGTTGTTGTGATTTGTATCATTCTAACTATAATTCAGAATTTGGATTTACACACACTCTCCTATGGTTTGTTTCTTTCTTCCTAACTGTTTCCTTCTCAGTTTCTAGCCCAGGTATTATTACATACTTGCGTTAATACACTCCATTTTCAGAAATTATAATTCTTTACATGCTTTTTGAAGCACAACCTGCATCCACAGCTATACCCTGGTCGCATTGTATAAATAACGTTATTTTTAAGCTTCTGCAGCAGTGACTTGACTCCAAGCCACTCGGGGTTTTTCCATACGTTGTGGATGGCACTGCCTCTGTTTCAGACAGATGAATATTGATAAGATGAATCTTTTAAGAGCCTCATTCATGCAGCTATTCGTTTCAGACACATGAGCACAGTATAAGGTTCTCCATCAGCCCCGCGCTTCTCTTGATGTATTCTAAGCATGTTCATTTTTATTATTAATTGCAAGATTGTTGTCTTTCAGAGTATTGTCTAGGTTTTGAATCGTATACTGTAATTGTTGGTGAGTGAACAATACAGCCTATGTAAGATTGCTTGTTAGATTATTTACCTTGCTGTGCCACAGATGTTTGTTTTCTAAACCTTACAGGACATTCCATGCAGACCTACGTCATTACTTGGCGAGTGAAACGCAATTCACAAGCACTTAATTTTAGCTTCACTTGGAAGAGTGATTTCTTAATTTTATAACGTTCTGGTTAAAATATAAACGTTCCACCCCCCTATGGTGGTTGTATGACTCAACCCTTACGTTGCTTACATAAAATTCTGTGTATGTTCCTTTATCCGGGACTTGGCTCCAGGCCATTCTATTTACATACACCGTATAGGGGGATAGACACTCTGGACCTGTCTCAAACAGGTCAGCGTGCATGATGACACCTGGCTCTCTACTGCATTGATAAAATGAACCCATTTATGTTTTAAATCTTTTTATTTTGAGATTGCAAAAGTGACAATAACCACTGGCCGGTGAGGAGGCCAGGATGGAGCTAGTCATTTGGAGGTGGGGGTAGAAGAAGAGGTGAGACTGGGTAGCTAAGAGTGATCTTTATTCCAGTGATGTGAACCTGTGCTCTCAGGGGAGTCAGATTATCTTGTGTGGGTATGATCCTCCGTGGAAGAGCATGTTTTGGTGAGTCCAAGGACACAATGACATCTCGGACAAGTGAGTTCTGTGAATTCCACGGATAATAATTCTATGGTAGTGACCCAGGTTTTGACGAAGTGGGGGAATGTGCATGTGAGACTTGCCGTAATCTTCTCCATGCTCACCACATCCCAAAGTCTATGTAACCACTCCATTCTGGTTGGTATCCCACCTGTTCCCCATTTAGGAAAGCAGCACCTGTTTGGCAGCGCCCAGAGATACAGTGATCGCTCTTCCTCAACACAATTGGGGGGGAGAGGAGGGGGGGGGGGGTTAGGTCAGACCAAATATGATGTTGCTAGGTCATTTCTTTGTGATAGATGGTATCTATGTCCAGCATTATTGAGTCCCAATATACTTGTATTTTCGTACTTTGTCATAACACTTGTGTCAGAGTGCCTATCCGCAGCGACGCCAGCAAAATTTGTCCCCTCCACGCTTCCACCGTGCGACTCTGGCTGGGGTATAGTACCAATAATGCGCTATTTTGAGGAACTTGTATGGCCTCCCGAATTTTTTTAATGTTTGTGTCATATGAGGCCAGTTTTTGGTTTAGCCTCCATGTTTTCTGACATGTTGGTTCCCCAGATAACTGCAACACAAGGGAAATCGGAAAGTGGTCCGAGTGAGCCCCCGCACCTATTATGACATCCCGTGTGACGCGTGCGGGATGTCAAGAAGAGTTCTATGCATGCAAGGTTTGATGAGCTGATGAGAAGAAAGTGTATTCCCGAGCAGTGGGACCCAGTGTGTCCCAACCGTTGTATAGATCGGTCTAGTTGGGGGTCAGGTACAATGTTGAGATCCCCTACGACTATAAGGTCCTCATCCGGAGATTCGAGAATGGTAGTCAGCACTTACTCAAGGAATGTTTTCTGCTGTTCATTTGGGCCCCATTGCCACCCATAGAGCTATCATTCTACCCAGCGTTTCTGCATGTGTACTTAGCACCATCCCTGAGAAATGTGTTGCTAAGATAATTGCCACTCCCGCCCTCTTCCCAGCTAGAGAGAAGTATTGTTGGTCGAACCACTTCAACCGGAGGCGCTTCCAGTCAGTTTGCTTGAGGTGAGGCTCCTGCAGTAGGCAGATGTTGCAGTGGGTATCTCTAAGCATCTCTAAGCAGTGCAAGGAGTGCACGTCTTTTGGTAGGTGAGTTTAGGCGCCGGACATTAAAACTCAGTATGAGGATAAGAAGAAGGGTTTTTGACTCCCAGAGAATAATGGGCGCTCTGCCAAAAGTAAGACGCAATAAGTATTAGCGTTCCTATATCTACTGTGGTGCAACAAGGCGGGCGGAGAAGACCCTGTAACCGTCTAACCGTATGTCAGGGAGCCTAACATACATAACACGTAATATACCAAAATGCCCTATGCACGCACTAATAAGTTATCATACAGGCGTGTCTGTGTTACAACACCAGTATGGACAACCAAAGCAAACAGAAACACAAGGAATTATGCTGTACAGTGGCGTGATATTTCAAACTATTTAATTGTTCCAGAACCAGCCAGCCGACACGTGTTTCATCTCGTTTGGGAAAGTGATTCCGCGACTCCTCAGGGCTGGGAAAGATACAACATTACATACAATATAACATCTGACTTGATGTATAGGTCTAATCATAAAACATGAACATCCATTTTTTGTGAGAAACCCGTACACGAGGATCATCCTGCAAACGTGAATCATTTAGATCCTTACGAAGACACTATTGATGTGTGTCTTGGATAGTATCATATCGTGTTGTGATAAGAACTTCCCGGGCATACCGCCACGAGGAGAACGCTCACAGGTAACTTTAGGATACTATCCAAGACACACATCAATAATGTCTTCGTAAGGATCTAAATTAATCCCGTTTTGTCTTACTCACTATGCAATCAATATATTAGTTCCCCAGCATAGATTTTTATTTCATTTCTTGGGATTTTTGTGATTGCTTACAGCGCGACCTCCCGACCCCTTCTGATGGTTATGGAAACTTCGGATTTTTCAAAAAACCACACAACGATCTTGTTGCACTTTGAATAACACTACCACAGGAGCTTACTTTCCTTTGGGTAGGTTTGCTCGACTTTTTCATATTTCCATATTTTGTGCTCTTGAATGCTTCATGCATTTTACAAAAACCACGCTGAATGCAGACAATGTTTTGATTCTTGTTCTAACAGCTCAGCACAATCAACGACCATTACAGTAGGTCATGGGCCCTGCCGGGTCGGAAATATTACCGGTGGAGCGGTGAGCTTCTTTTTATACACCAATAACTCGCCCTAATTTTTAATCGTTCTCTTCTTCATTTCTCTCAACTTCGGTCACTGAAACTGCCCTATGCTTATGCCTCCTTTGTTTTTCTCCCATTTCCCCCCTTTGTAGACCTTTCTATCCTCGTAATTTGAACTACAGGTATGATGAGTTCTTTACACACCTTCTATACTTCGACGCGGAAACACTACACGTGTGAATATTGTAACAAATGATTGACATACAGTATCCGCTTTTCAAGCTTAGGCACGCTGTCATTCACAATTTTAAACATCAAAATACAGCGCATGAACTCTTTCTGTATCCTCCCGGACGTCCTATACACCAATCATTGCTATGTTCACCACAGAACGGATTGGGTACTTTTTCTTTCACCTACGGCATGTTATTTTATTTGACGCACTAACTTACCTTTTACAGGATGATCCTCGTGTATGGGTTTCTCACAAAAAATGGATGTTCATGTTTTATGATTAGACCTATACATCAAGTCAGATGTTATATTGTATGTAATTAAAACTCAGTATCACAACCTTACGGGGCACCATGGGGAAAAATCAAGGTAGAGCCGTGGGGTGTGTCCGGGCCAGACTTATGGAGGGGCCCATGACCTCCCTCCCACAACCAAGAGCAGAGGGGGAAGGCGATGACTGTCGGTAAGATAAGGGCCTGACTCCTCTTACATCTCCACCCCATTAGAACTAAGATGAAAATCCGGTGCTGACAAGGGAAGAGAACTGCAATAGCCATGGTGTTATTGCCCAGTGTGCAGGCCTCCTTGTTGAGTCCCTTCGTAGTTCTAGTGCCCTTGGAGTACTCAAGAAATATATCCATTGGGAAGAGGTTCCCCTGGGACTTTCAGAAATTTACCCTGTGATTCTGTGACCCTTTCAGAAGCAGTGCTTCCAGTATGCCCGGAGTGTCAAGCTGATTCCCAGTCTCTAACTGTGGGGGGACTGCTTCCAGGTAGCCCAGAGGTAGAAAGAAAGAGAAAGTTAGAGAGAAAAGAATGAAACAAGGAAAAGGTGAATAACAAGAAAACAGCCCTCCGACAGGCAGTGGTATCACCATAGTGAATGGGTCCATATCGCTGGCAGTCGGTATTCATCTCAGTAGGGGTACGCTGCATCTACCAAGGCCGATTTAGTATTTCCTCCCGGAACTCGTCAGTGGCCATTGGTTGCTTGCGGTAAAAGTGAGGAATGCGTGGCTTCTGTTTCAGTCTTTAAATTTTTCCCCACTACCATCTTGATTCTGCAGTTGCTGGAGGACGGCTTCTCTTTCTTTCTGGCTTTCAAACTCGGAGGATCGTAAGCGCTTATCCTTCCGGGTCCCACCCACCTTCCTGGTTTTGGTGTCTCCAGGGTCGCTGTGTCCTCGTTCTGATACTCCAGAGTTATACCTTCCTCTAGGTTGACACCAAGCACTTCCTGTGGTTCTTTTACAGATCTTATTGCATGCGTTTCCTTGTTCCAGACAGGTCAGTCTGAATGGGTGCCCCCAGCGGTAGCGGATTCCTTTCTACCGAAGGTAACCAGTGGCCAGTTTCACGGCTTTACGCCACTACAGAGTAAGGGAACAGAGGTCCTGGTAGATGACTACTTGAACCCCATCACACTGTAGCTCTGTGAGTACCCTCCAGGATAATCTCCTTGTCTCTCAGCACCGGCGCAACGTGCCGGAAAAGGCAAATCATCCAATCCTCCAGTTTTCCGCCATCAGCCTGAAGCGGTACTCCCTTGATGCAAATGTTGGACTGCCTCGACCGATTTTCAAGGTCCTCGAGGTGGAGGCAAAGTTCTTCATTGCGGTCCCTGAGTTCCAACAGTTCCCGAGTGTGGTCAGCGAACTCCTCTTCTCTGTGGTCGCCAGGATCTCTGTTCTGATCTGCTTTATGTCGGAGGCCACATCCTGCCTTAGACCCGCTAAGTCTTTCTGGAGGGTGCCGAAGAGTTGTTGCAAGAATTGAGTGATCGTTCCTCTGTGTTTCCACACGTGGGGTATGTCTTTCTCTTTGGGAGGGACTAGCAACTGATCTGAACCATTTCTGTCCTTTTTCTTAGTGCCTGGTTTATGTAGGATATCTTTGATAGTGGCCTCCTTCCAGTGCTTAATTTGTGCAGGTGCTGAGCACTGGCATCTATTTCTCAGGGCCGGGTCTATTGAATTTTTCTGCCATGCACAGCCAGCACCGTGCACAGGCCATTAAAAGCCCCAGCCTCGAGCGAGGCTTGTGCAGCTGTACGTTCAGATTTGGTGCATGCTTCTAGTGTGCTTGCTTTGGCGTGCACCAGTACCTGGTCTTCAGGTTGGGGGAAGGGCAGGTTTGTTGTCATGCGCAGTATAAACAGCATGAATGATGAACTGGGAGCATAATTTCAGCTGCGCTACCCAGCAGTCTGCGCTTTCCAGTGTAGCCAAAGCTGCAAGGTTAGGTGAGTTGTGTGTGCGTTATTTTACACACAACTGTTATCCTACAGGTGACAGAATAGTGCTTGGCTGTGGGACACCATCGATAAATTCCTGCACAGTGGCACCAGCAGGAAACTGTCCAGTAGCTGCCTGCCTCAGGAGCCCAGACAAGGCCTTGCAGCATAAAAAGTAAATACGGGAGGCAGCTGAGGGTAGTCCGAAAGTAAAAACATTTCTTCCTGCCAGCCAGTGTATTAGTACCACGCTCCTACCTGTCCCAGTACTAAGCATGGGCGCAAAATCCGCAATCCGCGAAGTCCCGCGAATTTACCAAAAATCCGCGAATTTGCGAGCGGCGGATTTGGGGGGCAAAAGTTCAAGCCTTCAAGCTTGAAGTTGTAACTATTTTAGGATGGCGCCGGCAAGCTGCCAGCGCCATCCTAAAATAGTTACTAAGTTAGCTAAGTTAGCTTCATCAGGAAGCACTAATAGATAAAATAAAGCAGGTGCTCGAGCACCTGCTTTATTTTATCTATTAGTGCTTCCTGATCGGTCTCTGACCTTTTTATACACACAAGAGGCATGAACTCGCATGGAAGCCCCGCACGTTTGGTCCCGCTCACACACTCGCGGTGTGCACCGTCTTCCCGCCATTTACCCACTATGATAGGTCACTCAAGGGACCCCTGCGCCCTTCGGGACGATTGCATAGCAGCACACACATGGTCGCTGGAACTAGTTGAAGCTCAAATTCAGTGACTCATTCATCAGCCCAAAAACAATCGTGAGCGTCGTCGAGGCTGGGCAGGTGTGCCTTCTTCCCAAATCTGCCCTCGAAAATCACCTGTGATGCTGGATAGAGGCCTTTGTATCCTTGACTTTCACGAGCGCAATCACAAGAGGCATGAACTCGCATGGAAGCCCCGCACGTTTGGTCCCGCTCACACACTCGCGGTGTGCACCGTCTTCCCGCCATTTACCCACTATGATAGGTCACTCAAGGGACCCCTGCGCCCTTCGGGACGATTGCATAGTAACACACTCACATGGTCGCTGGAACTAGTTGAAGCTCAAATTCAGTGACTCATTCATCAGCCCAAAAACAATCGTGAGCGTCGTCGAGGCTGGGCAGGTGTGCCTTCTTCCCAAATCTGCCCTCGAAAATCAGCTGTGATGCTGGATAGAGGCCTTTGTATCCTTGACTTTCACGAGCGCAATCCTCCTGCTGTTGCTGTGACCAGGAGCTTCTTTCTCTTCATCTGCTGCTCTGATCGGTCTCTGACCATTTATACACACAAGAGGCACTTGAACTCGCACAGAAGACCCCTCCCCCCATTTAAAAAGGCCGAAAAATCCGCGAATTTTGCGGATTGCGAGTTCACAAATTCGCATAAATTCGCCCATGCTTACCCAGTACCATCTCGTCTCTATCAGACCCGTCCTCTCCATTCTGCAATGGACACTGTTGCAGCCACAAGCACCTTGAAGAACACCTCCCATCCCTGCCACTGTGACTGTGCACCACCGCTACCTCCGACAGTGCCCCTCTCTCCACAGTGGCCTTCTCCCACTAACCCAGTGCCCCTCTCTACACAGTGCCTTTCTCACCTGTATCTCAGTGCCCCTCTGCTTATAATCCCCTTCCCCTCTGTATCACAATGCCCCTCCCTGCAACAACACTCGCTCACTCCTGTTACAGTACACCTTGGCTGCCTCCCTCACTCTCAGAGCACCCCTCCCCACCATCGCTTTGTATTAAAGCATGCACTGGGCCATGAGTATCCATACTTTGAGTTCACACGTGAGACCGCGAAGCCCTTCTCAGTCTTGGCCACTCGAACCAGGAGGCTTTCCCAACTACCCCCTAACCAGAGAGAGGATACACAGGGAATTTCTCAGCTTTGATCTGGAGAAAAATTGCATTGATTCAAAACGTGCTATCAGAGGGGCTAGGCTGTGTTGGGTACTCTGTACCTCCCTCCACCCCGCAAGCCTGCTGAGATCTATCGCCCCACACCTTCTCTTCACCTCCAAAGACCAATGTCCCGTAAACCCCTGCTGCATACTTACAGCCTTATGCCACTGTTGGAGAGAGATCAGCGTTTTGTCTAGTTGAAGGTTTAACTGTAGCACATAGGGGTAATGTAGAACATGTACCATGCAGATGACAGAACTATATTATGTGGATAGCTTGGTGGGTTTCTGTTTTTTGTCACAGACGTCCTTTTGTTACTCGCTGATCATGAATTACAATTCTAATATAGCACAGGCGGCAGACTCCGTTTAATTTTGTGCTTTATTAGTTAAAAAGTATGTGTGGAAGCCTGTCTGAATGGAGTTGAATGTATGACTTCATTTGAAAATAGGTGGCAGTGGGATTTTGCGACTTATAGTCTGATCATGTTTGTACTAGATATATTTGTTTGAAGCATGAGAGTGTGGTTCTCCATCAAGGCATAATCCTAATTGTATAACTGACACTTCATTATGTTTTATCAGGAATACCTATTGTCACATAACAAAACATCTTTTTATGGCATAAAACTTAACACAGTTAAAGAATCGCTATTGTGTGTCTTGGACAACACTGCTGTGCATTGATGAGACAGGCCAAGAATGATACACTCCTGCCACCTGTCAACTTTACATAATTAATGACTGTATATTTAACCAAGCAGAGGTGTACACTTTGCTTGCTCTATCTCAGTATCTGCTTTTCTTCCTCCCCTTCACACCTCACTCCTTCACTTCTCTCCAATCTTACTTAACTTTCTGCCCTACATCTGCATTTTCTCTTAATCATCACCTCCTTTCCATTGTTCACCTTTCCATCTTTCCCTTCCACTCTACTCACACGATCCCCACTGTTCGCTTTTCTTCCATTGCCTTTCTCCTCTTTTCACTTTTCCTTCTCATCACGTTCCACTCCAATCTTGCAATCCTAATCTCTGCTTTCCACATTTCTCTTCACATGGTCTACTGCATCTATCTTTGCCTTTAGACCTCGCCTCCTCCCTCATTCTCCCTTTTAATTTTTTCTTTTTTGCCCATATGTTTATATCTACTCCAGGAATCTGTGTTCTATCTCAGTGTCATAAATTGAAATCTTGATGTGGCCACTTAGTCTTTCATCTTTAGATAAAATGAGTGCAATTGAGCTGGATAACAACATTTTTAATTTGGTGTCAAGGCCCCCTCTAGTGAATATGTGCTTTACAAACATACATGGTTTGTTTCTCCCTCTATCCCTTCATTTCTTCCTTTCACATTCTTTTCTTATTTCCTCCTTCTTTCATCCATAACCTCTTTATTTCCTTACTCCAGTGCTCCTCTTCCTGCCTGCATGTGTTACTGCCTTCTTTAATGTATTCCTTCCTTCATTCTTTTCTTTCTTTTAAACAGCGCAGTGCAAGCACATTTTCTTTTGTTTGCAAATCTGCCTCAAGTCCTCAAATGACCTTTCTCTAATTTGAATTCACTTTTAAGTTTTTGTCATAGACTTCCAATATGTTATATTATGTTATATTGATTTGTATTGCGCACTAATCACCCAGTAGGGTATCCAGGGATTTGGGCAGGTGTGTAGGTGTGAGGTGCCTGAGTTGCTTTTGAGAAGAGCCAGCCCTTCATCTTCTTGCGGAACTCAATAAGGGAGGAGATGACTCCGATGTGTTGAGGCTTGTGGATGTGGGTGGAGCCAATAAAGGGAAGTGGGTGGGGCCACTGGAGGAAGTGGGCGGAGCTCTGGAAGTGGGTGTGGCCTCGTTAAAGACTGTGAGCACCTGCACTTCATATTTTTCAAATTAAGCACTGCCTCCTTCTTTGTTCGGTGGGACGTCATCTCGAGGGGGCTACACTACAGTGGGGCCAAAAGACCCTCTCACAATTAGCAGGTTAAGCCCGGGTCGCTAGTAGGTCAACAGAGGGTGTCTGTTATCCTTCTGTCAGTCAGGAGCAGTGCGTCCTCAGGTCGCTGTTTCCCAGATGGGGTCAGGAGCAAGCAGTGCACAGTCGCTTTTCCCTTTTAATGAGTTGGGTCCCCAACCCCAAACCCAGGCTCATCGCTCAGAAACAAGGGGTGTTTCATTAGTGTTAAGGGTCCTGCTGTGGCTACTGGAGTCCCGGGGCTCAGTTCCTCTATTGACCTCTAGGAGGAATGTTCTTACCGCCCTTATGTGTTGCTGCGGTCTCCTTCACCCACTGCGGGAGGGTTCCCACTGTCTTCCAGTCAGGCCTACCTTTGGACTTGCCCTTGTTGCTGCTTCTCGAGGCCTGTACTCTGCTGGCCTCCTGCATGGATTTGCTGGAGGTTCCAGGCCGCCACCAAGTAGCTTCGGTGTCCCCAGGAGTGTCCTGGGTCAGATCTCGCACCAGGCGTCTGCGTCCCAGCTCTGGGCTCCAGGCACACAACTGCTGCGCCCCAACCTCGGGCCAACTCCAGGCCCGACTTCAAAGATGGCCACTGAATGCCTGCGGCCGCTTGTGAGTGCGTCCCAGGGCACCCGTCCAGACTCAGGTCGTTCCCGGCAGTCTGGACCCCAGTGTCACTCTAAGAGGATGGTCTGGCGCTCCGCCACACTGCCCGGCTTTCCAGTTTATGTTGGCTGACCGTCTCTTTGTGTCAGGACCACTGGGTCAGCTCGGCAGCTCCGCTGCCTGCCTCTGATGGCGCCAGCCCCCGTCTGTGCCGCACGGATCCTCCATCTGTCTAGGAACTGAAAACTCAGCCGATCGCCTTCTTCGGTTTCTTTGAGTCACGGTCCCTACTTCCCCCGGCATGCTGAGTCCTGGAATGGCTGTGTTGTAGCTAATTATTGGCCATGGCGAGCAGAGCTCCAAGGAGTTGTCGTTACTCCTCCGCAGTCTTGGCCAAGCCACCAAAATATACCCATTTAGAGCTCACTTTAAGCAGCTCTTCATTTTGAACACACAAGCACTAGGTAATTATCATTCTCAAGCGTGTTCAATTTTTAGTGTTAATGATTGAAACATTGTTGCCTTTCAGAGTATCATAGAGGCTTTTACAAAGATATTTTCATTCATTGCAGGTGAATAAACTCTACAGCCTCCATGAGAGTCACAATTGGAGTATGTATCTAGAATTAGAGACTCTTTGTTTTTGGTGTTGTTTTTTTTTATCTTATAGGGCATTTCTGGTAAGCCTGTGTTATTATTTTGGTGTCTGTCTGGCCCCACACTGAGTGACTCCAGGGGTCCTTATTGCACCTTTGCTGACAACCATTTAATTTGCACCAGAAGTGAGATATTTTACACTCATAGTTGTAATATACAATTGATTTTAATAGTACTCGCTACATACTCAGTGTTTTTCACCATGTAGGGTGTATCCCATACCTTTGGTTCTGATTAAGATCAGGTTCATAAAATCAATCTTCCACAGATTGAAACATCAACGCTAAAATCATTATAAGTCTGTATTGTGTATTCTAGGAGTGCGCAAAACAATGATTTTACTGTTTGGCACTTATATCCCCAGATTGTATTTGTTGTAGCCAGGCTTTTTTTTGTTTATTTTATTTTTGTACCTCAGCACTATTCTTTCACCTCCACAAGCAGTTCCCTGTTCCACTTCTGTATTTCTCTGTTTGCAACATCTACCTCGCAAATATGCATACCTTATTTGAGACTTGAAACACATACACTGAAATACTTGAAAAAAGCATGTATTTTGCTTTACAGAAATTGACACGTAGTTGACTTTCTCAAGCCTTCCGTGAATCAATAATATGCCTTTCAAAAATGCCCAAAGGAATCCTAGATTTATAAACTGATATTCTTTTGCAGCATAACGTCGTTACAGAGCACCAGTAGGTTTTTACTAGGCAAACACCTAGTGCAGTTACCACTGCTCCAATAAAGAATGTTCAGGGCCGCCACCTGGAGATAATTTCAAACCTAAACTACGCATTACAGCATGGACTCCGATTCCAGCAGAGTGGGTCGGCTTCCATGCAAAAACAGTTTGCCTAATGAAGACTTCTGTGCTTTTGCTTCCAAGTGATTTAGGTTGCTATGCTATTATGGTGTTTATAAATATCCAAGTGAATCCCATAATGGAGGAGAAATCCTGATCAGGGATATACTCTGAGTTCATTAATGGTAAACCCGCTTCCCCATGGCCACGTGTAATGAATCATGCTAGATTGGATTCAATCGAACCGTCAAAAAAAACGCTTGCTTTTTCCCTTCTGTCCTTGATGGGTTTATGCATCTTCCAAAGTTTCTAAAGGTTGCAAGGGCAGTTTTTCACTCGTGTGAAGTCTAGTAATATGAGCACTTTTCTTTCCTGCTTTTTACTTTGCAAACACATTGCTAGTGTGCTGTTCGTATTCAAATGTTTTTAATTATGACTGATTTATTCGTATATGGTAATGCCTGCTGGCTGGCTTAGTTAGTCTAATGTTCACTGCTAAAATAAGTGGTGAGCTTGAGGTCACTCATCTCAATCCCCGCAGAGCCGCCTTCATCCTTTCTACCTCGATCAGTGAATTGATTGTTTTTAAATTGGATAAGATCACTTGTTATTTACAGTGCTCAGAAACTGCAGAAGTGTGATATGAACCACTATGTAACGAATACGTTATTATTTGGCTAATTTATTAGATTCTGCTTTAAATAGTGTTGACTCTAATGGGCATATGTTCTTGTTAAAAATGGTTTCACTTACAAAACATCTGACTGGAAAAAATGCAGCCTGATAGCCCACTGTGTACAAAGATAATCTACGGTTCATGAAGTCATAGGGAATGCCTATGATACAGAACTAGAATTATGACCGAGTGACTTTCCCACATCACCTTTAGACCGCTTGAAAACATATTCCTCTGTGCTTATCCAGCAGTTTAGCCCCTAGTGATTGATACCTTTCATTCTTTTTTAGTCAAAGATCTTTAGTATTCAAGTGTAACTTTTTCTTGGGTGCTTGCTACCTGGGGAGCCTTAATCCTTTCGCTTTCAGCACTGGCTACAACTGGCCTCAGCCTGTATTTTACACTGGCACTTTAATGGCTCACTTAGCAATCATTCACATTTTATTTTTCTGTCCTACTTGCTGCAGTAAAATCTTTAAGGCTGTAGCAATTACAAGGATGTCTGAAGCCCTTCCAATATTCTGGCAGCCCACCTCTTGCCACCATCGATTCACTTTCCCTAGGGAAGGCTCTGAGGCCTTGACTAAAACGCAATCAATCAGGGAATTGTGAAGCACGCTACTCACCCCTGAGGGTCTCAAGGTGCTGGGGGAAGAGGGGGGCAGCTCTGGTCAGTTGAAGAGCCAGGTCTTGAGGGTCTTCCTGAAGATGTGCAGAGTAGGGGCCCGTCTGATGTTGATCAGGAGCTCGTTCCATGTCCTTGCCGTGATGTAGGAGAAGGCTGTTCCACATGTTCTGGCTCTGCGGGTGCATGGGGTTTCGGCAAAGGCGGATTGGAGGTTTCTCTTGGGTGCGTGGAAGAGATTCTTTCATTGAGATACTGGGGTCCGGTGTTGGGAAGGCATTTGTAGGCGTGGGTGTTACTTCTATGTGTTTGGTACCTGGAAGATTTTGTCCTACAAGCAAACCAATAACTGGCCTTCCTGTCTACCTCCTTTCTTTCTACATTTTTACCACAAACATTCTGGCTTTCCTGTGTGAACCACTTTTAGCCAGCCTCCGCAGTCTGTGTGACCTCATGTAGGCTACCTCATATACCCAAGTTGCTCAATGAACTCACTGAATTCTGATTCATCAGGATGTACCTTTGATAAGCACACATTCTCAAACATGATCAAAGGAAAGCATTACTCACATTCCAGCTGTGACATACACTAACCTAATCACACCAAGGTGTAACTTACTGATTACACTAGTTCTCAGACCATTAATGTTCAACATTTACCAAAGTAGCCTGAACATTATTTTGCCCCTTCACCCCCACCACTACTAAAGACCCTGCTACTTTGCCATTGTTTTGTTGCAAACATTGCATCAGGTCACCTGGGGTCCATGTATAACATGGCACAAATGAAAGCAATCTTATTGGACCTTTTTGTCCCCAGATTCTTTTTGCCCCTATTAAACAAGATCAACGCCTCTAGGTCTTAGTTCTTAAGATTCTTGAAGGAGATCTTCAGTCTTTCCCTTATCTCTCTCCTACTAGTAAGACTTAATTTGATACCTATATTTATTAGATATGACCTTTTAAATACAGAATATATAAACTTGTTCCGCTCATACTTGAGAACTTGCCGTCATTGGCATCAGATTCATCCGGATACTGTAGCTTCTACTTTGAAGGAAGCAATTCCGGAATGGAGCCTGTTGTCGACAAAGCAAAATATGAATTCTCGAACTCACTACAAGTAGCTTCCATGACCCCCTAAAAAATCTGTAGAATAATAAAGGGTACCAAAGCAGCTCCTTGGATCTCTCCTGAGCTAAAAGTATCCAAGCTCCTAATTTGTTAATCATAGCATCATTAGCGTAAGGACTACAAGGAAGAAAACAATATCTGATTTAAAGCATACATTACAAAATATAAATTCATACTGCTTAAAAGAAAATGCATCTACTATTCCAGCAAAATCACTGATGCCTAAAAACAAAACCGGAGGTTTTTAGGATGCTGAATGAGCTATCAACCTCTGAGAGAGTAGCCCAAAATCCTGAGCCATTGCAGGGTTTTTGTACCACGCTAAAAACCTATTTAATAAATGAAATAAAGAATTTAAAGGAGAGTAATATAATAAACTCAGTGGACCTGCATGCTCAAGAAGAACAAAATTCCCATCTTCGCTCTTTTAATCCAATTGATGAGAGTCGTCTAATATATTGATTAAAAAGATCAAGTAGTGTTCGCCTTTGGCCCCTTACCTACCAGAAATTGTGGACTATGGTAAGTCACTATTCCTTTACTTTAAATCACTCACGCAAAGCTCTGTACCTAGCACATTTAAAAATGCAATGGTCATTCCATTATTAAAATAGCTTGGAGATGATCCATAGGTACAGAAAAATGACCGCCCCATCATCTCTCTGCTTCTTTATTCCTCTAAAATTATGGAAGCACACGTGGCACAAGTACTATGCACCCTCCTCTGATACTCCGAATTACTTTACCTGCTACAGGCAGGATTGTGTCCTGGCCATAGTACAGAATCTGTATTTTTGCCAACAATTGCTTGAGGGTGATAGCGGGAAGGCTACTGCCTTGGTGCTGCTGGACTAACCTGCAGCCTTTGGTACAGTCAATCGTAAGATCTTGTATGACAGATTGGCAGCACCACGGACTCAGAGGGACTGCCTTTCACTTTACGAATTCCTTTCTAGAAGACCGTGCGCAGGCAGTTCAACTAGGACCATTGACAGCAACTGCAACACATTTGGTGAAAGTGTATGTCTTGCCCCTAAGAGCCAGTATCAAGGGTTTGCAGACTATATAACTATGTGAATGGTTCACAATTACTTCTCTGCCTAGATGGTTCTGGAATTCCAAATTACATTGAGATTTATTTAGACCTGGATGGCCATCTTACACAATGGAGTGAATCTATTAGACTGTCATTACTGGCCATCTGAGATGAGAGATCCACCTAAAGCAAAAAGCCTTGGCATGTACATTGACAGTCAGCTGACAGTGATATCACAGGCAGGGGCAGTGATATCAAAATGTGTTTACCTATTGAAAACATTAAGAAAATCAGCACCTGTTCTTCCGACAGAGGCCTTAAAAACTGTAATCCTTGCCACCATCATATAGTAGTAGTTTATTCAGTCAATTTTGACCTTAAACATTACACACATAAACAAACGTATATATAATCCAAATTGTATCATTAATATTGATAAAAATAGCATAACCATTATATATAATACAAAAAAAGCCCTGCCACATCCAATTTAGAGCAAACACAAGTAGATGGACGGAGCGCTGAAACATTTCAGACACTCACCCCTAGTCTCAGACTTGGGTTGAATCCATCATCGTTCTTTAGCTCACTTCACTACCCCACTTAAAACCCAGCTATATACAAATCAGTCGACCCTTTTACTCATGGGAACAATCCAGCCCGAACTGTCAAGTCAGGTCTACCCTGGACCGGAAACAAGCATCCTGGGACCGTTTTCGGGGTAACCACCCTCATCAGCCACGCTAGCTTGACTCCAGTGGCAAAGTGAGCAAGGGACCCACGTCTGGGTATTTTATTTTTTATTTTATAAAGTTTTATATAGCACAAACAAGATCCTGAGGGATATCAGAGCGCTTTACACAGGGATGAAAGGGGAAATAAGGCTCCAGTAACAATATCAAGTAACAGTCCCAAACAGTTGTAGTCACAATAATAACAAACAAATGGTACACAGCAAGTAATAAAATGAACAGGTAAATAACAGGCTACTACAGGGGCACAACATACAGCCGAAAGGAGCAGAGAGCAGAAACACAAGTTGGAAAAAGATTTTTTTTAAACGTGGTAGAGTCAATGCAACTCATGTTGGTGCACTAGTTGAAGGATCAGTGGTTACGAGAAAATGCACATAGCCCAAATTAAGGTAAGAATTTGTTCATTTGGAATCTTTTGGCTTCAAATTTGAAAGCAGTTATTGATGAGATTATGTGCAATTCTGGAGGAAGAGAGTTCCAGATCATTGGGGAAGGCCCTGAGAAGGCTCGATGACTAGTTCAATTTTGTTCATGATACGTGGTTTCAGGAGGAAATTGTTAGCGGTTCTTGAGGCTCTCTCGCCACCGGATAATTCAAGCTTTTGTGCTAGGTACCTGGGGTGTTCGTGTCCAGGGCTTTGTGCACTAGGACGACAATCTTTAACTGAATTTGAGCTTTGCAGGGCAACCATTTAAGAGATTTTAGGACTGGGGTAATGTGCTCATTACGTTTGGGACCGGTAACTAGTCTGGCTGCAACGTTCAGTGTTGAACTTAGTGGAGACAGGGTGTACTTGGGAAGGCCACAGAGCCTGAGCTTCCATAATCTAGCCTTGGCAAGATCAGTGCTTGGACCGCCTGTTTGAAGTCATTTTGAGGAAGGAAGGGCTTGATATTTCTAAGTGTCCTCAGCAAGTGATTAGCTCCCTAACATACGTTGCTGATATAATTTTTCATATTCAGGTGCTTGTCCAAGGTGATTCCAAGAGATTTGGCCGAGTCTATGATGAGAGGGATGCAATTGAAAGCAGGGAGGTGAGTCAACCAAAGGTCAAGCTTGAGGGGGTGGTTCAGAGGAGAGATGAGGATTTCAATTTTGGAGGTGTTGAGCAGGAGGTGGTTCTCAGTTAACCAATTTTGAGTAGAGGGTAGGGTAGAGTTGAGTGAGATGATGTTATCCAAGGATGAGATTTTCAGGTAAAGTTGTTTTCTCGTCCACGTACATATGCAAGGGGAATGTTCATGTCATTTAGAGAATTAGCAAGAGGCTCCAAAAAAGGTTGAAGAGGAAAGGAGAGAGGGCGTACTCTTGGGGGACACCCATGAGTACTGGAGAGGGCTGGGCGAGGGAGTGGTTTGCCTTAACTCTTTGTGTTCTGTGGCAGAGGAAGGAGGTGAACCATTGTAACACCAGTCCAGGGAATCCCATCCTGTTCTTCAGAGTTGAAAGGAGGTTGTCGTGATTAACCGTGTCGAATGTGGAGGAAAGATCAAGGAGGATCAAGAGGCAGGAGTCATTTTGGCCAAGCATTTTTAAGATGTCGTCCAAAATCTGCTTGAGTGCCGATTCTGTGCTGTGCCCCTTTCGAAAGCCTGATTGATACTGGTTAAGGTGTTGGAAATTCTCCATGTGAGCACAAAGCTGGGATTGTGCGCATTTTTCTGGTAGTTTGGCTAGAGTGGGGATGTTGGCTATGGGGTGAAAAATATTGAGGTCAGATTTATCTGCGGTTGGTTATTTAGGATGGGTGATACCTGTGCTGCTTTTAGACAGTCAGGGATCGTGCCTTGTGATAGAGAAGAGTTTACAATCCTTGTCCAGGTGGGGATAAGAACGTTCTTGGTCACTTTGAAGAAGGTCGGGCAGTGGGTCACTGAAGTGGTTGGAAGGATTGATGTTCTTTTTCACTGAAAGGGGTAAAGGTGCTTATTTATTTATTTATTTTTGGCAATTTTTAAAGCGCTACAAATACCCGTGGGTGTCTCGGCGCTAACAGCTAAAAGACACTAACCAGATAGCTCCGTAAGGCATTGTTCATAATGATCAGGCTTATTAGATTGGGGTTTTCTAAGAGGACAAGAGGTGATGCAGACTCTGAAACTGGCAGTAGAGCCTTCTTGGAGGCAAGTTAACTGGAGATGAGTCTTGATTTCTCAATGAAGAAAGCAGAAAATTAATCGCCAGACGGTGGGCTGACATCGGAGACAGAGAGATTTGAACAAACAATTGATTGTTGTTTGACCAATTCGAAGAGTTTCTTGGGGCGATTTGTGGCTTGATCAAGTTGTTGTCTGAAGTAATCTGCAACAGCGCTCTTGAATTGCTGATTGTAAATACTCCTGGCCTCTCTAAGGAATTTTAGTTGTTCCAGGGAGGGATTTGACCTCCAGGCTCGTTCAGCTGCCCTAAGGTTGCGTCTTTCCGTGTTTAGATTGTCGTTGTACAATGGTTTGGATTTTTTTGTTGAGCTATTTTTTAGTTGAAGTGGTGCAATGTCATCCAAGATGTTAGAGATGGCCGAGTTGTAGGCGTCCGGGAGTAGCTGAACCTCACTTGATTCAGCTTGGGAGGAGTGGGCAGTTTTACAATGGGCAGCTAATTCACCAGGGTTTATTGATCTGAAATACCTTTTCCAGATCTTAGCTTTCGTTGGATGAGCCTTCCTCATCGATACCTCCATGTTAATATAGAAGAGAATGCAGTGGTGGTCTGACCAATCACAAGGGGTAATAGATTCCAGCGTGATGGACTGCCCTTTCGAGATAATGAGGTCTAAAGTTTCACCTTTGTTGGAGTAGGTTGGTCACAGTGCTGTGTCAGTTCATGATCATTCAAAAAGTCGTTCAGGCAAGTTACCGCTTGGTCATTAGGGCTAGACCAGTGGAGATTGAAATCTCCAAGAAAGATTTGGGACAAGGCTGATTCGACATTACTCAAATTGATCTCCATTAGTTGTTCATTGAAGGGTAGGTTGTCTCCCGGAGGGTGATAAAAGGTTTGAAGTTTGCAGACCGACCGGTGGTTACTTGAGATGATGAGACAAAGATATTCACAGGCAGATGGCGAAGAGGACTCCATGTGGGAAATCGAGAGTGTGTTCCTATGAATGCAGGCTAGGCCACCTCCGAGCTTCCTAGCTCTGTCTCGCCGAATGATGCCATGAATAGGAGGAGAAAGGAGGTCTAAAATAGGAGTGGAGGCTGGATTTTGCCAGGATTCAGTAAGGATGATAATGTCTAGATCATTGTGTTGAATTAGGTCAAAGATGTCGGAGGCGTGTTTGTTAGCTGACCTGCAATTGAGTAGTACACATTTCAGTCTAGGTGGATTTGTGGAGGAAGGAGACTGGGTGACCTTCACTCTGGTGAGGTTACCTTTATTGATGACTCTAAGATTATGAGGAGGTTTGCTGTGCAAGTTAGGATGGATGGTTTGTATTTGCTTCGGCTGAGTCAAGTTTGAGTTGGACCTAGTCGAGTAAGAGTTGTGAAGGTCATTAAGATCATTGGGCGCTAAGGTCCCAGATCTTATGGGCCAGGAGGGCACGTTCGCTAAGGGAATGGTTTGAGAAAAGGTAGGGGCTAACAACTGGCCCATGCGTTCACTATCACTAGGGCGGCAGGATCTAGGCAGATTCGCAGAGGTGAGGGTGGAACTGATCACGGGAAAAACATCCTTTGAGAGGACTTTCAGGTCATGTAGTGAGAAGGTGCAGCTGGAGATATACATCATCAAGGCGCGCACCTACGTTTGAAAGAGGTATAGGATGTGTTGGGAGAGCAAGCGGGGGTGGGGTCTCTGTGTAAGCCTGTGTGCGCTAAAGTGGAGGATAGTTGTTCCTGGGGAGGAAGTTGATCATGTGTAACTAGCGGGGTACAATGAACCTTGGGTATCAAAGATGTAGCGTTAGCGAGGGTGGTATGACCATATCTTTGAGGGTCAGGAGCAAATCCGACCGGAGACCGCGGGTATGACAAATCATGTTCGGAGTAGGGCATTTGTCCATTCACCAGCGTGGTGTGTAGCGTAGGAAGAGGGATAGAGGTAGAGTGTTCAATCGTTGAGGGCAAACATACAAGGTCGAATGGGGATCTCTCCGCCTGCGGAGCAGAAGGAGTTGGACTAGCTGGCTGTGCGCCGAGAGGACTCGCGATGTCCCTCACTTTGCTGGGGCAATGAAGATAGGGAACAGGGTGGGCTCTCCATGTGAGGAACAAAGAACCGGACTAGCAGGTTGTGCGCCTAGATGACCAGAGATGTTTATGACCTGCTGGGTTGAGGGACTAGAATGGTCCGGCACCTCCACCCGGGACTAAACCGCTCTGAATCATTCCTCGCAGCTAGATGATCACAGAGGGAGCGAGGGTCTCTGCTGAGAGGTGGGGGGAGGACTGGTGCTGACCAGATTACTGGAAGGATGAGGGTGGGTGTAATTGGGCTTTGCCGAAACCGAGAGCTTGAATGACGGGAAGAAAGTAACAATCTTAATCAGATTGGCATTGAAAGCTTGTATAAGGATGATCTCGTGGTTATAGAAGGTGATGGAGTAATTGGCTTTGAGTGTGGGCGAGGGCGCTGTAGTCAGTTTGCGACCATGAGGTGTTCTTCTGGTATATGATATTCGGCGCAGAGCGTTGAGGACTTTTCGCCAACATGCTCTTTTTCTGGTGTAGGAAATAAGGTCATTAACTCTAGTACCTTTGTTTGCACAATAATAGACGTCTGAGATTGAAGTTTCGGGCCTAGACCTTAGTAAGTGATGCTTGTGATTTTTTGCAACGTTTTTCTAAAAGTTTATGGTGGTAGATGATGATGTAGGCGTTAATTCCTGAGGGGTCAGGACTTAAATCCATTTTGAGAGGGTGGCTATTGACCGATAGTAGTAACTTCTCCATAGGACAAGGATGGAGTTAAGAGGAGAGAGAGCTCCTTGACCAGGAAGATAAGATATCTGTAGGGCATGGATGTAGTTGTGAGAACTTCCCATTCATTAGGGCAAACAAAGCAAACACAAGGACATGATGGACAGAGTGCTGAACCTTTTCAGACATTCACCCCCCAGTCACAGATCTGGGTTGAATTCATCATCGTTCTTTAGTTCACTACGCCACCCCTGTTCAGACCCAGTCATCCTCTCCCTGTGTTTGCTTTGTGCATCCAATTTAGAAGCATTTTTTTTCTGTTTATTGCCAAAGGACAAAATCATTAAGCGAAACACTGAAACTATACATAAATTGAATTCATTAGTGATACAAGACAGAATTACATCATTTTGCAAGTTTCTTCCATATAAATTGTAAAAATACACACAGAAAAGGAACAATAAGACAATTGGACAGTAGATGGTGGATAACTCCTCCTAGCCAATGATATTACTGCAGCAGTTCCAAATATTCAAACCAAGAACCCCTAATCGAGAACGTGTTTTGCAATAGACCATAGTAAAGCTAGAAAGTGGGTAAATCAGTATTATCTCCTTTCCTAATAGTACTGATCAAGCCTATTCCATATGCTTTCAGATTTTTAAATGGAGTGAGTTCCTCTAGTCCTAGCTAGAGCTAGTTCCCATTCAAAAGTTTCATTCATAATTGCCCACTGCTCTTGTGGGAGTTGGAGAAATCCATGCTCTAGATATACACAGTTGAGCAGTGAGGTTCCGTGACAATTGTAAGTGGTGTTTTTGACTCGCACGAATATGGTCGAGTCTGGTATCTATGAACCGCAAATGACGAGTTTAGTGGGTGTACGCGTTTTCGCTGTGCTAGCCTAAACCGTTAGTTTGTTTCGTGGGTTTCTTCATCTGAACCCACGGGTTCCATCTTAGATACGGCATCCATTTTGCTTCTTGCCCTCAAGTAGCCAGCGAACGGACGCTGTCCGCTTCGCGACCCTGGGATTCCCAAACTCTTGCGGAAGACACGTGTTCCTTTGAGGGTGTCTTTATGATGAGGGGGATGACACTGAAAGGCAGATGGCCCCGCTCGAGGCTCATCTTGTCGTGCCGCACTATTGTCTTAGTTGTGCATTACATTAGGCACGTCCTTTGATCCCTGCAACTCGTGTTTCCTGATACCACCCCTTCTTACACCCTTTTCGATCTGTTACTGTCCTCATCTTCCTCTGCACCTGTTTCTGTTTCTTCCCTGATTCGTTTACTGCCGAAAGGAATATCCTAATGGAGGAAAGACGTACTTTTACAGTTGGGAACTACCAAATGCTACTGTAATTATGTTCCGGGCTCTGAATACATGAAAGCGACCCCTTACGATCTTTACGATGGGAACCAAGTTGTAAACCTTTTTGTACCATGTTATCCTATGCACGAAAACTGTATAAAAGGAGCGATCCACAGATACAATTTGAAGCAGACTCCTCGAACCTACATGTGTTGTACTTCCTGTGACTTCTGTGTTTCCCTGCAGTAATAAACCTCGAATCTTTGACGCCGAAGGAAGTGTCCCGTGTCTCTGTCATTTGTACGCCGGAACAGGTTACCCACGAAGGTTTTAGGTGTTACCCCTGGCACCGCTGGGTCTTAGAAAAACCCAGTCCTTCAGGTGGCGCCCAACGTGGGGCTACATCAGTGGTACCGGTCCAAAGCCCGACGATCGTGAGGAACTTCGTGTGAAATCTCCGAGGGAAGGTGCACCCCGCTTCATCGATCCTGTTGTCGAAACAAGTGGCCCGGCGACTTTTCCAGCGAAGATTCCCGCCTCCTGACGGCTGCGACGGACTGCTGCCCTGACTGTAGACCTGTTTTGGCGCCTGGCGTAGACCTTGGTACCGCGAGACGATTGACGGGCCTTCCTGGTGACGCCATTGATCTTTTAGTTAAGTATTTGTGGGTCGCTCCCAGAGTCCTTAGTTGTGGGTGCTTAGTTGTTGCATGGTTCCATTGCATTTGTGGTTCTTAGTACTTTGTTCTTTGTTGTGATATTTGACGTCTGCAGTCGCCAAAAACCGAGGGTTTTTGCTCATTGCTGGGATATAGTGTAATCCCGTAACCCTTGACGTTTGTGAAACTCGGTTAGTGTGCACGATGCCTGGCTGTAGTACTTTGTTCAGTTGCTTTAAGGGTTGTGGTGCGGATTCCCGGCTGGAGGACTCGTGTCCGATACCTCCGGTTGGAACTCCAACTTATGAGCTGTACAGTAGACCTGGTTTGGGTCCAATTACATTCAATGAGTGTTGGGTTCGTTATACTAAAAAAGACGGTGTCCTTAGTTGGCCACCTCATGGTAGTTTTGAGACCCCGATTTTAGATAATCTAGAAGCTAAATTGTTCCAAAGGAAAGCAAGGCCGGCCATGTTTGATTTCTTTCGGTTGTGGCGTAAAGAAGCCAAGCAGAGAGAAATCAAGCAGATTAAACGTAATAAGAGAGAAGGTGTTGTTACAACGGTAAGAAACGCAGAGCAGTTCCAGCGAGATAAGGAGGAAAAGGGAAAGGAAGTTTTTGATAGATTGCAGCGTATGACTATAGATAAGTGTTACCCCGCTTTACCGACAGGTACAAATAAGGAGGAATCAGTAGAGGACCCCTTGTTGTCCTATCTCTTGAAGTCCCCACCTCCGTACGCACAGGGTACCATAGCTCCAGTGGTTCCCCCTGTCCCTGTTCCTCCACCTGCTCCCGTTCCTGTACCACAACCTGTCCCCGTACTTCAACCCGTTCCTGCTCCTCTACCTGCTTCCGTCCCTACTGCTCCTCCGCTTGTACTTCCCCATACTCCTGTTCCCGCTGCTCCTACTGTTCTGGTTACTCCTGCTGTCTCTTCTGTACCTGACGCTTCTCTTGTTACCCCGTTGAGTTACTCTTCTTCTCCATCTGTTCGACGTCGTACCCCCTCTGTTGCCGCTAACTTCTTTAATTCTCTTGGACCTATTCTTGAGTCCGCTGGTTCGGATGGTCCTCAAAGACGAAGTCAGCTTCCCGGTAGTAGGGAACGTGACTCGCTGTATAACATGGCGATGGGTTGGATGAAATACCCCCTTAGAAATCCTCCGCGTGTGGTGCTTGATACGTTTTGTCAATTCAACGTACCGACACAAAGGTTCGTGTTTGAGGAAATGTGCAAGCTTTTACGTGACCTAATATCGGCTGATGCATCTGACGATGTATTGACTGCTTTGACTAATCTTCAGCTTCAGTTTGCGAGCGGAATGTTGGTGGGTACCAATGTTCGGCGTGCTGTCGAGCAGTTGTTGTCTTTTCGTCCTTCTATAATGCCTCAGGCATTGTTTCTAGAAGACATTGAGGAACCGCTAGCAGCGCCTGGTCAGTATCCCATGCGCGAAGTTCCACCAGTGTGGATGCCAGGTGATGCTAATGCCATTCCTATTATCCTGCCACATTTCCAGAGAGTATGGATACACCTTCCATGGAAGCGGTCGGAAGTTTTGCCGGTAAAGCAATCTTTGCCTGACCCTGGCAAAAATCCTGCTCGATATTACAAAGAATTATCACAGTTGGTAGATGCTACGATAATGAATCTTGCTGACATCGATATGTTGTTCGGTAACGTAGTTCTGCAACCGGTTTGGGCAAAAATTCGTCAGGAAAATCATGTAGCAGAATTAGGTGGTGATTGGGCTGCTCTTATAGCGGCGGATACACGACAAATTGGTGGGGCTAAGCCTGAACAGTTAATCACGGCTTTGCCCCAGTGAATTATTACCCTTATGAAAACGCTTATGCCAGCTATGAAGGTGAATTGGGACAAACTGTCCGCTTGCAAACAAAAGAAGGATGATAGTGTCTCTGATTTCTTTACGAGATTTGAGGAGGCATTCATTGATCATAGTGGTCAGGATATGGGTACTGAGGGAGGTCAGCGATTGTTTGTGGACAAGTTTGTCTCAAATTTGTTACCGGACCTGAGCAACAAATTACGAAATTCAGAAAGTCCGTGGGCTGTTTCCACTTCTGCTCAAATATTGGCCACGGCCCAATATTATGAGAATAGAGAGAAAGAGGAAAGTGATTGTACTGATAAAAAAACAAAAGAGCTAAAAACTAAAGTGTTGTTGCAGGAAGCGTATCCTCCACGTTCGAATCAGAACGATTCGCAACAGCGGAATAGATCGCAGTCTCAGTCGAATAGGTCGCAATCGCGAAATGACTCCTCTTCGCAGAGATCTACGTTGGGGTACAATCAGTGTGCCTATTGTAGGGGGGAGGGTCATTTGAAATTTGATTGTCCAGTTTTGCTTGATCGAAATAATGGTAATTCATCTAGAGGAGGTCGTGGTGGTCCCCAACAGGCATCACGTGGTAGAGGTCGTGGTGCTCAAAATGATCGTTCTAACAATTCTTCTGATTCTAATAATTGTTTTGATCAGCGCGGATCGTCGCAAGGAAGATCTGCGCAGTACAATGTGGACGATTATTACGTCGATCAGGATGCTGACTACGGTAATTACTAGGACAGCCATAGACAAGGAGAGGGAGTAGTATCAGTTCCGGTTGATCAGAGAGGGCCTTACGTCGCAGTTGCCACCTCGGGCGTCGTTGAGCCTTTTCTGTTGGACACTGGTGCAGCGAAAAGTTCCATCATGCATTCGAAACTCCCTGGCGCACCTTTGTCTGGCTTAACAAATGTTTCCGTTGGATTCTCAGGCGCCCCCGTTAGCAATCCGGTTTCTCGTCCGTTGCCCCTTACAATTGGGCCTCGCGAGCTGAAAGCTCCTTTGATTTTGACTACTGGTTGTGGTGAAAATCTTTTGGGCCTGGATTTGCTAAAACGTCTGTATGCGACTTTGTATTGTTCTCCTGCGGGAGTAAAGCTTACGTTGGGTGAGAGAGTTGTCTCTCCTATGTACTTATCCATCGATAAGCTTCCACCGGAATTGAGTTCTCTTCCTGCGTCTTTGTGGGCAACAGGTCCCAATGACGTGGGCCTGCTTGACATCTCCCCTTATGTTCATTTAAAATCTAATGTGAAATTGCCACGTATTCCCCAGTATCGTATCTCCCTTGATGGTGAGCGAGCGTTGTTAGCAATCATGTACGATTTGATTGAGAAAGATGTTATTGAGGAGACTCGGGGAAACGTGTGCAATAGCCCTGTGCTGCCCATCTTGAAGCGCACTGATCCATCAAAACCACCTGTTTATCGTTTTGTTATCGATTTATGGGAAGTGAATAAAATTGTGATTCCTCAGTTCCCTGTAGTGCCTGACATCACGGCTCTATTGACTCTGATTCCAGCATCGGCGTCCTGGTTCTCAGTGATCGATCTGAAGAATGCTTTCTTCAGCATTCCGAATGCTGAGGAGAGTATGGACCTTTTCGGTTTCTCTCTTGGAGGCCGCAGTTTTAGGTTCAAACGCGCTCCTCAGGGCTACTGTGAGAGTCCATCGATATACAGTCAAGCCTTGAAAGGCCAACTTGACGCGTTTGTGTTGCCGGTTGGTGCGGCCTTGATCCAATATGTTGACGACTTATTGGTGGCTGCAGATACTCAGGACATTTGCAAAACTGCTACGGTGTCGTTGTTGCAGCATCTCTGTGACTTACATCACAAGGTGTCACCTTCTAAATTGCAATATTGTTGCCAAGAAGTAACCTATCTAGGTCACTTATTGTCAAAGGAGGGAAGAAGGTTGACCCCAGAGAGAATTGCAGCAATTGCTCGAATGACTGTGCCAACAACTCAGAGAGATGTGCGTGCCTTTTTAGGTATCACGTCATACTGCAGGCAATGGATTCCGAATTTTTCATTGCTAGCGAAACCATTGGTGGCTCTTACGTGTAAGGATGTTCCAACTCCTTTACCATGGACAGAAGAATGTCAGAAAAGTTTTTCTGAATTGCGTGATGCGTTGTGTTCGGCCCCTGTGTTAGGTACTCCTGACTACAGTAAGCCGTTTACACTATACGTTCACGAGAGGGAAGGTTGTGCGTTGAGTGTTTTGACGCAACAATTCGGCGGTAAGCAACGTCCATGCGCATATTTTTCTTTGACTTTGGACCCCGTAGCTAGAGCATTGCCGAGTTGTTTGAGAGCAACAGCGGCAGCTGCGGTGCCCATCCGACAATCTGCAGGATTGGTCATGGATAATATGCTTACGGTGATGGTTCCGCATGCAGTTGACACTCTCTTGAATCGTACGAAAACTCAACACCTGACGAGTGCAAGATTGTCTGGTTATGAGTTGACGCTCTTGGCAAGTCACATTCAAATAAAACGTTGTAATGTCCTGAACCCGGCGACTTTGTTGCCAATTAGTATGGAATCAGACGAAGTAGCACCTCATGACTGCTACTTACGAACCGAGGAGGAAACAAAAGGTTGTGTAGACCTGAAAAATACTCCATTGGAAGATCCCGGTGGGACCTTGTATGTGGATGGGTCGTGTTTTAAATTACCGAATGGTGATGTAACGACTGCCTATGCTGTGGTAACTTTGAGTACGGTTGTGGAGACTGCGAGATTGAATCAGAACTCTGCACAGGCGGCAGAGCTGATTGCTTTGACAAGAGCGTGTGTTTTGTCGAAAGGGAGGCAGGTGAATGTGTTTACTGACAGCCAGTATGCTTTTGGTGTTGCGCACAGTTTTGGACGTTCGTGGAGAGAGAGAGGTTTCATGACGTCGCATGGTACGAAGATCCAGCATGGACAGCTTGTAAATGACCTTTTGGATACACTTACATTGCCCGAGCAGGTGGCGATTATTAAATGTAGTGCGCACCGTAAGGTGACGGATGATGTTGGACGTAGCAATGCGTTTGCTGATGAAGTTGCTAAGGAGACTGCCAGGAACCTTAGCACTAGAATGTATGTGACGAGTTCGGTTAGGTGGCCTACAGAGACTGGTATGTGTGAGGACACTATCGAGAGTGTGAAAGCGATTCAGAACGAGGCCACCGAGACTGAAAAGACCAAGTGGAAAGAGAGTACGGGAAAGCTGGATGCGAATGGTTGTTGGATTGATTTGTCGGAGAAAAAGAGGTGGATGTTGCCGGATGCGTATGTGCTAGCTGTTGTGACGATGGCACACGGCTTGGCACATATTAGTGCGAAAGGTATTTGTAACTTGTTGTCCCCTGTATGGAAGAATGATGGTATTACTAAGTGTGCTGAGAGATTGGTTAAGAATTGCATGATATGTATGATGTACAATCCTGGTAAAGGAACTCCTACACCCCCTGGCCATTTTGCTCCCCCTTCATGTCCCTTTGAAGTGATTCAACTCTACTTCATCCATATGGAGCGATGCAATAACCTAAAATACATTTTAGTAGTGGTTTGCGCATTCTCCTGATGGATTGAAGCCTACCCTCTCAAAGACAACACTGCAAAGATCCTACTGAAGGAATACTTTCCTCGGTATGGAATGCCACGGATTGTATGGTCTGATAACGGAAGTGAGTTTGTGGGGAGTGTGATGAAGAGTGTGTGTAAGGGCCTTGGAATTACACAAAAATTCCATAGCGCCAATCATCCCCAGTCAGCAGGTTTGGTTGAAGGTTATAACGGTACCCTTAAATTAAAGTTAGCAAAGATTCAGGCTACGACTGGTCTCTCGTGGCCTGACGCTTTACCCTTAGCTCTATTGTCAACAAGGACGACTGTACACTCCCGAGTAGGGCTTAGTGCCTATGAGATTGTGTTCGGCCGCCCTGCCAATGTTTGGGGGGTCCCTAGACCCAGTGTGTTCTCTGATCTTGAGTACCCAATGTTGATCGATTATCTTCATGATCTGACTATTAAACTGAGGTTAATTCACCAACAGGTCTTTGAAGCACTGCCGACGCAGACGGAGGGTCCAGGCCACCAGCTCCAGCCCGGAGACTGGGTGGTGACGAGGAACTTTGGCAGAAAGCGCAACCTTGAGCCTCGTTTCACCGGACCCTACCAAGTGCTCCTTGCCACGAGGACTGCTGTTTGTTTGGAAGGACGCAAGAACTGGGTGCATGCCACCCATACCAAAAAGGTACCTATACCTTTACCAGCAGACTCGTGGGTGAGGAAGGGCATTGCCTCGTCTGAAAGCGAAACTGTGCCGACCTTCGTTCCTTTTAGCGACGCTCAGCCTGTTGGAGATACCTCAGTGCAGCAGAACGATATTGTTGAACATTTGTCATCACAAAACTCAGGATCTGAACAATTGACTGATCAACAGAACTCTGTTTCATCATCGGACCAACTGTTTGACGACCAGACACGTCCTGGGAGAAGCCGATATTTTCTTCGATCCAGTACTAGGGACTAATAAAATTTTTGCTTACTCCCCTGACATCCACGTTACCCCATTATCACTATCCAGTTTGAACACACTTGCATTATTGTGATTTTGAAATTTTGAGTCTTTTCCTATGTATACGTTTTTGCTTCCACAGCTAAGAGATTTTGTGTATATATATATAGTTGATTAAAAATACCTTGCATCCGGGTGGGCCGTAGGGCCGCACGAGTACTTCCTTCTGGTTAGTAGGTCTTGACACTAGGTCAAAGACCGTCGGTTCCTAGGAACTCCTGGGAATTGACTACTGCTACACAGAACGAAGTGCGTCAAAAACGTTGCGGACGGTTTTAGAGGATGGCTTTCTCAAAGCTGTCGGATTTGGAAAAGGCTCAGGCACAAAGATTTGAATCGCGTAGAATTGCCTATACAAAATGCTTCATGTTTCAGGTGTTCCTTCTATTTTTAACTGTTTCTTTGTTATTGGTGGGTGGGGTGTATTACACGATACAATCATTGTTGCCTACTGCCTCACCTACCCCTTCTTCTGAACCTAAACCTATCTCCACTGTTTCTCCTCATTCCTTCCACATCCTACCACAACACGAGCAGGCTAGACGTGCGGAGTTCATGAATAATTCTTTGTTCAGCTCCTCCATCAGCATCAGTTAGTTGTAAACACTACCAACTGTTGGGTGTGTGGGTTAATGCCACATACCACCGATAAGGGAATTCCGTACTTGGTTCTTCTTTACAGTTCCCAGGGTTCAGCTCGAGCATTCCAATCAATGTTCCGAAGCGCACTAGATTCTTACCCCAATCGAGAGCCACGTTCTCCCCACTTTGGTCCCGGTCCGTACCATAAGTCGTTGGCAATAGCGATAGCTGACTTAGATAGGGATATCTATGATCCATCGCTTATCCCAGATGAAGAGGTGCGAGCCTATAGGGATCTGAGTGAGGTTGAGTATAGTGCGCTTGTGGGCGATAGACAGCTTAGAAGTTCATCTCCAATATGGATCGTACCTCACCTTGGTAATTTCTGTCTGAAAGGTCGTGGCCGAAGCCCGTGAGCTCACCTTGGGGAGAGTGCTTGCTCTGAGACATATGTTTTACCAATGCTCTCTTCCCCTGTTCTCCTGACTGCCAAGGGTACGTACTTTGTCTGTTACGACCGTGCATATACATGGTTGCCCCTGGACTTCGTGGGCACCTGTTATATTGCAAACTTGTTGCCACCAACCTTCACAGTTGCAGCAGATTACCACAAGTCTAGAGTTGTGAGGGGCGTGATTAGCAAAGAGGACACTGCCGGTCAAGAGGCAGGAGACTTTTTTAAGGGTTTCTTTCCGTTTTGGGGACCTATGGTCAATAGTAGGAACCTGAGACAGTTGACTCGAGTGGTGGAATCGACTGCTAATATCACTGCCAGTGCCCTTGGCAACATTACAGCAGAGCTCCAGGCGGATAGGCTTATGACGTTACAAAACCGTATGGTTTTAGACGTTGTCTTAGCAGATCAAGGTGGAGTATGTAAGGTGATCCATTCGAGCTGTTGTATTTTCATTCCAGACAACGCTCCGACTGTCTATCAAGCCATCTCGAAGTTGCATAAGATTTCTGAGTCCATACACGTGGACGTAGGGGATTGGACGCTACTAGGGTGGTTTTGGGGCCTAATGTCGACTTGGGGTTGGAAGATTCTGATGATTATCGGGGTTGTTGTAGCATTCCTGTTCGCGTGCTGTCTTTGTGTGCATTGTGGTCCTGCCTTATGTGGCCTCTGTGCTACAACGTGTATAAGACGGCCGCCTGTTACCAAGGAAGCATTGATGGATAGAATTATGTTGCAGCAGCATCTGGATGGTCTGATGAATATCGAGATTGATTATGATTCCGACTAGTGCTTGCCGAGGGCAAAAGGAGCGTCTGAGGTTCCGTGACAATTGTAAGTGGTGTTTGTGACTCGCACGAATATGGTCGAGTCTGGTATCTATGAACCGCAAATGACGAGTTTAGTGGGTGTACGCGTTTTCGCTGTGCTAGCCTAAACCGTTCGTTTGTTTCGTGGGTTTCTTCATCTGAACCCACGGGTTCCATCTTAGATACGGCATCCATTTTGTTTCTTGCCCTCAAGTAGCCAGCGAACGGACGCTGTCCGCTTCGCGACCCTGGGATTCCCAAACTCTTGCGGAAGACACGTGTTCCTTTGAGGGTGTCTTTATGATGAGGGGGATGACACTGTAAGGCAGATGGCCCCGCTCGAGCCTCATCTTGTCGTGCCGCACTATTGTCTTAGTTGTGCATTACATTAGGCACGTCCTTTGATCCCTGCAACTCGTGTTTCCTGATACCACCCCTTCTTACACCCTTTTCGATCTGTTACTGTCCTCATCTTCCTCTGCACCTGTTTCTGTTTCTTCCCTGATTCGTTTACTGCCGAAAGGAATGTACTAATGGAGGAAAGATGTACTTTTACAGTTGGGAACTACCAAATTCTACTGTAATTATGTTCCGGGCTCTGAATACATGAAAGCGACCCCTTACGATCTTTACGCTGGGAACCAAGTTGTAAACCTTTGTGTACCATGTTATCCTATGCACGAAAACTGTATAAAAGGAGCGATCCACAGATACAATTTGAAGCAGACTCCTCAAACCTACATGTGTTGTACTTCCTGTGACTTCTGTGTTTCCCTGCAGTAATAAACCTCGAATCTTTGACGCCGAAGGAAGTGTCCCGTGTCTCTGTCATTTGTACGCCGGAACAGGTTACCCACGAAGGTTTTAGGTGTTACCCCTGGCACCGCTGGGTCTTAGAAAAGCCCAGTCCTTCAGTAGTAACAATGATAAAGGAAAAAATGTATCTTAGATCTGAGTTTCTTCCGCCCTATAACCCAACGTGATCTTTTTGTCAGTTGAAGATCCAGGCCTCGATAGCTCCTAATTATCTGACTTGACTCTTTCCAGAACATTCCCAATTCTATGCAAGTAGCAAACATATGTAATATATTTGCAGCTACCAATCCACATTTAGGTCATTTACTCTTATCTCCCTCACCTTTTTCCGCATTCCGAGGTCAGCCTGCTATTCTATCAGGAGTGTAATTTAGTATACAAACAGTTCGAAATTGCTGTAATTTTAAGCTAATGGAGTGTTATGGCCCATACAATGTTTCTAATGCAGTATTTACTTCTGTGCGAGTAATTTCACCCATCAGGAGATTACTCCATTGTAGAGTCAGTTTCGAGCTCTCATCTTTCCTATATTGGCAACATTTCTGATCCATAACTCTTATTAGTGACTTCTTAGGTGCACCATGCAGGCATATCAATATGTCCGAACTCTCAAGTGTCCTCATCCCATGCCGCCCCCAAAATAATCCCTGACCTGTAGATATTTAAAGAATAACCAATAGAGTTCAAAAGAGCTCTGTAAGATTTTGAATGTTCGGAATCCGTTTGCATCATATAGATGTCCGAGACGATCTACCCCATAGCTAGCCCATATTCTGACAATTGGGTCATGGAATATTTTTGGGAACATCGGTTTTTCCCACAGAGGGAAATTCATGTGAATTAGAGGTAGGGAACATTTAGATTACATTTCCTGCCATATATAAACAATATCTCTGATGGTCTTAAATCAGACTCTTAAAATATTTGGGGACATTGATTCTGTATAGGAACATTCTGCTATTTACAAAAATCTGGATTCCCCATAAACAGCAGCCTACGGAGGCATCCAGCAAATGATGCCCAGTAATACAGTTTAAAATCCGAGAGCTGTAGCCCACCTTCCTTTTTAAGTGAATTTTGATACATCTTTTTGCATGGAGTGCCTGCTTATACCTCCAAATAAAGATAACAATCGCCCCTTCTAGCTTTTGGAAAAAGGAGTTTGAAACACTTAAAGGTATTGCGCGAAAAAGATATAGACATTTTGGTAACACAATAATTTTAATGATGTTGCACCTTCATGTTATACTAAAGGGTAGTTTATACCAGCTTTTAAAACTTTTAATGACTGACTGTAACAGGGGCTCATAGTTTAATGTCACTACCTGTTCAACCTGCGGGAAATCTGAACCCCCAGATAAGTGGCTGTTGAACAAGCCCTCAGGATCGGCCTAGCAGAGTAAAAATTAAAAAGGACTTGTTTCTTACTGACATTCAGCTTACAACCAGAGAAAGTACCAAAGTTATTAGCTTCGAGTTAGATAAGATCGAGGAGGTGGGGGCTTTACTTCTCTCCCCAGCAGCACTTGCGGCCTTAGACGCTGCCCCGCAGCATCAACACACATTCCGCGCCCGAAGGCGCCTACAAAATTGAACTTGGACTCCCACAGTGCAGGAAGTGCCCGGGCGAAAAATGGGCCTGTCATCGCCTGGAGGAGGCTGGGCCCCCCCCTCGTACAACTGAGAAGTCCGAAGATTAAGTCCCGGGGGCGAGTCCCCTAAAACTTCAATTTATTTTTATGCACTATACCTTTTATACAGCATATTTTGTTCTCTGGGCAGGTTGGTCTCAGTGACCAGTTTTGACTTTCTGGCCACAAGCCTAAGGTGGCCTCTGGTCCAAAATAGTGAAGCGTAAGGTACCGGGCCTACAAGAGCCCACTATTAAATCTACACATAATACCACTTTGGATGAATTTTTGGCTTGAGTTGTAGTGGTCATTACCACTGAATTTGACTTGGCCGAATGTAGATTATCGATGGAGGTGGGGAAGTGCCAGGTTCTACAATGGGGGACGTGGCTTCACAGGATCAGCAGTCTTCCCCCCAAAGTCACTCAGTGGCTCAGAGCAAAGCAAGCCTTTCCTGTGTCTCTTCTGTGGTTCATCCCCTTGACAACTCTGGTTTGGAAACCTTAAACAATAGCATTTGCTCACCTTTGCCCCAAAGGAAGCGGTAAACTAAACAAACAGTAAGAGCGATGAGCTACATTGACAAACTGGCCCAGTTCCAACTGCCTGGACCCAGTGAGTCCTGTAAACATGGACTGAACCGATATGCTTGGCAAATTTAAGGATGCGATCCAGCAAAGTATTGCCCCTTTGATCGATAGATTATCTGCTTTGGAGACAGCTATAACTAAACTGGGTGAAGGGATCAAACCAATAAAAAAATCCATTAACTCAATCTGTCCTACGGGCGTAAGTTTCCCTGGACCGATTCGAAGTATAAATATATGGGTGCAATACTTTGTCTAGAGGCAAAGTAATGGAAGGATCGGTTTCTTGAGTTTCCAACCCATTTCTGATGCTCTCCCAGCCTTTGGCACCTTCGGCATTAGCCGCAGCAAGGAACTTACCAGGAGACGAGGGGACTCTAAATAGCCGGACTGAACAACCTGTGTCAGAAGTGGTGGTGAGTAGGAGGGTCAGCTGGGGCTCCCATGCCTACATTTATCCCCGGACTGTTGTCCCTATGTAGCTATTCTGTCAGGTGTACCAAGAATCAATGTAAATACCACGGAAACCACCGGCCAACTCAAAAACAAAGTATGCCATTGGTTAGAAAATAACGTCCACTTTTATTGTAAAGACTCTGACGATATTTTGTTTGTTAGAAGGGTTGGGTGGGTAGCTCCTATGCCAAAATCCATGGAGGGAAGATTGCGTTATGATCAATTGCAGGTCTCCTGCTTTGGCCAAGCCATTACTTGAAAGTTCTGCTCCACTGTCCATCAAGGAAGCATGTATTAATATCCTCCCACGTGGCTTTTTCCATTGTTGCTTACTGCTCTATCCCCCAACAAAGGGCAGTATGAATTACCACATTTCCAGGCAACCAGTTATCTCCACTGAAGAAATAGCTATCCCTGTTAGAAAAAGATTTGATCCACTGTCTACTTTGGATCAAACTGACTTCAGGATATGTTTTCTCGCCCAGCTAGCCATAGCTTCTCTAGCTCGGCAATTGGTTACCCAAGTATACCACCTATAGAGCTTACATCATTAAGTATTCCGTTATTTTGCTCATGGAAACCTGGGCCCAACAGCCAATTGATTGGGATGGTTATGAAAGCTTCTATGTGGCAGCAACTCCTTACCCTGGTTTTAGGCCATGAGGAGGGTTAACCAACCTGGTCCGATTCTCAAATAACTTGAGGGTATTCCCAATTCCCCTGAAGCACAGCGGAATTCAGTTATTATGGATGATTATTTCTAATGATTTCCACCTTTTCTTAGTGAACTTTTATAATTCTATTAGTGACCCTGGGTGCCAGATTGAGGGTGTCACTCTTAGAGGCCAGATTATATGCTTATTTTAAATCTTTTAAAATAATAGGAGGGGATTTTAATGCAAAGCTTGGACATAAGTCCAATGATGACAACCCTTTTTTTGGTAGAAAATGTTTTGTCTAGTGACTCCGGGACTGACATGAGGGGCCGCAAGCTATTGAAGGCTGGTTTAAGAAATGTTATGCCTATGGTTCTTGCTTGTCAAGGGAAATACCCACCTATGTGGGATGGGGGACCATCATGGACTACATTTTTATTTCCAGATCGCTCAACGGCTTTGTCAGTCCAGGGGTGGTACATGAAACAAACTTTAACGACCATAACCCAATAGAAAATCGGTTCGGAGTAAAAGCTAGTCCGGGCACAAATCCCGACCCAGGCCTGACCGGCTTAACCACGAAAGATCGGGGGTCTTAGGGTAAAGCGGTGCACCCTCCTAATTCCAAAACTGACTAAACTTGTAGTCGGATCTAATGTTGGTATCATCATGGAGCCCGTATTAGCCCTCAAACCATCACCTGTATCAATTGTGGAAGCATTTGACCAGTTAAATAACTCTACCATTGCCATCATAAGGGATATGGCCAGTAAACTGAGGGGGATAAAACCGGGTTGGTTTATCAAAGCATGCAGGTCGGTGGGCAATTACCTGAGTGAGGCCCTTAACACTAAACCCTGCAATCAGGTTATGTTTAAGGGTGCTGTTAAAAGTAAAAGCACAGGAAACTGGTAAAGTTCCAAGTATGCTTTAATGGGCATCCAACTCACCTCAGCAACTGACAGATGTCAAAATTCTAAACCAAGCTCCAGCGGAACATTCTAAGGTAAGGAGAATGGAGGGGGTGTTTGGAGCGTACCAAAAGAAACAGTGAGATTACAACACCTGTCCCTTATTTACCAACAGAAAACACATTACATTTTGCAGTCTTGTCACAGCTCCAATATTGTCTGTTTTCTAGAAGAACCACGGTTTTGAATGTTTTAGCAATGCGACAGGGAGGGTAGAACTTGCTTGGGCTACGTGGCCCCATTACATTCTTCTTCACTTGCACCACATCTCCTACCCTCCATCCTGGAGTTTTGACTCAGTTCTTTTTGTCATACCAAACTTTGTATTTTGCCTGGTGCAGGTTGACCTTTTCGCTAGCTTACACAGAATTGGGATTAGCTACCCTGCCCCCCTCCAACCAATTGGGGTTAAGTTTAGTACAGGGTTCTCTTCTCCTGAGGGACACAAAAAGAGAAATACCTGTTACTAGATTGGGAGAGGTGTGATATGCCCATAAGCAATCACACAAGGACGATTCTATTTCCCACCTATAGGTGGAGGCTAGCTGAATGTGTTCTTTAATGAGCCTGTTGGCCCTCTCTACCAGACCATTGGCCTTGGGGCAGTACAGGGCGGTCTTCTCATGTTTAATGTTCAGCTTAGCTAAAAAGTCAATCATATGCTGCGACGTAAACTGTACCCCATTGTCTATGACAAGGGAGGATGGTATGCCCTCCTTTGCAAAAATGTCTTTGAGAAAGTCGAGAACTGCACTAGTGTTGGTGCGATGCCCAAACTTATATGAGATCCAATGGGAAGTGCAGTCAACTATGACTAACATGAACCTTTTCTGGATACCCAAATTGTCCATAGGTCCGATGATGTCCATGAGACACACAATTGATGGACGGAATGCAGAACAAATCAAAACATTCACCCCCAGTCAAGGGATCTGGGTGAAATCCATCATTCTTTTGCTCACCATGCCACCCCAGTTTAGACCTGGCCATTTGCAAATCAGTCTTGTCCCTATGCCTCATGGGAACAGTCCAGCCCGAACTGCCAAGCCAGGTCCTCCCTGGGCAAAAACAAGCATTCTAGGACTGGTTTCGGGGTATCACCCCTCTTCAGCAGGATAGCTTGATACCAGTGGCATAATGAGCCCTGGACCCACGTCTTAGCATACCCAGCGCACTTAGGGCGAGAAAGCAAAAGACACACAATTGATGGACGGAATGCAGAACAAATCAAAACATTCACCCTCAGTCAAGAGATCTGGGTAAATCCATCATTCTTTTGCTCACCATGCCATCCCAGTTTAGACCTGGCCATAGGCAAATCAGTCTAGACCCTGTGCCTCATGGGAACAGTCCTGCCCGAACTGCCAAGCCATGTCTTCCCTGGACCGGAATCAAGCATTCTAGGACTGGTTTCGAGGTAACACCGGTAATTTCCATGGCCAGCTTGCTCCATGGCTTAAGGGGTACTTCAACTGGGGCTAAAGATGCCTTCCTTACCGACTTGGTTTTGTTGCTCCTGGCACAGCTAACACAATCCTTCACCAATTAGTCTACAATAGCATCCATTCTAGGGAACCAACATTTCTCCCTTACCCTTTGTTTAGTAAAACTGCCCCCTAAATGCCCCTGATGAGCTAGCTCCACTATTCTATTCCTGAGGTTCGCAGGTGGTACACTCCTATTCTGATGGAATACTCTGTTCCCTATGGTGCTTAATTCATATCTGACTTCCCAGAAATCCTTGAGCTTATCCTCTTGTTCACTGCACTTGCTGGGCCATTCTTCTTTCATTACCACTTTAAGTTTGTGTAAGTCTTTATCTTCTTCCATTCCTTTTTCCCATTCTTCCTCCGTCAGCGCTGGCTCATTCACCGCCATAATGGGGCTGTCTAACACTTCTTTGGGTTGTTCATTTTGCAAGGGAGCTCTAGACAGGTAGTCAGCAATTTTGTTTTCCTCCCCAGGGACATATTCAATTCTAAAGTTGAAATTCTCCTGTCCTAAGATTCATTTTCCTATCCGGGAAGTGCAGTTTTCCGTCCCTTTCACCGTAAAGATGAAAGTCAGATGCTTAAGGTCTGTTCGAAAAGTAAAGTTCAAACCACACAGGAAATACTTGAAATGTTTTACTGCCCAGAAACATACCAATGCAAACACAATTATTTTTTTCTCCTTTCCCATCTCTTTCTGACAGGGTGGCACCTAGGCCCTTATTTGACGCATTGAAGGTAAGGATTGTCTTTTTTGTGGGGTCAAAAGTGCCTAATGCAGGTGAATGCAATATCTCTCCCTTCAACGCATCTACAGTGCACTTGTGCTGGTTATGCCATTCAAAGTCCTTGTTTCTTTCAAGCAGTTTACGTAAGGGATCACATTTGGAAGCAAAATCCTTGAAGAACTTGGCCATGTATTCCATAAGACCAAGGAAAGATTTAGGATTGTCCTTATTCTGAGGATAGGGAGCGTCTTTCACAGCTTTCAGCAGGTTGTTCCTAGGTCTAAACGCCTCTTTGGAAATGGAATGCCGTAGGTAGTCAACCGAAGTCACTCTAATTTGACACTTAGACTTCTGCACCGTCAACCCAGCATCCATCAACTTCCTGAATACAAGTCTAAGGGTGTGGTCGTGGTCTTCCACTGAGCGACCATACACCAGAGTATCCTCCTGGAACCACATAGTATGGTCTACATCATTTAGGATCTGATGCATGATCTTCTGGAATACCGCAGCGGCGGATGCCAGGCCAAACGGCATCCTCTTGAACATGAAAGCTCCTTGGGGAGTTAATGAAAGCAGTGAGGGGCCTTGAGTCAGGGTGCAGGTCTACCTGATTGTAAGCCATAGACAAGTCAATGACACTAAAGAACTTAGCCTGACCCATGGTGCTGAGCATTTCGTTTATGTTGGGGAGTGGGTACCTCTCGACCCAGATGTTCTCGTTTAAGCTGCGTATGTCAGTGCCTAAATGGATGCCCTCCCCACTAGCCTTGGCTCCGATTACGACGGGTGCCAACCATTCAGTGCACTCTTTCTCCAACTCTCTTTCCAGAGGCTCTCTCATTTGGTGAGGTACTGGATGCAACTTGTGTACAACTGGTTTGGCAATTACTTTGAGTTTAATTCTGTGTTGATAATCATGAAGAAATCCTAGCCTGTCCTCAAACAGTTTGGGAAACTCTTCACAGATGTTGGTACTGAGCACACTCTGGTCCATGAGCAGGACCTGTTCTTCCATGTTTGGGTGAAGGATGATGCCTAGCTCTTTTTGGTGCTGCCCTCCTAACAAATGTGATCCTGTCTCCATGATGTGCACTTTGCCTACATTGTTTCTCCCTTTGAATTCGATATGCTTTTATTTCATACCTAAGAGGGGTATAGGTTCTTTGTTATAGCCTGTGGGAAAAAACGGCGGGTTTCTGTAAGGCTTTGCTTCCCTGGTTGTCAATGCAATCAAAGTCTCTACAGATCAATAACGTAAAAGGAGAGCATGAATCCGCAAACATGCTAATGATTTTGTTGTCCAACTTAACATCACACTTGGGATCAATTACATTTACAGTACCAGTACTTTATTTAAGAGAACATTTTACTTTTTCTCACTGGGCATGACACATTTTATTTCTTTACTCATGATGCCCTTTACGCTTCCACCCTCTGAGTGATGAGGGTCACCTTCTCTGCATACCCTTGCAAAATGTCCCCTCCTATTGCATTTTTTGCACGTAACACTTCGAGCTGGAATATGGATGTTGTTCGCAAGATGGTTGCTGCTACAACACCTGTAGCATCTGTAATTCCTTTCATTCCCCGCATGCTTGTGTCCGCTATTCTTGTTTTGCACCTTATTCACATCACATATCTCCTCCTCCTCTTGGATATTAGCTACTACCTCTGCTGTGGTCTTCATTTCTTTTATGCATTTCGCAGTGTGTTCCACTGATTTGACAATACTTACAGCTTCCTGAAGGCTGGGATTCTTTGCTAACAGTTTCTCTTGGATGCGTAAGTTGTTAGTGCACCTTACTAATTGGTCTCTGATAAGAGAGTCAGTCAGATTGCCAAATTCGCACCGTTGGGTGAGACCCCTCAAAGCTGTAATAAAGTTGGTCACCGACTCTTGTTTACCATGGGACCTGCTGAAAAATTTGTGCCGCTCCAATACTACATTTATTTTGTCCCCAAAGTGTGTTTCCAACGTTATCATGGTTGTAGCAAAATCATCCATACCTTCAACTACCTCGCCGTTGGAGTTTTCCGGTTCGGGCAACGTTTTTTTTTTTTTAATCTTTATTTTTTCAGTTTTACACATACATGTCAAAAAGCAATACTCGCAGCGGTACATTGATAAGGCGCCTTCACATACAATTGTAACGCAATATCTGTTTACATGTTAGAACCCATGGCAACAGTAAAATAAATTGAACAGGGATGCAGGCCGAGTCACTTTACCAACCATCCTGCAGGTATATCTCACCATCCTTCACATTCCCGCCGCCCCAACCCAGACTTCGCCCCGAACCATAGTGAAATACATATATAGCACAGAAGAATAACCATGTCATATAAATGCAATTTTATGTCTCTCGTAGCCAACCCCTTCGGGAACAATGCCGTTTGCAACTTGCACGTCCGCTCCACTGCGTTCTTTGTTAATATATGCTATGTACGGGCCCCATAGGTCGCGAGGAACTGGGCACGAGGGTCGCATATTCCTCGCAGTTCACATTACAGTACGCCAAACTGCGCAGCCATGCCTGCAAGGTAGGGGCTTTCCTACTGCCCCATAGCAATGCCACCTCTCGCTAGGCCAACAGGAATCCAAGTGCTGCAAACCTTCTGACTTTCTTGGGGAAATTAACCATATAGCCCAACAGTGCAAATTCCGCTATAGAAACCAGTGTCATAGAAAGCATGTCTCCCAGTGTGGTGTGTATTTGTACCCAGTAGTGTTGTAACTTTGGGCAGGTCCAGGAGAAATGAGAAATGTCTGCATGTGGAGCAGAACATTTCTGGCACTGGTGAGGTCTAGAAGGGTCTATCTTGTGGGACCAAGCCGGGGTGTGGTACATCCTGCAGAGAAATTTGAAATGTAGCAACTTATGCCTACTGTTCAGGGGCACCTCTCTTGTGACCCTGCAGCATTGATCATCAGCAATAGGACGGCCCAAATCCTGTTCCCATGCTGTACAAATTCTAACGTCAGAGAAGGGGAGATAGAGTGAAAAGTGAAAAGTGAAAAGAGAGAGTGTCTCGCAGTCAAGTGGAATATCGACAAACTCCGTTATTATCTCGAAGGCCGTCACTTCACACTCTTTACGGACCACGTCCCATTGACTTGGCTACAGCAGAAAAAGGGTTGGAATGACCGCATACTATGTTGGTTCCTATCACTTCAGCCCTATGACTTTGAAGACCGCCATAGGAAGGGGCGGAACAGACAAACGCTGACTTTCTTTCTCGTTATCCCCTTTCCACCGAGCGGGGAAAGCTAGGGGGGGAGATTTGTCACGGGGTCACTCGATCGTATGAAATAGCCCCCGAGAGTGACTGTCCATTTCCTTCATAGGATTGGAGCGGGCCCTTTAAAGAAGACCCGGACGTTACAGAGGTGGAGGTTGCCCTTGTGACGATAGAGCTCGTCGGCCTATCACGACCGACTACGTTACTGAAAAGGGCGGATATGGGAGAACCAGGTGCGGAAGTCAAGACTGAAGACAGAGAGAGTTGGAGAGTAAGCAGACCAGATTGGGGAATCAACAATCGGCCGGAGGGACTTTCGTGCAGCGGAGAAGATCCAGAGGAACCGGCAGGAGGAGAGGTAGGAGGCCAACCCCAAAACGCTTCGCCCAGCCACGCTCACGGAGAAGCGTGGCAAAACCAGGTACGGAGAAAACTCCGGGGCCTTGGTACCCTAAGGGTGGGAATGGGTAACTGCTAGTGGTAGGTCAAAAGTGTTGCGGTATCTTCTGTCTTGTTTCTTTTTTGTTTACGATCACCTCACGGGTTATGGTGTGTGGATACTGCCTCTCACGGGTTTTCCGTTATTTGCACTGGTGGTGACTGATTCACGAAGCGATACCCGCACTCCCTTCCCTGAATCATTGGAGTATTCAGAACGGTTGCCTAAACACTCCGTATTGTATTTTTTTTCTGGGGTACGTTTGGTGTTGTGAGGCGAGGAATCAAGAGATCCGAGGGAGAAGAAGGACGGCAAGAACCATTCAGCCCAGCTCCTCGACAACGTCGGACTCTTTTAATCACGTCATCCCACCTTGTACCTGCAAATAAAACTACATTATATAACGTCCTTATACTTGTTGGCTCCTTACCTCCTTGCTAGCCCAGTCGAGTTACAGTATTATAGTTGTTTATCCAACTCTTTTACTACTGCAACTGCCTGTTTCACTGTAATCTGCCTGTCCAGAGCTTCGCCAAATATATCAAGGATTTAAGAGCTGCAGTATGTGTATCTTTCCTCAACTGTAGGTCAAGTCACATTGGGCTCAGTGGGGCACTTCTGGGCAGAGCCATTATTAATTGAATAAACCTATTTCCTATTTTTTCTAAGCCCTTAGTTTGATCGGATCCCCATAGCACCTAGTCTGTAGTGTTCATGTATGCCCTGAAACCTGCTTGTAGATTAGTCCGGATTTGATTGTCATCCATAAATGTTTGTATTTTCATTAGCAGCTGTTTACTAAAAATATTTTGGGCATTATCTATCAAGCTGATAGGCTTGTAATTGGCGGGGGTCACTCATCCCCCTTTTTGTGGATTGGGATTATTACTGCCCCCTTCCATGTCAATGGTATCTCTGCCCCTTTCTCTATGGCATTAGAGAGTTTGTTGAGTATATACCCTCACACAGTCTGCCCTGATGAGTATAAATCACCCGGAATCCTGTCTAATCCTGGTGCTTTGCCCTTTTTCATTAACTTAATGGCCATTAAGGTTTCTGCCATGGAAAAGGTAGTTGTGGGAACATTGTTCCTTTCCTGTACATCAAGCAAAACATACCTACCAACAGAATCTCTTCTATTTCCTCAATTGTATATAACTCGGTAAAGTGTTGTTCCCAAGTGAGAGGATCGCTATTGAAATCATCCTTGCTAATGACAAAGTGTACCCCTTTGGCACGCAAGTGTCAAAATTACCTACTGTCTTTCGTCTGAGCTACTATAACTAGTTCTCTCCAGTTGGGCTCCTCCCAATTCTTCTTGGCTAATACCTGTTTTCTTATACAACTTCCTCCCTTCTATTATGACAATTCTACATCCACTTTTTACGGCGCTAATCAATTTTTTTTTAGCTTTCTTGCAGTGCTTATAAAACTATTCTGAACCATTTGTCTAATACTTTTCTCTTTAGAGGTCCTGTGAAAGTATTTTGTAATAGTAGGATGTTAAATGTATGCATGATAGCCATGTCTGTCTGCTCTTGTTCGCCAAATAAACTTAGGGCAGTAGCAACCACAGTATGTGTATATATATATATATATATCCACACGTAGCAGGTACACTAATTGAGGGAGACCACACGAGGAAAGGTAGGTTCAGATTTTAATCGACATCTGCCAGCACAGGATTACACAGCAGCTCCTCACAAAGCAAAGTGAAACGCCGGACGCGTTTCGGGAATTCCTTTTCCCTCATCGGCGGCGTAGGGTTGAAAGTCATTGCAAGCGCCAAAACACGTACCTGATTATAATGCCAGCCTTTCGGGCGTAGCAAATTCTGATGCCTTCTGGGTTTCGTGGTGCATTATAAGTTTTCCCCTGTGGGTGCGCCCGCAGTAACCGTGACCAAAATTAAAACCCCAGTGGGTGAATGGGAAGGCTGACTGTCCTCATGTGCCCCGCTTTTGGTATGCCGATTTCTGGTGGGTAGGCGTCGTCCTGCAAACTTAGCCTGCTCACTTCCTCATTCCTGTTGCTCCAAACACACAGTGGCATCAGGACAGGACCTGCTCTTCTGCTGGGGGTCTCACCTCGCGACCGGAGCCGCCGCTAAAAATCCACACGTAGCAGGTACTCTAATTGAGGGAGACCACACGAGGAAAGGTAGGTTCAGATTTTAATCGACATCTGCCAGCACAGGATTACACAGCAGCTCCTCACAAAGCAAAGTGAAACGCCGGACGCGTTTCGGTAATTCCTTTTCCCTCATCAGCGGCGTAGGGTTGAAAGTCATTGCAAGCGCCAAAACACGTACCTGATTATAATGCCAGCCTTTCGGGCGTGGCAAATTCTGATGCCTTCTGGGTTTCGTGGTGCATTATAAGATTTCCCCTGTGGGTGGGCCCGCAGTAACTGTGACCAAAATTAAAACCCCAGTGGGTGAATGAGAAGGCTGACTGTCCTCATGTGCCCCGCTTTTGGTATGCCGATTTCTGGTGGGTAGGCGTCGTCCTGCAAACTTACCCCACTCACTTCCTCATTCTCGTTGCTCCAAACACACAGTGGCATCAGGACAGGACCTGCTCTTCTGCTGGGGGTCTCACCTCGCGACCGGAGCCGGCCGCTAAAAATCCACACGTAGCAGGTACTCTAATTGAGGGAGACCACACGAGGAAAGGTAGGTTCAGATTTTAATCGACATCTGCCAGCACAGGATTACACAGCAGCTCCTCACAAAGCAAAGTGAAACGCCGGTCGCGTTTCAGGAATTCCTTTTCCCTCATCAGCGGCGTAGGGTTGAAAGTCATTGCAAGCGCCAATACACGCACCTGATTATAATGCCTGCCTTTCGGGCGTGGCCAATTCTGATGCCTTCTGGGTTTCGTGGTGCATTATAAGTTTTCCCCTGTGGGTGCGCCCGCAGTAACCGTGACCAAAATTAAAACGCCAGTCGGTGAATGGGAAGGCTGACTGTCCTCATGTGCCCCGCTTTTGGTATGCCGATTTCTGGTGGGTAGGCGTCGTCCTGCAAACTTAGCCTGCTCACTTCCTCATTCCCGTTGCTCCAAACACACAGTGGCATCAGGACAGGACCTGCTCTTCTGCTGGGGGTCTCACCTCGCGACCAGCGCCGCCGCTAAAAATCCACACGTAGCAGGTAGTCTAATTGAGGGAGACTACACGAGGAAAGGTAGGTTCAGATTTTAATCGACATCTGCCAGCACAGGATTACACAGCAGCTCCTCACAAAGCAAAGTGAAACGCCGGACGCGTTTCGGTAATTCCTTTTCCCTCATCAGCGGCGTAGGGTTGAAAGTCATTGCAAGCGCCAAAACACGCACCTGATTATAATGCCTGCCTTTCGGGCGTGGCCAATTCTGATGCCTTCTGGGTTTCGTGGTGCATTATAAGTTTTCCCCTGTGGGTGCACCCGCAGTAACCGTGACCAAAATTAAAACCCCAGTGGGTGAAAGGGAAGGCTGACTGTCCTCATGTGCCCCGCTTTTGGTATGCCGATTTCTGGTGGGTAGGCGTCGTCCTGCAAACTTAGCCTGCTCCCTTCCTCATTCCCGTTGCTCCAAACACACAGCGGCATCAGGACAGGACCTGCTCTCCTGCTGGGGGTCTCACCTCGCGACCGGAGCCGGCCGCTAAAAATCCACACGTAGCAGGTACTCTAATTGAGGGAGACCACACGAGGAAAGGTAGGTTCAGATTTTAATCGACATCTGCCAGCACAGGATTACACAGCAGCTCCTCACAAAGCAAAGTGAAACGCCGGACGCGTTTCGGGAATTCCTTTTCCCTCATCAGCGGCGTAGGGTTGAAAGTCATTGCAAGCGCCAAAACACGCACCTGATTATAATGCCTGCCTTTCGGGCGTGGCCAATTCTGATGCCTTCTGGGTTTCGTGGTGCATTATAAGTTTTCCCCTGTGGGTGCGCCCGCAGTAACAGTGACCAAAATTAAAACCCCAGTGGGTGAATGGGAAGGCTGACTGTCCTCATGTGCCCCGCTTTTGGTATGCCAAACACACAGTGGCAGAAGAGCAGGTCCTGTCCTGATGCCACTGTGTGTTTGGAGCAACGGGAATGAGGAAGTGAGCAGGCTAAGTTTGCAGGACGACGCCTACCCACCAGAAATCGTCATACCAAAAGCGGGGCACATGAGGACACGTATCAACTTAATAAAAGTCGAAAAGACGGCAAGCACTCAGGTATCCGATTTGGTGAATTTTTATTGCAAACCCCCTCACCCTAGACAGACGCGTTTTGCTATACCAGCTTCGTCAGTGTCAGTTTGTGTTAAAAAACCATCTCCATTTTAAACCCCACCCGTCATTACTCTGTTCATTGACATAGAAAATGGTCAATATGATGAAAGCGGTGGCCATCTTTAAATATATATATCCACATATATTACAATTGTTTAATATGGTGAATAATAAAGTGCTCAAGTGCTTGATAATAAAAACATTGTAACAACAAACAAATATTCATTTAAGTACATACTAATACATTTTTCCATGGGGAATCGTGACCGGATCCTACATGGCATTATTAGAAAATCACAAAATTCTGATTTGGGTGCCTATAAAGGGGTGTATCCCCCCTGTCTCGTTTTTATAATTTCTATCCAGGAACCTGGTCACTATCCAATTATTTTTGTTGGTTGTGTCGCCCTGTATGGGCAAGAATCTTATTTTATAATTCAATGAGCTGAGTTGTCACATGTTAGACACATGGGTGCTTGGAGATTACAGTTGTTATTACATATTTATCTCTCCGCTGGTAGTCAGGTTTGACGGGCTTGTATTTCACATGGTTCCATGTGATGATTTATAGGTGAACCCACATTTCCTCATCATTATTCAGACCCCATGGTGTCATGGTTTTGAGGTCGATGATGTAGCTGGACTCTAGAATTCGGAGTGCCTTTTCTCTGTCTCCCCCTCGCTCTAGGCGGTTCACTTGATCTATGCAGTGGAAACTTAGGAAATCCATATTGCTTTGGTGACATTCTGCAAAATGGCGAGCCACCGGATAAGATTTATCCTTATTGGCGATTGCTCGCATGTGCTCGAGGAGTTTGGTGGGGTTGATGGTGCTACCTATACACCGCTTTTTACAGGGGCACTCTAGGCAATAGATGGTATAATCCGAGTTGCAGTTTAGGAGTGTTTTTATTTTTCTGTTGGGTCTACCTTCTCCCGTTCTCCCTGGGTATTCAAAGACTTTTTTGCTGTATTTGCACGCTTTACAGCAAAGACATGGAAAGAACACCTTTGTGTTGGTTAAATTGGGGGACTGAGTTTTTGAGAAGAAATTACTATGGACTAGGTGGTCCGACAGTGACTGGCAGCGACGATAAGTGATCAAGGGCCTATCTGGGAGATGTTTTTTTCAAGACGTTGTCGTTGTTTAGGATGTGCCAGTTTTTCATAAAACTGTGGACCACATCACCTGATTTAGTATTAAAATTGGTGATCATTTTTACTTGATCCTCATCTTTTTGCACATTTTTGACCACCAGGAGATCCCTCCTATTGACTATTGACGCTTTTTCAGCAGCTTGTTTTAGTATATTACTGGAGTATCCCCTACTCTGGAACCTCTTATTGGCATCAGCTTTAGCATGTTGGAAATCTATATCTGCTGAACAATTCTTTTTTAAGCGTAGAAGTTCCCCGTAAGGTACATTCTTGATTAGACTCTTCGGGTGATAACTTGCCGCGTGTAACACGGCATTACCCGCTGTGGGTTTCCTATAGAGTCTCGTTTGGAGAGTATTTTTATGTACAAATACCTCCAAATCCAAATAACATACTCTAGTCGCACTAATTGTACTGGTGAATCTCAAGTTCAAGTCATTATTGTTCAGGATGGTGATGTAATCCTCAGCCGAGGTTCGATCACCATGCCACACAATAAAAAGGTCGTCTATATACCTTGTCCACATTAAAATCTTGTCATTCCATACGTCATTAATTCCTCCCCATGCCTCGTGCTTCTCCCACCAGCCCACGAACAAGTTTGCGTAGCTGGGGGAGAAGCACAAGCCCATAGAAGTACCCCTGATTTGTTTGTACAATTGGCCTGAGAAAAGGAAGATATTATTGTATAAACAGAATTGCATCATGCTTAATAACATACTACTGTGTGCCCGATACCTGTCCGGTTTACTCTCTAGAAACCATTTGGTAGCTGTTAAACCGTTTTCATGGGCTATACAGGTATACAAATTAACCACATCTAGTGTTATTAAAAAATATATTACCTACTGGCGGTCGCCAGTAGGTATATATAGTTAGGATTTTTTTCCTATGGGATTTCTGAAAATTCTATGTCAAATAACTTTGGCGTTTTTGGACGGAATTGGCTGAATTCTTCAGGAAAATGGCACATTTTGTTTCTGAGCAGCCCCTGAAAATTTGGAGGGGTTTCGTCAAGGGGGGGCCGAGAAAAAAGGGGGGTCCCAAAACGCGTTTTTCCCATTCATTTTTCCATAGGGGGGTTGGAATCACTTTTAGCTCGAACGGCTGAATGGATTTACACGAAACTTGGCAAAATTGTAGATATGGTTTGCCCGACGTGCCTTTGCTATGTCTCAATATATGTGTTCCAGTGGATTTTGAGAAATTAACGTTTTAAAAAACAGATATATCTGTGGCAGCGCTCCGGTTAGCGCCCCGGTTCGCGTACCTGACGCGTAACGGAACTTCGCGAAGCGAAGCTGATTGGCTCTCCGGTGTCTGTCAACATTCTAAACAGTCCGGAGCGGCCGCCATCTTGTCTCTCGGTAGGATCGAAAGACAAGAGGTGGTGAAAAAAGGAAGGGGGAAATGAAGGAAAGCGGGCAAGGTAGACCCCTCCTGACCCCCTAGGATTGATGAGGGGGATATTAAAGTGCCCCGCGGGGCAAAAAATAAAAAAAACATTTTTTGCGATTTTTCAGCGTAGAGGCGCGTCCCGGTACGCGAACCGGGCAGCTAAAAGGCAGCGTAACGGGAGTCTGATGAGAAGCTGATTGGCTGTCAACATTGTAAACAGTCCGGAGCGGCTGCCATCTTGTCTCTCGGTAGGATCGAGAGACAAGAGGTGGGGAAAAACGAAGGGAGAAATGAAGGAAATGGGCAAGGTAGACCCCTCCTGACCCCCTAGGATTGATGAGGGGGATATTAAAGTGCCCCGCGGGGCAAAAAATAAATAAAACATTTTTGCGATTTTTCGCCGTAGAGGCGCTTCCCGGTACGCGAACCGGGCAGCTAACCGGCAGCGTAACAGGAGTCCGCCATCTTGTGTTTTTGGTATGTGCACGTGTGGATTTTGTCTAATTAAGGTTAAACAAAATATATATATCTGTAAGCATGCTCCGGCGCGCTTACGTTACGGGTTTTGTTTGCGCTGCAGAGCCGATACGTCACGGTTATGCGACGAGTCATGAGGCGTCTCACGTGGCTACGTGATACGTCACATAATAAAGAATATATTTTACAGCTATAGATATTAGCTTTTAAAAAACCAATGAAATTCACTGAAAAAACCATAGGTTATAGACCATATATAGTTAGGAATTTGCATTTACAAAACCTTGAAAATTCACTGAAAAAACCATAGGTTAGAGACCATATATAGTTAACTGGACATTTTATTGATATAAAACCAATGAAATTCCATATATAGTTAGTAGCACTAACAATATATTTCGCGCATCCGCAATCCAATGCTGATGATGTCACATATTACATCATTCATGACATGGTCAGTGACATCACTGATGACATCTCAAATGACATCACTGATGAAATCACTGATGACATCTCATTTAACATCAATGATCACACCACTGATGATATACTTCATGTGATAATACAATGCACCTCCTTACACTCTAATATAACCTCTGTTACACCTAGTGTAAAATACAGAGTATCATTTTTGAAACCATTGACACACAAATAACATTTACTACATACGCACTCACTGATTCCTACGTCTACACACACATTCACTCATTCACCCATACAATCACTCGTACATACAGTCACTCATCATTACAACACTATCATATGCACTCATACACCTATGCAGACACTCACACACTGTCACTCTTCCATGGAGTTACTCACACACCTAGTCAGTCCTGTAAAGAATCAATCACACTTTGATTTCTTCATCTATACAGTTAAACACAGAACAGCTTACATTTTCACAGATATACTAACACATACTTACTCACTTATACAATCAAATCCTTCATCCATACTCTTATACATCCACTCATTCTTCAATATGTAAAACATGTTTAAACTAAACAAAAACACACAGACACTGGATGATGTCATCAGTGATGTCATCAGTGATGTCATTTGAGATGTCATCAGTGATGTCATCAGTGATATCACTGACCATGTCATGAATGATGTAATCTGTGACATCATCAGCATTGGATTGCGGATGCGCGAAATATATAGTTAGTGCAACTAACTATATATGGAATTTCATTGGTTTTATATCAATAAAATGTCCAGTTAACTATATATGGTCTCTAACCTATGTTTTTTTTCAGTGAATTTTCAAGGTTTTGTAAATGCAAATTCCTAACTATATATAGTCTATAACCTATGGTTTTTTCAGTGAATATATATATATATATATATATATATGTAAGTAATTTCGCCAATCTACTCGAGGCAGCCGCCTCAGCCCAGTCCCAAATGACGAAGGAGCAGACCCGTGATTCAGTGCTTAGTCAAGGTGCTTTATTTCATCCAGCAAGCCAGCCGCTGTCTATATATATATATATATATATATATATATATATATATATATATATATATGCAGGAGTATCCTTACCAACTGTGTAGTAGACCACTCTACTCTCCTTCGATCATTAGAGGATACAATTAATAGATCAGTTGCGCTAGACAAAGGCTATTGGGCAGATATAGGATATTTCTTAGTTCAAGTGCTAAGGCATTATGGACACTATCCGACCTATCAATAACCTTCATATCCCGAACTGTGGGCGATAAATTTAGATTGAAGAATATATAGTCGATCTAACTTCTGGTATTAGCCCTCTTGAAGGTTAATTCAGCCCCCCTTATCTGAATTTGAACGCCCATTACATGCGCTCAAGCCATGTGCATAAGTGATGCTATCTGTAATGCAATCCTGGTACCTCTTTTTAGGGGGTATTTGACAATCTTGTAAAACCCCTTTCTTTATCCTCAGCCTGTATAAGGTTTGAAAAAAATCTGGGGGCTTATATACTGCGTTAAAATCCCCAGCTAAAATGACATGGCTTCCACAATTAAGAGTCTCCAGGATTTCACCCAGGGCAAGTAAAGTTTCTGAGTCCTAGTTAGAGCTAGAAAGGTGGTTATATATGTTCAAAGGTCGTGTAGCAATATGTCCCTTTGTGCTATTTATAACAAGACCAAGGATGTCAGTTTTCTTTAGCTTATTCTATTTATCCTTCACGCTATGGTTGTTTTGACCCATTTAGTCAAGCCTCCTGATGGCTGCCCCAAAGATGAGGGTCTTGCCTCTATGCTGTAATTTATAAACCCTCACCTAAAAATGGGTTGAAGGGACCATGTCTCTTGGAATATGCAGATATGAAAGTTCTTTATTCAAGATCAATCCCCTTAGATTTTAGTCCTGCTACATTCCATGAGACTAACTTACATTGTGTTACTTTTTGCTGTATGGGAGTTACTGTTGGATGTACTCCTTCTATTTGTAATTCTGCACCCATATCTAATTCCATATTTGTATGTGCTATGGGTAAGCGAAAGTGGAAATACCTAGTTGATGTTGAAATCCTCCGCAGGGTGCTTCATATCCCTTCTCAAGACAAAGAATCTCACGAAGACATTCATCATGGTGTCTCCCGATGGGCACAATTAGAGGTCCTCTTATCTGAGTGGCAGGTGACATTTTGCTAAGGTTATATACACTATGGGTAAAATGCTCACTGGTTGGGGGATTCAACTCAAACTGTATGGGTGAGCCCTTTAGCGAGGAGGTTCTCAAATCTAGGTTCACTAATCCATTTACATAATCTTCTTTGATCATCTCAAGTCAGAATTATACAATCGAGATGCTCAACTTGCATAGAGCTGCGCTTCACTTCTATTAAGTCAGATCTCAGGCAGTAGAGCAATACCTGTGCGCTCCTTTTTGAATATCCCTGCAATTTTTGGGCTTGGGCCCAGGAGGTCCTACTTTTAAGATTGTTTCCACCTCCTCAATGAGTTAATCTATTTCTTCCACAGTGCAGTTATCAGCAACATGTCGAACAGCTCTCTTGCTGCTGACAGATCCCTGTGGCCTGCTATGAGCTTTCCCTGTCCTAATTAATAATTTGTTTTTGCAGTAAAAAATCGTAGGCGATTTAAAATAATTTCAACAGAAAGCTATTTCAAGTGAGGCGCCAGCAGCTTACGATAATATGAGCAATAAGCAATGACGTGTCAGTGGTGATTTGAAGCAAGGGAAACTCCTGCCCTTGTACAAACAGAAGTAGAATTGTGCTGAGTCCCCAGGAGTGAAAGTCTGTGGGCCTTAAATATGCCTCATAGCCCCTCCTCCAGATCCAGGTGGACAGGGGTGCGTAGTCCAATCCCTAGGGTAGGAGCAATGATAAAAGGGATTTTACATAACCAACACAGATCTGAAAGCCCTACCGTTTACACCCAACGTCACCCTTTAATTTAGACACGAGTCTTTCTTAAAAAGGAATCTGGGAGAGTTCGAAAGAAATACGGGCATATGCTGGGTTACTGTAAATGTTCTACCACTAAAGCAACAGAATGTTCGGACATAAAGCCAATAGGAGTGGCCCCGCTCCAGCTCCTCCTGGTGCTGACGGGGGTGGTAGGCGCTTATAAAGCTTGCCTTGCGGGCAGGAGAGCAGCAGTGATGGATCCTCCTCTCCAGGGGCAAAGCAGAGCAGACTAAGACAGCGAATCCTGCAGCAAGTGGCTCCCAAAGTATTCCGTGCCGGGGTGGTGGTATGCGCTTATAAAGTGTGCAGGCAGTAGAGCAGCGGTAGTGCCCCCTCCTCTCCTGGGGCTAAGCAGAGCAGACTGAGACAGTGAGTCCCGCATCAAGTTGGCTCTTAAAGTATTCCACGCTGTGGGAGGTCCTTATGAGGCACGCATGGAGGAGCAGCAGTGATGGCCCCTCCTCTCCTGGGGCTAAGCAGAGCAGACTATGAGTCCTGCGGCATGTCGGCTCCCCAAGTATCCTGTGACACGGGAGGTGGTAGGCATTTATAAAGTGTGCTGGCGACAGAGCGGCAGTGATGGCCCTTTGTGACGCAGGCCTGGAGGATGAACCCAGACCAAATAATGGCCACAGGGAGCCCCTAACGGCGGTGGGACCACCACCGGAAGTGTCAAATGGCGAAAGCCGGCAAAAAAGATGCGCAAAGATTGGGCGTGTCTTTTGAAAGTACGAACCGCCCAAAAACAGGAAGAAGGGCGTCGTGACCAAGAGGGTGACCTTTACCACAGTTGAACCTTGCCTTATCGCCTTGGAACTCACCGACCCACACCATGAGATTGCAGGACCCAGAGCAAAGAGTAACCTAGGTAGAAGAGCTGCTCAGACAGTGTCCTTGGGATGCCTCAAGGCAGGAACATGGGGGGCAGGTGACAGCACACAATGACAGCCAGAATAGAAGAGCTGCTCAGACATTGTCCTTGGAATGCCACACGGCATCGGCACTGGGAGCAGGCGAGTGGTCAGCAAAGGTCCAGGAAAGCGGAACGGCACCGGCAGCCCGAGGTGGGTCTGACGACCGCCCACGAGGTCGGTAACAAGGGAAGCCTAGAACCTGCAGAACCTGAGACACTTGCAAAAGGCCCATCGGGCAGGGGCAGTGCTGTCAGATGGAGATAGAAGGAAAACAAGTGCACAATATTCAGAGCGATATGTAATACACAAACAAGGGTCGCGAATGACCAACCAGTAAGTTACAAGATGTATGATCCATGTTTTTGTAATAAACTGCGGCCTTTATGCACCACAAACTGTTGTCCCCTGAATGCTTGACGGGAAGAGGATAAGGCAGGGTATGGCCAAGATCGATGGGGGAACTCGCACGTCTGGATAATCTCCTGGAGCGAAGCAGAGAGGATTGGGACAGGAGGTCCCACAGCAATTAGGCTCCCAAAGTGTCCACCATTATATCAAGACTGGACTATGCAAAGTCCATCTATTTAGATCTCCCAAATAATGCCACACATAGTTTGCAGATGGTCCAAACAAGGGTACTCACCTCATATACAAACTACCTTGGTATTTGCATATAAGACCCTTCCTGAAACAACTGTACTGGTTTTCTATAAAACAGACAATGCAGTTTAAGATCTACTGTACTTACTTTAAAGCCACAAAAGGTTCAGCCCCTCGTTTTCTGACCAGAGAAATAAGAAAATAAATTCCTTCACGCACTCGGAGATGATCAAGGTTTTTTTTAACCCTAGATATTCAAAGAAGTGCGTGGGTGAACTGAGCTTATCTGTCCAGGCACCTATCTCATTGAACTCTGTCTTGGACCACTTGTTTATGGAAACTGAAATTTTAGATTTTTGAAATAACTTAAAAACTTCACTGTTTAAACTGGCTTATTGTGGCTATACAGGAGTTTCTTCTATGGTTGCTTTATATCCTGTCACTTACGTTATCACCAAGTGCGCTAAATGATGTGCCTCTAACATAATAACCTAAGGTTGACACAGATGTTAAATCCCCATTTGAAGAATATTAAAGCTTCTTCAGCCAATTATGAAATTGTGATCTGCTAGGATAAACCAAGAAGACATGAGGCCTTGTAACCCTGCTGCTACATATCTTTGCTATATGGCATCCTCTTCCCAGGAACCCAAATGTAGGACCATTGTGGTCTGTAATGGAGCATTCTTTTTATCTACAATGGAAGCCTATTTAGAGGCTGTAGACTGATGCAAAACTGCAGTTGGACAACTATGAAAGAAACCTTCATTGTTATGGGAAACGCACCTGTACAGTAAGCCATTCTTAGAAAATGTAAGAGTCCAGTCCATCTCCTTTGCTTGAATATGGTTTAGACAAAGAAGCAAGTGCATTGAAGAACCATGCGAAGACATCTTATCTGAATACTTCACATTACTGTTGAATGTTATGAATACAAATTTAACCAGTATAATTCCCATAGCTAAGAATTTGTCTTTTTTAGGAGTCCTCATAACCTCTATACCAAGATGCCTGTCAAACTGTACCTGCAAACCATTAAAAGTAAAACAAGGGAGGATGGGTGGAGAAATCCACCCCTCCCTCATTATAGCATTGTTGTATGCCTATTAATAGAGCAGCGAAGTGGGAGACAGATCTCCTAGGAAGCCCCCACCCCTTCACCTACTGGCCCACCATGCATCAGTCCTAATGAGATGTAATCATAGGACCAAAGGGTGGTTGGATTCCTGCCAGTCTGTCACCTTTTGGCAAAACTGTGTACTCTTTTATCTATGGCATATTTGTTTCCTGCATGCTAATTATACAAACTGCCTAAATCCAGTCTTTCACTTTTGGAGGAAAATTGCCAATCCACTTTTTACATATCATGTGTCTGGCTAACTACATAAAAAAAAATCAATGTAGCATCAATATTTTATTATTCACACACAGCACACAAGATGGTAGTGGGGCTTACCTCAAAATTCTGTTTAAGAACTGCAGAAAAGATATATTTCCATCCCAGAATTTATTCACAGCTGGACAACCAACAAACATCTCAGTTGTGCAAATCGCACTTCTGGCAATGTTGTTCAAGTTCATCGAATCCCCTCCATGTTGCCATCTTTTTTGGGGGCCACCCTGTGTAAAGTGAAAATATGATTCCTTTTCTGGGTAGCAGGACTGACAATTCCATAAAGTATATTAAAAGAGTCTTGTCATAAATTCTTGAGCTCCTAACTCTGCAAGTATTTGTCCCAGGTTAGATGCAGTGCAGGTCTTCTGGAGTCTTCAGCTTCACTTAGATCGCAATATCATTTAGTGGCCTCCTCCTATATATCTCCTTGTGAGTGTAGATCCTCGAGAAGGCCTTCAGCAACACATCCTTAAGACATTAGGGAGGTGCCTGGTGAATTTCAAATTTCGTTCTACACTTATCCCATATTACAGTGGCTTTCTCCGGCATCTTTAATCTTATCTTAAAATATTTGGGAAAGTCAAATGTATGCAAACACACATATATTATCTCTAATCGCTGTATCATGGCCTGAAACAGTCTGCCCCATCCAAGTAATCAGTTGCTCCCAAGAGGGATCAAAATATTTTAAGCTGGAAGGCCCAACAATAAAACTAATCTGAGCAGCTTTAGAGGCCCAAATAAAGCTATTGATGTTACTCTACCAGGCTTTCCCTGAAACCCTCTCCCTTTCAATTTGGGTTGGCTCGCCCCCCCCCCCCTCCCCAGCCCCCCCTACTTGTGCAGGTTTTTGCTGATTTTTGGAGGACTCTTTAGGTTTTTGACCTTCATTTCCCAGGGCTTTCCCTCGGGAAGGGACCTGTCCTCCATTCTTCTGGTCATCCCCCTGATTTTGAATGGAAACCCGGGTTCTCACCCACTCATCAGCTGATTCACCCAACTCTCTGGGGTCTGCCAGCCTAGAGTCCACTAGATACGGTGTAACTTCTCTTCTGCACAAAGAGTCAAAATATGTTCCTTCAAAAACAAAGTATACAAGCCCTCATATGTGTCAACTTTGTTACCAACAATCCAGCCTTTCAGTGCCTTCACTGAAACAGCCACAAAGTCTACCCAAGAGTTTGAACTCAATTTCTGGGTGCCTCTAAACTTCACCCAGTACTGCTCTGGAGTCAGATCAAATCTCTTAACTAAGCATGTTTTCATCTGCAGGTATGATTCCGCATCCTCTCCCTTTAGGGTCAGGAGCCTATCCCTCCCAGCTACTGGAATCAACTCCCACAGGAGTGCACCCCAATACCTAGAGTGGACCCTACTCATTTTAAGGGCCCTCTCAAAAGCTGCTAGCCCCCTGTCAATGTCATCCCCCTCAGTGTACTTGGGTATTATGCCCTTGGGAAGTTTAGGTTCAAATCTACCACCACTGGACATCTCAGCATCTTCTTCACTTTCGCTGCCACCATTCCTTTTCTCCCCTGTCTCCCATCTCTTCTCAGCCAAGTCCAGTTTCCTTTGCTCTAAAGCTATCACAGCTAATCGAGCCTGAAGCTGTCTCTCTGCAAGGGATGGAAGTGGTTCCTGAGTAAGGGACCCTTCCCCACTCCTACCACCACCTTGATTCCCCTGGTTAACACTTGTCACAATGGAATAGGTCTCATTCTCACCCCTCTCTTGGGTGAGGTTGGGGGGAACATCCTCCCACCCCCCTTGGTTCTCATCAGCTGCCCTGGCCAAGGCCTTTAGGGATTCAAGCAACCCTGCCTTCCTAGTCTTCTTGACAGCATACAAGACTACACTGTTCTCTAAGATCAGCCATCTTAAAGTGGGACAGTTTAGCCAGGTCCAACTCCATGGCTCCCTAGTTTTGGGTCACAAAAAACTAGGCACAACAGACTTAGAACAATTTGGAAAAATCAAAAGAATGGATTAAAAACAGTTTAGTCTAAATTCCAAAAATCAAACTCAAAAGTTTTGTTCTAAGGCAATTTAGAGGATTTTTATCATCTTAAATCATTCACTGAAAGGTGTACTTTTTAAACAAAAGTCCTCATCCACACCGCTGAGCACCAAATGTTGGAAAGTGGGTTATTGGTAGGGGCAAATGTAGGTCTGCCACTGGCAATAAGGCCACTAACACATGGTAGCACGCAGCATAGGTCTTAGAAAATTATTCCTATTTCAACCCTGGGTAACGTGGCTGCGAGCAGACAGGCTTAACTTCAAAGACAGATATGTAAAGCATTTAAAAACACCATTTCAGTAAATAATTAAGACACAAAACATAATAAAAATCCTACATCAATTCATAAAAATAGGAAATATTTTTATCTTTAACATGACACCAAAAACGACAAAAATCCAATGTAGGGAACCGGAGATCTGAATTTTCAAAGATTTAATAAAATATAGCACTAAGAAGATTATAGCACCATATTGCGATACCTGTTCGCGATAGACCGGGGCAAAGTCAAAGTTTCAGGCCGGGTGCGATGGAGCCCTGAGTGGCTACAGCCCCTGGCAGGTCCTGGTCACAGTTTCTACCTTCACACTTAGAAACTTTTCTGGAGCTTTTTCTTTCGAGGCCCCTTGAAGCTCCCAACCAGTCCAGATCCGGTGAGGGTTCGCCTGCTTGAATTGTGACGAGGTCCCGGTGACCTTCCCTGGAGCGGACGTAGAAGACATTTTTCAAGTTTGCTTCAGCAGGCCAAACCAGGAATCTAGGCCCACACGCTATGGAAGGCAGGCGGCTTGGCTCTCACGGTTGCTCCCGGTCGACTTTTCTACGAGCGGACTTAGAGCTTTTTCTCGCAGGGTCTCTCGATGCTCCTCATGTAGCTGGATCCGGTGAGGGTTCGCCGGCTTCAGATTTTCTCTAGTCCCGGTCAATCTCTGGAAGTTGAAGCTATGGAGCTTTTAGCGGGATGAACATGGGTAGCTTGGCCGGCTCGCGGTTGAAGGCAGGCGGCCTGGCTGGCCAGGTTGAGTCGGTCCCTCTATGGAGCTTTTTTCAAAGTTTGTCCAAACTTCTCCAAACTTCTTGAACTTCTTCCTGAAGTTCCTCAAGGGGTCCCAAAGTGTCTCAAACTTACTCCAAGGGTCTGGAAGCTCCAAGATGATCCTTGAAAGTGGAGGAATTCAGTTCCCACCATCCACTGGTACAAAACCCTTACAAATCCACTGATGGGTCTCCAAGGTGTAGATTTAGTTGGTGACGTTCCAGTTTAGCTTCTTTTAACCTGTAGCTTTCAGGGAGTCCACTCTTTAGTTCTTTTCCAGCAAGATAATCCACAGGGCTGTAGTTTCAGATGGTGCAGTCTTCAGAGGTCAGGCCTTAGAGTTCCTTGCACAGCGAAATCTTCTAAGCCGGGTTCTTCTTGCTTCACTCAGTTTCAAGCAGCAGATCTGGAGGGTTCTGCCCCTCTCAGATAATTAAGCCCCTCTCAGATAATTATTCAAAATTTATTGGGTCAAGCAACAGGTCACTTCTGACCAATGGGAGCTGGGTAACTCCTCATAGTTATGACCACATCCTGTAGAGTGTGGCATTATTTTGTCCCAGAGTGCATCAACTCGCCCAAATCCATAATGGCTGATTTTCCAGCAAGGGGGTAAGAGCTGACTAAACACACCCCCTAGGATGGCTTATTTCCATAGACTCTCCCTCTACAATCTGTACATACCTTCCTTAAGCCTAGCCCTGACTCTGGGTCAAGAGTGTAAAAGTGTAACTGACACCCAGGTCTCCCCTCTGCCTTGTGGCGTTCTAATCTAGGATCCTGATCGATACTGTGACCTTCTGCCCCTATTCGGCTATAAATCCATTTATTCCCTATATTGGCATAACCGTTCAAGTGCAATATTCAGAAACTCATCTCTGGCCTCACACGAACAGAGCCACATTCCAGAATAGCTTTCTCAGCCACTTCCTTTGCGACCAATTAGTTCAATGACAGAGCAGAAGTTACTATCTGAGATTCCTAGATTAACACTGAGTTCTTCAACAAGATAAAAACTCAGCAAACCTGGAAATCCCCGCTTGCTGTGTTTTGATTAGTAATAGAACTCTAATGAGCACTGATAGACAATCACTTCCTAGTGACATCTTTATTGACGTCTTATGTACAGCAAACTTACGTCAAACAAGGCACCTTTCAGGTATAAATATTACCAACGTTGCCTTAAGCAAACGCTGTCTCGTAACTGTTGGTGCTCCCAGCTGCCTCAATGCCATCGCTGCTATCTTCGCTGAAGCTGAAGAAGCTGTCATGCTGATGATACCATAGCTGCTATCGCTACTGCTATCGCTGCTAACTAGCTAACGATGGTGTGGTGAACTTAGGAGCTGAACAGCCGTCCCCTGAAAGAGCCCAGCAGATGCAAGCTTCCCGCGGACGCTGCCCCTCCTCCTCCTCGACGCGCTGAAGAAGAGACGCTGTCTTTCTCCTGCAGAAAAATCCAGCTCCGGCGTTCCTAGTCTACCCTTGCGGGTGACTGGGATATCGAGTCCTGAGGGAGATACCAGACCTCCATCATTCTATTCCAGAGGTATGGTGTTGACTAAACCCTTGAGAGAGAATTCTTGAAGCAAACCTTGGCAAAACCAACTTAACTTAAAGCTACTTACTTACTCCCCTCCCAAGTACTAGGCTTAGGTCAGATACACTGGGGTAGGCGTAGTTAGAAGCACCAGTTGAGTATTTTAGCCTAATGTATATATGAATGTATATATGTTTTATTCCTTTTAAACCATTGTATGGCTAAGAAACCATATCAATGCTTTTACAGTATTATTTCGCAATACTTATCTTACTGTACATACTTTTTATAATAACAAGTCTTGCAATTGTGGCAATTCATTTCTCTTGTACGAGAAGAAAGACTGTTCAATAAATGTTACCTTTTATTGACAAACGCCCGTCTCTCTATTCTCTACATATTGTGAAAGTAATCTGCACCAACCTGACTGAGTAAAATAACTGTCTATTGTTTCACACAACCCTAGAGATTGACTCTTGATCTGAGGAGCAAAGTTGTCATGTTGCACGGTTGTTGGAAAACTGAATCCCTTCTTGTCTGTGCCAGGGAAGCTGATCACTTCCTATTTCAGTCAAGAAAGTTTCCAGTGACCTCTGAGCTAGTTGGTAACAAACCCAATTAAGTTTAGCATAGTCAGTAGAGGCCTGGAAGATCCGCACTTCTACGTCGATACTACTGTTTATGTTATTCCAATGCGCAGGGCCTATTGGGAAAATAGGAACTACGCTACAGCCTTTGAAGAGCATGGTTTACGAATACCCCCCCCCCCCCCCCCCCCCCCGGCCTGGCATTCCTATGGACCAGCACACTGCCCTCTCAGCAGTGTTGGTAACCCTAGGGGCTCTTTATCCCCTCTCCAAAGCAGCCTGGCTAATCCACTTCACTCTGACCAATCAGGGCAGACCATTGGAAGGCTGAATTTTGATTTACAAACAAGAAAGTCTTATAACTTATTGTATGTACACTTTAGGACAAATTCAGCAATATAATATTGTTGGATTTACTACTGCCATTAAAAGTTGGGGGGTGTTCAGAGGCCTTAGGCACTTTCACTGGGGCTCTGTTTGAGGCACCTTCCCTGCCTTTCCGCCGACCTTTTCATGGTGGGGTACATGCCATGAAAGGTAGTGGTAAGAAAAGGCTGCTAATTGAACATTAAAAAAAATTCATAATTATGTTTGTGTTGAAAAGAAATGTTATAAAATGTTTAAACATGTTATAGATTGTTTTAATATACAAAAGTAAAAACGTTAACTATATTGGAAAAAAAACTGAAACAACTATATTATTTAAACTACACTTCTTTGTAAAAATGGTATAAAATGTTTTGTGAACATTTTCATTCGTAAAAAAGTATTGTGCAAAGCTACTATAAAATTGTACAATATATAAAAATGTAAGACATATGTAAAATGTTCTCTTAAAGTAAAAAATATGAACATGTAAAGATTTTTATTTATAACAATGTTAATAAATTGTAATAAAACATAAAAATAAAAGGAGGGAAAAGTATTAAAAATGTAATAGTGTCTGAAAAGAAAATTACTGCTACTGTAAAAATAAAAGAGACATTAAAAAAACAATGGGCCTGATTATGATGACCGTGGGACCGCCACGGACAGCCTGTCGGTGGCGGTCCCAACGCCATCGTAATCCTGATTACCGCCCACCATATTAGGATGGCTGGCGGTCGGAGAGACCGATAGCTCCGGATCCAACGCCGTCGGAGGGACTTGTATCCCTACAACAGTGGCGTGCCTGCCAGGCACCGCCATAGGGATTACAATGTCCCTTTCCGCCTGCCTTTTCATAGCGGGTAAAGTATGAAAAGGCAGGTGGAAAGGGACATTAGGGGACCCTAGCGCGTCCCCCTTCCTCCCTGGCCCTCTCACATGGCCACTGGGGGGTACATATTGTGCCCCCAACATATCTCTGCACCATTTGGCAGGTCTCGCATGGTGCCTGCCACATAGTGTAGGGATATGCACGAGTTCATATTTTGTACTGCGTCGTGTGCTGAAATCCAATCTAAGATACAGTGGGGAAAGCATTAAAGGAGTGACGTTTACCATTTCAACTCCAATCTAAGTAGCACTTAGGAAAGTATGGGATGTTGAGAGATTTGTGAAGGAAGATACTTTAAATTGCCCTAATGAAGTACCTATAAGGGATGAAACGTGCTGGCTGGGCCTGTAGCAGTAATGTTGGAAAACTGGATGTATAATAAAAAGAGCTTTATATGAAAAGATACTAACGTTTGGCAATTAATTGAAGAAAGAAATGAAAAGATTTTGCATTTTATAACTTGGAATCATAAGAGAGATTACAGCTACAAGCGAAATGAACATCTACAATGTTCAATGGGAACATGGATACATTGTTGCCCTCCTACTAGTCCTCTGCCAATTAAACCTCTTCATTAACTTTCACTCCTGGCAAGATGTGGCTTGGATTCCACCAGGAAGCAATATCTCTCTTCAGATATTCTCTTTTTATTGTTGGTCTGCATAAATGATGAAATTGTAGTTTTATTTTGATTAATTTTTTCGCCTTGAGCGATTCTTTTTGTAACGATTTTTATTAACTTACACAATAAATGTACTTACTTATTTACTCTCTTCAGAATAGAGTCAATCTATCTGTCAATCGTTTGCCATAAAGTGATCAGTTTATGATATGTTTGTTCAGAATATTCACTCCAGTGTTGATGTTGGCTCCTTCTTGGGAACACAAGATGGTATTGATGAAGGTTATGGGTCTGCCCCTTGAAGTATCTCTTGTGAAAGAGAGTACTGTTGGCGTAACTTAAACAAAACTGGTCAGTCAAAAGCCAGCATTCTCAATGAGAAAACCGTACCTCAAGTTTCAGAAATTCAAGAAGTTAACCCCTTATTTATACCCAAAGTATCAATATAATTTCACATAAACCAACCCGTGGTTCTCCCCATCTTTTTTTATTTTTCTGACACCCTCTGAAGAGAGGTACCTGAAATTCATTTTGATTAGGACTAAGTGAAAAGAAGAGGCAGACTCCAGGTAAGTTAGAGCCTCTTTATTATTGACCAGTCCCGGAGTTGACGGGCTTTACATACTTCAATTGAGAGATACAGAGCACTGTATTGCGCATTTATGCCCTACTGCCAAATATTGTTTAAGCTTCCAACTTTGTAACCATCAGCAGTTCAAATAAGGGACAATTCCTCTGTAGTGACAAGAATTAGATAATTATTATGAAAAAAACAACTTATATCAAGCAGCACAAACCGTCAAAGCAGAATGTACAACAACACCTTCTCCCCACACAATAATAAATACCATTCTACACAGCACATATACAACCATTGTTAAAGCTAAAACGCAGAGGCCCAAGATACAAGACATCTTCCATTTTTCCAAGGGAGCAAATAAATCCTAAGTAAAATACACAGCACTAGACACAAGCTAATGCAGACTGCTAATATGGAGAATGGCTTGTCTGAATGGTGTAATAAAATCTTACCTGCAACTTACGCTGTCTAACACTGCCTCGTCTCTGGCTAACACTCCCTGTAATTCCAACATGTCCTGACACTCCTGCAGCACTAGGATGTTTATACTTTACAACCCATTTAACATTCCACCAATCCTTCCCAGCAACACGTGCAGCATTGCTGTGTCTGCCATAACAAATTTCACCATGAGGGTTGCTTCTCAGTAATGTACAAAATGTTAAAAGCTAAAATGAGCATGTTCTCTTTTTTCTCTACCAATTGTGTTAATAGTCCTTTCAAGGCATAAGAATTAACATCCAATGCGACACAACAATATTCTAGATACGTTCAAGCACATAATTTCAATAATCAGACCGCACACATTCAGCTGTTTAAAAAAAACACTTTTTAACATTCTGTTTTAAATGCAAAGTAATTTAGAGTAAAATTTGCAAGGTCCTAGAGATGAAAATAGTCCATGTGGGTAGGAGAAAATACTTTCACTATGATATCCAATAGTCCAGGACATGGTTCAGCACCCTCCAACAAGATAGGATTTCTACCAGAATATCCAGATTTTACTACTGATTTGATAAAATATACACTTGCCCAATATCGTGAATATAAGTGTAGATTTATTTACTATTATTAACTCTGTAGCTTAATGGTATGTATAGCTTCAAAGTTCAAACAGGTGGAGTTAAGAAAAATAAATCTAGACTTACCTAGATATCATTACATTCATGATAGTGATAGTCAACATTTTGGCACGTGATAATTTTTGTCCATGATATTCTAACATATAAACACAAAATCTCAATGTTAAGAGTATTTCACATGCTTTTCCACAGTTTACACTTTTTCTTGTTAATGGTAAATCAATTTTGTTCAGGGATATTGAAAACTTTCATTCAAACAATGATTGAGAGAATCTGAGGCAGACGAATGGGATGGAACTACCAATGTATTATAATGAAGTTGTTCACCTTTTAGAGGGGTGCTAATGCCTTACTGGGAGTATTAATTTCACAACCTTATTGCATATGTTCAACAACGCCCAAAATGACTGGCACGCACAATTAACTATCTTTTTGGTCTCGCCTCCAAAAACTATCTACAACAGACTTTAAGGGTCTCCAACCTTTTCTATAACCAGAGCTACAACTGATCAATGAAAACAGTCCTAAGCTACTAATGCTTTTGCCTATTGTTGCAGTAGTGACCACATCAAATACAATCACTATAGTGACCACACCTTGCAGAATTTCTAGTAGCTACCACCCTCATGCATGTCACAATATCACGTGAAAAAATATTGCGTCATGCCCAAATCTCAAATAACGAATATGACTAATACAATATCATGAGAGTATACATGAATACGTAGGTATAGATTTACTATTTTTAACTCCACATCTACATACCTTGAAGGAACACATATGTTCAAGATAAATAGATGTGTGGTTAAGAATGTAAATGAAATTAGACTCTTCTATAAATACTTAGCTTCATGCTTTTGTGATAGCCGATATTCTGCATGCAATATTTTTTCGGGAGGATATTTAAAACTCGACTTTTAGAAAGAACACCAACCTCCCAACTCATAAGAAACAGTGAAGAGTTACTAACAGCAAAGTCAGGAAACGTTTTAGCAATATAAAATGCTTCCACATGACTAATGAAATAACAGCCGCAGGAGAAAATGTGCAATGGTATAAAGGAAATACAGATATAAACATCTCCAGCTCGGTTTGAACCATTATCAAAGAGCAGCATTAAATATTTTTTGTATTTTTAATCATTTTGTTTTCAAACATTAGCATATTAGTTTTCCACAAACACATTTCTGTGAAATATGCACATTCCATATCGGGTAAATACACACAAAGAGAACTTGCTTTTTTTAACAACAAAAAACTCACTATTTGAGTGAACAAGTATGTGTATTGCTGCCATCATTAAAGCGGCTAGACCCTCTTAATTACTTACCATGCTGGGCTGCACTGCAGGAAGCTACTTCCAGGGTGCTGGTGAGCTACCAGTAGCTCTCAAGCTACCCGTTGTAGACCCTTGCTTCTAATTTATGTATTTGTTTTTTTAAATCGCAAAAATCAGACAAATCTTTGTTACACTAGCAACCTCCCTAGGCCCTTCCTATTATATCCCTAGGACTCTACAACCATGCGCTATGTTTGCTGACATCATCCAAACAGTTTATCCTGATACTAAAATCCACTACCATACTTGTGCCTCATAGAAAGCATTCAGTCATCAAGCTATAAAACCTCTTGCTTTAATCTCAAATGTACTCCCCTGCGTGACCTCCTTTTCAGCCACTCTCTTGTACGGTACCTATCAATTATGCTTTAAAACTACAGTAGTTCTACCATTACTAAGAGAAAAAAATAGCAGCATTGTTGTTCTTCGTCTTGCTTTTATACAAAAAAAATATTAACACCCAGTCTTCAACTACCGAAACCTCGTACCAGTCTGCTCAACCCCGTCCAGTCAGCATGGGAATGTTCTTCACACCAATCAAACAACCCTCAAGTATTTGATTAATTTCATCACCAGCTCACTGCCAGCAGCGCCTCCTCTGCTAAGCTGCTCTTTAGGCAGTGCAAAAAGGAAAAATAAAAAGAGAATAACACAGTTATTATCATTTTTTTTCCGGTTTTGTTTACCTTTCAGGGTGGGGCGGGGCTGGATTGTTGTTACAGCCAACAGGGGGAGGAGTGGTTGGTGAACTTAAGTGCGTATGACGGTTTGCCCGGCCGTCTTGGCTGGCCAAACTAACATGAGCACTTGGAATTTCTCCACCCTGCTGTTTTGCACAGCAAGGTAGAGAATATGCACAGGCTCCCACTCCCTATCTGAGCACTGAACCAGGCCGCTCAGACCATTCACAGCGCTGCTGTCATGCAGATAACAGCAGCATCGTGATTGGCTTAGAGGAGTCTGGGAGCCGGTGTACTTCTGTGCGTCAACAGAAGAGGATGGAGGAGAGGTGGTGGTCGGCAGCCAAGTAGGTGATTTTTTTTTCAACCCACCACACCCCTGGCCCACCCGTACTATCCTTGGCAGCCGCAACTGCTACAGCCTCCTCTCATACTCGTTTATATATATATATATATATATATATATATATATATATATATATAACCAACAACGAGCTCGGCGTGAAGCTCTGATGGCCACTTGCAGCGGCAGGCCCGGACGGGATCGCCAATCCCAACTATTCCACCACACTCGTTCACCTGTGAAAGAACGATGTCCAGGCCAGCAATTGCGTTCAAAACTGGTTTTTAATCACAGTCCTACTCAAGAGTGTGGTGGAATATATATATATATATAGTGTGTGTGTGTGTGTGTGTATGTATAAATAAATAAATAAATATATAGACCTATGTACCTGTATTTACATAACAAAATATTGATTAACATGATAATGACGTGTTTGGAAAACAACTATTTCTTATTCCAAAATCAGATATATCACCAAACTAGAGGCTTAGCTATGGGGGCTAGTTTCTCACCTAGTTATGCTTGCCTCCACATGGGGTTATGGAAGGAACGAGTACTGAAGGCTGAATTGGTGACATTTTGCATAATCATGTTGTAAACTGGTACAGATACATTGATTATCTGTTCTTAATCTGGAGCGGCATGGAGGAGAGTGCTCTGCATTTTATTGAACCGATCAACAAGAACAATCTGAATCTACAGTTCTGTAGTAGGGGTATCTCTGTTATAGTCATAATCTAGTGAATAGTCCTGCTCATGAGCGGGGACCACGGAGCAATCAAAAATAATCTTTTAAACTGTCTTCTTTGCAGTACTGCATAGACACTTAAGAGAGAATTAAAGACAAATAATGCAGCCTATACATACAAGGCTACACTGTCCAGTACTTCAACTAGAAATGCAAGGATATTCCAAAAATATCCCACTTTAGACCTGTCTGCCAGGTTTAACCATGGAAAACACTTCCCCCCTTCACCAAATCCTTGGAATGATAGAGAGGAAGGACAGGACAGACAAGCCCCCTTAGGCTTCCATTATGTGGCTTAAAAAGGGATACTGTGCCTTTAAGGAAACTTTCCAGAACTCTCCTGGTATCCCAGAATGCACAGCAACTCCCTCCACTTTCAGTTCTTTTTTCCGGCTCCTGCTAGTAGGACCCTGGAGCATTGAGCTCTCCCTTTTTTGAGTTTATTTCAAAACTGTGCACTTTTAAAGTGTTAGAGTGTGTTCACTCGGCGTGTTTTTGCCTTGTCTACATCTGACTGGAGTTTCTCTGCTGTTTTGGCTGTTCCTTTTATCAAATATGCCTGCTTTATTTGATAAATGTCCTGAGTGCTCTAGGAAAAAGGCAAAATCGGATCCTCACAGGGTTTGCATCCTGTGCCTGCCTTCTTCTCATGTTCCTGAGGAGTGTGACATCTGTCTGCAGTTTCCTAAAGGAACCCTCAAGGACAGGGAGAAGACCAGGTTCCAAGGCTTGGAGCTGAGAAGGCAGCAAGGACAAGGTAGGTCTGTGCATGAAGGGGCTCCTTCCTCTGCCCCTGCGTCGGCCTCTGGGGGGCTCCCCAGTAAAGAAAAGGCCAGAATACGCCACTGGTCTCCGTCGCCGTCGATAGCCTCGACGTTGGCTCCGGGTCGAAGCGACATCGACGCTCGATGTTGAGGGGACCGACGTCGAGATCTCCGTTGAGGTCACCGTCGAGGACTGGTTCGTCGTCGAGCTATCATCGACGTCGAGAGGGGTCAAGACGCCGGCACTCGCACATAAGTCTGCGACGTCGACACGAAGATCATCTGAGGAGATCACCGTCATCGTGGAGACTATCGACATCGAGACACCGCTCGTCGTCATCGAGGAGACTGCCATCGACGTCGAGACGACGTTCGTTGGCGTCAAAGAGACGTTCGTCGACATCAAGGAGGCGTTCATCGTCATCGAAGGGACGCTCAGCGTCGAGGAGGAAGACTAGACGTTCTAGAAATAGGACGGAGTCCCCAGCTTCAGTAAGCACGCGGTCGCGGTGGCGCCATCGCTCGCCCAGAGAGAGAGTGCCTAAGATCTCCCCCTCTGGTCAGAAGAAGAAGAAAAGAAGAGTGGGACGGTCTCTGGGCTCAGAGTACTCTCAAGTCTACTCGCCCACTAAACCGAGGTCGCCTACGCCACCTCCTTTACCCGTGGGTCCTCCTCCACGGACCCCGACTCCTCCTCCACAACCTCCTACGCCTCCACTACCTCCGGTTCCTCCTCATAGTCCTCCTCCACCGGCTCCGCCGAGATCTACCTCGCTGGCTCATTTGCCGACGCTGCCTACGGGGCTTCCACAGCCTAGGCTTCCAGCTCGGCCTCCACAGCACCCTCCTTTCCGGCCTGCAGAACGCCCAAAACCGCGGAGATCGAGGTCTCGCTCACGGCGGAGAGATAGGTCCAGGAGTAGCCATCGCTCCTCTACGAGGTCCAGACGACGCCATAGGAGGGACAGATCTAGATCCCACCACACGGACTCGTCCAGTGCCAGGGATTACTCGCCAACCCTGTCGGACTCCCCTCGGACGAGGGTGTCCCTGATAGACGATATTGTCTCCTTCCAGGAAGTGTTGCTGCGAGGATTAGCTAAGTTGGGCATCACGCTCACTACGCCCACAACCTTGACTTCCGTCGTTTTCGAGACCCTTCACAAGAAACAATTGTCTCGTCCGTTATTACCGTTAGTACCAGGGCTAGTGGAACCCTCCATGGAGCTCTTCCTCACCCCTGCAGTTACTAAAGCAGCGCCTTCCAGGCTGCAAAAGAAGTATCAGCCCCTGACACGGATCCTGCGTTCCTTCGCTTGGACCCTGCGCCGGATTCTGTGATTGTGACGGCGGAGAGGAAGCAGCACGCAACCACCCCACCATCGACAGTGTCTCCTGACAAGGAGAGCCGCTGGACGGATTCGGCAGGCAGGAAGGTTTGCGGGACGGCAGCCACGTCTATGAAGGCCGCGAGTGCCGCTGCCTTGTTGGGGCGTTATGATCGGTCCCTATTGGAGTCCCTAACACGGTTCGTGGAACGTCTTCCACAGGAGGATAGGGAAGATTTCCAAGAAATCCTTAATGAAGGACTGATGGTCTCCAACCAGGTGATCAGTTCCGCTGCGGATTCCTCCCTCCTGACAGCGCACTGATACTGCCATGGGGTCAACCTGAGGCGCCACGCCTGGCTGCGTCTGACGTCCTTGAAGCCCGAGGCGCAGCAGAGGGTGGCCAATCTACCCTTCTCTGGTGAGCCCCTGTTTGGTAAACACGCAGACGAGGAGATAGCCCGTATGAAGGCGGAGGAGGAGACCTTGACGGCTGTCGGATTGAAGAAGCCAAAGGAACAGAAGAAGATCTTCCGCTCGTTCCAGAGAAGGTACGGGGCACAAGGTAGAGAGCAGGGTCGCCAGGTTGGACAACAACACGTCCTTTTGTCTCAAAGGGGAAAGGGTCTTTACTCACGCTTCTTCCTAGTACAGAAGAACGATAAGAACGAGTTTAGGCCCATTCTGGATTTGCGACAAGCAAACAAGTGGATTCGCAGGGAGAAGTTTTGCATGCTGTCCTTGCACCAGATCTATCCTCAGCTGCAGAGGGGAGACTGGCTGTGCGCGATAGATCTGTGAGATGCGTACTTCCATGTGCCCATTGCACAGAAACATCAGAAGTTCCTGCGCTTCCTAGTCAGCACTAATCATTATCAGTACACCATACTACCGTTTGGACCGAAGTCTGCACCCAGGACTTTTTCAAAATGCATGGCTGTGGTAGCAGCGCACCTGAGAAAGAACAAGGTGTTTGTCTACCCGTACCTGGACGATTGGTTGATCAAAGCCTCCACCTTCCAGGAAGCACAGTTGCACTTCAACAGGACGGCCGTCCTGCTGAACAGTCTGGGGTTGCACATAAATCTGTCCAAGTCTGTCCCGATTCATGTGCAGTGCCTACAGCACTTGGGAGCCTCCATCAATACGTCGTCGGCAAGCGTGTCTCCTTCGGAGGAGAGACGCTTATCCATCCTTCGGAAGGCTCAGGCTCTCATAGCTGCTCCATCTACAACAGTGAGGACGGTGTCTTCTCTACTGGGATCGATGGCCTCTTGTATCTTCCTCACTCCACACGCGCGCCTACACATGAGGCCGCTACAGGAATGCTTGGAGGATCAGTGGGACCAGAGGAAAGGGTGTTGGGACGACCAGATTCAGCTGTCTCTTCACGCCCAACAGTCCCTGAGATGGTGGTGCTCGGCAGAGAATCTACTCAGAGGGGTTCCTTTCCACAAGGATATCCCGACTCGGACTATCGTGACAGATGCGTCTCTCCTGGGCTGGGGAGTGCATTCAGACCATCTACAGATCCAAGGACAGTGGTCTCCGGCGGAGTCCACGTATCACATCAATTTCTTGGAACTCAGGGCTGTTCACTTGGCACTGAAGGCCTTTCTTCCGTCCTTCCAGCCCAGCTCCTTGCTTGTACTGATGGACAATACGACCATGATGTATTACCTCAACAAGCAGGGGGGCTCGAGATTGTGCACACTGTCGCAGGAGGCGCAGGCGATCTGGCACTGGCTGCTAGCCAGAGAATTGACGATAACAGCGACTCATCTGCCCGGTGTACAGAATGTTCAGGCGGACGCCCTCAGCAGGCTCCTGCAAGAAAACCACGAGTGGGTCATAAACGATGAAGTGCTCGAAGACATCTTCACCGTGTGGGGCACTCCAGACGTGGATCTGTTCGCCACCGCCGACAACAGCAAATGCCGCGACTTCGCCTCGAGGTATTCCCAACCGGGGACGCTGGGGAACGCGTTATGGATCAAATGGTCGAAGAAGCTTTCTGTACGCTTTTCCACCCATTCCCCTGATTCCGGCGGTGCTCATCAAGCTGGCCCAGTCTCGGGCGCGGATGATCCGCATTGCTCCGGAATGGCCCAGGCAGTGGTGGTTCACGGACCTGCTTCATCGCTCGATCCTGCCTCATCGGCAGCTGCCATGTCGGACGGACCTTCTCACGAAGTTCGGGGGCAGATGGAGCACCCCAACCTCTCGTCGTTGAGTTTGGCGGCATGGCTCCTGAGATAGTGCAATATGGCCACTTAAATCTTCCTGAGGATTGCATGGACATATTGAAGGAGGCTAGGAGGCCTTCTACTAGGACCTTTTATGCTTATAAATGGAAGAAATTCTGCATCTGGTGCATGTCTAAGAACTATGATCCTACGACCTGCAAGGAGGATGTCATCCTTCCATACCTTCTGCATCTGGCTCAGTCTGGACTTAATTTCCATTCCATTAAGGTTCATCTGGCTGCATTGACTGCTTACAGAAAATGTCCTTCACGTCGTTCTTCCAGATCCCTGTGATTAAGGATTTTTTGGAAGGATTGAAGAAGGTGTTCCCTCCTGTTCGACTTCCTTCACCGGCATGGGAACTGAATGCGGTGCTGTCCAGATTGATGAAGGAGCCTTTTGAGCCTATTCATAAGGCTTCGCTGCAGCACCTGTCTTGGAAGGCGGCGTTCCTCTTTGCCGTTACATTGGCCCGCAGGGTGAGTGAGATTCAGGCATTGTGTTGCCAAGAACCTTATACTGTGTTTCATGCTGCTAAGGTTGTTATGCGTACTCAACCTAAGTTCCTTCCAAAGGTGATTTCTGATTTTCATGTTAATCAGACTATAACTTTACCAACTTTTTTCCAGAATCCTTCTACTCCAGTGGAAAGGTCTCTTCATTCCCTGGATGTTAGAAGGGTGTTGAAAAGACATTCGCAGGTCCGACCAATTGTTTGTCAACTATGGGTCGGTTAGGACTGGTCTGGCTACTTCGAAGCAATCTATCTCTAGGTGGATTGTGTTGTGTATCCAGCTTTGTTATCAGAAAGCGAATAAGACCTTAGGGGGTAAGCCTAAGGCTCATTCCACCAAGAGCAAAGCGGCCACAACTGCTTTGCTTCGTAATGTTCCCATTTCAGAAATCTGCAAGGCTGCAACTTGGAAGTCGGTTCATACCTTTGCTAAACATTACTGTCTGGACTCTGATGCCAGGGCAGATGCTCAGGTCTGACAGGCTTCGCTGCGAAATCTGTTCGCATAATAGTGGTGTTATCTTTTTCTCCACCGCTGGGTTGTGTTTGGATGGGCTTGCCATTCTATTCACTAGATTTTGACTATACACAGAGATCCCCTACTACAGAAGGAGTAGTTTCTTACCTGTAACTCCAGTTCTGTAGTAGGGGTATCTCTGTTATAGTCATAAGCGCCCGCCCTCCTCCCCGGTGGAGAAAGTGATGAAATGATGAATGCTACAGGTCTAGTTGATACACCTCCAAAAAAGAACTTAAAGTGGAGGGAGTTGCTGTGCATTCTGGGATACCAGGAGAGTTCTGGAAAGTTTTCTTAAAGGCACGGTATCCCTTTTTAAGCCACATAATGGCAGCCTATGGGGGCTTGTCTGTCATGTCCTTCCTATCATTCCAAGGATTTGGTGAAGGGGGGAAGTGTTTTCCATGGTTAAACCTGGCAGACAGGTATAAAGTGGGATATTTTTGGGATATCCTTGCATTTCTAGTTGAAGTACAGGACAGTGTAACCTTGCATGTATAGGCTGCATTATTTGTCTTTAATTCTCTCTTAAGTGTCTATGCAGTACTGCAAAGAAGACAGCTTAAGAGATTATTTTTCATTGCTCCGGGGTCCCCGCACATGAGCGGGACTATTCACTAGATTGTGACTATAACAGAGATACCCCTACTACAGAACTGGAGTTACAGGTAAGAAACTACTCCTTCACAGCCCACATTAGTAAGCAGTATATGTGCTTCATGCTACCAGTCACCACCCAAAACATCTCATTCATAGCATTCCCTTTGGGGAGCAGTTGAGAATTAGACAAATTGTGTAGTTTAGACAGTGACTGTGAGCTGGCACAGAAAGAAAGTAAATATAGATTCCTGGTCAGGGGCTATTCGCAAAATACGATTGACAATGCAATCAAAAAACACAAGTAGAACCCATAGAATTGATGCATTTGTAATGCACAAAAACTGGCCTCTGGTATGTAATGATCCTATCATTGGGATAAACTGCCTATTAATCCTAATATTACATTTAGGAAAGCTCGATCAATGAGCGACGCCCTGGTGAGCAGCAGCCCAGAAATAAAAATTACTAAAACCTGGCAAAATTCTAGAAAAGGGTTTGTCAAATGTATGTCTTGTAGAGCCTGTAGATTTGTGACCAGCAAGACCTCATATAGAACCCCATTTAAGGTGGAACCAGTGGCTATCACTATGAAGCTCACCTGCAAAACACAGTATGCAGTATATGTACTGGAGTGTTCTTGTGGCCTGTTATATGTAAGAAGTACAAAATTGCAGGTTCACAAAAGAATGCTCCAGCACATCAAGGCTATCACCAATAGGGCTGCAACGTACCCGGTTGCGAGGCACTTCAAGGACTTCCATAATAATGCGTTGGAACATCTGAAGTATTTTGCTGTGGACTCAGTCCCACCGCTTAGGCGAGGGGGCAACCGGGAAGCTTTGTTGCGCAAACTCGAAACCATGTTTATTTTGGAGCTGGATACAAAGACACCTTGGGGCCTCAACTCTAGTAAGGATTTCTTTACCTGCCTCTCAGTGCGCCTGTGTATTTATACATTGTAACTTTTACTGCTCTCCCTCGGTAACTTTTTAGCTTTCACGTACTGTTTAACACACATGCAATTTATAAACAGAGAAGATTCAATATGGTGACACTTATTAGCACTTGCACTTTTGTTTCATGGACATAAGGAGATGTTCAAGGCCCACTTGGGCGTAATTGTTTACTACTTGCAAAAAATTTAAAAGCAATGACCTACAAACATTTGAAATTAGTGCTTGGGTCCATCATTGGCATAGAGTGCAAATGACTGAAATAAAACATGGTTTTAAATGTGCACTTTGCCCGAATTTTACCTGTTGTTGTTCAGTGGTTTTTAATATTGCTCTTTTATACATTTATTTTACATATGTATTGCCTTTCAACAAGTATTTATGAATGTATAATTATTTAATGAATTATTGCTTTTACTTACCTGAATCGTCATGATGAATAGGTATTCACTATGTATTTACATCGAGGTAGTTGCAATGACTCGTTTATGTCTATGATGACGTTTTTTAGTCACATGTTTTTGCACTTGCACTTTAAAAATATGAAGGCACTCCTCATGCGCGTCATGTGATCAAAGCCTTCGGTAGGCCGAAACGCATCATGGCGGTGGTGCAGGGGCTTCAATAAAATAACTTTGCACCGATTTATGGGTCCGCATTCGTCTGTTCCTTGGAAGTGGAAATTGAATGGCGAAGGTTGCAGTAATATATACATATATGTGTGTATATATGTATATATATAAATATATATATATATATATGTATATATCTGTAGACAACTTTAATCACACTACTTTACTTTGTACCTTATGGGTCCTTACCATTGTAGGCTATCCTCGCTACTGATTTTCCTCCTACCTGGCTGATTGCTCCCTCCCTGCTTTCTCAACCCTTCTACAGCCATTTATACAAGTGTTTACCACCATTCACCAATGCATGGCCATACATTCCTGAAGGTTGAAGTCATCTAAGACTAAGGGCCTCATTTAAGATCTTGGTGGACAGGTTACTCCGTCACAACTGTGACCCATAACCCGTCCGCCCTAAGATCCTATTTTCCATCCTCATCTGCTCCTAGCTCTGTCAACTTCCTTCCAGGCCATCTGACCTTTGTCAAGTGTGCAAGAACCCTGAGCATTTCAACCCCTTTATGTGGTCGCAGCACTTTCTCACCACTGTCACTTCAGCGAGATACCAAATCCTAACGGTGTGGAATTGGCTAAAATCTTTTCTGACCGACCGCCGACAAACGATCTGGGCGCCTCCCTTTTCCGCTGATATGGCTCCGCTAGAGGTGGGAGTCCCACAGGGCTCCATTCTCAGCCCTATGCTGTTTAACATCTTTATGGCCCCTCTGGCGGAAGTCGCGGAATCTTTTGGCGCCCAGATCGTGTCATATGCTGATGATACCCAACTCCTGTTCACATGTGATAGGGGTGGGTTTTTCAATGGCAGACAGATCAGGTATTGCCTTGGTGCGGTGTTTGAGTGGTTTAGATGTCATGGCTTAAAATGCAACTCAGACAAGTCAGAGCTTCTCTTTTTCGGTTGCGCCCCTGAACCCGATTGGAAATCTTGGTGGCCACAAGATATGTTTCCTCCTGACAAGGTCTCTTTTAAGGCCAAGAATTTGGGAGTGATAGTAGATTGTGAACTATCCTTTAGACCTCACATCCTGTCTCTTGTTGGGAAATGCTTCGGCATTTTACGGATGTTGAGGAAATTTCTTCCTCTACTTTCACTTAACCACAGGAAAACAGTTGTTCAGGCATTGATCGGTTCACGACTGGACTACGCAAACGCTCTCTTCTTGGGTCTTCCAAAATATCTTATGACCCGTTTGCAAGTTGTCCAGAATTCGGCAGCCCGTACCATCTTTGGACTCCCGAGGAGAGCTGGTGCCACTGCCTTACTGAACACTCTACATTGGCTACCCATTTCCAAGCGAATTACTTTCAAATGCCTGACTGTGGCCTTTAAGGCCCTTCATGGTATTGGCCCCAAGTATATTGAGAAACGTCTTTCCCGGTATGCACCGAGCAGGACTCTCAGGTCATCTGGTCTGTCTATGATGACTGTTCCTGTAATTCGTCGCGCACGATCGGGAGGTCGGTCTTTCCGCTATTTAACACCTAAAGTTTGGAACAACCTACCACTGTCCTTGAGACAGGCTCCCTGTCTTCTTGCTTTTAGAAAGGACCTGAAAACATGGCTTTTTATGAAATAGACCCTTTACATTCTCTGCTTTTTTTCTGTTGTGTGACTGCCGTTTTTATGCTGTTATTCTTTGCTAAAGCGCCGGGATGCTCCCTGGAGTAGCTGTGCGCTATAAAAGAAACAAAGTAACATAACATAACATAACATAACTAGACCTAAAAGTTGTTCTCATAACCCCTCCTCCATTGATGAAGTAGCAAGTGGGACTGTTGCAATAGTATTTAAATTGGCTGTCCACATCAGCACTTCACACCCTTTGAAAAACTCTTAAACTTCACAACTAGAGAGCTATACAATTTGCTTAGAAACCCTTGCTTCGTGCTATTGCCATCAATCTAGCTGGCTTTCCACTAAGAATAGGGCTATTTACAAACTGCGTGCTAACATTAGTCTTCCAAGCCATTCATGGAGTATCCCCAGATTACACTTCAGACACCTGAACTCCTTATGACCTCTTATGTAACTTGAGATCGACCAATCTGCACTTCTTAACCACACCACCACTCCAACGCGCTCCGTTCAATTCTGGTCCTTCCCCCTCCTTGAACCCACATCCTGGAACGCTCGCCCACTGATTATCAGAGCAAGCACCAAAGCCAGAAGTAAAAACTAGTCTAAAACTCCACTCTTGCACCTAGGAGGCCATGGCTGTTAACTAGACTCACTGAGTGAACAAACATTGTTAATGTGTAATGCTTTGGTATTTACAAATCAGCTAAGAGGCATGTATCCAATATACTGGTCTATTGTGTATGTTTCACTGTGTTTTGTATTCAGTTTGTCATTGCTGTTCTTTCTCACATGTGACTGTTTATTTAACACATACCACCATTTATATAACCAATAAATGTGCTGAAATGACAACTTGTCCTAATGTACAACATTCTGACAGAAATTTAGCTTGAGGCAATCTGCTAAATAAGCAGAAGGATGGCAGAGAAAAGCAGTCTGGTGCGGGGTATAGATTAGTATAGAAGAATTAAGAAAGCTGTCTTCAAATAATATTCTTTAGTTAAAAAGAGGCACAATCTTTCAAAGAAAGCAATAGCAGCAGTGCTTAATTTGAGCCGGTAGTTGACGGGGGCCCACCGACACTCATTTTTGGGTCCAGGCAATTGATTTTCCTCATCAGATATTGATAGAGAGCAAGAGAGGGAAACACATAAACAGGAAAGATGGAAGAAATGAAAGACAAATACCGTCACAACTGAAGAAACCAGCAAGAGTGAGATAAAGGTACAGACAATGCCTGGAAGTGGATTAAAGAGGCCTGCCTACATTGTGTAGCTGTTGTGATCACTTGGTTTACTCTGGGGGTGGACATTGCATCCTCTGCAAATATATCTGGCAGATATCTGCAGTGTGCTCTGTAAGTAGCTATTCTGAGCTCGCCTGCTCCACTACTGGCCTTCAAGGCACAACCATGAAGGTGCTCGCACTGGTGTGCATTGTGAGGAGCGCGCACTGGTGGATGGTGTGAAAAGAAGAAACTGGTGCGAAGTGTGGAGAGGGGACAGCAGTGGCCAACATGACAAGAGGGTACTGGTGGGTGGTTTGAAAAACCCTGTCACTAGCATATGCACATATTATAAGGGTACATGGGGCCTGACAACCATCGATAATTTACGATATGAGACAAAGAGTCAGGCAAGAGCCTTCCCATTGTTTAATCTAGACAGACCTGTCTGTCTGAGATGTCCTCATGTTCCAAATATAAAGCATATGAGCTGTTCATAGCTTTTTATAGCAAAATTTGCTTTGTTTGTATTTCAATATGGGTCAGACCATTAAATGTTTGGAGATGCATACATATGAAAACATAATGCGAATACTATTTATGTGCATGTATAACATGCAAAGATTTTACTTCAGTTCTGCTAGCAACGAGGTGTATGAAAAGGGTTTGAAAACCCTCCCTATGATGAAGTGACGTCATTATCCATGACAGTCAGCCACCGCCTATTTTTAGGACATAATCCCTGTTTTTAAGGTTCAAGAAAGGCCGTCTTCGGTGTTCTGCGCTGATCGGATGTGGCGATATAGAGTAGTTTGTCCATGGTCTTGCAGTAATTTGCTGAACTTCCCCATACATCATTGGCGTGAGCCATGGAATTCCTCCTCCCACACTCAAATTGTCTCAATGGACCTGTTCACCTGTGGTCTGGAACCCACAATAGTTTGGTGAACCTGGTGCACATGCTCACCACTGTCGCAATCATCTTAGAATGAGAATCTGGTACTGATAGGCAGTTTAGAAGCTTTCACTGGTGGGACTTGTGAGAAGAGATTGCACAAACCGGTCACTGATGGGCAGAGGAACAAGCTGAAGGCCTTACCCTTACATGCGCTGCAGAGAGGTTGCATGGGTTGAGCCCTAGTAAAGCAGGGCACTCCCCAAATTCAGAGTCTTCCATCCTGAAACAGTCACTTTCTGGAAATGCGCCAACGATCTGGAATGCTATACTGACATCTGACAGGTCCACTTATAAAAATGAACTTAAACAGCACTTGTTAAAACCTTTTGCAATGTGCACCCACCTATTGTTTCTGATCTCCTCAAACCTGTACTACAAAGATACCAAAACCTCTCTGGAGACATCCTCCTGTTCTAATGTCATTTTTTGGTTGCCCTACTCTGGACCATGTGCTACGTACGGATCATGACGCTCTATATCGTGGATTTAAGTAAATAAACATGAGTAGATGGCGTTACGTGTGGCTTAAGGCCACAGAGCTAAAACATAATATTTTTTTTAATCATCAAAAAATATTACTGTTCATCGGCTGGCTTTAACCCAATTTCTCACGTACTCTGAATTTTATTTATTTATTTATTTATGCAATTTTATATAGCGCGGACTTTACCCGAAGGTGTCAGAGCGCTTCACAATAGGAACAGAAAAGATACAAACTGAGAACATTACACGAGCAACAGATTGCAGAGGCATACATTACGTTACATACGGTAAAGTGATAATTGTGAGCAACCAAGAATACATGAGGTAGTAAAAATTGTGAGAAACCAAAAATACATGAGGTAGACAAGGTAATTGTGACACTTGTGAGCAAACAAAATACATGAGGTAGTAAAAATGTGGGCTACCAAAAATACATGAGGTAGTAAAAAGTGCACAGGAGGAAAAAGTGACAAGTGTGCAGGCTACAAGAGAAAATAGAGTATAATTTGTGGTATAATACTGCAATATATGTTACACACTCAAGCACAAGAACAGAAGAGACCACAAGGCGACTTTAGCCTCCTGTTCACATCAAAAATACATACATGAAGTTGGCTTAAAATCGCCAGTCTGGAAGGTCCCTCCAGTGTGCACTGTAATAGACCATACAATACAATTGGCTCACTAGCTCGTGTTTCAGGATGTATTATCTAGCGTTGTATGCCACGGGTGCTGTATCCATCACACGTTGATCAGTTGCAGGTAGTATTGCTACAGTTCCCCCTCCGGCCAGCAGAGGGCAGTACTCGAGAGCTGCGACTGCGAGTGAGTGTGCAAGGAAGGGGAAGGAGGCACGCCCAAGAGGGGGGCGGAGAGGTACTACACCCGGCAGTGAGGTACCGACGCACCCGCAGACATGGCTGTGAACCTCAGCAAGAATGGTGCGGCCCTGCAGGCGGCTTACGAGGACGTCCTGACCGAGAAGAGCAGGACCGACTGGTGAGTGTGCCTTCCTCCCTGCTGTGCACCCCCATGTGTTTCTACCGACGCTCTGCCCATGCACTTTACTTTAAAACCAGTGCTGTCCACGCCTGCTGCCTCTTTTACCCTCAAACAATTCCAAGTGTCTCCGATTCGTTCACCCCTTCACCCCCTTTCCAGTGGCGCTCTTCCGATCTCACCTATGCCCAAATGCTCCCCCTCGTATTAGCCTCACCCTGCTGACACTGTGATCCCTCCAGCCGAGCTCGAATGGGTGGAGAACCTACCACCCTCTCCCGCCTGTCCCCAATTATACGCTTCAAGCCCCCATCCGAGCCCCTCACTCCGCACCATAATGTTTTCCCACCCATTCCTTCTAATGTTCCTCTGCTCCTCCCACCCCTTCATCGGTTGCCCCTCCTACTGCGCCCCATCCCTTTCGAGCAAACATCAGAGACCCCCCCCACACACAACCTTTGCCAATGCCTCCTCGCTTTACCCCCGCAGGAGCTTGTCTCCCTCGGTCTAGGCCGCACTTCCGGGTATGAGGAGGGGCACTCACTCCTTTAGAGAAAGAGCAAACTAGAGATGTCCCATGCACCACACATGTCCCTTCTGTAACCCCACCACCCCCTTTTGCTGACTACGTAATACCCAGCGGATGTGGCAGTCAGTCGCACCTGATGTCTTGTCGGGTTTAATCTGTCAGGCTAGGTGTATTGAAATACTGGAGGGATTGGGGGAAAAAGTCAGTCACAAGTCAGATTGGTACTTCTGAAATTGAGGCAGATCTGGGGCACTTTCTTTCCAATGTCGGTGGGTGAGGATGAATGTAGTCAGTCAAATTGGCCAGTGCTTAGGAAAGTGCGGTGAGACCAGGGAAAAGTCAGGCAATCACAAATTAATTAGAGATACGATCCAAACAACCGTGCAGTCGCCACGTATAACAGATGTCACGTAGGAACTGCCATACACAACATAGCCCTACTTTTAGTGTCCTTTGCAGTAGAGCTCCCTGAAGAGAAATATCTCCTTGGACAGCGTAACAAAGTAGGTCGCGCAAGGGGTCTAAAAGAGGGCGCGTGGCGCCCTGAAAGCCTGTTCCTTCGTAAAGAAACATAGAGATACACTTTTTTTTTGTTTAAGAAATTTTTATTAGTCATTATGCAAAAAAAAAGGGAAACGATACATAAGTCATATATTATAATGAATTACAAAAGAACATGAAGCATATGACAAATGCAATAAGAGAACATAAATGCAGAAAAGGAGAAAGGAAAAGGAAAGGTATAGAGGGAAGAGAAAAGATAGAACAGGAGAAAGAAGAGAGGAAAGAAAAATAGGGAGATAATAACGTTGAGCACGTGGGAGTGAACGCAAGGCGCTCAACTAGTCGAGTTGGAAAAAAGATAGGTAGTAAAGGGGAGCCAGAGAAGATCAGATTTAATTTTTAGAGAAATAGAAGACTAAGAACCAATAGCAATTCTATGCTCATCACAAACGAAATTCCACCATGTATGAACAGAAAGTTTCGAATTATCCTTCCAACACGATAAAATTACTTTAAAGGCAAGAGCAATAAACCGGTCCAATAATTTAGCTGAAGAAGAAACAATATCAGTATCCGTTGATAAAGAACCTAAGAAAACATTCAATAGTGATAATGAGGTGGAACAGCAAAATATTGGCATACAAATGTTCCAAACAGAATTCGAAAAGGATAAAACAGAGGGACATTTGTACAATTGGTGTTTTAAGCGTGCTTATTTCTTTAGAGGAAGACCAGCAGAAGGGGGAGGAATCCTGTGAGAACGTGTGAATACTAACAGGTGTAATGATAAGTCTATGGTAAATAAAAAACAAAGATTGAGTAATAGGTGCAGCAATAGATACTTTAAACAGTTTGGACCACAAACGATCCCACAACATAACAGGTAGGGAAACAGAGAGGTCAGTTTCCCAAGCAGTCTCTATAATTGATTTAGAATGATCCATAACATTTGATATCAAAATAGTATAAACCAAAGCAGCTTTAGGCTGGTGTGTTGAAAATAAAGGGTAAAGTTGAGTGGTCGGAGTGAAAGACTGTAAGACATCAGGGATTGAGAGAGTAGATAAATGTGATTGAATAGCAGACGTTATAATTGTGTATTCGTGAAGATACGATGAAGGCAAATGGTACAAGTTTTGCAGCACATGAAAAGGAATGATAGAATTATCATCAAAAAATTGATGAACAAACAATATATCCTTTTCTTTCCCATATTTAAAGTAAAATGATTTGCCTTTGTATTTAAGGAATTTGTTATACCACACAACAGATGATAAAAAACATTGAAGAGAAGAAAAGTTGGAAGTGAAAACATTATGAAGTAGTGTTTGGGAGTATTTTACAATAGGGTATTTGGCCAAAAAAGACAGTTTGACATAAAAACAGTATGTTGAAATGAGAAATCTTTAAAGAGGGAGCATTCCAAAACAACCCATCTGGGCACTGGGATATCAAAAAAATCATAGGCTAATGAAAAGGATTGCTTAATCAGAAAGGCAGAGTGATATGTTTTAAAGTTGGGGAAACTAACACCACCCTCATTTTTAGGGTGAGACAGTTTGGTTAAAGCAATGCGAGGGTGCTTATCATTCCACAAGAATTTGGTACAAATAAAATTTATGCGATGAAAGTATGAATTTGGAATTTTAAAAGGTAGCATAGACACAGTTTAGAGAACATGAGGAGTAATCATCATTTTAATCGTATCTAGTCTACCCCACCATGATAAAAATAAGGGAGACCAATTTGGAGGAGGGACTGGATTTTCTTCAAAAGGGAGTCAGAAGTAAATTTGAGTGTATCAACTAGGGAAGCCGAATACCATATACCAAGGTATTTAATTTTGGAATAGCGATACACTTTAACATGATGTGGGGTTTGACAAACCTACCAATTTCATCTCTACTGTTTACTCACGAATTCCGGCTACGTGGGCTTTAGCTTTGTTCTTCTTAGTCAGAACAGCCCCCGTGCTTCACAGTCCACATTTTGTGATCAATTTCCTGTTTTAGTCACACCGAATGCAGCTATTCACATTTTCCTATCCCTTATACAAGTACTTTTACATGTCTGGTATAGGAAGGTCATTCTAAAAGAGAAGCAACTAAAATTATGTTAATGTGGTGCAGAAGAGGAAGAAGTTGGGAGAAGCGGAACCTTCCACCGAGAATTAAACCTTCCTCTTTCTTTCAGTTATGCTTTCTTTTTTGTGCATATTGCTTGACTTAGCGCAGGTTCACAAAAATCTGATATGTATATTTTGATTTGTTTCTGTTCACCCACGTCGATAGTCAGGGGTTTTCTTTTATATTTCGCACTGGTACTCTGAACTGTAGGTAAGGCGATCTGGTCTGGTATGCTCCATTTTGCTGGATCTCTTGAGTCTTTTGTACCTTTGTTCTGTTGGGTACTTGGATGTGAATGAAAGTGCAGTCACTGACTTAATTTCATTGAGTGGTAACACATGAATAAAATAAGAATGACTGATCTTCCTCTTGCCCCATCTCTTCCCCCCCCGCCCCCCTCCCATGCCACTTTCCCCACATACCAGCTCCAGTGGTCGTTTGCTATAAGCAAAATTGATTGACAATGCATTCATGTTGAAACATGCCAGTTAGAATACAGTTTGCCTTGAGTGCAACTGCTCAGTACTTATAATTGTGGGTCAAAAACTTAATGAACATGGCAAGCGTGAGTGAAGGCAGTGAAACCTGTCGATCCTTCACTATTCCAATACACGCATGATCCTGATTTCAATGTTGCACTGTTTTTTTAAATTTTTTATTATTAAATAGGCATTTCTGTTTCCTTTTATTTGTTCTTTAGTGTGTTGATATGCATGTGCTGTACCCGATTTTGCAAGTTACACAACATAAGTTTGTGTATGTGTTACTACATATTTCACCTAATTACTTTTCTATTAGATGTTTCCATTAGCGATGTGATATTACACTCATTAACTTATTTTCACCATATGCAGTAATTACATTAGTGGCAATGGCCAAGCTAAATTGGTTGACCTGGTTCAGAATGAATTTTGAGTCCATCATGTGATTTTCACAGCGATATTCCTTGATGATTGCAAGATCAGTTATTGGTCGTTGGCTCTGTTCGTAGGGGAAATTGCAATTAAGGATTTGCGAGTTATATTGTGTTAGACCTGACTGCGTTAGGTTATTTTTCCCACAACTTTTTGCCTGCCTCCGTCCATTTTTCTGTACCCATTTTTGCTGGCTGTAGGACTCTGTACACTTTAGCACAGAAAATCAGTGCTGTTGCTCGCTCCCCTAAAACATGGTAATATTGGATCATACATACCCAATAGGTCTATTTAATTTGCTTATAAGGTAGCGTGCACTACAGATGCCAGGGCCTATAAATTAAATGCACTGATTGTGTCGGCCATGTAAGTAGCACCCTAACCATTTTTGAGGCCTTACATGGCAGGGCCTCTATGTGCAGTTAGCTGTCACTGTGACTTGGCAGGCAAAACTACTTGCCAAGCCATGAACTCCCCTGCCTCTTTAAATTACATATGCCAGCCCTAAGTACAGCCGTTGGCAACTCAGAGGGCAGAGTGCTATGTAAGCAAAGGGAAAGACGTGCGTGTCTGCTTTACATGTCCTGAGAGTAAAAAACATCCTATTTCGTTTTTCACTACAGTGAGGCTGATTCCTCTCATAGACTAGCATTGGTAATTTCCTTATGTGCTACTAAGTGATAATTCCTGATCTCAGGGGAGTAGCTTTATCATGTTTGGTATGGGTGGATTAGTAGTGATAAATTAACTTTGCTAATAAGGTTGGATTTAGCCGTACTACTGCGGAAATGCCACTTTCAGACATTGTGCTGTTTTCCGCTCGTTGCTTTGCTAAATGTGACCGCCAGCCTGCCTCAAATACACAATTGGACGGAGTAACAGTTCCCCTTCGTGCATTCTTCCCAGACTGCCGTAAACCCAGGAAGGCCAGGGGTGGCTGAACACCCCTCTGCATAAATCTGCATTCCGATGGCTGGCCTGGTCAGATGGGAGGAAAGGGGGGCTCTCACCGGGACATTAAGGTGTAATGACCTGACCCCACCCAACTGGCTGGTGGTCCCCATAGATAACCCGTTAGAAAGGACTGCCTTGAAAGGGGTGCTTGTGCACTTCAAAACCACTCTTTGAAGTTTCTCCCACATCAAAGGCACATTTGAGTATAAGTACCGGGTCTCTGACCCTTCCAAATTAGACACTTCAGGTCCTACACGAATCTCCGTTAGAAGAACTGCGGTGCTGCTCGAAGGACTCGATAGGACCGCTTTCCTGAAAGGACTTCTGTCTGCATGTTTCCTTCTGCTCTCTGACTGCTGAACGAGAGCTGAACTCTGCCTTCCCTCCAAAGTGATCTCCAAGGGCTTGTTAGCTTGCCTCCTGTTTCTGAAGTCTCAGGGACACAAAAGACTTCACGTAGTTTTGTCAGTGCTGCTGGACTTTGCTTCCTTGTGATTCCTACCCTTGCCTGAGGTGCCCCTTGCAAGTTCTGGGCCTCAGAAGTGGGTTCTGCAGCTGAGTCTCTGCCAAATTCGACGCGATGCAGGGCAAAGCCCCGCACTCCCTCGCCGCAGAGCCTCTCGGGAACTGACGCTGGACGACTCAAAGCCTCGCTTTGCAGACTGTGCCCCAGGATCCAAGGTACTGTGTACAGCGGGCTCAAGAGGGTACATGTAGTCAGCCCACTTTCCATCGATGTTGGCCTTCACTTTCGATTTCCACCAGTCCCTCGCTACCTGAAGTAACCTTTTTAGCGCTACCTGCTTCTAAGCTCTTTCTTGCATTTATTTCTTTAAGAATCAATATGTTTACTTCTACTTGATGGATTTTGATCGTTTTAGCCTTGTTTTATTCTGATAAATCTCTATTTTTCTAAACTGTTGGGGAGTCTTTTTGTGGTGTATTTACTGTGGTCTATGAGTTATTGCGCAAATACTTTACACATTGCCTTCTGGGTTAAGCCTACCTCTTCTGTGCCAAGCTATCGGAGGGTGAGCACCGCATAGTTTAGGATTGTGTTGTTACTTATGCTGACTAGGATTGTGGTGTCTACTTGGACAGGGTGTATACCTCTGCCTACTGGAGACCCGATTTCTAACATTGTTATCAATTTAACCAGGTAATGTGGGGTCCATGAGGTGACCAGTATCCCAATTCTTGATATTTTAAATGTTTTTACCAATCCATTTTAAGAAGCTTTCCTTTACAGCAGGAATGTCCATCATTGGTTGGAGTCCTGCCTGATCCTCAGGATATACTTAATAGGAAATTCACACGAGATAGATAGGCATACAATGACACTAAAATGGAATTATTTACCTATTCAGTTATCAACGTAAAATTGCCACTGCAATAGCTTTCGGATATCTAAGCATGATCCTACAGCTTCACAGGCTATGTTTTGAAAGATCCCAGTGGTAAGACCACATCGTCTTTTCTGATTTTGTTTTGTCTGATCCCATTGAAAATCAGCCCTATGGCTTTTCGCGCGAGCTTGCTTCTACTCTGCCAAGTTAAACACCATACCCTCATTCACACAGCTGACTGCACATCCTCTGTCAACTTAAAATGCCTAATTTTGTATCTGTACTATGGCCTCTGCTTTGGTTAGATTCTATTTATATACCTGTATGACTGTTGGGTCTCTGACCTTCTTTTAGCTCGCAGTTACTTATTACATTAGTTTCACACACCCTGGTGACTAGTTGTAAAGCAGAACCTTCTTTCAGTTTTTGTTTTCATGTTGCAAATTTCTGTCTAGGTTTCATTGAATATATGCTATGTTTGCCAAATGGCGTCACTTGGGCATTTCGTAGTATTTTGCAGTATTGAATTCATTTCAAGAGACAAAAGATCTTAACCAATCAGAAAGCATTGAACCAAGATGTGTTCATACAAGAGACTCATATAAGTCCGCTACTGTGTGCCACATGTCATTGAAATGGGACCGAACATAGCACTTGGTCTCAGTTTTATGACCCTTAAAGTTATAATATGAAGTATTCCTGTGGGAGATGAGTAAAGGCAGGTGCATCCATTAAGTCAAAAAGGTAACCTTTGTGCTCGAACAGAGTGAATTTGTCATTATGGCCTCAAGTTCTTCGTCTACCGGAGGTAATCCAATTTTAGGTGTGATTTGCATTGGGCTACCTATTCCTAGACATGAAATCCGAAGTAAATTTGTTTATTACAATGTACATAAGATGTTAATCAAGATTATGCTTGAAGAGCCTTAGAATCCCCAGATATGTGGAGTATGCTTTCATGTAACATGTATCACTCTAGGATTAATTCGCTTTAATAAACAATGTCACAGTAATTCACTGCCCAGTATTTCAGTTATTGAAATGGAGAATGCTATGAGAACAGTAAAAGTATTACTGCGTACTAGTGAAACCGAAATATGACTTTTAGAACAGTAGCAGTACAGCCTCAATCACTGCATTGTTTACCAAACAGGCCAGAAACTAAAAGGATCAATAACAAACCAAGGAATCTGTTGGATAATTGTCGAAAAATAAGTAGAGAACCAAAGTAAGCACATCCCAAAAAAAGTTAAAACCCTTCGAGTAGAAATCGAGATGGAGACATTTTCATGAGCGTTTCTGATTGTTTAAACATTCTACCCCATAGAAAAACCTAATCTAAGATAGTTTCAGGCTTGAATATGTTATTCAAACAAAATGATTGATTATGGAAACAAAACCAAGAATGGCCATGTCCGCGGACCAGATGATTTTCCAAGTTTTATTCAGACTTACATGACATGCTATCTGAAATTCCTAGAACTGTTTACATTCTGTTCTATGATTATTGTCCCCGTATTGCACAGTTGCTGCATGCTTGTAATTCCAATGGCAGAAAAGACCTCGCTTTAAAAAAAAGATTACCATGCTAAGTTGCCCTTTCATGCACACTAAAGAATATTGAATAAAGTAATTGCGTTAAATTAGGATCTCTCTGCCCTGTCCCAATGAATGCTACAGCTATCTAACTTTGTCAGAATGGCGGCCTCAAACATTCTTACACATGCCACACTTCAGTTACGCCTGCTGCTCAATGTTAAAAATTGATTTGGCCATCTCAAGGGATCCTTCTTAATTTATATTTGAGGTGCCACAGAAGACCCAGAATTGTTCTCCTTTGTTGTGTTAGATCTCCAGCAGAAAGAAATGTGTATTCATCAACAATTTTATCTCTTATCTTTAAGCAATAAATCAATATTAGATGGAAAGATGCCCACTGAAATTTTACTTTCTTATCCCTCTTCCTCTTTACCAGTGCTGAAGACTAAGAGTAACTCATACTTTCGGTGTCCGTGTACAAGCTAAATCTACATAGAATTGCAATTTTTCCTAATGTCTGTTGAAGACGTAATGGATACTTGAGCCTGACCTGCTTAAGTGTCTAGAGTTGATAGAATATATTAGAACAGCCTAAATTTAGAACTTAACTGTGAACCTAAGGTAGGCTTACATCAAGAATTCCTCTTCGACAATAATAAAAATGAAATAAATTAAACAGTGTGTCCCTGCCAAATTCCTCTTGTAGGGGTAGACCTGATACCTTTATAGGCTGCCCCACTATTTTTCTACTCTTTACTCCTGATCTCCTTTCTATTTTCCAAAATATACAGGAACATTAACAGACCCCTATCAGGCTTTCACAGGGAAGATAAGCGTCCCCGAAAATCCATCAGTTAGCTACAGAGTACCAAAATCAGTGAAGAGCTTCACAACCCAAACTTCCAGTGATGCCTCTGTCCCTTCAAATTATCTCAGGTGTTTTACTGAATTGGCCGTTCGCAAAATTATGATAGTGTCTTGAGTAAGTTTTGTTAATGTAAACTCTTTAACTTTTTCCTAGATAGCTTTGCCACTCTGGACAATGATAAACTAATCCCAGACCATCTTGTGCCATACTTTCCAGAGCATCTACGAGCAAAGCTCAAAGACCTAGATAGTGTGAGAAAAATGAGTGGCTGAGTCAGGCAGTATCAAATCCTGAACGATTATTGGAACAACGTATTAGCAATTGTACATCATAAAGAGTTTTTGCCACCCATAAATAATAGAACACAGGACAATGAATTTGTTGCTACCCTGCACATGTTCATATTAACCCAGTACTGCTTTTTTAAAATAGACGATGAATAGCCATAAAATTACCGTCCCGAAGTCCAACTAGTAATCCTAAATGACAGATAGCATCTTATAGTTAAACCACCAGACCTTCCTTTCAAAGTTTTCTGCGTATTTAGACTAACTTACAGGTCTGCTTCCCTGAAATTAGGATGGTGTATGAGTTCAGATGGGAAAGTTTGCTTAACCGCATCGCTGCTGCGGTGATTTTTGCGCTGTGCGGCTGTTTTCGATTTACCGCGATACATGACGAGCTCAGCTCGTCATCCGCACACGTCACCCGTGGCTGATGACGAGCTGAGCTCGTCATCAGCATCGAAGGGGTTAATATCCTTATAACGTCGGAGGGATACGTGCGTTTATGGCCCAAAGACTTGGACGTCTCAGTGAATCAGTAGAAGATTTACACATTTTGTTTATTCTCCAAATGACCTTGTAATCCTTCAATAAGCTATTTAGAATGTGGCTGTTTTGACTGGCTCAGTTGTTAGAGATTTAGTACAGAAGTAGGCTCCCTGGAAAACATGGTATATTATTCTGTTATCTGCTAAACAAATAGTGACCTGAGTAAATAATACACTAACTGAGATGTTGAAACAAGAATTTGTTCACTCTATTAATTGTTTCTCATTTCTGTATACCACTGATCAGCCCTTGCACAACTGTAGATCAAACTACTAAACTGTTTAAAGATGTGCGTCCCCCGTAGCATTACAATGCATTGTGTGGTTCCGAAAGTCTTTGCCTGTGAGTACTTTGGAGCCCCCTGCCATTTTTCTTCACCCTACTTGCTCCCAGAGATTTAACAGTGTGGCCAACATCATATGTACCCTATACGTTCATACACCTAGCTGTTTGAATGGAGATTGCCTGGTCGGTGGCATATCCAGGGTTTGTGATACAAAACGTGCTGTTTATATCTAGGGAGGGTGGATGTGTGTCACATGAGGATAAGAATAACCCAAAGTCCACTCTAATGAATTCTCTTTCCAGAGAAAACGGCAAGTTAGACCTGCCCATATAAAGTTTTGTTTCTTCTGTGAAATTTCTGGGCATGTTGCGAAACACAGATACATTTTTACCATGGCATTCTGTCAAGTTTGTTTAGGAAGATCTCAAACCCGATACACTTGAAGCTGAGTGGTTAAAACCATTTTAACTCCCAAGAGTACCACTGTGTGATTGCAGGTGTGTCGCTTTCAGTGATTCAAAGCATCCTGTAAGTATTGTGCCACTTGTCCTAGTACTTTGAAGAGTAATGGAGAGCCAGTTTACTCTGAAGGAGAGAGCATAGTGAGACACAATCTGGTGCTTGCGTCCATTTAGCTCTGATAAGCGGGACAGATCTATTTTGAATACTATCAGGACTATGCTATGGCATTTAAATACTCTTTGAACAAATCCAAAACGAGAGGGTTTCCCAATAAAACCTATGTGCAAAAAATACTTGTGGGAGGTGTTCCATGTAAAATAGCTAAATGCTACACACTCTAAAATTTGCTGCCAGTATCCGGGAGCTGAATCAACTAAAGTAAAACTGATTATTACTATTATGTAAATGTTACTAGTCAACACGTCAGACCATTTTTTAAGTAAAATTAACTTCGTAACATCTGCTTTTCCATGAAATAGGGAAAAAACATATGGTAGCTCATATGAAATTCTGGTTAAGCAACAAGGGCAGAATGAATTTCTCACATTTTTATAATTGTGAGACAAGGTTTTTAATGCAGATGGGGTTTCTAATGGTCGTAAGAAGACTCTCAGGCAAGAGTTTGGTGTCTAACACTTCCAGTGTGGTTAGAAGTGCAAAGTTATAGATGTATTCTGCACTAGATCCGTATGACATTTATAAACCAATCCGATAATCTCTGTACAACCTACAGGAAACTGTACCCATGCAGAATACCATGTCGGACACAATTGGTACTACACAGATAAGAGACCGATCACACAATGCAATAATCTTTTTATGTAAAGTAATGCCAAAATATCTTCAGGTTTTTAAATAAACAATATTTTATTATATAGTTTTTGTTATATAGTTTTGTTATATGGTTTTGTTTAGTTAGAAATAGTATGTGAAGTTGTAAAGACCTGCTATAATATAACATCCCTTTATACAAATTTTTAAAGTGAGATACAAAGTTCCACAAGTTTGGAAGCGTTATCTGAAACTGTTCTTATACGTGGTAATGAAAATAACAATTACATTGAATGACTTGTATGAGCTGGTATGACTGAACAAGAAAGAAATGCACAGAATTACTCTTAATTGGCAAGAGACTGCAGTATTTTTTTGACAATTGGAAGACTTGGATGTTCCATTTATATTCATCCAAATTCCATCTCTGTAGGTTTGTGTAGACCAGAATGCTTTAATTTTCTATGGCTGTAGAATCTTTTTATACTGCCTGGAAATATCTTTCCAGCACAGTCCAAATTGTGTCAAAATCTTTATAGTCTGGGTTTGTATCGCTGCAAATTTAAAATAAATATAGCCCACTATTTAAAAATGCTTCTAGCTGTTATCACTATAGATTTTGCTACTAATTATCTGAATTAGGGATATATTTGTGACTCACTCTTTGAACACAAAGTAACTGAAGATATAGTGAAGGTGATAATCTGTACTTCAGAGCTCTTCCTGGATGGCAGCAAAACTTAACAAGGCGGATTTGTTGTCTGTGCCTTTAAACCAGCACTTGTAGTCAAAGGGTGAGATCTTTGCCGCAGTGATATACATGCAAATTATTCCTTTCATTTTGGGGGGTGAAAATGTGGAGTAGTTAATTGATTTTAATTTCAAATTTGTTTTATTGAGTTTAAGAGCAAGAATAACAGGCACAGTAAGGCGGAAAGCATGCAGTAGGGTTATGTAGCGAGCGAGACAGACAGGCACGTCTTCTCTGAGAGGCCACTCAGAAGCATATAAATCACACCTACACAGTATTGCGATGCTGGCATGTAGTTGAAGGTGCCATGTAGGAATTACAATCCAACAAAACCAAAGGAAGAACTCACCCCCCACCCTTCACCCAACAGCCCCTCCACCCTCCCCCCGCCCCGACCAGTATGCCAATAGTTCGGAGTCTCCCTGAGTGCACTCTCGGGCTGACAGGTAGCAAGGTGTTTAAGTTTGTGGCGGAGTCTGTGGTGGGCCCGTGAGCTGCAGAATGTGAAGGTATTTGGGGCAAGTGATTTCGTGAAATTCCCTGGATAGGAGGGACAGGAGCGGGTGCCAGGTCTTCTGGAAGGAGTCAGTCGATTGTGTGAGTGTGGCCTGGATGCGTTCCATGCCCAGTGTGAACCACAGTTTGTGTAACCAGCCAGTGTGGGTGGGTAATGTGGTGGAACCCCAGAGTGACAGAACGTGTTGCGACGCTGCCTGCATGGCGATGCCCATCTGTTTGCCCCGCAGTGACCTTAAGGGAAATGTGAGCGCATTGGGTAGCCCTAGGATAGTATATGCAGGAAAGCGCGGGACTTCAGTTTCAAAGGTGGAGTCAATATCATCCAGTACCGCTTTCCAGCACCCTTGCAGAGCGTCGCAGTCCCACAGGAGGTGGGTCAGAGTGCCCCTTGCGCCGCAGCCCCTCCACACAGAGCGCTTCGAAGAGGATTGCCCTGATTGAGTCTTGTCGGAGTAAGGTGCCAGTAGATGGCCAGTTTTATCGCCGACTCTCTGGCGGCAGTGTTACGGGTGGTGTGTGCTGCTCTATAGTATACAAACCCCCATTCCGCGGGTGAAAGTGTTCTTCCGAGCTCCGATTCCCAGCGCCTTTGCCCCGCCGTTTTAACTGGGCCGGCCACGGGTGATAACATTTTGTAAAGGTCCGATATAAGGTGCCTATCCGAGTCCTTCGTGATCAGCCATTTCTCAAACGGCGTCATTGGTCGGGCAACTAGGGGAGCGCGGTCTGGGTGCATGAGCCAGTGGCGCAGCTGGAAGTATTGGAACATATGAGGTTTAGTCACTCCGTAGCCTTGCGTGACCTCGGCAAGGGGGAGGAAGCCCTCTAGGTCAAAGAGATGACCGGCTGAGCGGCAGTCTGTGCTCCGCCATTGCAGAAAGGCACGGGGATCGGTGCCCGGCGGAAAGTCCGGGTTATCAAAGAGCGGAGTGAGCGGGGAGGGGAAAGTCGTCAGGCCCCGCCTGACCGCCACCGTGTCCCACGTCCTCATGACAGTGCGAGTAACCGGGGAGCGAAGAAGGTATCGCGGTCTATGCTGGCGGGCAAGAAACGGTACCTTCCACAGCGATGTCTGAGCCATCGCTCTGTCTTGAAAGAGCCATCTCTTTTCCGACTCCGGCCTGTACCATTCCACTAAATAGCGGAGCTGTGAGGCCTGAAAATATTGCTTGAGGTTAGGGATCCCGAGGCCCCCCTCGTCAATGCGTCTGTGCGCCACCTGTTTGTGCAGTTGTGCGCGTTTCTTTTCCCAGATAAACTGGTGGAAGGCATTTTGCAAATCAGCAATCGTACCTGGCGGCGGCGTGACTGGAAGGGTCTGGAAGACGTTTAAGATCTTGGGCAAGGCAGACCTTTTTACCGCTGCTATGCGGCCCAACAAGGAGAGGGGTTGTTTTGACCAGCGCGCGAGGTCGGCTCGAATTTGAGAGGTAAGTGTTTTATAGTTAAGGGTCACCGTTGAGTCCGTGGAAGCAGTGAGAGTGATCCCCAGGTATGGAGGATTGTAAGTCGCAGCCAAAATCAGGTGGTGGGGTAGTAGGAAGGGCGTTCTTGCCCAGGGGTAAGATCAAGGATTTCCCCCGGTTGATTTTGAAGCCCGATACCGCTCCGAAGCTCTCCACTTCCTCCAGGAAAGCAGGTATAGAGCTGGACGGTCGGTCCAGAGCAGCGATGATGTCATCGGCGTACAGCCCCACCACGTGGGGCTCATGGCCAAAGGAGATACCGCTAATGCGAGGATTGTCTCGGATTTTCTGCGCCAGGGAATCCACGTACAGGGCGAACAGAAGGGGCGAGAGGGGGCACCCCTGACGTGTGCCTCGTTGAATCTCGAAGGGGTCCGACTTGAGGCCGCCCAGCCGGACCCGGGCCATAGGATGGTGATAGCAGCTCGCGATCCATGCTTGGAACCGGTCGCCCAGTTGGTATCGCTGCAGGACTTTTTGTAAGTAGGTCCAGTCGACACGATCAAACGCTTTTTCCGCGTCGACGGCCAGAAGCACCGAATCCGAGACCTGAAAGTGAGATTTATCCACGAGGTGCAGTCATCCTTTAGTGTTATCACTGCATTGTCGGTTCGGGACAAAACCCGATTGATCCGGCTCGAGGATACCCGGTAGGCAGGGGCCCAAGCGGGCCGCCAGCACCCCAGTGAATAGCTTTAAATCTAAGTTGAGTAAGGAGATTGGACGGAACGCAGAGCAGTGCGTCGGGGGTTTGCCCGGTTTGGGCAGCACCACTACGTCAGCTGCCAGCATGTCCGGCGGGATGGAGCTCGGGCCTTCGAAAGAATTAAACAACCTCGTGAGTACCGGAGCTAGTGCATGGCCGAAGAGCTTGTAGAAGCCTGAGGAAAAGCCATCAGGGCCTGGTGATTTGAGCGGGCGGAGGCGTGAGATGGCGACCAGGACCTCATCAGGGCGGATGGGAGCATCTAAGGCCTCCACTGACGCTGGGCTTAGTGGTGTGATTGCCGCCGATTGCAAGTATGCGTCAATGTCGGTCGGCGAGACCATATCTTCACTGTACAGAGAAGCGTAAAAGGAGCGGAAGGCGTTAGCCACCTGTGTGTCTTCAGTGAGCGCGGTACCGGAGTCGTCCAAGAGAGTAGTGATTTTTGAGCGGTGAGTTTTGGCTTTTAAGGCACTGGCAAGAAGGCGTCCGGTGCGATTACCTCCTACGTAGTACGTGTGGCGGAGGCGAAGAGCGGCAAATTCCGCTCTGTCTGTATCGATGCCGGCCAGTTGGGCCCTGGCGGCTTTCAGCTGACGCCAGATCCTCGGGGCGCAGGTGCGGCTATGAACTCTTTCAAGTTCAGCCACTTGTGCCGAGAGTTCAGCTCTCTTTTCTTTGCGGACCTTGGCGTCAGCAGCTGCGATGGCGATCAGCTCCCCCCTGACTACTGCCTTCAAGGCGCCCCAGAGAGATGACACTGAGACTGCAGGGGTGTCATTGGTGGCGAGGTAGTCCGAGATGCATTTGTGGATTTGTCGAACAACAGCCGGCCTCTGCAATAGGGGTTCGTTGAGTCGCCAAGAGCCAGGAGTGCGTGGCATCGTGGGTATACGGAGTGTCAGTTCCACCGCATCGTGGTCTGTAAGGGCCGCTGGGACAATGGAAACGTCGGCAATATGAGGGAACAGTTCCGAAGAGCCTAAGAAGTGATCTAGACGCGCGTATGTACGATGTACATGAGAGTAGAAGGTGAAGCGCTCTGTGTTGGGTTGTGCCGCCCTCCAGAGATCAAGAATGCCCCTCTCCTGCAGCCAGGACCCACCCGCCTCCGAGAGAGCGCCAGTATCTCCATAGCGGTGCCCGGATCTGTCTTTGTTCGTGTCCATGACTAGATTGAGGTCCCCCCCAATGAGCAGTTTAGAGGGAGGTGATTGTAGTGTCTCGGAGAGTGCAGTTTTTAGAAATGGTTCTTGACCCGTGTTGTCAGAAGCAGTACCTGAAATATCCAGATCTCCGCGGGAGCGAGCGGCTATCTTCGGCGATGCTAATTTCCGAATTCCCAAACACCCCTGCACCCGGATTGCTCCAAGCCCAGGAATGGAAGGGAAAGGGGAAGTGGATAACAAACAACAAAGAGAGTCTTCCACACTGGTGTCTCGTACTACCTCTGGAAGGAGTGGCTGGGGAACACCTGCAACAGGGAGCAGAACATTACTAACATTCTAATAAATCGTGGACAACACACTCTCTCTCTCTCTCGACTCTCTTCAATCATACCTGGTTATTGTGTGGAGTTAGCTTCTCTCTTAATGAGTCCCAAATAGTGAGGTGGGGGTTGGTACTCTTGTTGCTTGTGTAGAGCAGTTGCAAAGATGATGCGAAGAGTAGAGGTGGTAGACAACAGTATTACCATATGCATATAATATATACTCTCATTTACTTGACGAATTTCGTTAACAAGGAGAAACACTCAGAGTCGCGTCACAACTGGATTTGGATAGTTCTGAACAGTTCAGGAATACAACTCACTGGAAGGCTCTGAGCTGATGACGGGCAAAAGCACTGTGCAACGACAGGACCGGCAAGTCTGAAGAATGAAATGTTCTTACCGCAGTTCTGTGACAATGCGGGAGGTACTTGCCCACTGGGACGAAACCCAGACGAGGAGCGCTTGACTGAAGGAGTCCGCACGGCCAGACACAGGCCGCGGAAAGTCAGGGGCACACAACCCGGATTGCAGAAATCCACAGGAACGAAGCGTGAAAACGCCCCAGGGGGTACCGGAACTGAGTCTCTGTGAAAGCTGACTGGAATTGCGGGAAAACTATGAAAGAACGCGGTGAATAGACCGGAGCCAAACTCAGGGCGTCTAACTGCTGGAAAGGGACAGTTGAAGTGCGCCACATAGAACGTGCGGCGTTAGGAAATGGCGGACGGCTGAAAAAGACTAGAACGCTAACTGCATCGAAATGGCGGCACAACCGGAGGCGCACTACACCTCCGACCAACCGTGATCATGAGCTAATTTTTGCAAGGAACCCCAAAGTGGGAACAGCCTCCAAACAGGAAATCTTCCCCTAGCTGCCGGGACTGACAGAGGTCTTTTGCTGGGGATCGGCATAGACCTGACAGTACCCCCCACCAAAGCCCCCTCCCTGGGTTTTTGGGGGTGAACCTTGTGGAATTCGCTGACCAATCTTGGGGCATGAACATTGCTGCTGGGCTCCCACGACCTTTCCTCGGGACCATAACCCTTCCAGTCCACGAGGTAAAAGATTTTCCCTTTCTTGAGTTTGGAGTCTAGGATTCTCTTAACCTCGAATTCCTCTGAACTCTGAATTTGAACTGGAGCTGGTGGCTGGACACGCCTGAAGTTAGGTGGGTTTCTTTTAATCAATGACACGTGAAACGTAGGATGGATCTTCAATGACTTGGGAAGAGCCACTCTCACACTCACTGGATTTATCATTCGCACCACAGGGTAGGGACCAACAAATCTTGGTTGGAACTTTCGATTTCCTCTCAATCTCATGTGCCTAGTGGAAATCCACACCTTTTCTCCAGATTCATACATGGGACTCTCTTTTCTCTTCTTGTCTGCCTGTACCTTGTAAGCGTCTTTGGCCTTCTGGAGATTGGAAGAGGCTAACTGATAGGATTTCTGTAACTCTTGTATAACCTCTTCTGCTGCTGGGACCTCCACGTCTACCCGACCCACTAGCATGTTAGGATGCCGACCTGAGTTCAGATAAAAAGGGGAAAATCCTGTAGACGAATGGACGGCATTGTTGTACGCGAACTCTGCCGTACTCAACAATGAGGGCCATTCTCCCTCCTGATCCATCAAATACAAGCGGAGATATTGTTCCAAATCCTGATTCACCCGCTCCGTCTGTCCATCCGTTTCTGGGTGGAAACTGGTGGACAAACGAGAGTCCACTCCCAGACCCTTGAGGAAAGCCTTCCAAAATCGAGAGACAAACTGAGGGCCTCAATCGGAAATAACCACCTTGGGAACCCCATGTAATTTCACAATGTGATCCACAAACAGAGTAGCTAACTGAGAGGCTGTGGGGAGGGACCTCAAAGGGACAAAGTGGCTCATCTTGGTAAACATATCCACCACCACCCAAATGACTGAATACCCTTGGCTAGATGGCAGGTCTACTATGAAGTCCATGGAGACTGAATGCCAGGGAGACGGGGCAATGGGCAACGGCATTAAAAGGCCCTGTGGGGACTGCCTCATACTTTTACCTTTAACACAGGGCTCACAAGTGGCGATGTACTGCCTCACCTGAGCATCCATGCCCGGCCAACCTAAGGTTCTCTTGATTAAGTCCAGGGTCTTCTTCGCTCCTCGGTGGCCTGCTAGCGGGTGGTCGTGAAAATGCTGAATGACTTCATTTTGCAATTTCTCACTGGGGACAAACATCTTTTCTTGCCAAATGGGTCTTTGATTCCTCACACTGCGATCTGGACCGCCTGATTCCCAATCTGAATATTCGGCCTTGGAAAACTCTTCCTTGATTCGGGCCTCCAAATCGTCCTCGACAGCTATGGCCACTATCTTTTCCTCCGGAATGATGAATCCTTCCGTTTTGGTTTTGATTTCCTCCCCCATACTCAGACGTGAAAGGGCATCCGCCTTTCCATTGGAGGAGCCAGGCTTGTAAGTGAGGACAAAATCATAATCTGCAAAGAAAAGCGACCAACGCAATTGCCTGGGGGTGAGCGTGCGCGCTGACTTGAGGAACTGTAAATTCCTATGATCAGTGAAGACCGTGACTACATGTTTCGCTCCCAACAAATAGTGTCTCCACACTTTGAATGCTTCTTTGACGGCCAAAAGCTCCTTGTCAGCAATGGAGTAGTTTATCTCCGCCGGGGTAAGCTTGCGGGAATGGTATGCTACTGGATGAAGCTGTCCGGTGTTCTTCTGGCGCTGCGACAGGATTCCTCCTATGGCCAATTTGGATGCATCGGCCTCAATGAAAAAGGGCTCACTCAAACAGGGGTGTTGCAGTACTGGGGCTGTCACGAAAGCTTCTTTTAATTGCTGAAACGCCTCCTCAGATTCTCGTTCCCAGACGAATCGCACATTTTTCTTTAGCAGCCTAGTAATGGGGCTCACCTTCTCTGAGAAGTTCAAGATGAAGCGTCTATAAAAATTGGCGAATCCCAGGAAACTTTGGATCTCCTTTACAGATCTGGGCGCCGGCCATGACTTGATCGCTTGCAACTTAGAGTCGTCCATGGCAACTCCTTCCGGAGACAAGACAAAGCCCAAAAACTCCACTCGGGAAGAGTGAAAGACACACTTCTCCAGTTTGACAAATAGATGGTTCTCCAGCAGGCGTTTCAAGATGGCTCGCACATGATGGACGTGTTCCTCTAAGCTGTTGGAGTAAATGAGGATGTCATCGATGTAGACCACTGCGAAACGGTCCAGACACTCACGAAGCACATCGTTGACAAAATGCTGGAACGCAGCGGGGGCATTACAGAGCCCGAAGGGCATCACTTGATATTCATACAAACCAAACCTGGTTCGAAAGGCAGTTTTCCACTCCTCTCCTTCGGCCATGCGCACCAAATGATAGGCCCCCCGCAAATCCAATTTTGTATACACACTGGCATCCTTGACTTGATCCAAGAGTTCTGAAATCAGGGGCAGAGGATAACGGTTCTTCTTGGTGGCCAAGTTCAATGCCCGATAATCAATGCAAGTCCTCAAAGTCCCATCCTTCTTCGGAATGAAGAAGAGGGGCGAGGACACTGGAGACTGAGAGGGGCGGATGAATCCATTGGCTAGATTTTGTTCAATATAGTCCTTCAAATGGAGATTCTCCGGTTCCGACAATGCATAGATTCTACTGCATGGTAAGGACACCCCTGGTTCCAATTCGATCCGACAATCATATTCTCGGTGAGGTGGCAACTTCTTAGCTTCCTTCTCATTGAACACCTCTTTCTGGTCCTGGTATTCCTCGGGAATCTCTGGGGCCTCCAAAGCACACACCATTTGAACCTGATTAGCCAGGTTTTGTGACAACGTGGAACTTGGGCTCTCCGGAGTCAACTGGAAACAATGCTCAGAACAAAATTCGGAATTCATCTTTACAGAACGCCGTGACCAATCAATCTGCGGGTTATGCTCGGTGAGCCAGGGTAACCCCAGTATGAGTTGGAACTGGGGGGCATCTATGAGACTAAATCGAATGAAGCTTCGGTGCTCTCCGAGTCCCACCACTGTCATCAACTCAGTATCATAAGCAATTGGTCCCGACGACAACTGGGTGCCATCCACTGCTCGCACCGGTTCCGGTCTGGGCTTTTTTTCAAACTGTATTCCCAAGGTCTTGGCAAACTGGATGTCGCAGAAGTTCCCTGTAGCCCCCGAATCTACCATCACCGAAACCTCCTCCTTCTGAGCTTTTCCAAACTCTATCCTACACAGTAAATTCAGATGCGGGGCTGCGGATTGCAGGGTGTTGGCTAAAAGTTGTGGCTTGGGAGTTGGCTCGTCACTCGCTCCCACCAGTGCAACTCCGTCTACTGGTGGAGCCGATCTTTTACCCACGAGCTTGCCTTTGATCTCTTCGGACATTCCTTGACAAAATGGCCCGATTGCCCACAATACATACACAATCGACCTTGGCGTCTCTTTTCTCGTTCCTCCTGCGTAAGAGGGCCTCGAATGGTTCCCACCTGCATCGGCTCTTCCTGGCTTTGGCCTTCTGGGTTTTTCACGACCTCCGGTCGAGACCGATCAAATCGTGGCGGGAGAGTGCGGACATCCTTTCGTCGTTCACTTCGCCTTTCTGCAAGTCTCTGATCAATCTGCAATACAAGATCGATGAGTTCTGACACATCCGTGGGTCGTTTGGGAATCTGCGCCAACCCGTCCTTCAACTCATCCTTGAGGCCTCGGTAGAAAATGGCCGCCCGCTTAGCCTCGGGCCAACTCGTTTCGACGATCAATTTATTGAATTGTGCCAAGTAAGCCACCAAATCACGATTCCCTTGTTTCAATTCCAATAGTTCATTGTCGGTGGTCTGTGAAACATTTCTTCGGTCAAAAATGCGCAAAAACTCAGCTTTGAATTCTTCGAATTTATACAACACTGGATCGTTGCTTGCCACCAAAGGCAAAGACCACGCGGCAGCATCTCCGCTCAGGTAAGACAGCACAAAAGCCACTTTAGACTGATCCTCTTTAAACAGAATGGGCTTACACAAGAAATGCAGGGAACACTGGGTCAGAAAGATTTGGGCCTTGTGGGGATCTCCCTGAAATCTCTCGGGTGGGGCCAACGGAATGGTAGGGGACGTTGCGTGCACCACCTGTGTGGTAAACTCCGTAGAAGAGGATGAGGAGGGAGCGGAACCAAAGGCAGATGATTTTATACTACCGAAGTTGGGGCGCGGGCTCTCTGCTAGTTCATCTAATCTCTGACGTAAATAACTAGCCTCCTGGTTAGATTTCTTAACTTCCTCCCTTGTCTCACTCAACTGTTTCTGAAGTCCCTCTAACACAGAAGCCAAAGCCTTGACATCCAATCCTTCGGCCATCTCGCTCAGACGGAAGATAATTGAGGCACTTCAATCTGTCAGAAGCAGTACCTGAAATATCCAGATCTCCGCGGGAGCGAGCGGCTATCTTCGGCGATGCTAATTTCCGAATTCCCAAACACCCCTGCACCCAGATTGCTCCAAGCCCAGGAATGGAAGGGAAAGGGGAAGTGGATAACAAACAACAAAGAGAGTCTTCCACACTGGTGTCTCGTACTACCTCTGGAAGGAGTGGCTGGGGAACACCTGCAACAGGGAGCAGAACATTACTAACATTCTAATAAATCGTGGACAACACACTCTCTCTCTCTCTCGACTCTCTTCAATCATACCTGGTTATTGTGTGGAGTTAGCTTCTCTCTTAATGAGTCCCAAATAGTGAGGTGGGGGTTGGTACTCTTGTTGCTTGTGTAGAGCAGTTGCAAAGATGATGCGAAGAGTAGAGGTGGTAGACAACAGTATTACCATATGCATATAATATATACTCTCATTTACTTGACGAATTTCGTTAACAAGGAGAAACACTCAGAGTCGCGTCACAACTGGATTTGGATAGTTCTGAACAGTTCAGGAATACAACTCACTGGAAGGCTCTAAGCTGATGACGGGCAAAAGCACTGTGCAACGACAGGACCGGCAAGTCTGAAGAATGAAATGTTCTTACCGCAGTTCTGTGACAATGCGGGAGGTACTTGCCCACTGGGACGAAACCCAGACGAGGAGCGCTTGACTGAAGGAGTCCGCACGGCCAGACACAGGCCGCGGAAAGTCAGGGGCACACAACCCGGATTGCAGAAATCCACAGGAACGAAGCGTGAAAACGCCCCAGGGGGTACCGGAACTGAGTCTCTGTGAAAGCTGACTGGAATTGCTGGAAAACTATGAAAGAACGCGGTGAATAGACAGGAGCCAAACTCAGGGCGTCTAACTGCTGGAAAGGGACAGTTGAAGTGCGCCACATAGAACGTGCGGCGTTAGGAAATGGCGGACGGCTGAAAAAGACTAGAACGCTAACTGCATCGAAATGGCGGCACAACCGGAGGCGCACTACACCTCCGACCAACCGTGATCATGAGCTAATTTTTGCAAGGAACCCCAAAGTGGGAACAGCCTCCAAACAGGAAATCTTCCCCTAGCTGCCGGGACTGACCGAGGTCTTTTGCTGGGGATCGGCATAGACCTGACACGTGTTGGGAGCATAGATGGTGCCTATTGTCAGCGCGCTGTTCCCAATGAGGAAGGAGTAGGCCAGGAGGCGTCCCTTAATCTCCCCCGCCTTGGTCCCCACCCGGCCTCTGAAATGTCGGGACACGAGGATGGCCACCCCAGCTTTCTTGGACGGGAGAGAGGAGAAGTACTGCTGAGGGAAAGCCCGGGAGCGCATTCTGTGCCAATCTTTGATCAGGAGGTGGGTTTCCTGCAGTAAGCAGACATCAGCCTCCGAGTTTTCGAGATATGAGATGACAGCCCTCCGCTTGATTGGATTGTTGAGTCCCTTTACATTGAGGGATAGTACTTTGAGTGTGTCAGTCATATTGTAAGAGTTCAAAGAGACCTGAGCTGAGCATCATGTAGCGCAGCCGTGCACGACATGCCTTAGTCAACATCTGAATCCTGTAGGAGTCCCTTGGCATACTGGTCCCCACCCACACCCCCCCCCCCCCCCCCCCCTTACCCTACCCGCAACTTCGTACCCCCCCACCGCCCCTCTCACCCCCCATCCCAAAAGAGCCTCCCTAACCCCAACAGGATGTGCCCCTCTTGGTACAACAGAGCCCCCCTCCACCCCGCTTTCCGTCCCTCCCCCCTCCCCATAACAAACCCCAAAACTGGAACTAGTCAGAGTCTCGGGCCTAATTGTGTATGACACAGGTCCGTAGAAAGTCAGTAGAAGGGGTACCATGGCGGCGGCCGAATTAGCGGCTCCCCGACCTGCCGCCCCAGGTCATTACAGCGTGAGAGAAAACCCCCAAGAGTACTTAATCTTACAGATCTGTTGCAGTGTTGTCCGCCACTTCTTGCACCGCTGCCTCCCGTTCCTGAGCGACCGTGGCGGGGTCTGGCTTCGGGACGGTTCTCGGGGAGCGCCGTCGTCGCACTGTCTGCCAGCTGTCCCTCGGCCGCCGCGACGGGTCGTCCTGTGATCTATGTGGGGATGCATCCCTGGATTCAGACCCCTCCGGCATTTCAATGTTCAGTAGGGCACAGGTGTCGCGGAGCGACCTGAGTTGATGAAGCGAGCCATTCCACTTAAAGATCAGGCGGAACGGATGGCCCCAGGAGTAGGGTGTTCCATTGTCTCTCAGGAAGTTCGTCGCTATCCGGAAGGACTTGCGCTTCAGCAGAGTGATGGGAGAAAGGTCCTGGAAAAGAGCCACGGGCTTGTCGCGGAATCGAATAGGCTGTGCCCTGCGGGCCTCCCGAAGGATGCGTTCCTTGAGGGGAAAGTCCGGGAGGAAAGCCAGAATATCCGGTGGAGGGGCCGACTCTCGGCGCGCCAGGCCAACTCTGTGCGCCCTGTCGATTCGTATCTCAAAGTCCTGAGGTTCACCCAGAATCTCCCGGAACAGTGCTTGCAAATAGTCAATTAGATCATTTTTTACAGCTTTCAACGGGACTCCACGGACCCGTATGTTCCGCCGAGAGCGGTTCTCAAGGTCCTCAGAGTGCGATTGTAAGTCTACCTGTTGGTCCTGTAGTCTAATGATCTCTTGCTGCAGCCTCTCCACCTCCATGCTGCGTGATTGGTCCGACTCCTCCACCGAAGCCACCCGTTCACCCAGGCCGTCCAGGTTCGGCGCAGTTCCCGCTGTTCCCCCGTCAGCTCTTGTTTCAGGGCTTGAAAATCCTCCCTCAGGGTGTTGAAGAGGGAGGCCAGGAAGGCTTTGGTGATGGGGGCATTGTCCTCTTCCTGGCCCCGGGGGCTCGCCTGGGGCTTCGGGGAGGCCGCTGGTTGTGACTTCTCCACTTTCGGTGCAGGTTTATTCAGGAGGTCCACGATGTTCCGAGTCCCCTTCCGGCTGGAGTGCGCCATGATGTCCAAGTCAGGATCTCGTAGATTCGGACAGAGGGGGTAAGGGGTGCTCTTTTGGCGCGAGAAGCAAGGTCCGCGAGGCCTGGCAGCTGCTCCGGTGGAGTCGCGCAGATGGCTTCAGGAGCGGGAAGCAGCGCCTCGGCAGTTCAGCTCCTAGAGCGTTTCAGTCGAGATGCAGGCTAGGTGCGTTTCCGTGGGAGGCGTCGACACCTCGCAGGCGTGGGCAGGCCCCAAGCCGGGGAGCAGGGCAGCCGGCCGTCCACCAGGCCCCGGTGCCAGGGGCGCAGTCCGTCTCTTCAGAGGCCTCCGGTGTGCACGCATCCAGAGCGCGTGCAGCGTGGCAGCGCAGGGGTGTCTTCAAGCCGGAGCTGGGGGACCTGAGTGGCAGAGTCCCCTTAGTGGTCCCACGTGGCTCCCACGTGGCTCCTATTCCCCAGGGGGCCAAAGGCAGCGGGCCCAGCGGTATGCAGAGCGAGGTCGCTCGCCGGCGTGGCTGAGATAGGCCTCGCGCCGGGGCCTCTAGTATGGCGCTTTCCTCGCAGGCGAGCCAGTGGCAGCGGGCAGTGTTCCAGCTCCGGGGCGGGGCCCTCCCCCGACACAGAGCTCCAGGCGGGGGGCCGGAGCCAGATGCTGGTTGCGGGCAGTCGGCAGGGGAGGTGCGGCCGGTCTGGTCGGACCCGACCCCCAGGGAGGGGTCCTTTCCGGTCGAAGCTTAGGCCCGGAGCCGGGGGCTGGATTTGCGGGTGCCCGCCGGATCTTCGTGCGGGCCCCGAGTGCGGGCCCCGAGTGCAGAGGGTGCCAGGTGCTGGGTGCGCAGCCGCCGCCGGGGTCTGAGTGCCTCTTACCGTTCCCGGCTGGGTAGCGCCGCAGGTCCGCCGATTGCTCCACCTTCTCCGGCCCCGCCGGGCAGCCTCAGCTCCGCGCTGCCATTGCGCCGGTCCCCTCGGCCTCAGCAGCAGCGGACGCGATGGGGTGACGGTGTCTCCGCCGGTCCGGATTTTGGCCAGGGGGGTGCTGCGGCGGGGTGCCCCCCAGCGATGCACGTTAAAGCTGGGTTTTGGGGGGATTTTCGCATTTTACACCGTGCTCTGGGGCATTGGGCCGGGGAGCCTCACATAGCACGTCCGTTCAGGCCGCCATGTTAGCCACGCCCCCGTAGTTAATTGATTTTAAGACTTTATAAACCATAACATAATTAAACAATCAGCTATCCAGGCGCCCAAGTTATTGCAGATCATCTCAACATTAGCAAATCAAAAAATACAACTGCTTGAACTAATGTTCTTTGTGAGCTGTAACACATATTTCCGACTGACCCTTTGTATTTCTGTTTCATTGTATACATTTGTGCTCCGATTTGGACAACTTTTGACATTTAGTCTTTTTATTATCATTCTTAACAGTCCAAATATTGGTCTGTTCACATGACCATAATATCCAACTTTTATGTTTCCTCAAAGGTTGTCGGCACTTTTCTTTCTGAAGCAAAGTCCCTATTCACAGTGTTGCAGGGGTATCAGTCAGTATTTATTTACAAATGTATTTTCCTTATAGTAGCCTTACGTAAAGCGCTCCATTTCTACTTCATCCGCCTTTCACATGCAACATGCGTTAGTCTGTGAAGACCAATTGTTTGACCGACTAAATTTTGTTATAACACTCTTTCGATTATGTGCAATACCCATTAATTGTTCATTCACAAATATACTAGTAATTCATGTGAGAAGTTGATCTGGTATATGCTGTCCTCTAATTAAAGTGGGCACCTTGTACCAGTCCAAACGACCCTTATTGATTAGGTCAAAGATAATCTTTATGAAAGCTATCCTAGTGGTAGCTGTGGAGAGCAGCCTTCAGGCTAAGTCCTGAAGGAATGTAAAGCAGCTTGTTTTACCAGTTTATAACCTCCTGAATAACCAAATGAAAGGAGTACCACACTAGATATATAAAATATATGTATTTATTACTAAACACTCTACTAACCTCTATAAGAGATTGGAGCACAAGGTAGACAAATATTAATCAATAGAACAACAGTAAATCGCACAATACACAGCGGGCTCCAGGGGGAGACCGTCTATATACAAAAAAAAATGGTATAACAACCACGACTTAACTAGACACAGTGCCTAGAGCATATAGAATTGCTGGGACCCCAAGGAACCTCCCAAAGTAGTGACACATGGGACCCGCGGAGGACGGGTGCAGTGTGTGAACACAGACGCGAGTTCCGTACAATCTATGGGAAAGTCGCGGTTGGAAATTTAGAGTTTAAGGACACTTCGGAGAGGACTTCAAGCAAACCCTTTGGAATATAGAAGGTTCTAAGACCAGCACCCTTGTGAGTACCGAGATACCAGTGTTAACTATCCCAGAGGAGCCGGGTGCATAGGGTTCAAGTGGTGTCAGAAAACTTTGTCGTTTTCAGTGGCGTGACTCAAAGAAATGCTGCTGCCGGGAAGATGAAAAGTGTTCGATGGAATCCAAGCCTGGATTTGAGGTGAGAAGAACCTGAAAGCAGAGGGGACAGAGCTTGGGTCACTTCGGGGTGACCAGGAGCTCGGTAGACGAATGCCCACCGATGTCTGGTGCTTCAGGTGAGATGACTGGGTGCTTGACTCTGCAGCCATGGGGACCAGGAGACGTCGACCAAAGTCTGGAGGTGAGCTGTCCCACGAAGGATGTCGAGTGCTGAGGGGGTCAGTGTCTGGATTGAACACCAACAAGCCTTGGCAAATGCACCCCACGTGGGCAGAGGAAAGCAGGCCCGGTGTGGACCAGCAAGGTCCTGGGAACTCTCCAAGCTATGGGGAGTCGGGCCACATCTGGGGCAACCAGGAAAGCCCAACCGAAGTCAAATTTACCTTCACAGGGACCCACAGGCCAACAGACCAAGGATCTCGAGCTGAATCACGAAATACCAGCCCACGGAACACTCGTGGAGTGTATGCCAGAAATCTTTGGTGCAATTACTGCTCAGGGTCTGGACTACATGTAGCTCAAAGCACAGTCTCAGGGATCGCCAAAAAGCATATGCTGCTGCAAAAGTACACAGTGCACAGGCGTTCGGGGTGTACGGTCCCAACGAGGGATACTGGTCTCAGAATTGCTGAGAGGTCAGATCAACCTCAGGGATGCTCGGGAACCCACACCCTTTGTTGCAGGAATCTTCCTGAGTCCTCAGGAGCTTGGGAGAGACAAACCGGTCAGATGCGTTAAAGGTGCCTGCCTTGCAGGGGAGTAACTCCTTTACTCCAAGGGAGATTCTTCAGTCATCCAGCGTAGTGTAGATTGTCGAAGTACTTGGTTTCTGCTTGCAGAGTTTAGTCCTGGTAAAATCTAAAGTCCTGTAGTCAGAGGTCCTACTTCATACCCAAGAAAGGGGTTGGACAAACTGGGGACCCTCCTAGGGGAGGGACAGGACAGGGGGCAGTTACACCCATGTCCTTTGTCCAGTTTCACACCAGAGCAGGAGCAAATGGCTCCTAAAACCGGTTTGAGCTGGACTATGCACTGGGACACCAAATGTGCCCCAGTGCTGACTTTCAAACACTCGGAGTGCACCCACCCAGCCCCAATACACTAAATCCTGTCTGGGAGGTGGTCACAACTCCCTGTGACAGGAAACCTATTGTCAAGTGTTCCCCTGCTCGAGCTTGGCTCAGCAGCTTTCAGAGCCCCACAAGTCTTACCTCTGCTTGTGAAGCGATTCCGCAGAGACGACAGGAGCTACTGCCCCTGTACCCACCTGACCCACACAGAATGTAGTACATGGTAAGGATGAGACGGGAACAGGGAAGGAAGCTAGAAAAGAAACAAAGGGCCTGGCCTCGAGTAGGGTCTTGGCACCAACTGGTAGACAAAGGAGACTATATTAGGGAATGACCTCACCTCCCCCCTTCCATTGCAGACATCTAAGCACATACAGAAAGCCTGTTCATTCGTGGACTCACCAGCGTAGCGCAGTCTGCCGTACCCAGGGTAGGATTGAGGCTCCAAAGTCAGGTAAACCAAAGAATGGCGCTCCTGCGCGTAAGGCAAACACAAAGTACTGCACTCCTGCGCGTAGAATAACCCCAAAGCAATGCGCTCCTGCGCGTGTGAAACACCCAAAGTATAGCATTCCTGCGCGTTAGTACACTACTGGTGTAAGGCACTTGAGATGTGGCATTCCTGAGTAATGCAAAATCATTGATAGCGCTACTGCTCTGTGACAGGGTTGGGGTTAACAAAAGAGAAAGAAAATCAATAGCGCTCCAGCGCGGAAAACCTGCCGCTCTCTCAGTGCGGCCCTCTTGGAAGTAACCAACAGTGTCCCGGTGTTCCAGCGCGGCGTTTAGGTGAGGAGCAGCCTGCGCTTCCAGCTTGGGTATCGAGGAGAGAATCAGCCGTGCTCCTGCGCGGCTGCAAAGCGAAAACAATGTAACCTAGTCTTAGCGCTCCTGCGCTTTGAAGCTGAGGGCACCACTGGCGGGTTCTGGCGTTCTGGGATTCAAACGAATCCAAAGCGCAGACCCGGCGGGGAAACGTGGTGTTATGCGTTTCCCCCCAGAAGTGCTTGCCTAGTGGGTTGCAGGAAAGACTGGACCGGGACTCGACTTCCGCCGAAAGTGAGTATCCCGGTCTCCGTATGTGCCTAGTAGCCCCCAAGGAATCGGCAAACGCCGCAACACGACAGTACCCCCCCTCCAAAACAATCCCCCCAACCATCCGGACTCAGACAGGAGAGGCAGGGCGAGGGCTAAGCGGATGACTCAGATGGAAAGCATGGACCAACACGGGAGCATGGCGTACATGGGACAGGGGTTCCCAAGACCGCTCATCGGGACCGTACCCCTTCCAGTCCACTAGGTAGTAGAGCTTCCCCCTGGTACGACGGTAACCCAGGATTGCCCAGACCTCATACTCAACATGGTCCTCCACCACCACTGGGGAAGGAGGCGATGGGACTGTGCTGCCAGGATGGACTGCATGCAAAAGGGAGACCTGGAAGACCGGATGGACCTTCATGTGCGGAGGAAGCAAGAGCCGCATTGCAATAGGGTTAACCACCTTCTCGATGACAAAAGGGCCCACATAACGGTTCAGCAGTTTCTTGGGACCATGCACATTGAGGTGCCGAATGGAAAGCCACACTCTGTCATCCGTGTGGTATTCGGGTTCCTTCTGCCTGTGTGCATCGGCATGCGTTTTTGTTGGAGTCCTTCGCCTTGGCCAGCTCGAACCGGGCCTGTCCCCAGAGGCTGCACAGGGTACCGTGATACGCCCATACAGTTGGTAACTGGCTGTCCAGAGGTTCCTCCCAGGCAGAGGTGCGGGGGTGACGTCCTTGGAGGCAGAAGAAAGGAGACATGCCGATGGCAGAGTGTTTGCTGTTGTTGTACGCGTATTCCGCCATCCATAGCACCTCAGACCATTCTTTCTCCACCATAAGTAGCAAACAACGGAGGTACTGTTCCATGGTATGGTTCGTTCTCTCAGCTTGTCCGTCCGTCTGGGGGTGGTATGCGGAGGAAAGGCGCACATGATGGACGTGTTCTGCGAATATATCAGGATATCGTCTATATAGACGATACAGAAGACATCGATGTATTCCCTTAACACCTCATCGATGAAATACTGGAACGCTGCGGGGGTGTTGCAGAGTCCGAAAGGCATGACCTGGTATTCAAACAGACCGAACTTCGTCCGGAAGGCGGTCTTCCATTCGTCGCACTTTCGGACTGATCAGCACCCCGTAGGTCCAGTTTGGTGTAGATAGAGGCGTTCTTTACCTGATCCAAGATGCTGGAGATCAACGGGAGTGGGTACCGGTTTTTCACTGTGATGGCATTCATCGATCTGAGGTAGATACAGGTCCTTAGATCGCCTTCCTTCTTCGATACGAAGAAAAGAGGAGAGGACACCGTAGACCTGGAATGGCGGATAAACCCGTTGTCCAAATACTCGTCCAAATAGGAGCATAGATGGATGTTATCTTTCTCTGTAAGGGAATAAATCCTGCTACAAGGTAACGTTGAGCCGGGTATCAGGTCTATTCGGCAGTCAAAGGAGCGATGGGTCTGACCCACGCTGCCAAGTAGAGGAAAGAGACCATCGTGTGTCGTCCTCCCACCCACCGCCGCTTCCACTGTGGAGCTAGCATCAAGTTTGCGGTTCAACTGTTGATTCTTAGCAAAGAATCACTCCTTATCCCTCCTAACAAGGAATAACTGCGGCCCCACGACCCTTGCCCAGGACCCTTCAAGGTATCCCGGGCATGGCAACAGCCCTCACACCAATCTCCGTCTGACCAGGCCACCCACTACGTGGCAGGCGTTCGTATTTTAAACAGGCAGTTCCTTATAACAGTCCTGATGATGATCCCGGTTCATTTGGAGCCTAGGGATCGAAACGTTGACACTTAAAAAACAGTGTTGCATGAAATCCACTTTACATATTCTTGTGTAGACACTGTATGTTGTGACTTGCTCTGATTGAATACTAATTTGCAAGCAACAATTGGCTCCAAAAAACTTTTTCTTGCCTGTTAAATCTTTTCTTTGACTTACTTCCTTTCCTTTATCTAAGGTTTTTTCAATTTCTCGGGATAGGTACAGGATTGTGCCCTATCTGATAAGTTCCTATATGACCCTCCTTAGGTCAACCAAATCGTTGTTACTCCTAAATAAAACATTCCTTGCCCGGCTGGGTTTGGAAACTGTACTATAGTACTTATCGTGGTCTATAGCTTTATTCATTTGTTTATTGTAATTCCTGAGGACCCTTGTTTTCCTTAATAATCTGGGTATTGGATGGGCATCAGTCCTAGTGATTGCATTGAGACCCCTGAAGTCCACACAGAACCTCATCTCTCTCTTTTGGTACCAAGACTACTGGGCTAGCCCAAGAGGAGACAGCAGCTAGGCTGGGGTCCATGACCTAGGTGCTGAGGTTTTCTAGTTGATTAGTGGACTGTTTTCAGGATTTTGAGGCTGCTTCTTTGTCTCTGAAAAGCTTGTACGGTTGGATAAAAGCTCTATCTGTTTCTTCTTCCATCCTTGTTGTTGAGGTTTGTTAGAGTGACTTTGTTAACTTAGCTAGTTAGGGATTCTTATTTCTCGTATTTTGCTGCAGATGAAGGTTCCTTTCTCTCTTGGATCTCCCAATGAATGCTCAATTAATGTCAATGTTTCTACATTATCTTTTTGATTTTGTTTGCTATATATTGTTATAAAACAAAGTCTCCATTCCAATCTTAGTCTGATGCTTATTCCAAATTATGTTTAATTAGGTTCCTATTTCTTTTTAATTGAAGGGAGGTCAGTAGTAGTTTCTCTCTTTCTTAGGGAATCCCCATTCACTGTTTTTGGGTAGCCACTTGTTTATGTGTTTTCCCAATTGTCATTGCTTCTTTTGCAAAGCTTCGCTTGTGTGACAAATTATGTGTTGCCCTAAGTATTTCGAAAATGAAATGCTATATTTTTTGTGTGTTGTCTGTTGCTTGCTTAGAAGTTGACCTTTATAGTTTGCAATTCAGGAGCACATCAAGTGGTTCCATGTGGCGATTGAAGTGACTGGTGATAAGATTGAGCCTTGAGGTGCTGGCACATTGGTGGGTCATGCTCAAATTCATTGCTGTTTGTTTGGACGAACTAGTGCTTGATGGATAAACTGGGGAGACCCAAATCTACAATTGTGCAATTTAGATCCACGGAGATGTTCAGGGTATTGAGGGGTGCTTAATAGTGCATGGTTGATTGTGTTTAAAACAGCAGCGCTGCCTTGGAGAATGACCAACTGAATGGTCACTGATTCTGGACAACAGCCCAGGCATAAACTCTGACTGGTGGTCCCTTAGGAGTAAGTTTGTTGTTGTGGGTCTTGAATTGGTCATGCACCTGGAGTGTGACTGCCTTCTTCATGAGTTTGCCCAGGAATGAGTGGTGGATGATTGGGCAATAATTCTTGAGTTTTGTGGTTTTGACCTAGGTGCTGAGGTTTTCTAGTTGATTAGTGGACTGTTTTCAGGATTTTGAGGCTGCTTCTTAGTCTCTGAAAAGCTTGTACGGTTGGATGAAAGCTAAGGGAACATTTTGTAGTTTCATTTCAGCAGATCCGCTATTTAGACCATCTCACCTTATTAGGTTGCATGAGAGAAAATAAAAGCATACCTCCAATAGCCATTTGTATTTGTGATCTACTGTGACTGGTTCGTACTATGGCATATTGGCTTTGTCGCTTTTGGTTTAATTACCTGTCAATCTTCAAAAATAGCCCCAGTATCATGGGGTCATACTGCTCAGACAGCACTCTCCCCTAAACTGCCTCTTGAGTGCAGATATTTCTTGAATTTGAGCATCAAATTCCACATTCCTCCTGAAAATCCACACCTCTCAGTGCAGTGATTGTCTGAACAGCCTTGTTTTAAGCAGTTTCCTGAAGATAAAATAGTTTGGGTAAGCTCTGTTTAGTAGAAGTTGAGTGTTACGGGTTAGATCCCTTTACTCCCAAGGATCTAGCTTTCGGTTTTATTGATTAATTTAGGGAGGAAGTCTTTTCTTCGACTAGCTGAAAGATAACTTGTGATTGGAAGCTCCTATGTGGGTTGTCTCTGTTAGTGCTTGTTCCAGAACACTTGGAGAAGAAAGTTACATTTTACTCTGGTATTGGCAAGCAGCCCATAACGCTTTTAGGATATGTTTGAAGGTATTCGGTTTCTTCGATCAGCGATCCAAATCTCCTGACTGCTTTTGTATACATTGTAACCTTGCCAGGTACCATGTTTTGTTTTGTGTTCTTGAGTGACATTCTTTATTTAGTTATTTTGTAGAGTGATGTCATTGTGTCCATTTTGCAGCACTGTGGCATTGACCTTGCAGGCAGTACATTTATTTGACATCTTTTGCCCAGCACCTCAAGATTTAATAGGTAGATTTAATAGAGGTGCACAAACAGGTCTCGAATAACAGAGGATTATGAACTGGTGGTAAAGGAGTTGTTTTGTGATGCCAGGTTGGGTAGCAACAAGTTTTCTTCAAAAAGCATAGATAAAACTAATAATTGTTTTTATGGTGCTCAACGATCATGCACACACTGATGTACTTCACACATACATGTGCAGCCACCCAGGCACGCAGACTTGTAGGCATCCATGCGCATATATTATTCGACAGGTACGAATGGAATGTAAGTTCATGTCTCTTCAGATAAAGCAATTATATGTCATCTTTATCAAAAGATTTTACCAATTCTATGTCTGCGGGCAATGTGTTGATGCATAACGGTTGAAATCAGACGGAGGAAAGAGTAAAGAATCGACTCCGCCTCATTGAAACCTTCGAGAAGTCGTTCTATTGGGTGATAGAATACTTCAGACTCTTTTTCCCATCCAGTCATAGTCCTTTCTTGGATTTATCCCCATTGGTAATAATACTGCACAATATGAATCCCCATTCATTCCTTGGCCTCCTTATCATGGTCTTACATGTGTATTCTACTATTCAGTCCATACATTTCACTAAGACTAATATATGTTGCACTTGGGGGTTGTCTGACCTCTCTATTTACAGCAGCCAACATATCTAGTACTTGAGCTACAATTTTTCAAAAAAAGAGTCCATTCTACATTTTTCAGCGTGCACTTTGTTTTTATGAAATCCTCAATATTCGATTATGGGGTCGAAAGCTAGTGGAGATATTAGGCAGCCTAGCTCTTGGATGATGTTGGAATACACTAACTGCACCAAGTTTCAATTTTAACAATAATCAAGCATTTTGTGGTTGACAATTTTACGCCTTTGGAATGTTTCCGGTTGGCATTATTGTAGACTTCCTACTTTGAAGGCATTTATATGGTCCCTGTTTGACATCGCAATCTTTTCATTACTCTTTACATTTCACTGAAATAATTTGGGGTCTCAAGCAAAGAATCAAACCCAGGCCATTAAGTGCCAAAAAACCTCCATGGGGTAGTAGTCCCACTTCATAAGCTTGGGTAGCATAACATTAATAAAGAGTTGTTGAGGTTCTTGCTATGGTCAATCGGTGAGTGCACTCATAAATCCAAGTTCTTAAATCTAATGCCTGGCTGTGAGAAGTCTTTTGGAAAAGGATTTCTTTCTGCCGGTGCACTCAATGTGTATAGCATGTGGTGCAGAGACTAAACTCCGTACCTAGAACATGACACCTTGCATACTTCTGCTGCTACACAAAGTCAGTATTTCCACTTTTGAGACACCCATATTACATTTGGATTTGCCATTGATGATGGAAGAACGATCCATACTGTTAGAAATTATAAATGTTTTCAATGTTTTCCTTGGAGCCGGGTAGGCTATGCAGTTCCCTGAAGTCACCATGCTGGTTGTTACAGAAATGGGATCCTAGCAGACTTTTGCCTTTAAGTTTGTTCCTTCTGGAATGTTGGGTGGCAGAAAGCCCTAGTAGTGGTTGAATCAGAATTTCAAGATTGACATGTAGTGAGATGCAACCTTCTGTAGGTATCTGGGGCTTGTGCCCCATTAAGATTGGGTATACACAGATAATCTTGAACCTAATTCTCTGTTTCACTAGTAGGCAGTGTATTGACTTGAGCTTTTGTGATGTGATCAGAGTTCCATGGTTTAAGCATAGTCTCAGCTTGGTTTTGGATCCTATGAAGTTTGGGCTGAAACTATGTTTGAGATGTTACTATGTCTTTTTTCCTCGCTGATGGTGTCCCTGTAAAGAATTCGCCTGCAGCTTTATAAAAAAATTGCATTGGGGGAAATATTCACATTCCCCATGGCGAGCGTTTTTATTGAATTCCCAAACAACCCCTTAAACTCTTCATTTGTATTACTTTTTTAATGAAAATTGTGGAGGAAGCACCCATCGGTTGTCTCAGACAAAATTATTTGTTTTATTGAGTTTTTAAGTTGTACACTACTGCTAACTCAAAATGTAAATGATTCCGAACTTCGATCCCTTGCCTATGGGTAATCTAAGTTGGTCAACCTGTAGTGTTCAGCAGGCAAGGGATCTGTAGGTATTGGTTTGGAATTTAAGTTGTACATGTGATCTAGGATGAGCAGTAGCAAGTTCCTTGCGAGTTCAAGCCAGTAGCAAAAGTCAGAGGGCCATTCCCAGATCTGAGCTCTATGTTTTGAGTGACCAGGCCATGCTTTTGGGATCTTGGGACTGGTGTTTCTGGAAAACGTGTGGTGTTTCTTATGGACTAAATTAGCCCAGTTTTCAGGAGGACCTTCTAAATGTTTTGGAGATGTTGTTGGCTAAGGAGACTGGTTTGCACTTTGTTTTCCACTGATGGGAGAACATTATGGTAGGTTCCCTATTCTCTGCTTGTGGGATGAAGAGGAGCAACTTGCCCATTGGATCAGGGGGATTTGTGTTGTAATGAGAGGACCATTGGGGGCAGAATTTCCCTGATTGTCCGCCTTTAAAGGCTGTTCTGATGGTGGGACACACTGCAGCTGTGCTTTGGAGAGAGTGCCAGAAATCTGCTCATCCTCTAACCCTCTTTATCTCTGCTTCTTCCAGGGCTCTCTTCACCTATGAGGGTAACAGCAATGATATACGTGTGGCTGGGACTGGAGGTGAGTAATGGTAGATCCACTAGAACCTAAGTGGGATAAAAATACTGGCTGGGGCTGGGGAAGAGGAGTAAAATCTCTGCCCTAGAGTATAATGGTTGGCAGCACCGGTTAGGGGAGAACTGCAAAAGTATTTATAGTCACTTGCCTGAAGTAGAAGTGGGTGTTGTGGAGTCAAAACATCAGGGTTGGGGGGTTACAGAAGCACTGAATGCTAATCATTTTGTATGGTCCACTATTGAAAAGTCCTACCAGTAACTTGCGATAATCCAGATAAAGTATTTAAGTACCTCACAGAAGTAATTATTTAAGATAATTCTGGAGAAAGAACATTGATTTGTTTAAACAGTGCTTGGAGTCACACACATAACATTAATAGATAATGCGGTATCTTCCACCACAACATTGTGAAGACTTTTTCCTATTTGGCATTTCTTCATCATTTTAGGCTGGCACAGTCAACACAATAAAGATCAAAGTTTGTAGCACCTTCCATCATCTGATTATCATGTCTCACTTTCTTTTTTTATTAAGATGGCGGCCTAGAGGAGATGGTGGAGGAGCTTAACAGTGGCAAAGTGATGTATGGCTTCTGCAGGGTAAAGGACCCAAACTCTGGCCTGACCAAAAACGTCCTCATCAACTGGGTATGCACATGTGTCCTTGAAAGGTCTGAAGAATGATGGAATCGGTGTGACTCCAATGAATTGTAGAGTATAGAGACATAAATTGGGCGAAATGGCACTTTAGTTGATGTCAGTGATTGACGAATATCCAAATGTTGAAGAGTCTGTTGCCAGTGATTTGGAAATTAGTGCGAGTCTTTTGTGTATAAAGTTGGTCACATGGGAAATGTAAGACTCCACTAACTTGCATTGCAACCGTGATGGAGATGAGTTATATTACATTGGTGTGTCAGCAGTCAGTGATGTTGCAATGTTTTGAGATGCATTTAATTGTACTATAGAAGTAGAGTTGTAGAATGTTAAAGCACAATAGTCAATGCGGCTGAACAAAACAGATTTTGAGACTGTAGGTTTTCTATGCAATAAGTTTGATATGGGGACACTCCATCCTGTTATTGCACCACTTTGTTTTCGTAACCTGCAGCTTTTTTTCTTTTTTGCACGCGGTCTGCCCACTAAATAAATGTTTCTTTCAGCACCACATCAGTCTGCCGTTTACTTTGGGCAACAGATCCCAGTTGCTTGAGAATGTTGCCATGCTAATAATTCCTACAGTGGCTGCTTTTGCAGCCCCTCGGGGGCACCAACGCAAGACAAGAAGCTAGTACCCAAATGGTTTAGAACAATTACTGTAAAAGACTGTGACATCTGGTAAAGAGCACTAGTGCGCTGAAATATCCGTACTCTTTGCTCTGTGGTATAGGCCTTCAGCTTGATCGTATTGGGGGTTGAACCCAAGAGGTTTTGTTTTTGTTTTTTGCAAGTGAGATTTAGTGACGGTGATTGATTGAAAACCCCAATTTTTGTAACAACTCCTTGTGCCTTGAGTATAATTTATATTCCTATGTGGTGTTCCAACTTATCAGCTAGCCATTTAGGCAAGGATACACATGTTCGCTTTGACGATAATGAGCAGCTACCACAGCTAGACATGTTCCGAACATCCGGCCTCTGCATATGAAAGTCTGCATCTTTCAAATTCCCTTCTGTAATAATGCACCCAACTCTTCCTGAAGAGTAGTCATTTTGAAATGTATCATTTCTACTTGCCAGTTGAATAGCCATAAAGCTCGAATGTGTCTCGGTGGCCTGTTCATTTTTTGGGGGGCTGATGAATTATACAGCGTATACTCTTTTCACATGTTTTAGGTCATCGCCCTCCAGAAAGACTGACACTTCCTTCTTTTAAAGCCAAAGTTTCGGAATAGCTAAATGAGTAAAGAGAACAGCTAGGGAGGACACCTGAAATGACCATGAAGGGTCCATTTTTCCTAAGTCTCTTTTGGAATCTGAAAAGAACTGAACTTCTCTACCACGCATGTACTTGTTCAGTCTGTAGTGCACAACGTCTATTACACACAGGGTATTTCTACTCTTGAAAACAGTCTACCTTCTGGAGGGTACATTATGTAAGCAAATCAAGTAACTTTAGTAGTGCATTTTTGTTGCAGTACCTGACTGTCAAACATACCAAAGATGCTTATTTTAATTTCACTTTTTTGGCAAATCAATTTGAGAACTGAAGTTCTGGTCGTGACCTTTTAACCTCTTGAGCTCATTCAATTGTGATTGTCTCAGAAACGCAAGTTTTAATTGGTAAGTCTTTTTTTCCTTGCTGCACCAAGAACTTAACTACGGTCTTTTTCCCCAAAGTTACGGTGCACAGCTAAATCAGTGTTTCACAGTCTTAATCCAGATTATGTGTAAGAAAGTTCGAATTGTTCAGGGCTACAAGCACACTGCAGAATTTGTTGGTGTTCATTGTCTACAGTGGCCTGATAAGTGTCTTTCCTTAAAGCATGATACACAAAGTATTCAAGAGTTTTATCCAACTACAACTTTCATTAAGTACAGATATGTCCAAGACACTCCTACCACCAGTCCGGGATAGTCTCACTTGATCTGCATATGTCCTGACTCACATTGATGGTCTTCCGAACAACTGGCAGCGCAGCAGATAAGTGCCACGAAGGGAAGACATTCTCCAATGCACTCTCGCTGATGCCTCAGCGTGTATGATGCAGAACGTGTTTCCCTTTATTAACACAAGCTGATCCAAGATGGCCACCACAACTAGCATTTTGGGACGTGTAGTCCTGCGTCTTTCCTTAGTTGTCTTGTTTTTTTTAAAGAAAAACAACACACTGTCTGCACTATTTGCCTGTGAGGAGAGCATTTTCACCACTGTCGCGCTAGCCTGCAACCCACAGTTGTTGCATCTATTTCCTCATAAGTGTCAATGGCCGCAGAAGGTGCGAGTGCATCTGTCACTCTATACCACTGGCACGTAACTACCCATTTGGCCTTGAGCTTTGCGCTGATGTCCAGATCTTGACACCCTGGCTGCTGTAGGTACATCTTCAATTGCACCCTTGTATAATAATGTCGTCTCCTTCAACAATAGTGGTAATTGTTATTGTTTAATTGCCAATTGTTCCTTTCTTTATTTTGCCAAGTGCTTTGGTGGCAAATGATCAAATACTGTGCATTATCCTCGTTGTATTATTGAAAGCACCAATTTGTTTGATAATTTTCCTCCGCTTCAGTGTGAAACATTTCAGTTTCCCCAACCCATTTTTTAGGTGTTTGATGTATGGTGGGTGAGAAACCTACATTGAGTAACTACTTTGATGCGGAGGGCCTCTTTTTAGTTCACCATGACCGTATTCTCCATCGTCCTGAAAGGTTTGAGTCGATTCAGTTGGGTTTGCAGAAATTGCTGCTGTGGTATTTTTAGTTCAACTAGATGTTAGAAATCCAATGGCATGATGAGTAGATATTGTTGAATCTCTGCTATGACCCACGACATTCATAATCAAATACTTCTTCTTTGTAAAATGTTTATGTTCACCTGTCTGCTCCTGGTGTCAATTGTTTTAAAAGCACCCTGAATGTCTCCATTTGAAATACTGTCAGCGACGGTTTAAGCCATCTTTTTGTGGGTTTCTGCACAGCGCTGCAATAATGCCCCCATTTCACCCCACTGTTATACCTTCTTTTTATTTTATTTATTTTATTTTTTATTTATAAAAGTTTTATATAGCGCGAACTTGATCCCGAAGGATATCAGAGCGCTTTACAATTTAAGGCAAAGGTAACAAATCAGAAAATTAGTCTAACATGGGGAACATCTGGTTGGTCAAGATTTTAACAGTGCCCTTTCTGAGAAAGTGTGCGAGTGATGACTGGTGTGCTCAAGTACTATACTAGGTTGCTTACAAATCGAGAGTAATTGTTTTTAATAGCCTAATCAGATAACCATGTCCACACACTACGTTAGGCTTGGACTGTCGACATTAAAGCATACTTCCAGCCTTCAACACCCAAAACAAGCCTAGAGAACTACAACTCTTTGTATGTCAGTAGCCACGTTCCTGCCAGGTGTGATCGGAAGTCTGTCTGACCACATGGTGAAGGGGGTGGAGTGGCAGCACAGGGCAGTGCCAGAAAGCAGAGGCTGCATGGAGCCCGCAACACAGGTAGCACTGAGCTGGCGTTGGAACATTAGTCTCAAACTGCCCCATTCTATGAGCTTCTCAGACATACTGCCCCATTTATATGCGTCTCAGACATACTGCCCCATTCTATGACCTTCTCAGACATACTGACCCATTATATGTGTGTCTCGGACATACTGCCCCATTCTATGACTGTTTTAGACATACTGCCCCATTCTATGACTGTCTCAGACATACTGCCCCATTCTATGACTGTCTCAGACATACTGCCCCATTCTATGACTGTCTCAGACATACTGCCCCATTCTATGACTGTCTCAGACATACTGCCCCATTCTATGACCTTCTCAGACATACTGACCCATTATATGTGTGTCTCAGACATACTGCCCCATTCTTTGTTTAATTGGCTTTATCGACATTTATTATATAATAAAGCACCTACCCATATTAAACTATAAGAATATTGATGTAACATGTTAAACTCCCCAACCTTGCCACAGAAGTCCCCCATATTTATTTGTGATGTACAGCGACTGAGAGTACTGGGTCATTGCATCATCTACTGGACCCATCCTACACAGATTAGCTATTAACAACCTTACACAGGAACCAGTTCTGGGCCTCATATTTTTTTAAATATATGACCTACAAGCATTCACCTGCAGGGGGAGGAAGGATGGGGGGAGGCAAGCACACCAGTGCCCACCTGCCGGTCGCACCGACCCATTGACTCCTCTTGTGAAGGGGTCTCCTCCCCTGCCCCTACTGTAGAACTGTCATACCTACCTACTGCTTTGACTTGAGTATATGCCAGTTCATGGTAGCTCCCACTCTTTGGCGTGCTGCATCAATTTGATCGCTTGTGGTCTGGTTCAGGGGGGCCCGGCTTGGCAGTTCGGGCTGGACTCTTTCCATTGGAGCAGGGTCCATACTGATTTGCATATAGCTGGGTCCAAACTGAGGTGGCATGGTGTGCAAAATAAGGATGCTCTGGGATGTGGCCCGAGTAATTACCAGTGGCTGAGATTAATTCAAGCATTCCATCCATCACCTTTTGTATACGATCTTAATCTTAGGGCTGAGCCTGTTTAGACACTAGCAGTCCTCTTGCATTGAGTCCTGTTCTTAAGAGCAGAGTTGATCATCTTGTTGATGTCTTCATTTGCCTTTGAGTCCATGCTCCTTTCAAAACCAATTCCTCTGAGGTCACTCTTCATGTAATTTCTCACTGTAGGTATGCCTGCTTCATGTTTGTCCTTACTCTTAAAAGGAGTCTCTGTCTTTCACATTGAATCATTAGCTATAATTTCTATGCTGAAGAAACTGCAGCATCAGGAGCCTCAGACTTGATGGAAACTGGTGCGGATCTTCACAAAGGTTGGTTAGCACAGTTTGAAGATGATGCTGAACTGGGAGGCGAATAAATATTCTCCTCCTAATTCAGCATCTTCAAACTCTCCATAAGCTTCTTACAGTTAGTCTGCGACCTATGGTTATGTTCCATTACATTTTAATAGCTTAGTGACTGTCTCTTCATTGCCAAATTATCTTCAATATGAAATGTTGGCATCTGAACGCTTAGATTCTTCATGTTCTTTCCTTGGAAATTGCAGACCCTTGCCTGTCAAACAGCTACCTTTGTATGACACAGAAAGACACAATCCAACTTGTCTATTTTTCATTACCCACCCTTCTTAGTCATTCACGTACAATCTAAATCCTTTGAAGTGTGAGTTAATAATTTGTGGCTTCGACCGCCACACTCTGTTGCAATTGTGTTTCTTCACTCCGTTGAAGCTATGGTATCTGGTTCCCTGATGTTTCCACTCGTCGCACAGCTTCCCAACAGAGAACAAATGACCTGCTCTAAACACAGTTGACAATACATTAACATGTTGGAATTGAAAGCAGTTTATCTAGCAAGCAAAACCTTTCTTATACAAGATGTTAGCTCTTATTGACATCAGTGCAATACATAGAAAAGCAGAGAGGGAAACGCTACTTTCAGTTCCCCATGATTGCATAAAAGATATGGCGTTTGCACATAATGTTGTCAGATCCATCTGATAGCAGAACACTTACCAGGAATTGAAAATAGTTTTGGAAGTCTGCTAAACGGAGATTATCAAGAGACATTTCAATAAGGAAATCGAGATTGAGGTGGTGTTATTTTGCATCTGAAAAAAGGGCATGCCTCAAAAAGATCCGTTTGTCACGAAGGGAAACAACTGTTCAAGTTATACCTACAGGTATCCACTAGCCCAATCTTTTATGCCCTGTGGATAAATTGGTCAAGTATGTTTATGTACCCATTTTCTCCTACTGCTGCTCATTACGTATGTGGTGCAGAAGATGCGAGCATCTGATCTACAAGTCAGCACCTCTTTGTAGCAGTCAGTTTGCTGTCTGTAGTGTTGTAGGTTCACTTTTGGTCCTCGCTTCTGCCTGGAAACTAATATGGCAAGCAGTCTTAAGATGGATTTTGTGCCCCAAGGTATCAGGTGTTGCAAAATCTGTGCGTAACAACCTAGATCAGGCCATTACTCCACATTGCATGATTTTGAAGTAAAATTTTAATGCTAGATGTACAGTTGGGGTAATTTTTTAACACTAGCGGCATTTCAAATAGATTTTTTCACCCTGAGTGGACCTTTCAAGTAATTTCTTCACGTGAAATTATAAATTTGAACATAAACGGCAGTAGTCCGAATGTTAGTGGCAGTTCCTTTAATGTGTGTGGTCAGCAAACATTGCAGGTAAATTTGTTTACCCGAGCGTAACATTCGGGTAATTTTTAAACACAAAACTGGAAATCTGAACACAAGGGGCAGTGTCTTTGAACGCAAACAGCCAGAAATAAACTCAAAATTACATTTTCGAGTTGAATTTTTACCCGAACGGACCATGCAGGTATTTTTTTCCTTATGAGATGCAGTTCTCATAATTATGGGAAATCTTGCAGAATTATGCTACCCAAAATTACACGAGTTACGCCCACTCCTAGTTTTGGGGTATGGGTGTGCTCACAAGCCATGCATGCTCAAAACAGAGCCAAAGACTTTGAAAAAAAGGTTTTTTAAGTGTACTGTACCCAGAGCTTTAAGCTGGCTGGGTCCCAGACCTTGTAGTAATTTAAAGCTAACATTAAAACGGGTCCTTACCGGCCCCTAAATTCATTATCCTTAACTGTACAGACAAAATCACTTACCGATTTTTGAACGATGAAAGTAAACCTGTTAAAGTACTCCAAGTGAGCGCTTTAGTTCTTGTTTAATTTTTCACGTGTTTTATTTAGTCTTCCATCCTTTAAGAGTGCTGGTTCTTTCTTGGATGTTGTGTTTCTGTAGTATTGTTGTGTGAAGCACATTACTCTTGTATGGTACATACTTAGAGCCACTGACAAAAACAGTAGTCCTGGCTTGTTTTAGGTGTATGTCAGTGTTTGTGTTCTATATCTGGATGCAGTAACAGGAAATAGAGAAAAGCAGCAAAATACCAGTCAGGGGGCACACTATGGAAATCACAGATTTTTAGTTTGCGTGCTTATGCCATGCCCTTAACTAATTTGGCCACGCCCCTTTGAAAGCCCTAAGTGTTTTAATCTCCCTGTCTGTGTACCGAATACTGGAAGGTAAGAGAGTACACATCATGACAATCAACAAAACTACAAGCTTCAAACCGGTAACTTTGTTTCTCTTTCTAAACAGCAGGCTTGATTTGAAGAATATTATTTATACTTTTTCAAGACTAGTTTTAACAATTTGTAGTGTTTCCATTAGGTTTAACAAATAACTGCTGTGTTGCTCTGGTGTGTTCTGCATCTTCTCCAACAGTATTCATATAAAAAGAATTGGTAGAGCCTTTGAGAAATTTAATATTTATTGCATGTTTTATTGAGTAAAACTTTTTTCTAAACGTTTTAGAAGTTGTAAAAGAAGCAGGAAGGACAAGGAAATTGCAATGTAAGAAACAAAATCCACACGACAGAACAGACTGAATTGTCTATCCTTTTAAGTACATTTCTGTATATTTAATTAGTATTGTACAGTCAATCAATCAGGGGCTTTTTCAAGGGCGCTACTCACCCGTGAGGGTCTCAAGGCACTGCAGTGACTTAAAACAATAGTTTAGGATAAATTGAATGTTCAAAATTCCATTGCAAGAGGAGTATTCCAAGTCATTTTAAGCTTGCAGGGTCTGTGTGTCTGTCCATCCACTTATTTGTCGGATTTGTATGGCGCATAGCTGCCCCAGCGACGGGGCGTCCCAGTGCGACCACATGCTTGGTAAACATGAATCTAAGAGAACTCAGATGCCGTTTCATTGTGGGTAGCCTGGTAGTCTAGGAGATTCCTGGCATAGAGAGCTGTTCGCCCCCTCATTTTTTCTCTACTCTGCTAGGAGAATGGTTAATGTGCTTGCTCTGTAGGTTGTTTGTTTCTCCTGGCATGGTATTAAGGAACCAGTCCAGGAGCAGTATGTGGAGATAGTAGGGCTTGCATGCCAGATTGCTCTGTGATTACATGCTTGCTGTTGGCATCTAGTATGATCTAAAGGCCATAATTGCGACTCTCTGAGGCAGTGGCTGTCATCTGTGCACATAACGAAATTCACTCTGTAAGAGAGAAGCATGGAACAGAAAGACAAGAGACTCACTAATTGACACACAGCATGAGATTTGAAAAAAATGTTTATTACGAGAGGAGAGAAGAGATTAAATTCAAGAGAATGCTGTGCTTCCAATTCCATCCTCTGAAAAGTATTGGAGGAGAAGATGATGATGTTGCTGGAGGACTTGATACTACCCGTCTCCACTTCCTTTCTTCTGCTGATCATCCAGCGCAGTGTGGAACATCCTTTCTGTACTCATTCCGGGGCAGGACTCTGCCTGGTGGAGAGTAAGGGAATTTTGTTCTTTGCTAGAAGTCACTTACCATGTATAGAATTGAAGTCCAGTGTCTGGCATCCTATGTGGTCGAAGGTCCCATTCGTCTAGACTGGTTGTCATCTGGTTCGTCTTGGGGGCACCTAATTATTGCAGCGGCACAGCGCCTACCATGTACCAGATAACAGAATGTGTGAAAGCTGCGTGGTCCAGCCACCACATGAGCAGGTGAGGCGAAAAAGAGTTGAATTGAAAAACAGCTAACAGAAATAATTTAGGTTTAAAGCATTTTTATTGAAACAAAAGGAACATGGGGAAGGGGAGTAGGAGGTCAAGGGTACATACAATACAGTGAAAAGAAAAAGAAGCGTGTGTCAGCAGTTCTGGTCAAAAGGGAGGTCGGTGGTCCAGGAGGGGAAGACATCAATTGTAAGGCAATAAGGCAGTGCACATAACCCTCTCATGGTCCCTAACCCCCCACCCAAAGCTGAGCGCGAGTAGCTTACAGCGATCCAACAAAACACAACTCAGTCCCTCCACGCCCCCCTTCCCCAGAAAAGAAAAAAAGAGAAAGGAAACAATACCCCAACTCCCCCGTCCAATGGCCCGTAGCAGAATAACCCGCCCCAAACAGCGTACCCCCATCCCCTAATCCCCCATTCTCTATTCGTCCTAATCCGCCGGGGCCGCCGGTGGCGTTAACCTAAGAAGGCGAAGGTACCTCGGGCAGGTGAGTTCCCGGAATTCCGTGGACAGTTGTGCCAGGAAGGGTTGCCATAGCTCCTCGAACTGATCTACATTCCCAGCCACTGTAAGCGACATCTTCTCCATACCCAATACCTGCCAGAGTCTATGTAGCCAACCAGTAATGGAGGGGACGGTGGAGGTGCGCCAGTGGACAAGGATATTCTGGACCGCTGAGCCTAGCGCAATAGCAATCTGTCTACCCCTGCGGGACTTCAGCGGGTACATTAGGTCATTGGGAAGGCCCAACAAAACATACGCTGGGAAGCGCGGCAGCTCAATCTCGAAATGTCTATCTACCTCATCCAAGACCTCCTTCCAATAAGCAGTCAGCACCGGGCAAGCCCAAAGAATGTGCGATAGGGTACCCTCCTGTCCGCAACCCCGCCAACATCCCTTGTCGGTGTGTTTGTGCATTTCATATAGCCTCTCCGGGGTGTAATACCAATAAGTGGACACCTTAGTAAAGGTCTCCGTAAGCCCAGTGTGGTATGCAGAATGCCTTGCCCGATATGCGATCCTGTCCCACTCCTTGTGGCTTAGTGTCCTGCCCAATTCTCTGTGCCAGCGCTCCCTCCCCGGGTTATGATAGTGAAACGTCGTGGGTTGGAGGAATTTATACAGATCGGTAATGAGCTTGGCGTCCGAGGCCCGGGTCACCAGCCACCGCTCATAAGGTGTGATTTGACGGGCTGCGACGTCACGCACTTGGGGTTGGAGAGCCCAGTGTCGGACCTGCATGTAGCGCAATCTGTCCATCTCCGTCAGGCCAAATTCCTGTCGGAGTTGTTGGAAAGGAATCACGCCCTCCGGCCCGTAAATCTGGAAAAGTGCCCTGCAGCCTGCGCTCACCCAGTGGGAAAAAGCTCCCGGCTCTAAGCCCGGGGTAAAGTCCGGGTTACCAACTATGGGCGTGAACGGTGAGGGGAAGGTAGTTAATTCACGGGGCTCGCAGACCGCATCCCACACCCGCAGGGGGACCCGGGTAACAAAAGAGGCGTAAAGGTTGGCCGGGCGATGCGCGCGGCGCAGGAATGGAACCTCTTGAAGGGTACGGCCCGCCACCGCCTGATCCTGAAAGAGCCAGTGTTTGTCAGATTCCCACCTGCTCCACTCAACCAAATATCGGAGTTGCGCCGCCTGAAAGTACTTCCGGAGATCCGGGATACCAAGACCCCCCGCCTCCGGAGCGAGCGTGGAGAGAACCCTCTTCATCCGTGGCCTGCGGCCTTGCCAAACGAAACGGGAGATGTCAGCCTGCGCTTGCTGTATCCAACCCACAGGGGGCTGGAGAGGTAGAGCGCGAAAGAGGTATAGGATCTGGGGCAGCACCGTCATCTTCACCGCTGCGATACGGCCTAGCCACGAAAGCAGGCCCTTGCTCCATCGGCCGAGTTCCTCTTTTATCTTCCTGCTAAGGGAAGAGTAGTTAGCTGTAACCATTTCAGGCAGCGAGGGCGCTAGCAGGATCCCCAGGTATGGCACCGTAGACTAGGACCACTGCATGGGGAAAAGACGCTGAAGGTCTCTCCTGGTGTCCGCGGCTAGCGACACGTCCAGTGCTGCCGACTTGGCCATATTCATTTTAAAGCCGGCCACACGTGCAAAGGCGTCCAGTTCCTGGATGCAAGCAGGGAGTGACCTCCTGGGGTCGTCCAGGGTCAGCAGGACATCGTCCGCGTAAAAGCTGACAGTATGGACATATTGACCCATCTTAACCCCAATAGCGTCAGGATTATCGCGAATCCTCTGGGCAAACGGCTCCATGTAGAGGGCGAACAAAAGCGGCGAGAGGGGGCAGCCTTGTCTCGTACCGCGCTCGATGACAAAACTACCAGAGCTGTACCCATTGACGCGTACCGACGCTGATGGTCTTTTATAACAATTGAAGACCATGGTGCGGAACTTCTCGCCGATTCCCAGTTTCCTGAGAACCAGCTCAAGGTACGGCCAATGAACTCTATCAAAGGCCTTCTCCGCATCAACCGACAGCAACATCCGCTCCCCCGGAACGCGTGAGGCCTTTTCTAGTATGTGCGTCACTCTCTTGGTGTTGTCAACTGTCTGTCTACCGGGTACAAAGCCAGCTTGGTCCGCCTCCACCAGGCCCGGTAGGTGTAGTCCGAGCCTGGACGCTAGAATCCCCGTATAGAGCTTAAGGTCAACATTCAAGAGTGAAATAGGCGTATACGAACCACACAAGGTCCGATCCTTCCCGGGTTTCGGAATGACCGACACAGTCGCGCTAAGAAGGTCCGGCGGGATAGCGCCTGGTTCGGAGAAGGAGTTGTACAGGCGAGTCAGGATTGGTGCCACAGCGGAGCAGAAGGTCTTATAGAACAAGGCCGTGTAACCATCCGGGCCCGGGGCCTTACCGTGCTTCAGTCGCGCTATAGCGGAGATGACTTCCTCCACATGGATGTCCCTCTCTAGGTGGTCCGCCTGGGCGGGCTCTAGCACCGGGAGGGCCACTGACTCCAAATAGTCCTCGGCGTCCCGCGGCGAGGAGGGCTCCGCGGCATATAATGCTTCGTAGAAGCTACGAAAGGAGTCCGCCACCTCCGCGTCACCAGAAACAGTAACCCCGTCTGCACCCACTAGTTCCTTCACCACATTGCGTTGCTGTGCAGCCCTGAGCCGATGGGCCAAGAGCTTACTACACCTGTCCCCCCCCCCGTGTAAAAGGCATGCTTCAGGCGCAAAGCGGCATATTCCGCCCGATCTAGGTCTAGTGCAGACAGGAGTTTCCTCGCCGCTTTCAGCTGCCTCCAAACTCGAGAGCCCCCGTGCGGCGGTGAACCTGCTCAAGTTCCCTGACCTGCGCAGTCAGTTCGTCCCTCTTACGCTGCCGCTCCCTATTCTCGGCCGAGGAGATGGAGATAAATTCCCCCCTGAGGACCGCCTTCAAGGCCGCCCACTGCGTCGCTTGAGACGTGTCGGAGTTGCCATTGTGGACCAAATAATCCTGAATGACCTCCCCCACGCGCTTCACAACAGACTTCTTATGTAGAAGAGTATCACAAAGCCGCCACGACCCTCGAGAGGGGGAGGCCGCTGGCCATGCGAAAACGCCGGAAACCGGCGCATGATCGGACAGGGACAGGACCCCGATGTCTGCCGCCATGGCGGCTGTGCGTAGTGGGCCACTTACCAGGAGGTAGTCCAACCGCGAGTAAGTGCGGTGCGCATGGGAGAAATAGGAATAGTCCCTATCGGTGGGGTGCATAGCGCGCCAAAGGTCGTGCAAATCCATCTCTGCAATCCGGTCTTGCACCCCGCGGGAAAGTTCCCCCGTCTGTGGGGAGCGTTGTGCAGACCTGTCCATAGCCGAGTCGAAGACGACGTTCAGGTCTCCCCCCAGGACAACATGGCGATCGGGCGAGGCAGTGACGTCTACCAACACTGAATCCAGGAAGCGATCCTGGTGATCGTTCGGGCTATAAACGGAGCCAACCGTGAAAGCAATTCCCCCAAGTCGCATGCGGTATGCTAGAAGCCTCCCCTTTTGTTCGGCATATTTATACAGCACCTCGCCCCTGAAGGAGCTAGCTAAAAGAATGGCTACGCCTGCAGTCTTGGTCGCTGCTGAGGAGAAAAATTGGATGGGGAACTTGGCAGAGCGCAGCCTATGGCAATCCTTGGGTAGCAGGTGAGTCTCCTGCAGAAGGCATATGTCCGCTTGCGTCCCCTCCAACAGGGATAGGATCGCTCTGCGTTTCACAGGGTTATTCAGACCCTTCACGTTAAGGGTCACTATCTTTAAGGATGGCATCCCACCCGGGGAACAGAAGCGCTATGTAGCAAGCAAGGGATCAGCGGAGGGGGCGCATGGGGCAAGCGCGCGGGAAAGGCCAAGACAGGCCGAGCGTGTGCATGGGCAACATCGGACGGGACCCCCCCAACAACAAAACCACTCTTACACCCTCCCAAAACAAACCCTTGGCAACTAGCCAAAACCAAAAACAAATAGGAACACCCCATTGTCTCAGTCAAGCCCGGACGGGCAAGGCCGCAGAAACCAACCAAGTGGACGTTCAGCCACTCACCTCCAACCGCTCCCTCCCAACTCCCGGCCCCAACCCAGCATCGTAGAGGCTAAGAATCTCTCCCCCCGGAGTGAAGTTAGGCCGTCAAGGCCACGCCATTGGAGTCAGGCAAGGTCCTGGCCGCCGTTCTCAGAGCTTCCGCCATATCCGCCCTGATGGTGGGGGAATCAGGGCGACTCGCACTCGCCGGTGATTGTCGCCTCGTCGATCTCCGTCGACTCCGTCTCTCTGGGCGCCTCCATGTCGGCGTTGCTCCGTCCTCCTCCGTGGCCGTGAGTCCCAATACTCCGCAAATGTCTTGCAGGGAGCGCAGCTGGTGTAGCGCTCCGTTCCATCTAAAGATCAAACGGAAGGGGTGTCCCCAGGAGTAGGGCGTCTCGTGTTCACGCAGAAAGTCAGTAGCAATCCTGAAGGACCTGCGCTTCTGCAGCGTAATGGCGGACAGATCCTGGTAGAGTGCCACAGGCCGCTCCCTGAAAGTTAAAGGCTGCTTCCTTCGGGCCTCTGCCATGATGCGCTCCTTCAAAGGAAAGTCGGGCAAGAACGCCAAAATGTCCGGGGGGGGGCGCCGATGACTGGCGCTGTCGGCCCACTCTATGCGCTCTGTCGATGCGGATCGGGAAATCTGTATCTTCCCCCAAGATCTCACGGAACAAGTCCTGTAGATAGGCCACCAAATCGGTCCCCTCGTCTGCGGACGGGACACCCCGCACCCGGATGTTGTTCCGTCTAGACCGGTTCTCGAGGTCCTCGGAGTGGGCCTGGAGCTCGACACATTGCTCCCGGAGGCGGAGAACGTCTTGCTGAAGATGGACTATCTCTTCATCTCGGCGCTGGCCCGCTGTTTCCACTGTGTCAACTCGCTCGCCAAGGCCCTCTACCTCCCTGCGCACTTCGCGGACCTCGCTGGCCACTTCCTTCTTTAATGTCTGGAAGTCTTCCTTGAGGGAGCTAAATAATTCCTCCATAAAGGACCTCGTTACCGGCGGTTCGCCTCCAGTTGCGTCTGCCGAGGCCCGGGAGGGTCCCGGCGACGGTTGCGTTCTGTCCCGCAGCTGCTGGGCCCTGCCGAGCATGTCCGGCAGGGTGCGGTCCCCCTTCCTCGAGCCTCCTCTTCCAGTCATCGTGGCCGCTGCAGTGGGCAAGGCTTAAGTCCGGCCGCCGCAGAGGCGCCCAGTCGTCCGTGGGCACCAGATGCGGAGACCGCACCGAAAGCAGGGGAGCTGCGTCACAAGCGACAAAATGGCGGTCCGGGCCGAGCCAGTCGCGGCACCCGACCAGGGTGGCGACCGGGGGCCAAAGTTAGGGTCTCTCCGCAGTGCACCCCTCGGGAAGTTAGTTCGGAAGCCGAGGCGAAAGTAAGCACCCGCCCGCCAGAGGCACGGGTGGAGGTCGCCAACGCCAGCTCATCAGGGGCAAGATGGCGGCAGGGCGGGGCCAGGGAGAGCGGCCTGGGCTGGCAAGACCACCGGCGGCACCCGGGGCACAGCAATCAAAGAAAGTCCGCAGCCAATGTCCCACAAGTTCACCGGAGGGCCCGTACAGGCCGGCCGTCGTGTGGATGCCTCCGGCCTTCACCCCCAGATCCGGGGTCCGCACCACACCGTGCACCATCGTCATTAGCGAAGGGCCACAGCGCCAACTCAGGTCCAAAGTCCGCTGTGCCTCGGCGACACCGGCCACCTAGACACCGGATGGAAGGCTCTGTTATTCCTCGGAGCGCGGCGGGTCCGATCCCTCGGGATCGCCAGCTTTCAGCACCAGGCCCAGCCGAGGCGCCTGGACAGCACTGCAGTTCGCTCCGCCCCCTAGGCTCTCCTCCGTGCTTCGATCTTTGAACAAACTTTCGAAGTGCTTCCTCCGGGGCGATGAGAGTCAAAGTGGTATCAATGTGTGCACCAGGAACTCCGGCACATTCCTCTCACCCGCTGGGCAGCTGCGGGGGGAGAGAAGCGCAGAAAACGGGGCTCGAGCTGAGCCGGGCCGGAGGAGCTACGGGAGGAAGCGTCCGCTCACCCCGCCATCTTGGCCACGCCCCCTAACAGAAATAATTTAAAATAAAAATAACAGGGGACCAGGAAACCTGATATTTACGTACAAGTGACTAAATGATGGATTTGTTAAAAATGAACCTTGGATTTATATGAGCAACTGGAGGAAATTGAATGGGAAACAACTAATACATTTGTAAAAGCAAGAAAATCAACTGTAAACCTATTTACAGGATATCAGCAGGCAGTGAAGCACCAAACCACCCCTTTCTTGGGTATGTCTGCACAGTGGCTTTCAAATGGCACTGCATAGATTGAGAACACAACCCCTAGGATGCACTTCATTGTTTTAATAATCGCCACTAATATGTATTGTCCGGGTCAAAGACTTCCAACTGTATGAGCCGGTCCTATGCCAAACCAAACTAGCTCTTAAGATGGAGTGACCCCTCCTACCCCATAACCCAAGTCCTGCCAACAAATATCATCATAGCTGAAACAAGGACCTGGGTATGTTGAGGATCAATAAAAAAAGAGCTTTGTAATCTAAAAACCTGAGCTTGGCAATCTTAAAACCTTTTAATTTTGATTTAATTGAATATTATCCAATACAGACATTACATGTTTAAGCAAGCAAGAGCAAGAAGATGGGAGCCAAAAGAGCACATACAAGGAAATTCTTTAAAATTACACCTTTTATGGTGTTCACCCTTGTGGGCAATAAACTAGATGTTTTAACACATATTATCTATCCGCCAATAGAATGACTCCTCTTTCAAACAGATGTCAAACATGTATTAACAAAAAATTTATGATTGAAACCGCATAATTAGTTCATTCCCTGCAGCTGTTCTATAAAAAGTGATCACAATTCCAGCAGCATGTTACCCAGGGGCTCCTCACTTTTATTCAGTCTTTAAAGAATGTTTTCTCTCCAGTGCTAAGATATCCGATATTAGCCTTAAAAGCTGCCATGTCCAGACATTTTGGAGAACAGCCCTAGTAGAATGGGCAGAGAAGACTGCTGTACATTATGAATGATTCCTGTATTATAAGAATGAGTTTAGAATCTGACGCATCGGAAGCTGTAGGTGTGGACGTGAATGAAACGCCACGAAGAGTATGCGAGTTGTAACATGTGATTAGAGTCCACTGAAGTGTTTGAAGTCAATGGCATATTTGTCTAATGTGAAGATTTTGGTTTTTCAGACGGGAGAAGGGGTGAAAGATGCCCGGAAAGGAATCTGTGCCAATCATGTCAGCACTATTGCAAACTTCTTGAAGGTAAGACCGATGTTCTCCATTTTTTTTTTTTTTTTTTTACACCGAACCAGTCGAAAGTAGGCCTTGCTATAATTCTGAGGATGTGGCTTTTGTTATATATCTTTGCCATTGTCAGGAACTGGCGGCCTGTATGGATAAAGGGAGAAGATATTTCTGTAAAGAACTATTTCCTTGTCCACTCTTATTTATCCCTTTGTATAATGTCTGGATGGTAGTGTTTGATGATGGAACATCCCAGTGTAGCAGATGGCCAGAAGTATGTGAGAAGTTACAGGACATAAAGCATCCATCACCATCTCTTCCATTTCTTCTTAGTATTCCTGTTTGTTTGATTAAAACTGTCTCTGGACTGTTAAATAATTTTTGTCATGATTGGGACTTATAGAAGCTACTAGAATTGTTTGAGTACTTGTACCTGAAATTATCAACACGGGTGCCAGTGTTTCACTTTGCCAGCTCCTTCCCCTAACTCCACTTTCTCTCTTTGCCCACTGTTGCCCTCCGCTCACTAGCGCCAGTTTCTTGCACCACGGTCCGTTATCGGGGGTTGGAGGATTGAAAGGGGAAGATTATCTAAGGGACAAGGAGGGATTGGGGGTGTCGTACATCATTCCTCTTCAGTCCTTGGGGTTCGTGCTAGCACGGCCATAGAGTGGCATAATGTTCATGAGGTGGTTGTGAGGAATTTTCCCAATTACCATTGGGTTAACCAAATACTGGGATCATTGTTTTTGATGAAGGTCCTAGGTAGTCAGGTGTCAGACATGGCCTACACTTATACATACCTTTTCTATAATTCACCTCCACCCATGCAAATTGTGCTGCAAAAAGACAGTCACCCCCAGTGCCAGTCTCCTGATTCCTTCCCACCTTTGCTTTCACCCCATCATAGGGAGCACATGTGACCATCAATGCCCGAGCAGATGAGGATGTCGAACCCGAAACCATCATGGACAAGGTCGGCAAAGCTTCTGGTGCCAACTACAACTTTCACAAGGAGTCACACAAATTCAGTGATGCGGGTCCCCAAGGGCCAGTGGTAAGTACTCAAGCACTTGGTTCATCAGTCTGGATCAGGTTACAGACCGCTTTTCTCTGACACAGGGGTCCTATTCTTGACCCTCCTTCGTGATCAGTTAGGAGCTAGCTATACAATAATATTTTAATCGCTGCTGCCAACATGTTTTCATTAGGTTATGATATTTTATATCGGATTGAAAAATTGGTATGATATATACTACTGGAGTAATTATTTCTAGTTTACGCAGGTAGTTTGTTATGGATACAGTTTTAAAAGCTCACATACTATGTCACTTTCTTTGTTCTTGGTAAAGTTGACCACGATGTTTAAAATGGTTTTACACCATCATACTAGAGCACAACCTTTCCTTAATTAGATTTAAAAATGGGTATTAAAAAGGGGAGAGGATGTGGCACCGACTTGGGAGATGAGGATCTGGGTTCAAGTCTGCATCGGCTCAACATCCTGTGATTCTAGGCAAATCCCTTAATCTCCCGTGCCCATGGACAGCACTTGGATACCCTCATAGGGGATGAGCGTACTATATAACTTTACAAATATATATTAAAAATAGGTGTGTAATATGAAGCGATTTTATATATAGAGGAACATAATTTATGTATATGGTGGTTATGTCTTCCTGGGATGTTGCACAATACAAGTTATGTATTACTGAGAGAGGAGCTGTAATAGTGTGATATAAATGCACAAATGGTAGAGGAGTTGGGTGGGAAGTGGTGGTGCTATCATACAGAGAAAAGGGGGCAAGTATTAAGCTGTACAATCAGGAGAGAAGCTAAATCTAAAGTTCTGTAACAAGCCTGTATAGAGTAGTAAAGTTAGCTGAAAGTAGTTTAATGTTGATCGAGGCAAGTTATAGAGAGGTATAGCATTGGGATGGAAGGATTCCAGACAACTTAGGGTTGAAATGGTATAACATGGAAAGAACGTTCAGGTATGGAGTAGAGAAGGCATGGATGTGAATTTCTACAAAGTTGTGATTAAACTGAGATATGGAGTGGTATGTACTGCTCTGAAGTTGTATTAGGTGTTTTCTATGAAGTGTTGTACAATTAAGAAAGGAGCATGTTAATGATATGATTTCGTAATAGTCCTGTGCACACCACAAACAGTAAATCCTCAAATAGATAAATAATTTGTTAGAGCAAAAATAGGACAATCCAACGATGGAGTCTTTGTTCTTAATCTTGTCTTTTAATCGTGCATCCGATACAGTTTACAAAACAGCCAGCCGACACGTGTTTCATTGTAGAAAAGAGTGCTCTACAACTCTTCAGGGCTCAATGGCTGATTCACAAAATTTTGGAAAGCCCACATCCGGTGATAATTCCAACCCGGCAGGGTAACACGAATCTTGGATCGAAGTGTACGCAGCTGAAAAATAGCAGCCTATAATAGGATTGTCAATGTAGAGACGCCGGACATAGTCCAGTTTCAACCAAAGTAGCAGAACCAATTAAACGTGCAATCATAAGCGAAGTAAGTAAAGGACCAGTTCAGTCCCGGTGAGGCATGAGTGTGTGTCCTCTCAATCTCTCTCACAAAGGCGCAACTATAGAATGAGATTTGTAGTGGTCAGTGATGGGAGATAGACATTTAGGATGTTTCTGGAGGTTGAGACTTAATGTTGTAGTATTAGATGCTAGCAAAGGTCAGACTTACGAAGTGCTTTTTCGGTGGTAAAGACTGCAGTTCGCAAATTTGCAGACTTTACAATGGCAAAATCACAAGTCGTGATGTACTAAAAGTACTTTGCCAGTTGGAAAAGACTTTCTGTCTTACAATGTGCCTTATTTGAGGTGCATGATAGGGGTGTCCCACTTCTCATTATGAGTCTCAGGGATTTGCGATATCGCTTTAACACAATTGACATTGAAAAACATTGACAGGTTATTGACACCTGACCAGCCTGGAGTGATCCATTTGCAAAGAGTTTGCTGACACCATTGCACTACATGCAACTTGTGAATGGCAGTGGGATGTCTTTGGAAGTGCAGATTATGCATTCAACTCTGTATAAGGCTTCCATCCTTACATTCTCGGGGCCAAAAACTGCCTCATCCCTCACCCACATTAATGAAACAGGAGATTTTCATGAGGGGAAGCAAGTTGCAAAGTCGAATTATTGGTAGGTAGTGCCTCTTTTTGCAGGGTTAGCCCCCACGTTTTTCCTGAATTTGTTGTGGTTTCAATGGTAGTGCACAGGGTCCCTGCCAACCAGGTCCCCTTTGCCAAAGCTGCCCCTCTAAAACATATCCACCATTCGTATGTCTACCCCTGTAAGTCCCTAGTAAATGGTACCCTGGCTCCCTAAGGCCTGGGAGCTGAAGAGGATTCCCTGGGACCACCCTCACTGGGTGCCATGCCACCAGACCAGCACTACCTTAAGGTAAAGGTAAGTCACCCTTCTAGCAAGCCTTACAGCTCTAAAGTGTAGTGCACTGTACTACAAGTGAGGGCATGTCTGCATGAGTAGATATGCCCCTACAACATGAGGTTCCATTCCTTAATATTGTAAGTGCCAGGGAAGCCATGGACTGAAAACTCGAAAACTTTGGTTCCACTGCACCATGATGGCTTCACTGAACACAGGAGTGTTCGGTACCAAACTACCAGTGGTTAATTTGTAAAAAAAAAAAGCAGTGCCGGGGCTCTAGTCGGGAGGCAGCTTCGACCAGCTCATTTCTCCTGTTGGTGCTTCCTAACGTGCTGCCTAACAGGCTGCCTAACGCAGAACCTACAAACCGTACCAGTGGGGAGGGGGTGTGGCCCAATGACCACAGCTGCCGACTTCAGACTGGGGAACCAGGTTCGAGCCTATGCGTCAGCTCAACATCCTGTGATTCTGGACGAATCACCTAATCTCCCTGTGCCCACCAAATATTAATGTGTCCTTAACTGGTGCTCAAACGAAGGTGTTGATGATTAAGTGCTGATGCTGAGCACCGGAAACCATTGACTCAAACTAAGCACTAGGTTGAATGCTGAATTATGGTCTATAAAAGACCGGTATAGGATGCATTTATTAATATATTAACTAATGGAGGACTTCCATGGCAGACCAGTATAGCCATACTAATACAGGGGCTATTAATTATGTGATCCGTTTGCCTATAATTTTAGAAGACAAGTATATCTCTGAGGAGATCAACTGAGCCCATTTTGTAATTCTCTACAAACATGGCTGCATGAAAGGCACTGCATTTTCACATGCATAAATGAAAGATTGGCTCTTTTGTATGTATAACAGTGTTACCGAAATGATTGAATGTGGTTTCCTTGCACTCTGCAAATCACAGCAAAAGCGTTGCCTCAGTACTGTGAAGATGAAAAAGGTTGCATGGTCTTGACTGGCCAGATGGGTTCACTTACATATAAGCATTGGCAAAACCAATAGGGCCAACCGTGTGCTAATGCATGCAGACAACAAGCACTGCTAACAAGCAATGCTGGATGGCAAGTGTGAACATAGGCATATATGTGGAGTGTTACTGCATTCCCTTCTGCCTTTCAGTCATCCAGAGAAATACTCAGATGGGACTGTAATTGCAAGAGGGACAGCTTCCATTAGCATTGGCTTTCTCCATGGATATTGGGACCACTGACTAGAATCCTGGTAGAGGCGGTGATCCAGCTAAGCAGCCATGTCCCCTTGCTAAGTGGAGTGTTACTGCATTCCCTTCTGCCTTTCAGTCATCCAGAGAAATACTCAGATGGGACTGTAATTGCAAGAGGGACAGCTTCCATTAGCATTGGCTTTCTCCATGGATATTGGGACCACTGACTAGAATCCTGGTAGAGGCGGTGATCCAGCTAAGCAGCCATGTCCCCTTGCTAAGTGGAGTTTAGGTTTCTTGAGCTATGACAAGAAAAGGAGTATTTTCTTCTCTTTCAGTGCACATATAAATTATGGAGAAATAAAATGTCTGCATAAATGTTTCAATATTTTTGTGGTGGTGTTGGCTTTAGATGTTGGCAATGTAGGTTTCAAACTGTCTTGCCGCTTCTTTCTGAAAATTATATTCTTTTTTGTTTTCATCTCCCATGTCCCTGACAACTTGGTGACAGAAGCCGCTTTTCTGCCTGCCTCTGTTGCAACTATTCATTCCTTTAATACTCTACCAGTGATAGCTTTTGTATTTGTCATCATCCCGTCTCTGCTTATGCATCAGGCAAAATTAGAGGCTTGGAAGGGTCACGGGGACATTGACTCACTAAAATGCCAGCGTTAAAGAAGTTCAAGCACATACTCAGGAGGCCACTGCACCTTGTGCCACACATTGCCCCTGCCAGTCCTGCCAATGACAGTACCAACACAAGTACCAACTTTCACACTCCTACAAGAGGGATAATTCGGAATATTTAAGGCCCCTAAAGCTGTAAGAATGCCTTGGGTGGCAGGTAATAGTCATTATAAATGTATATTGAGGTAATAATTAACTGTTGCTGTCGTCATCTCAAAATTAGCAAGACAGCGCCGCCTTGTGGCAGACTGTCACAGGCCCCGGTACTGACAATTAAGTGCAGGTGCCGAGCACTGAAAAGCACTGGCTCAAATTAAGCACTGCAAACTACGCCTTGCAACAAATCCACACTGATGCCAGTGTGGGACTTCTTGTTCCTTCCTTCTTGTTCCTCCTTCTTGTTCCATGTACTCAGAAGGCACTTCAGAGGTGCCCCCTGAAAACCTACCAGCCCTGGTGTGGTCTCTGATCGGCTGTAGGTAGCCAACCAACACCAGACTTGTTTCTGTACCCCTGGGTAGAGCGCCCCTGCTCTCTGGGGCCAGAAATAATGCACATCCTGGGCAGAGGGGTCGCACCTCCTCCCCCAGGATGTGCCAGTGCTCGGAGAGGGAAACTTCAAAGGCCTGCTGCCATTGTAATGTGACCCACAGCCTCTGCTGCTAGCAGCAGATGGCAGCCCCTGGATTATACCCCCACTTTTGGTGGGAAAACCTAGAAGAATAGGAGGTGTGCCCACCTCAGACAACTCCACCCCTAAGGTGGGGGACATAATTGCCTAGCTTAGAGGAAGTGGCCACTTGGGATACGGGGCAGTCATACAATCATTTGCTCTTCCGAGAACACTGTAGTATAATTGTAAAATATTTGTGTTAGTTTGTGTGTGTATATATATATATATATATATATATATATATATATATATGATCAAGGGCAGTTTCTGCCCGAAACGCGTCGTGCCAAAGAAAACCTGTACAAGGATAATAAACTTACCTGTGACACTCGTAATGCTGCGTGGTGGTCCGTATATTTTGTTTTATTACAATATACTGGAAGACCGCTAGACTTCTGAAGATATTCTAGCAAGAATTATTCCTATGGAAATATTTGACCGCCCAAGTTTGTCAGGGAGGGTAACAAACACCCTTCCCTACAAAGGTAATCTGTGAGATTTCATATAACAAAATGCTTATCTATAAGCTTTAATACAAGGTAATAACAAACCACCCTTAAATGCCTATTGACTAACGTATGCTTTTCAATATCAATATGTCCGGTCTACTACCTTTATAGTAACTTTTTATTGTTAGTAATCAGGCCTATATCCTGGTCATTAGCTTCTCACCATAACCAGCTCGGACATAGTGTGTTGGTCATAAGCGTTCCCACAAAGCATACAGTAATAAAATTACACATATGCAGAAAATTACTGTTGTCAAAACAGTATAAAAACCGTAATAATAGAGTCTAATAAGGTTTAACCCAATTGTGTTTGGGTAGGTCACCAAAACCCTTGCCTACTACGGTAATCTGTTGGAATCCATGTAACAAAATACTAGACCCAAGTGAAATTAAAATTGCGGAGGCGGAATTTTCTTCGTTTTTGCACTTTTGATTTACACGTGGTACTCTATATTCTTAAAAATATGCCCTGTTGCGTAATTATGCTGCTGTGCGGTGCAGAATTATAATGTATTAGTAACCCAAACAACCAAAATGCTACCAGCTGCTGTTTGTGCCCGCTATGTGTGTGTGCTTGGTTTTTTTCTGCACAAAAGCCATCCTCTTGTCAATAATTGACATGAAAGCATATTTCGTGGTACAATCTTTTACTAAATGAAGGATTTGCATCTTGCGTTATTTTCCTAAAATTGCGTATGATTACTCGAAAGCAGTTTACGCAAATTTACCACACCCTTACAAAATACTTTCCTATGAGCTTTAACACAGTGCAATAACAAATACCTTAAAAAGCCTATTGCCTTTAACACACTCATACTGTCTTCACTAGAACCAGATGAGCCCTATAGCCTTTACTATTGGCTTTACACTATAACGAACACAGGGCCTAATGAAGAATGCATACACTGGCAACCATCATGCACACAGTAAAAACATTATAAATATGTATAGAATTGTATTTGACAAAACAATTTACAGCCCCTCTCAGTAGGGTGTAACTAACATCATCACAGTGAAAATCTTCTACTCCCAGGGTTTGTCAGAGCAGACGATCAAAACCAAAACACCTGCCTATTATGGTCAGCTTTGAGATTGCATGTAACCATATACTTGTCTATAGACCCTACTAGGAGCCTATTATCTTTGACAAATGGTGGTCACAATAAACAGGCATGACCTACTGCCTTTCTCATAATGTTTCATAATAAACAGACCTATGTCACCTGGCATGACCTTTCCCTGCACACCACCCAGGCCTATAATAATTGGCTTGTTACCGTGACCACCTTGGGCCTACAGTACTCAGTCTAAGCATTCCCACAAAACAACCATCAAGCATGCAGTCATAACATTAAAATGTTTAGTAAATTGCAGGTAGCAAAGCAAAATGCTATCTCTCCAAAGAAGGGTTACCAAGGATTCTCACAGTGCAAATCTTCTATTTTATGGTTGTTTGGAGTGGTAACCAACACCAAATGCCTACAATGGTAGTCCGTGGATGTTTGAAACTCCATGTAACCACATATCTGTCTGTGGGCTTTAATGCAAAGTAATAACAATCCACCCTTTTAATGGCTATTGATTTTAGCATTTACTTTTCACAATAAATGCATCAGGCCTACACCTGTTCCACAACATAATTGATTTGCCACCTTATTCAACCTACTCCTTCTCTTTTGAGTCTTAGCTTTGCCTCAAGCCAAAAAAGTGCAAAACAAGCACTCTGTTTAGTGGAAGCACACAACCTCAGTGCAATCAAGTCCCCTACTAGGTAAACCAATGTGTGGGTGGACCTAACCCTCTCTCTCAGTAGTATTCTGAAAGCTCTTTGTTGTCACATAAGATCCTACAACATCTGTGCTGTCAAGGCAGACTTGAAAATGGTTTGGGGTTACTGTAGCCCAGGCATCCCATACTGCTCTCAAACACACAAATGCACTCTGATATTCAAAATGAATGAGAGAAACAGAAGTCGACCTGTGCTGCTACTAGACAGACACCATAAATGTCATACCTTTTTAAAGACCCTTTTAACTGTTCCATGTGCGTGCTCTTGAGAGTTCAAGCTTCTTCCCATTGTAAGCCTGATGCTTAATGCATGTCAATGAGTCTTCAAGCAGACATGCTGCTGCTGGCACATGCAGCTAGATAAACGATTTAATCACAGCTTGGTGGAGGGGAATCATTTTTTCTGCGCAAGCACAGCATGTCTGCCAAATCAAAGCACGTAATACTGTCTACCAATATGTGGGCAGAGCTAAAGTCCCTTCGTAGTATTCCTGAAAGCTCTTTTTCATGTTTCATGTTACATCTATGCTGTCAAGCCTGACCTAAAAATGGGATCTTGAAAATATGAAAACTAAGTGAAAGAAAAACCATTGAGATGTGAGGCGGTATACAAATCAGAAGACGTCTATTCGTATATGTAGACATTAGGTGGTTTGATATCTCAGAATTAATGAGGATTAAGTCAATGAGAATGCAGACTTTTTAAAAATGTGGCTGTGGTGTGGGGTAAGACCATGTTACTGTGGGGTTATGCTTAGTCTGGCTTCATCAGAATGCTCCTCGTCTGCTGTCTTAGACCTGTGTAGACTTCAACTGAAAGTTGTATCTTCCCCTGCAGGGATCGGTGTACCAGAAGACCAACGCAATGTCTGAAATTAAGCAAATCGGCAAAGATGGATTTTGGGCCAAAGCTCAGGTAAAATGACCCTGTCAGTGGACAATTCTACATGCTGCTTCAGTATATCTATACCCTAACACTTCCTACAGTGAACTATGTTCTGACTCTATGGGCCATAGGTCGGTGTAAGATTCTGTATCATTCTTCCAAACGCAAGACCAAGAGGTAAGATTCTGTTCCCCCGTGGCAAACACCTGAGACCGTGAGAACAAACTGCTTTCTGTCTCTGAGCTAATTTCTCCAGTCATCTCGTGGTATGTGTGATATGCTGTGTATCCTTGTATCATCCCCAGAGCTAATGCAATCCTAGAGGTGCTCCCTGCCAGTGCCCAGGACCATACAGCGATAGAGGTTCCTGTGCGAGATACATGAATTATCAAGCTGTAGTGGTGCCAGGCACTGTTTCCTTTATTAATCTTCAGGGAAAAACATGTGCTGGCTTGCCGTTCAGATTGGTATCCTGTGCCTCTCTTGCTAGCTTAGCCAGTTGTTAACATGACCGTATCTGGATCAGAGGTTCCCAACCTTTCCTGTAATAAGAGTTACTTAAATTCAATGAAAATCCTCCCAATCAACTTTCGTTTTCAGTGTTGTAATAGTGACCACATCAGACCGGATTGCATTAGTGGGTACCCTATGTAAGATTACCAGCAGCGATCACTTCAGTTCATCAAGAACAGATGCCAGCCCTAATTTAATGCCTCTATGTGGGTAATAAATAACAGGCCTAGCTGCAATATCCGTGGGACCAACATAATGATATTAGCAATTAGTCTTCCCAATGCCGCATGATTTATCACTGCAATATCTGCTTTATATATATATTTTGAAAATCCAAGCATTTGTCTCCAAACATCAGCCTATGAGTTCTAAAAATGCACAAATGTTCGTCTTGAATACACGCTTTTCAGTTTTTGTATACATGTATTAATTCAACCAAGCAAAAACATCTAATTTAGTAGGCTGAGCTGCACACCTGAGAGCTACTTGCAGGTAGCTGGCAAGCTATTAGTAGATCCTGAGCTACTTGTTGGAGAAGCCTTGTCTAGATCCTATGCCATTGCCACTAATCTACCAGGCCCTAGAAGTCACAAGCTATGTATCCAGTGACAATTTTCCGAGCCCATCTACAGCTAGATGTGAATAACTGTGTTAACCCACCCTGGTAGACCTTGAGGTTCAAGGATTTCTAGATGCTCCCCAACCATTGTCTGGTCCGCGATTCCTGGCACGCACTCTACCCTTCATGGTACACCTTCTCCGTCATTAGCACTCTCCACATCTTACATAGACCTCCAATATTTCCATCATGGCACACTCCCATTTTATTTCAGTCTCACAGAACTCATCTCCCCATACTGGCCTAACCATGCTCTAACTGTCTCGTAGGTCGTTGTTTTACAGCATTCTTAACCCCGATCGCAGCACCATACCACTATCTTCCTATCATGACCTCTCTCTCCTGTTCTGGTTTTACTCTCTGAGAACTCTATGCTCAGCTGTTCTTTCTCATCTGGCACTTACTTTCCTCTGGCGACAATGTTTCCCTTGCAGTATTCTTCTTTCGTTCACGTCTCTCCTCTATTCTTCTCACCCATTGCAATATTACACTTCCACTAAGTGTTCCCTTCATGGTACTGCCTGTTGGACTCTATATCAGTCCCTCCTCGCCTTTACTGCTGTCTCCTCTGCTGACCTTCCTGTCATTGTACTACCTTTCCATTGAGTCTTTGATTCTTCCTCCATTGGCTGTCATTTCACGGCAGGGATTATACTCGGTCTTTATTCTCATGGCCGAATATTTCCTCTGTGGTCTTTATCCTCAGTACAATCTCTTTGAGCATGAGTCCCTCGTGGTAAGGTCTCCCTTAGAGTCATTCTTTGATGGCCTTGTTTCCCTCTGCAGGGTTTCCCTCCTCCCGGTATCTTACCCTCTTAGTGTCCCCCCGCAGTAATGATTTTCATCCCTCCATTTATTCTCCTCTTTCCATGGTCTTCCACTCTGTATTCTTCTAATCGTCCTATTCTCTTCTTCTTTGGCATGCCCTCACCACACTTTCAATTTTCATTGATAGAAAGAGGAGGAAAACAGGCAGCTGGAGGAAAAACGTAGGTTGGAGGAGCAGCAGCGGAAATTGGAGCAGGAGCGAAAGGAGCGGGAGCAGCGAGAGGCTGAAGCACGTGAGCAACGGTTTAAGGCACATGCAACGCAGATCGATGCACAGACGTAAGACCCATGCTTGACTTGGAGATGGGCGGGTGGGAGGCTAAGAATCTCAGATTACAATACTTTGGCTGAGCCACTCAGTGTTTGGTGAGCATATTGGACTTGGCCCTGTATTCTGCTGGGACACAGTGGAGTAACATTGCTAAACGTTTTCATCCACCAACCAGATTTGTGTCTTTTGACATTTTTCAACTTGTTTCTTGTGTAGTAAAGTGTGTCCCCCCCCCCACCCCCCCTCCCATTTGCCAATAGTCCCTGACCATTAACATTTTTTACAATTGTTCAGATTCCAAATTAATGGTTTATTACGAGCGGGAATCTTGATACCCCCAGCTTTTGCTTCTGTTGACAGAGTTCACTGGAGATGGAATAGCTCGAACAGAGTTTAGACTGTAGTTTCAAACTCAAAATGTTGCTGCAAACGTGGTCTATGTTCTGTTTTAGATACAGAATTCAGACATCTTCTAAAGATGATCTTTCATCAACTTGGAGGTTAGCGGATACAGAGAGTCTGTGCTACAGTGTTTGGATTTTACTGTTTAAATTGCAGTAGTTTAAAGTAACTATGCGAAAAAGTTTCTGAATGATTATACTATATTATTGTTGTCGAACCTCAACTTCCCCGGTGATTAGGAGTCCAGTAGTTCAAATTAATTAGTGGGGGTCCTCTTCCTAAGGTAATAGCTCACTCCAACAGTCCTTACCCGTGGGATGAAACACATTTTCTAATGAAATAGAACACCAAGGGGGGGATTGCATTGCAAAAGCAGAATGGCCGGGCAACCTGTGGTGTATTTCTTGTCACCTCTTGTATCACCTCTAGTATCTTTTGTAGTATAGGAAGCTTTCCTCCACCCAGTGGTATATGCAGTTGAGAGAGTATCTAATGTTTACCTATTTACAGTCGTACCCGAGTCGGTCCTCCAACTCGGGGTGAACCATGATATTCACACAGTTGATCAGAAAGTATGTGGTTCCGTTAAATGCTCTTGCTCACATCAAGTGCAAAAGCATGTAAATATTAAAGGTACTATAGCCGATTCATGCAGTAGGACAGTGGTTACCCTTTTTCTAGATTTACGAGGTGAATCTAGCTTTATTCTTTCAGCGAGATTGCCAAGAAAGGATGAGGTCCCGCATAGTTCCGTTCCTGGCACACAAATAAAGCCTAGAGTCAGTTAAGCTGGCTCTGAATTAGAAAGTGTAAGGCATCAAACTTTGTTTCATCTGTATGTAAGGTGAGCCTCTAAAATGTTGCCAACTGCATTCACCATTGCTCATTGAGGCCTGAATCCTGACTGCCAGTCTGTACGGATGTTTTCCAAAACTCTTGCAGTATTTAGAGAATTGATAGATGCCTTATATAGTAGTGGGCAAGTGGTTCGGCGACTGCGCACCACCCAAATGATTATGAAAATTAGTGCTGGGAATTTTTTTTGAATGAAATCTTAGGCAAGCTGCTGAGAACCATTCTGTTATTAGGTTAGAATCTTGATAATTTAGGGTGCTTGGAAGTGTTGAGGTTGTGGGCAGAAGTGTGTTTGTAATCTCTTGTTTAAAACATTGGATAATACATAATCAATACAGGATGATTAACAATATTCAGGAGGATAAACACTTATTGTATGACAGTCTCTGGTAGTCCTATTGTTGAATAACATTTCGAACACTGCCCCATCCCTCCCCATGCTTCAACATTCGTATCCAGCCCTATAGAGAGGGAAACCCTTCCTAAAGTCATTCATTCATTTACATTTTCTTAAACTGAATACTAATAAAAACCGAAGTGGTGGAATTTGGAAAATGTTCATTCATTTGGAATCCATCATGGTGGCCAGCGAATGCTGGGCGATGCCCTGAAGTCACCGGGAAGACGAGAAGCCTAGGTAGCCTGTTTGATCAGTTGAATTTTGCTGGCCAGTGTAATTCTCCAACCTCCTGATGTTTTTTCCTCCTAAAGTTTTTGCGGAAGGTCTTACCGTTTATTCCTCAATACCTTTGCAAAAGGGTGTTAGTAGCACTGATTCTTTCTAGGATAGACTATTTGAATGTGCAATTTTTAGGCAGTGACAAAGGTTAAATGCTAAGACTCTAAGCCTTGCAAAATGCTGCTGCACGGGTGCTACTAAACATCCCGAAATACCATCCCATCTCGAACAGTCTCAGGGAGCTTCACTTGCTCCCAGTTCAGAAGTGCGTCAAATTCAAAGTGCTATGCTTTGTGCACAAGGCACTGTACGGAGGGGGTTCTTTGGACCTTCAGCAACTCTTTTACTGGCATATCCCACATCGAGAACTTAGGTCAGCCAACAAAGGACTACTTCAGGTCCCACAAAATCTGTAGAGCTAGATAGGGGGGGAATAACACTTTTCTACGAGGCAGCCAAACTTTGGAACGCACGGCTGGTCGCAATTAGGCTACAACCTAACAGAGCTCTGTTTAGGAGAATGCTTTAAAACTTGGATGTTTCCAACGAAATCAACCTAATCATGCTCACTCAATCCAGTTACCACTCATTACAGCTCCGCGCCAGGACACCTCAGCAGTAGTTGCGCTTTATAAATGTCTCACTCACTCATTGTATTTCATGTATTACAGTTTGCTGCATCTGCACCAACAAGGTCCAGTATACATCCTGCTCCTACATCACTTAGACCTTTATAAGAAGCCCACATGGAGTCAATATATGTATAGAACACTTGTTAATTATCAATCAGACTGTTTCATTTACGTATTGTTTTGGGGACCTAGTCTAGGTTCTACCTTCCTGCTTATGAACCTTTCCGGATTTCTTCTAATTTCTCATATCGGTCAGTCTGATTATCAAGATGCGGTCCACCTCTGGCACTTACCTCTGCTTGCTGTACATTATTTTGAGTATGCAGCATTTATCCTCGTATATCCGATCCTTCACATCCAGACCTAGCTTTGGCTCTGCTGCAGTAGTGCAGCGTTGTAACCCTCCTCCCTTGCTGGGAAGCCATTTGCTCAAATTTGCAAGTGTTTAGCTATCATGAGGGCCGTTGCTTTTGTTTTTCTCCAAGTCAATCTATTTTTGTTCCTAAATGTGAAATAAAATATGTAGCTTACAAAGTAGCAAAAATATTGTTGAACCTCTCGAACATACACTACCACATGTCGCAGACGATACCCAACTGTACATGAAAATTTCGACACCTGCGGACATCAAAACTCTTAACTCAGCAAAATCAATGCTTTACGTCCTGAAAGGTCCAGAGCCCTCCCTCGCGCCAGACTGCCCTCTAGTGCACGCCGCAGGCTCCTTTTAAATACCCAGGTATATGTCACCGACAATCCGGCGGATTTCTTTGAAAAAAACCTGAAACCACCCCTGGAGCGTCTACGCAGCGACGTGAAACATTGGGCGTCGCTGCCCGAAAACGCTCCTTGGAAGAGCGGCGCTTTACAAAATTATGGCGCTCCCGCGATTTTTATATGCTCTGGAGAATACTCCCTACCCGGTATCGCAAAGGTACTTTCAACAAGTAACGGCGTTGGTATCTAATCTATAGTGGAACAACTGCCCAGCATGCATTGCGCACGTCAAGCTCAACAAAAGCTGGTACGAGGGTGGGATTGCACTGCCCAATCTGCAGATGTATTACTGGGCGACGCATCTTAAAACTATTAACCAATGGCTTCACGCGCCCCAAGACGACCCAGCCTATAAGGCCGACAGGGCACAATTAGGCACAAATAACATGCTCACAGCACTCTGACAGAAGCAGGGCGGCAAACTTGATTGGACCCACGAAACACACAGCCACCCTATGGCATATCGCCCAGGCGAAACTTGGTTGGAAAGGTACGATTACTAAGCTCACCCCGCTCTGGGACACCAAGGCGTTGGGACGATTGAGGCGAAGCAAGGGGTTTGCACAATGGGACAGCATCGGAATATCCACGGTAATGGATCTGTGGGACAAATGAACGGTGATACCGTTCTCTCTGCTCCAGCAACAGTACAACTTAGGGCCGAAAGAAACTTACCGATATGTGCAGATCAGACAACCATTACTACAGGCCATACCGCCAGGCACTGAACCCCCGGAATCCTCTCCATTAGAAGACAGACTACTTACTGACTACATGCAACTTAGTGCAACTTCCCTCACCTACTGTAAGTTAATTAATAACCTACCAAACCCTACTCTAAAATTACAAGAGAAATGGGTGGAAGAGGTGGGCGACATGGACGATACGGAGTGGAATGAGGCGCTGGCGTCCCCAAAGGAAGTGGAAATTTCCGCAAAGTTCAGACTGGTTCAACTCAAGATCCTACATAGGATATACTACACTCGAACCATGCTGCACAGGCTGCATAGAGCACCACATCCCTATTGTCTTCGGGGATGCAGGGAGGAGGGGACACTAATACATACCCTCTAGGAGTGCACATTAGTAATTGAATACTGGAGACAAGTGATGCGCACTATTTCACAAACGCTTGAAGTCTTGCTAGTATCGGAGCCATGTAAATGCATTCTGAACGTATGGGAACCAAATGACTTATCCAAATATGGTCAACTGTGGGGCACATTAGGCATCATGGTAGCAAAGCGAGATATAGCACAGAGGTGGGGCGCATCAGACCTGCCCACCCTGACTATGTGGAGCAGACACATGGACATGCTTATGATTACGGAACGTGCAGTATATGTAACCAGGGCCAGCCCGCGTAAATGGAATAAAGTGTGGACTCCTTGGAATACATATAGGGGAAATATATGTGAGCCACTGCCGGAGGATGTCTCTAGCTCCGAGGGAGAAGATGAGGACGAGGGGGGGGGAGTAGGACAAGTTGAGAGGTAGCTGACCTAAGAAACTTGTCTAATGAAACAATGCACATGATGCTGTAATAAGATTTTTCGAGTATACATGTCTGTCCATTTGTACTTTAGCAATGCTACTGTCGTAATGAAGGTCACCGTGTATGTATGTATGTTACTTTGATAAATAACAAAAATTGTTTTCAAGTTAAAAAACAAAAAATGATGGACCTATAGGCCATCCGGACCTTGAACTGATTGATCTGTGTACAGCTTATTTTACCGCGCCGCCGGACCCCAGGGTTGTCGGCTAACGGGCTGTGTTAATTCGAAAGTGTTGTAAGGAAATTGTGAACAACGCGGTCGGCCCTTGGGGTTGTAAGCTTTATGCTCATTGCAGAATTGTACAATGAAGGTCTTTAAAAGGAAAAAAAACCTCTTAACTCAGCCCTTGTGAAAACACCACACATTCATCCTACACCGTTCCCGGACTGGCTCAAACAACTAACGGCCTTCAGTTGCATCCCACATGTTGTGGACTCCACTACGTAATTAGACATAACTCTTGGCAAACACCTAAATAGGCAAGACCACATGAGTGCAACAACTAGAGGTGCTAATCATCAACTCAATACGTTAAGAAAAAATCAAAGGCTTCATACCTCCTGATGATATGAATGAAGCTGGCTATCCAATCCCTACTTGTCTCCAGTTTAGACTTTGGAATTGCGACCCTAGCTGGACTGTCCAAATCTAGACTGGCCCCTTTAAAGGCTACTTTAAATTGTGCTGCCAGACTCCTTGCAGGCTCAAGAAGACGTGAGCACATCACTTCAGACCTAATTCAACACATTGGCTCCCTTTCGAAGCAAGGATTTGTCTCGAAATAGCCTGCCTAACACACAAAGCACTTCATTAAAACACACCAGTTTACCTGCCAAAAAGACTTTGACTATTCAGCCTGAATCAAACCCTCCGAAGTTCTAACAACCTACTGCTAAAACCACAAAAAATTCAACCAGGAAAGAACTTATAACCGAGCCTTCTCTGGTCTTGCTCCAAAAATTTGAAACACTCTCAAAGGGTCACAGGGTTGCTCTTGAACAGTTACCTGCGGAAATAGTCCTGAAGTCAATGAGCTACAGTTGTTTTAGTTTTTTAACGCTCAGTGGTACTCTTGTAATTTTCTTGTTAACCTACCGTTCCTGATTTGCTCTTTCTCATGTTACTGTTCCCCTGACTACCTACAGATACTATTGTACTACCTTTACTTGTTCATCTTGCATACTATTTGTAAAGTTCTCTGATACACTTTGGGGTCATGTGCGCGCTTTATAAAACCTTTCAAATAAAAACAATAGTTTTTTAAGTCCCCCCTACAATAACCAAAGCACTGAATATCAAAATTACTCAGTTCATCAGTCAGATTAGCACTTATTGCTGGATAAGAGCAGGAAAACAGGGAGATGGTGATGACAATTGTCCTTACAGGAGTTTGATCTCTGTATATTGTTAGTCCTGTTCCTTCAGAGGAGAGCCGCCCATGTTAGTCTGTCCCCAGATACCAGCGGACATCATTTCCTCGATGTCCACACTAACTCATTTTCATGAAGGACTAGGCGGGCTCAACTTGTAAGAAGATCTAGTTCTTTCCCTGATGTTTCACGTTGAGTTTCACAGGAAAGCCCACCGAGGCTGCAGTTACACACAGAGTCTGGTATTGCACAGTTTTACTTCCTTCTTGCAGTGCCACTTCTGTCTGTTTCTCAGATCTATAAGGCGCTGTCTTTCCTTGAGCTCCTTTTGGAAAGCCTATTGGAGTTCTATATCTGTTGTCATCTTGACACATTCTGATTTGACATTAACCCCTTTAGCGCAGCGCAAATTCCACCGCGGGGCGTTCCATTGAGTGGGCCGGGCCGCGTCGGCCAATGGACATGCGCAGCACTACCGAGGTAGTTCTCGCGACGGCTGTTGGCCGACGGGCGCACTTAACGGGTTAAGTCAGTCAACATCTTTTCTATCTTACTGGTAAGTGTTTTTCTTGAAATAATTTACTGGATAGCTAACTCTTTGAGAAGGGAACCCTTCTTATGTTATCCACAAGAAACATAATGCAAAGTAATGTGGCTAACCTGAAATATTATCAAAGGGGCGTCCTTAAAATTTCAGTTAGGCTGGTTTGCTCACAAATATAATAAAAAGGTCTTGGGCTAAGCATGCAACTCCTGTTATCTGCCAGCCTCCAACAAAGGGATAGCTTTTATGCCCCTGGTGGTGTCCGGTTTCTCAGAGTCTTAATAGCAAAGTCTGCAGCGTCCTCCTCTCGCTATGTTCTGCTGTAATAAATCCCTGTGAACTGGGTCTACAGCAGGTTTTTGATTAACACATTCGATACAAATGCTTTTTATCGAGTTCTCCTTATTTAAATGACTTATGTATTTAGAAGCTTTTTACCATTCCTATTGTATCTATTAATTCAACAAGAGCAAAATAATGCTTCTATTACGCCTCAAGTTTAAACAATAACTTTCCCAAAGTTTGCTATTAAGCAAAGTCATAATCATACGTTTTCCATAGGCTTTTCATTACCCGTTGAATTCTTTCTGCAAGATTCCATGTCTTGACAAAAATATTATAAGCCAAAACCACATTTATCATCTTTAGCAAAATGAGCCTGCCCAACTGTTTTGTTTTTAAACAAACTGACTAATAAGTGATGTGAACCAAATGCCTGCTTTGATCTCTGATTCTCCACGGGTAAACTACTCTAGATCAGTTGTTTAAGGTTGCTGTACGTTTGGATGTGTGTATAGTGTAAATACAATATTTGTGCCCAAAGCAGCACTCCTTATTTATACGTAAATTTTCTCTATATTGTTGATTAATACTTGAGGTAGTTATGTAGGTGTGAAAGCATTATGCCATGCGCTGCAACACCACAAAATGTCACTGGAGAAAGATCTGTGGTACTATACCCAGATAGAGCTACAGACTGCCTTGCTTATGACTAATAGTTTAATGCACATATTGAAATTGCTTTTTCAGTCTGTTTGTGACCATTTACTTCAACTGCTAGCGTCAAAACGTTCTTTATTGCTTAGTCTTCACCAGAAGCTAGTGTGTCCGCTCATACCACGACTTCATGAAATCCCGTGTAGTTTGCGGGATTCTCCAGGAGTAGATGTGCTCACTTTGATTCCTATAACAAAAGAAACATTTTGTTGCCTTATATAATCGTATTAGCCACAATAAAATAGTCCGTCGTGGTGGGTTAACATTCATAGCATCAAATATATTTGTTTGCATACGTAAAAAATGTTCCTCTAAATAATGTATTTGCCCTCGGAAGTTATCTGTCGTATTACTACAACTGTTATATAGCTAAAGCATGAACGTGACTGAAATACAATGGAACACTGTACATGTGAATTCTGATTTATGGAGATGAGTAGCAGTTTATGAGGAAGAGGTACTCTTATCTATTATCCACCTGTTTAGTTCTATGTAGTTTTATTTCTTGCTGCAAATTTTCCTTTGATCCGGTTCCTTCAAAATATGGGATACCTCCTATTTTGCCAAAATGTTTCACCATCAGCTGTGCAATTCTATGGATTTTATCAAAGGGAAGCAGTCTCTCAAATTTCATACTTTTATTTTTCAAAAATGTTGTCTTTTTTGTCCCTTTGCTTGTCAATCTTTTCATAAGCCCTGTGCTTTGCATTTATTTAATTTGTCTTGCTATTGCTTTTTTATAGCACTTCATAACTGTGTTTTCCTCCGGTCACATTTCTGTCATGTTTTTGAGTTAACACCTTATTCTTTGTAAATATGTTTTCAGATCTTTGAACTCCTGATCAAACATGTAGATATACATCCTTTCTTGATGTGGGTTGCCATTGTTTAAAATAGTCATCAGTTTTTCAATTTGATAAAATAGTCTTGGTATCATCATTGGTTCTATGTGATCTGGACTTCATAGAGGCTCTTCGATTGGTGCATAATAATGTTACATTTTATTTTCACTTTTTCATAAACCAGTATTGATGGGTAAAAAAAAAATCACAAACCAAGGTGGAATTCTCCCCAGCACTGGTTGGCAGTTTGGTGCATAGGTGCATAATTAGCCTATGGGTAGCAGGGTTTACTGTGAGGCCTTCTGGTGTTTATAAAGAGGAAGAATTGGTCAGTACCAGAAATACATGATGGAGTATGCTTGGTGACTGGGATACAGTCAAGGATCTGTTCTGTGGCAAGAACAAAAAGGTTGGTAGGGTAGGTCATTTAGATGAATAAATTGGGAGTGGGATAGGGATGATAGCATAGAAGCACCAGAGGTATGATCACCTGAAGGCCCATGTCTGTGTCAGGGATGTATTTACAGGGGTCTTGCATTAAAATAATTAGAGGGGCTCTTGTCAGTGTTGGCCTAGGATGGCAGCATATTTTTGTGATGGCACAGAAGTAACCGAAGATCCATTGACGGGGCCTCATAGCAAATAAACAGCACAGTCTGGCTAGTGTCTCGTAAAGATATGGGCAGGATGGGCTATACATTGGTTGCACTAATGCAAGGACATATGTCCTTGCATTAGTGCAGATTTACAGCATTCATGAATTCACAAGAATTTAAAGAAGTAGGTCAGGCAATCGTATTCCTAGAAAATATTTGTGAAGTGCATTTTAGCATGAGCAAATGTGCAGGTTTAGATTTGCTCATGTAAAAATCTGTTGAGCGGTAACAAGTTCACACTCCCACCAACCACTTTTCCCAACTCTGGAACAAGTTTAACTTCTGCCCTTGCAGGAGTGAATTTCCACCCTTTCTCTGTATAGGAAAATATTAGCGATGAGCTGATGGAAACCCATAAAACCTTCAAGTTAGTAGTTTTGCATTGACTCAAAAGGGCATGCCAACCATGGGTAATTATTGCTTACCTCTACCTTCAGCTCCAGTATGTAGATCTGTGGAAAGGTGGCAAAGTAAGGGAATTGCTAGTATTCAAGCCGTACTATGGTATGAGCTCTGCATTATCAGAGAGGCTATTATCAGAGCTCTTGCGTAATGAGATTGCTGCCATAATTTATCATCGCAGTTTGTCACCAAAGGTACAAGTAGGTTTTGTTACAGGGCAAGTAGATTTATGAATTAACATGTCCCATGGACAAGTAAATAATTTATTAAATTCCACACCCCTAGGCATCTGGGTTTTGCAAAAGAACCCCATTAACGACAGGGAAAACAGGGGTGCACTCTCTGTGACAAGGCTGTGGGAGGGGAGAAAGTTTTGTTGGAATGCAGGGATTTAGAGGTTACTGACAGGTGCTAGTTGCTGAGGGAGAATCAGTTTTAGGAAAGGCCATTTTCGCTGTTAGAGACATCAGGGATGGGAGGTGTTGCAGGGGCAGGAAATGTGATAGGTAGCACTGATGGTTTGTGTGGGTTCTATGTGTCTGTGCCTGCACTACATGTCCACAAGCGATGTTCAGTTTTCTAAATTCCTTTTTCTCCTTGGAATCGCAGGAAGCTCAAGCAGCAGCAGGAAGTGGTGAGCCGTGACAAGGAGAAACAGCAGTGGGTAAGGCCAGGCCCTGGTGCCACCTGTTTTAAAACTGTAGCTACCATGCTGCCTTCACATTCTAGGTATTGGGAAGTCTCTTGAAAACATTAGGCTTCTGGATTGTTCAATTTCATTGTGTGCTTTTTGCTTAGTCTCAATAGATCTGTTACTTGCCTTCCAATACCCAACATAAATGCCCATTTAGCCCTAGTAGGCATAGGGGGAAGCATGGGAACAAGCATCCTTTTGTCTGATCTAATCCTTTAAGCAGCTAGTGCTGGCTTACAGTACTTGTGAAAAGAGTTGGATTAAATATTCCTAGTGTCCGGTGTCCATGCACCTCATAAAGTTACTTGTAATGGGGAAATTTACACTACAGCACATGGTGCAACACAGAGAAATTGGTTTAGGGTCAACACAGAGAAGTGATTTCTGGGCAATATAGAGATGTGGTTTAAGGGCAACACAGTTAAGTGTTTTAATGCCTCATTGCTAACTCTCAGTTCTCCCCTAAGGTGTGACTGATCCTGACCCATAGCTCACAAATTGGTGTAATGCAGTTGCTCTTTTCGGATATTTCCACAATATCACGACTGATGTACATGATGCCACTCATCGCTTGATTGTGCGATCACCTAGCCACTCCCCCTCACTTTCACTGCCCATAGCTTTGTGGTGTTTGAATCCACATCCCTGTGTGTGTTACAGAAGGAGCAGGAGACTGAGCACCAGGCAAAGATGCAGAAGGGACTGAAGAGGAGTGACTCTGTGGAGAAAGCCCAGGTATTGGTCTCTAATGGGAGGATATGTATTGGCAGATGTTTGTGGGTCCTACTACTCGACTAGCAGGTCAGCATTGCAGTTCAGCTGGAGACCTGTGTGGGCATCCTAGTACTAAAGTACCTGGGTGTCTTCTGAAAGGATTGGAGGAGCAGTGTGTGGGTCATAGCCTTGGCTAGCAAATCAAAATTGCAATGCCACATTGGCAGAGCAGTGTATGGGTTTCAGTACTGTATTGGAGTGGTGCAGAATTGGATGTGATGCATTAGTAGAAGTGGGCCAGTTGAAGAATGTGTCCATCTTGGCACGGGGTTGCAACTTTGCTCCACTTTTTTTTCGAGTCTTACTCTGCCTCTCTTGGCTTACTTTTATTTCAAGGTTTTCCTTCTCTTCTACACAATATCTGGAGCTCATCCGTCTACTGTTTAGTCATATTTTCTGCATCTCTTTATCACCCTCCAAACTCTTGTGCTTGATCACTCAGGAGGAGCTCCATGCTTTATGTACTGCATATGTTCATTGTGGTATGTCTGTGTGCTTTAGTTCCTCAACTGTGTCTGTCAAGCTTTGCTTTTGTTACATGCAAACTTTTCTATAGAACATTTCACTGTCCGGGCCAGTGTGAGTGTTTATGCAAGGCCTGCCCTCCTTAGGTATATTATGCTAATGGCCGTTCTTTGAAGAATGCAGGACATCTCTCTTACTAAAAATATTTTACTGCGAGACCCCTTTAAATAAAGATTCACCCTTCAAGAAAAAAGTGTGTGCACGTGACTGTGTGGCAGGAACTCTAAAGTGTTCTGCACAACCTGGTTTGGTGAGAGATTTATTTCAATTAATTGGCAATTGGAGTCATGGAACCACTCCAGCCCTTTGTGGTGTACGTAAAGAAAGAGTTCTATAAACCTGGAACTTATTAACTGCAAGGCCATAGAATGCCTGTACATTCTCGAGCACAGCTCTTAGCAATGAACGGTTTTGATTTTTAAGTTTGAAAGTAGCCTGGGAATGATATATACCTGTTACTGCTAATGAGTTTTTGGGACTTGTGCTTTTGCCTGCTATGTCGACCTGATCCACAAACCACTAGAAAAATATGGATAATATAGCTATAACTGTGTTTTCACGATCTGTTTTTAACCCTCCTTAAAACCTTTCGATGTTCTGTTTACTTCAGGAGGCAGCATCACTCATATCGCAAAGATCGGCCAATCCGCGTGCCATCTTCCAGCATAAGGAGCGCTCCATATCTTCTGAGACTGGCCCAGCCAGCTCCCAGCCAGGTAGGGCACCCCCTCTTAGCAGCTGCTATCAAGTTTGCTACACAAGGAAGCCTGCTGTGCTATAAACTTTCTGCACGCTGAGATGTTTGCTTATTGCATGGCAGAAAATCACAAGAGTGAAGTGCTTCTTTCATTGATTTGAAAATGCTGGGAGAGTGGTTGTATGTCTTCCCTACAGCCAAGTGCAAAACTGTAAAATAATGTAACAGTATTCCCAATCTGTGGTATTGGAGGTGAAATCTTAAATGACACCAAACACTGTTAAATTTCTTGGGCCACTATTGTATCAAATAACGATCCTAAAAGGGGTTCAAATTATGTGGAGTTGGAGGGTTGTATTACCACTTAATATGTTCTGTGAGGTTTCACCTGGAGTAGTGTTCAACTCCAAACCCCATACCTGAAGGTGTTTTTTCCTCTGAAAGCTATTTATTGAGATGTTTGTCCAGGGCCACACAACCACCAACAATAGCATGGAGCCAATCACAAAAAGAAGAGGGAGCACACTGCCTGACATACCCGCACACAGTTAGCCCAAATGTTTTGCTGCAAATGCAGTATTCACCAGTGGTGGTGCAGCCAGTGCTGTGTATCTCTAGACATGTATTTCAGGATTGTTGTGATTGGCTCGTTGTTTATTTTTTGAACTGATGAGCTCTGGGATGAACCTGCGTTCTGGGAGTGGTACAGAAACCCGAGAATACTGTGAGCAGCATTGCCAGCACCCCCAATTTTCACTTACCCAACTACTGAAGGAGGACAACAATCCTGAAACACATATCTGGAGATGCACAGCACTGGTTGCACTCACAATAGAGAATACTAAAGACTTTCAACTAAAGTGGGTGTTGTTATGCCCTGCATTTACCACAATGCATCTGGGATAATTGTGTGCTGGTATGCCAGACAGTGTGCACCCTACGCCTTTTGTGATTGGCTGCTTGGTGAGGTTATGCCTGGAACTGCATGACGTTGACTGAAAGAGGTCACTCTGACTTTGCAAGCATTGAAATCATCCTTGACCAATGGGGTACTGTAGATATCACCAGTTGAGGTGGTGATTAAGAAGTTTCTTTATAATGAGCCCTAATGCTCATTAAGGGTGCCCCAGCCAGCAGAAAATCTCCATCACAACTAGTATACACTAAAATAAGGGTTTCCTAACCCCTTGACCATATTAAGATTGTGCTCACCTTCCTTGGTCACTGGTGACTTGAGTCCAGATTAACTACCCTTAGGGTCCCACCGGAAACACCAAGTAGAGTCACTTCTTACTTTTTAAGAATGGGCTTGCTCTTCACTTTGTGTGGTTGGTCCCTTGTTTACCATTGTACATGTTTGAATATTGTGCATTAATTCCTGGGAAGATTTCACAATCTCGTACAGATAACAGTAACAGGACTGTTGGGTTCCGGATTTGAAGTAAGCCCTAAAAAGACTTTGACATCTAAATACTTCCAAAAACGTGCAGCTATACTTTATCCCATAGGTTGATACTGGCCATAGGGCTCATTGTTAAAGTAAAGTACAGCACCTACCTCTATGAATCTACAAAACTGTTTGGTTCTCTGTCAGAAATGGTGAAATACATTTCTGCCTTTTGATGTGTGTCCTCTATGTGTAGCAGGTTGTACTTACCTGTGATGAAGTACTTTTCCTTTCCAAATTTAAGAACTGCCTTAGCATGCCATCTGTTATTTGCCTGTGTATTCTGTTTGAGTATCTACTGCTACATCACAACCTGGGATAAGCCGTGAATGCTTTTCCCCGCTACCCTGAGACAGTCAAGTACTGAAATTCGAGTTTGTGATCAGCCAGTTGGAGCGCATTAGTATTGTGTTCCCAGACGCCATTGGTAAATAGCACGTGCTACGAACTAAAAATGCTACTTACTGTTAAAGCATCTGTATGTAGCTTGTAGAGCTGTAGCTTCACATACGCCCGCCTTCCTCCTTGGAATCTTGTGTGCTTCCCAGACCTCTTCCTTTCATCTTTTTCACCTAACTTTGTGCTTCACCCATCTAACTTAAATTTACACTCCATTTATACATCTGCTGCGCGAAAAACAATAGTCTGTGCCTATATGCTAAGTACACTAAGAAGATGAGTTGCAACACATCTCTAGACTCCAATAACCAATGCTAAATCACAGGGGTATACATTTGGGTCATTGAACCATCTTTCAAGTGATGTTGCACATATGAGGACATAAGCTACCCTTAGTGTAGGCCATGTCAAAACTTCCAGATAATTCTAATTTGCCATGGAGTGGTAATGTGTCACCACCCATTATGGACAAACATCCTCTGCATAGCTTGGAACAGCTGTGCCACCGTCCATATGTTTTTCTTGCTTGCACTTTGTTTGCTTTACTGAATTTAACATTCTCTGTCCACTGGAGGTGTTCCACATTTGAAATTAGTGGGTTCATCAGCAAATTTTAACTCTCCATCCAAAGTGAACCTATTGCTTCCTCATTCGAAGCTATGAGGTGAAGGTCAGTGGTGGCAACAGGTTTATATTTCAGTGGCATATACTACTGTACCTGTACCCGTCCGTGTGTGAAAACACACTACTGGGATTTCCTGTAAATTTTCTGTTCAGTTCTCTATAACCTTTGCTGCTTGCTTTTGCTCATGTGTGGGACATATGTGGGCAGCCTCTGTGTGGTTTCTTTGTGTATGAGTATTTTAGTTCAAGTAAGTGAATGAAGGTGGTTTGATCAGACACAGCATGTAAGGGTGCATAAGGTAGTGATCTCCCTGCTTCCCTTTTGTTCATTGTGACTATTACAATCTGCACGTAAGTGTTCACAGAACCGGTTTACTTGTTGGCTAAGATTGAGGCTTTCTGCCCCCTTCCTTTGTGCAATTCGGGTCTCCCTCCCCCAGACTCAATCCTAGCCATCCCCATATACCAACTTCTGTAGTAGGGGATCTCTGTGTATAGGCGCCAGGACGCCCCTTCGCTAGGGCAGCTGTGCGCCGAATAAAAGTTATTAACATAACATAACATATAGTCCTAATCTGTGAATAGTCCCGCCCATGTGCCGGGACCCCGGAGCAATCAAAATAGTCTCTTAAGTTGTCTTCTTCTGCAGTCCTGCATAGACACTTAAGAGAAAATGAAAGACAAATAATGCAGCCTGACATTAACAAGCCTACATTGGCCAGCACTTCATCCTGAAGGAAAGAGGATAGCCAAATAATATAGAAATTTACACATTTTACAGAGTTTCACAAATAGAGAAACTCCACTTCATAAAAATCCTTTGTCATGATAGAGAGGAAGGGTTGGACAGACAAGCCCCATAGGTTGCCATTATGTGTCTGGAAAAGGGCTACTGTGCCTTTAAGGAACCCTCCAAAGATCCTTGGTATCCCATGATGCGCAGCCAAAGGCAAGTTACTTTCAGTTCATTTTTCTGGCTCCTGCTAGCAGGACCCTGGAGCATTGAGCTCTACCTTTATTGGTATCATTTCAATTTTTGGAGCTTTTTGAAAAGTTTTAGTGTTTCACTCAACGTCTGTAGCCTTTCTCTTCCTTTTGCTGTCTTTTTTTAAACGGCTAAGCCACCTTTTTCTTGTCAAAATGCCAGCTTTATTTGACAAGTGCCCTGAGTGTGGCAGGAAGAAGGCCAAGTCAGACTCAAGAGTGTGTATACTCTTGTCTTCCATCTACTCATGTTCCTGACTCCTGTGTCATCTGCAAGTCATCCTCCAGGAGGACCCTGCCTGAAAGGGAGAAGATTTGTCTTCAATGCCTGGAGCAGAGAAGACATCAGGATGTAGGTGGGACCTCGGGGCGTTAAGGTACTCTATCTGCTTCCACTGCCCGTAATTCAGCCTCGGGGGGGCTCCCCAATCATAAGAAGGCCCAGAAACGTCATCGGTCCCGGTCGTCATCGATAGCTACAACGTCGAAAGGTATGACGATATGTTCCCCGTCGACCCAGGGCTCTGGGGCTAAACAACCTCGACGCTCTGCATCGAGGGGAAGAACGTCGAGATCTCGGTCGAGGACTTCGCAGACGATGTCGACGCATCATCGTTGTCAATATGAGTCCCGAAGGCATCGGCGATCGCCGTCAAGGCGACACCACCGTTCGCTGTCAACGTCGACGCGCAGGTCGGCGTCAAGGAGGAGATCTTCGCCGTCGACGCCAAGAGGTCAGTCGACATCGTACAGGAGATCGACGTTGAGGAGAAAGTAGACATCCCGGAAGAGGACTCCTTCCAGGAGCAAATCACGCTCGGTGGTCAGCATTACTACAACTGGCAGCTCCAGGTCGGAGCGGCGCAGGCGGTCTCCATCAGGGGACACGGCCTCCAGAGCCCCTTCTTCAAGGCCGGCCTGTAAAAGGAGGAGAGTGACCTGTTCACCAGACTCGGAATACTCCAGGACCTATTCACCAAATAGGTCTCCGGGGATGGACCAGCCTGTGGTTCTGCGTCTTTCGCCTCTACGGCCTTGGATTCTGACTCCTCCACCTCCTCCGGCTCAGCCCAGACCACCCCCACCTCAACCACCGGTGCCCAGAAGGCCGAGATCTCGCTCCAGACCGCGACATCGTTCTTGTGGCCGGCACAGGTCCTCCACAAGGTCTCAACATCGTCGCCACAGAGAGAGATCACACTCCAGATACACTAGGGACATGGATTCCTCTAGTGGTGGGAGATATTCACTGACCTTATCTGACTCACCTCCCACAAGGGTGTCTCTAGTTGATGACCATTCTACCTTTCACGATGTGTTGCTAAGGGAAGCGGCTAAGCTGGGGATTGCGCTGACTGCGCCTACCCCTTCCACTTCTGTGATCTTCGAGACGCTGCAACGGAAGCAACTCTCACGTCCCCTGCTTCCTCTAGTGCCTGGTTTGGAGAAACAGACTATGGATCTTTTTCTGACGTCTGCCTCTGCAAAGTCAGCTCCTTCTCGACTTCAGAAGAAATGCAGGCCCCCGGACTCAGACCCCGCATTCCTGCAGACGGATCCTCCTCCGGACTCTGTGATAGTGGTGGCAGCTAAGAAACCGCACTCTACGGCTCCATCGTCTACGGTGCCACCGGACAAAGAGAACCGAAGACTGACTCAGCGGGGAGGATAATCTGCAGTACAGCATCCACTTCCATGAAGGTAGCAAGTTCGACTGCCCTTTTGGGTCGCTGTGACCGCTCCTTGTGGTTATTGAACTCCTCCGAGAGACAATTGTGAGGACTTTCAGAGGTTGTTAATGAAGACATGATGTTGTCAAACCAAATCATCAGTGCGGCTGCAGACACATCTCTCCTAGCAGCCCATGGATACTGTCTCGGGGTGACTTTGAGGCGGCATGCCTGGCTACGGCATACCTCCCTGAAGCGGAAGCGCAGCAGCGGATTGCCAACCTGCCCTTTTCGCGTTCCACACTCTATGGGACCCACGCGGACGAGGAAATGGCTCGCATGAAGGCGGATGTCGAGACACTCAAGGCTGTGGGCTTCGAGAAGCCCAAGGAACAGCGGAAGACTTTCCGACCATACCAACGGCGCTATTCCTCCCAGCGGTTCCAACGAGGGCAGGGTCGCCAGGCTGAGAAGCAGCAGCAGCAACAATATCATAGGCAGCCCTTCCAAAGGCGTCAGAGGGGCAGAAGCAACAAACAGTCCATATCAGGGAATAAGGGCCCAGCTGGGTCTAAGCCCTGAGGGATTACTTCCCCCTTTTCTGATACCCACTCCGGTGGGGGGAAGCATTCAGAACTACCTGGTAGAGTGGAGAAAAATTACTCCGGACAAGTGGGTGCTGAATATTGTTTGCAATGGATACAGTCTACATTTTCTGAGCCCTCCAGCTATTCCACCGGTTTGCTCACAATACCTGCTGCGCGAACTCCGAGCAGACCAATACCCTGTTAAGAAAAAGGGCGGTAGAAGACGTCCCTCCATCTCAAAGAGGAAGGGTCTATACTCAAGGTTCTTTCTTGTGCGCAAAAAGGACAAAAACGAGTTCAGGCCCATTCTGGATTTCTGACAAGCAAACAAATGGATTCACAGGGAAAAATGTTGCATGCTGTCCTTGCACCAGATTTATCCTCCGCTGCATTGAGGAGACTGGCTTTGCGCAATAGATGGCAGGACGCGTACTTCCACGTTCCCATTGCACAGAAACATCGGAAGTTCCTGCGCTTCCTAGTTGGCACCAACCACTATCAGTGCACCGTACTACCCTTTGGTCTGAAGTCTTCACACAGGACGTTTTCAAAGTGCATGGCAGTGGTGGCAGCGCACCTGAGGAAGAACAAGGTGTTTGTCTACCCATACCTGGACGACTGGTTGATCTAAGCATCCAGCTTCCAGTAAGCGCAACTGCATTCCAACAGGACGGCTGTTCTGTTGAACCAACTGGGTCTGCACATCAGCATGTCCAAGTCTGTCCCGACTCCTGTTCAGTGTCTGCAGTACTTGGGAGCCTCCATCGATACTCTCAGAGCAAGCGTGTGTCCTTCGGAGGACCGATGCTTATCGATCCTTCAGAAGGCTCAGACTCATGTCCGTTCCATCAACAACCGTGAGGACGGTGTCTTCTCTCCTGGGGTCGATGGCTTCTTGCATCTTTCTCACACCACAGGCACGCCTCCACATGAGGCTGCTGCAGGAATGTCTGGAGGATCAATGGGACAAGAAACCAGGCAGCTGGGAGTACATGATCAGACTGTCTCAACACGCTCAACAGTCCCTGAAGTAGTGGTGTTCAGCAGGGAATCTCCTCAAAGCAGTTCCATTCCACAAGGACATTACTGTTAGAAATGGGATTTCTGGTTGGCTGAGGCTTGCGCGAAAGTCATGCAAAAACCACCACTCTAGTTAGGGCAAGGAAGTTACACTCCAAAGATCACCCCTGCTCACCCCCTTGGCAAAGTGACACGAGCAGTTAGGTGATCCCCGGTGCAATGTAAGTTAAGTATTTGCGCACGCAGCCACCAGCAACAACATCCCCGGCCCCCCACAAAAGTAACTCCACACAAGGTATATGTAAAAATAGCCTTTGTATTACAAAACATATTAGGTAGTCAACACACATTTTACAAGGTGCCAGAGGCACGGGCAGAATTTACAGGGGATTATATACATGGGACAGTGCCACATGGGCCACTGTCGGGAATAAGCACTTTTAGAACTAGAATACTTGTTAGAAATAGCACTTTGTAGAACATAGAATAATAGAATCACTGTAGCACCAAATAGCAAATGTAGCACACAACCAGTAATCACTGGTAACAGGTAAGTACCACCTACGCAACCCTAACCACCATAGGAGAATATCACGCAGGGAACCAGGACTTCACTAGCAACACCTGTACTAGGAGGAACAACCACCTAGGCATCACAATACATTTAGGGGTATAGGTATAAAAGCACAACACATGATGCACAGAAAAACATTCAGAGGTGCAGAAAACACATAGCTCACAACCTGTGTCCAAAATGTTAGGTGGGGGGGGCCTAAACGGAGCAGCTGCCCACTAAGTGCTGGGCAGCTGTGGAGACAATGGGACCAACACGGTGGAGCCTAGAGGGCTCTGAACACAACCTGCCCCCTTGGATGCGGGAGCCTCGCAGGCTCTGGCCACCAAAACACTTGTGGCCCCGTGAGCCTCGCTGAGCTCAAGAACAACTGTGGGGCAAGGTGGGAGCGGCTCGCTGCCTTCCGGGGCCGCTCTATCAATCCAAAATGCCCCCAAAGACGTTGGAGTCCCTCTCGGGGGACTCGAAGTAAAATTATGCCACGGAGCCTCTCAGGGCTCTTTACAATGTGCCCCCTTGAGCCTCTCGTGGGCTCTCCAGAATGTCCCCGACGTTGGAGTCCCCCTCTGGGGACTCTGAGATCAAGAAAATGCCCAGGCCCCCACGGGGCCTTTCAAGAACAATGGTGCCCCCAACACAGGATGATCTACGACAGGCTCTAAATCACAAATGCCCCGGGATGCTCCATCGTGGGAGTCCCTCTTGGGGGGCTCCAAGGGGACAAATGCCTCAGTGCCCGCTGAGCCTCTCGTGGGCTCTTCAGGAGAAGTGCTACCAGGGACGCCCGCACTCACCGGCTGTCGGGCTAGGGGGGCAGTGGGGGGAGTAGGTGGCGGCTCCTCTCGGCGGCGTCTCCTCTGAGGCGGGCAGGGTGGCTGCCCTTCTTCGGTTGTCGGCGGCAGGGCTCTCCCTCTAGGAGAAACGTGCCGGGGGGGGCGGCTGAACTTCTCCTCCTCACAGGGCAGGAGCGCGGGGTGGCCTCCCGTCCGCTTCCTGCCTGGCTTCCAGTACTTCCAGGTCGCGGCTGCAGCAGCCAATGGCAGCGCAGCCCGGAGGTGTGGAGGCGGGCACCACGCCTCACCAAGGATCCCCGGGCCGGCAGCGGTGATTTCTTCTCCTCAATACGGGGTGGGCTCCTGTCAAGTAAATAAATAAATAAATAAAACAGGGTGGGCACCTGTTCTTAAAGAAAGCAAAAGGGTGGCAAATAAACTGGGTGGCTCCCATGCCGAGATTCGGCCAATTTGCAGGGCCACACGCAGGGAGGGCACCTGCTTCGCTCTAGAGGCACAAAGGGGGATCCCCACGCCGGGGAATCCCTCGAGGGCGGGATCACCATGCCATTGGCGCAACACGCTCTCTTGGAAGGGGAGACCAGCACTCCCCAGGCGCTGCAGGTCAAAGGAGTTCCCAAAAAGCCCAGGGACAAAGCACAGCAAAAAGTCCTTCAGGATGTGGGCAGGGGGGGCAAAGGCTGGGCCCAGGATCCAGCTCACAGGGCCCCCCAGGCAGGGAGATAGTCCCTAGTGGCAGTATCCTCCTGGTGCCCAGCAGCAGCAGGCCCCCCTTTTCAGGTCAGGTACAAGAGAACAACATTTCTGTGGACACAGCCCCATTTTATACAGGTAAATCCTTTGTCTGTGTGCAGGGTGGGGGAAAACCAGTTTCAGCTGGTTTTGGAGCACTTTGTTGCGCTCAGCCACCCTTTCCATTCACTGGCCAGGCTAGGGACATCAGTCGCACCACAGGGGACGGAGCCAGCATTGTGTGGGGAAAGCCCAGCCCTATTCAGGTCCCAGGTGCACTCTTCCCCGGCCATCAACATGCAGACCTCCCACTCACCACTGGGGCAGACCCATCCTGACTCCTGGAGCATGGCACACCAGCCAGCTCCAGCCAATCATAAGCCAGACAGCCAATTCACATAAATCACACAGACAGGCCAACTTCTAGAAGTGGCACTTCCACACTAGACACAATCATGCCGCACACATCATCGCGCAGCATTTAATCACACGAGTCCGCACATACTGTACTCGAGTCTGCACACCCCACGCATCATGAACTACCAGGGACACATACATTCCCCATGTATTCCTATGGGAGGACAGGCCGATCTCACCACACGCACTTTACACTGGGACACAGTGAAAGTGGGCAGAAGCCAAAAAATAACTAACACCAAGTCGCATAGTAAAAGCAAAAACTTCAGGGGTGAACCTGCCAGAAGGGCCAAGTCCAACAATTACTATACAGACCATTGTGACGGATGCTTCTCTGCAGGGCTGGGGAGCGCATTCGGACCATCTTCAGATTCAAGGCATGTGGTCTCAGGCGGAAACCACATATCACATCAATTTTCTGGAACTCAGAGCTGTTCATTTGGCGCTGAAAGCCTTTCATCATTCCTTCCGGACCAGCTCCCTGCTTGTACAGACAGACCACACAACAATGTATTACCTCAACAAGCAGGGGGCCTCGATCGCGCACACTGTCTCAGGAAGCGCAAGCGATCTGGCACTGGCTGTTAGCTAGGGGACTGACGATAACCGCTACCCATCTACCAGGTGTGCAAAATGCTCAGGCAGACGCACTCAGCAGGCTCGTTCAGGAAAATCACGAATGGGTCCTAAACGACGAGGTGTTAAAAAACATTTTCGCAAGATGGGGCACTCCAGAAATAGATCTGTTAGCCACCACCGACAACAGCAAATGCTGAGACTTCGCCTCCAGGTTTTACCAACCAGCGGCTCAGGGGAATGCGCTATGGATTAGCTGGTTGAACAGCTTTCTGTACGCATTTCCGCCCATTCCCCTGATTCCAGCAGTGCTGATCAAGCTGTCCCATTCCAGGGCGCGGATGATCCTCATTGGTCTGGAGTGGCCTCGACAGTGGCGGTTCAACGACCTGCTCTACCGGTCTTTCCAGCCCCATCTGCGGCTTCCATGCGGCCGGCCCTGCTCACGAAGTTTGGGGGATAGATGGTGCACCCCAACCTCTCATTTTTGGGTTTGGCAGCATGGCTCCTGAGCTAGTGCAGTGTGGAAACTTACACCTGCCTGACAACTTCATGTAGATACTCAAGAAGGCAAAGAGGCCATCTACAAAGACTTCCTACGCCTACAAGTGGAAGAGATTCTGCATTTGGTGCACATCCAAGAATGCTGATCCTACGTCCTGCAAGGAAGATGTCATCCTTCCATACTTGCTGCATTTAGCTCAATCTGGCCTTAATTTCCATTCTATTAAGGTTCACCTCGCAGCATTAACTGCGGATAGGAAATGCCCTTCACAAACTTCCTTTTTCCAAATCACTTCATCAAAGATTTTTTGGAAGGTTTGAAGAAGGTATTTCCTCCCATTAGGCGTCCCTCGCATCCGTGGGAGCTGAATGTGTTGCTGTCTAGATTGATGAAGGAGCCTTTTGATCCTATTCATAAGGCTTTGTTATAGCACTTATCCTGGAAGGCGGCTTTCATTGTGGCTATAAAGTCTGCTCGCAGGGTGAGTGAGATTCATGCTCTGTGTTGTCAGGAGCCCTAGACTGTATTTCATGCTTCCAAGGATGTCATGAGGACTCGCCCTAAGTTTCTCCCTAAAGTGATATCTGACTTCCATGTCAATCAGTCAATCACTTTACCAACGTTTTTTCAACATCCTTCCTCTCCGGCGGAGATATCCTTTCATTCACTTGATGTGAGACGGGTGGTCAGAATGCAGGTAGCAGGTTCTTTATTAGCATCAGGAACTTTGACTGTATTTCCCCCGAGCTCAACTTGCATCGTTGACTTCCAGTGAAATTAGGTATTGTTTCTAAATTGCCATGAGTGGTACAGTGAGCCATAGATGGTGCTGGCTAACTCTTGCGTCAAAAATACTTTGTGTAAAAAAGAGATCAGAAATAAACTGTTCCTTCAGTCCAAGGAAGAAAGATTGGTACACTTGACGTTGAGTTCCAGTTGCCCCGACATGGAATGTTCTCTGTACGAACCTCTGATAGTAGAAAAACCATTATAGCTTTCAGACTATGTTCAACAAACAAACATAGCTTTATTTTCTGGACTAACGATAACTTGTTTATATTGACCTCTGCAGATTGCCATTACAGATAAATATTGCACTTCACAAATTCCAAATAATATACCACTGTTCCGCTATGGTGCTCTCTCACATGTCTCTGGTGACATTACTTTGGTACATCATAACTATTCATCAGCCATGTCTCTCTCTTTTGTCATGTTGACCAATGTTGGGTTAAAAAAAATGTTTTTGTCCTAATTGCCCAAGTATACCGGAGATTCACCTTTAGGACATTTTGGCACCGCTCCATTTCCCAATGTGGATAATTTGCATGGCGTTCAATAGACCCTGTGGAGACAAAAGAGGTGGTTCCGCCTTAAATTTGCGGGTCGTACTGTGGAATATGTGTTACAAGATACTTGCCATAAGTCTTCAATGTGCTCCCCTGGCAAGCTCTTCTCCCACAGCTCTTTTGGCAAGTTGAAATCACCGTCTCCCAATTCCATTAACAACCAATATCCTTGTGCCACCTCTTTTTTCTGATTTACTCCGGCTACCAAACATGATTCCAGTTTATTTGGCTGTCTGCTCTAAAGCCTTCAGTGAGCCTCCAACTCAACATTTGAAGATATTTAAATCTTGATAGTCGCCCGTTAGATAAAACTTGGCCCTCTTCCCATGATATTAAAACTCAATTTTTCATCAATTGGCTCCAGGTAAGTATTCCAGCTTCTTTTAGTGGCTGCGCCAAACAATCCTTAGCCCATTCCGGGGACCCTGGTGAATTAAAAATTGGCGCCAAACCACTATAATAGTTGATTTTTAATTCCTACTAACTTTGTACCAAGTCATAGCTAATCCCTGCAAGGTTTTCAGTTGAATCTTTTTAAAGTAACGAGGGTCCCCATATTTATGAATAAAGTCAGAATCTCCTCCTTTTACAACATTTAACATTGCTTTATACATTTTCCCGGTTTCCGAATCCTCTGGTGCCTTAAACAAACCCTTCCATCATTTTAGCAGGAACACCCAAGCATAATAAGATAAATCTGGCAGCTTCAATCCTCCTTTCCCATATTGTCGTCTAAGTTTTTTCCAGGAAATGCGCACTCCTTTAGAGGCCCATATGAAGCTGGTAATTTTAGACTGGGTCTTTTTAAGCCACTCTTCCTTGAATGTCATGGGAATGTGTTGAAATAGAAATATAATTTTTGGAAAGACAGTCATTTTAATAATATTGACTCTTTCATAAATAGATAATGGCAAGTGAGACCATCCCAGCAAGAGTTTCCCAATTTCCTTATTAATCTTATGAAAATTGGTTTCAGGAATTTGTTCTATATTTTGCACTATTTTAATGCCCAAATACCTCATTTCCTTTTTTACACAGTTTACCTGTGTGTTGATGTTTCAAACCATTATAACAGTTTTGCTCTGATTTATTTCATACCCTGAAATCTTTCCAAAACGGGCAGCTAACTCATACACCACTGGTAATGCCAAGTTAAGATTTGATGTATACACCACCAAATCATCTGCATATAATCCCACTTTCTTTCCCCAGCCTCTTGCTTGAAAGGGAATTATCTTATCGTGTTTCCTGATCTTCTCCGCTAGGGGCTCAATATATTTATTTATTTATTTTGAAAGTTTTATATAGCGCGAACAAGATCTTCGCAGATATCAGAGCGCTTTACAGAGGAGGGGAGCATGTATACGCAGATCCATCAATCATGTTAACAGTACATTGAAGTGATATCATAAAACAATCAAGTAAGTCAATTTCAAAGTCAAAATAAAAATACAAGGGTTCGAACAAGTAGTACAGATGAGTATCGAGTCTTTGTAGTATTCCCCCAATAGTGGTTCAAGTGTATTTAGCCATGAGGATTGCTTTTACTTCTCTCTTGAAAAGTATGGTAGAGGTGATGAGCCTTGTTTCAGGGGGGAGCGAGTTCCAAATCCTGGGAGCCATTCCTGAGAAAGAGCGTTTATAGGTTTTTTCCTTGCGGAATCTTTTAGGCTTTAGCAAAAGATTGCTTGTGCCTCTAGTGTTTCTGGAGCCTCCAGAAATCGTCAGCTTCTGAGCGAGGTATCTAGGTGAGCTCAGGTGGACAGCCTTGTGGGTCAAACAAGCGATTTTCAGGTGTATTCTGGCTTCAAACGGCAGCCAGTTCAGTGATTTGAAGTCCGGGGAAATGTGTGAGTGTTTTTTTGATCCAGTGATAAGTCTCGCTGCGGCGTTTAGAGAGGCTCTTATGGGTGCCGTAGTAGCTAGGGGGAGACCGCAGAGGGCGGTGCTGCCGTATTCTATTCGAGGTATGACTAGTGACTGTGCCGCAGTTTGGAAGTCTTTGGCTGGAAGGAAAGGTTTAAGTTTCCTAAGGGTGTTGATTTGGTAGTTTGCTCCCTTAGTTGCTTTGTTGATGTGTTCCTGCATGCTGAGATTGGTGTCAAGTGTTATGCCCAAAGATTTCGCTGAGTCCACGATGGTGGGTTGAACATTGAGTGCCGTTAGGTCTTTAAGCCACATTTGTGCGGTAGTGATCTTCGCGGGAGGTGAGATCAGGAGGAACTCTGTTTTAAGGGCATTGAGTTTGAGATGATTAGCGGCCAACCAAGATTGGGTGCTTCTGATCGTTGAGTTCAAGAGCGTGATGTCTTTGGGTGATTGTAGTTTGAGATAGAGTTGGGTGTCATCAGCATACATGTGGAAGTGTACATTGGATTCTTGCAGCAAGGTGGTGAGAGGTTCCATAACTAGGTTGAACAAAGTTGGGGATAGGGAGGATCCTTGTGGTACGCCTAGCGATATAGGTCTTGGTGCGGACATCAAGTTGTTGCTGTTGAATTTCTGCGACCTGTTATGCAGAAAGGAAGTGAACCATTTGAGCACAGTTCCAGATAGGCCCATTCTTGTGTTTAATAGCTCGAGTAAGTTCTCATGTTTGACGGTGTCAAATGCGGAGGAGAGATCAAGGAGGATGAGGAGGCAGGTATCGTTATGATCTAGGATTTGGAGGGCGTTGTCGATTATGTGAATCATGGCAGTTTCCGTACTGTGATTGGCTCGGAAGCCTGATTGATGAGAGTTGAGGAGATCAAATTGAGTAATATGTTTAGTCAATTGTATTTGTGCGCATTTTTCCAGCAATTTGGCAAGAGTCGGAATGTTGGTAATGGGGCGGTAGTTGTTTAGGTCAGAGGGGTCGGCTGTAGGTTTCTTTAGCAATGGTGTTACTTGTCCAACTTTGAGGGAGTCGGGAATGATCCCTTGTTGAAGTGAGCTGTTAATAATTTTGGTCCAGAGTGGAAGGAGCGACGGGGTAAGGACTTTTACAGCGTTAGCAGGAAGGGGGTCCGTGAGGTGATTGGATGGTTTCAGAGTGCTGAGCAGTTTGCCAATTTCTTCTTCCGTGTAGGTGACAAAGGTTGACCAGGTTGCATTGTTTTTTGGTTTAGTGGGTGTTATGCGGTGGGGTTTGGGATAGAGGCTTGCGTCCATGAGGAGATCATTCTTTATGTTGTCAGTTTTTTGGTTAAAGAAAGAGGCAAAGTCTTAGCAGGAGGGAGCTTTGCACATAGTGTTGAGAGGTTGGGGTTGTTCTTTGGTTTGTGTTCGGATAAGCTCAAACAGCTTTCTCGGACGATTTTTGGCTTGGTCGAGCTGACGGCTGAAGAAGTCTGATTTTGATCGTTTTATTTTCCTGAAGTAGGCATTTCTCTTTTTCTTCAGGTTTTTTAGGTTCAGTGCAGAGGGAGCTGATCTCCAGGAACGCTCTGCCAATCTCATGGCGCGTCTATCGTCATTGAAACTCCCGTCATACCAGGGATTGGAGATTTTTGTGGTGGCTTTTTTTAGCTGCAAGGGTGCGACTTCATTAATTATTGCGGTCATATTGTTAAGATAGTGATCAGTCAAGGATTGGACGTCCTTAACGCCAGCCGGAGGAAGTAGTAAGTTGTAGCTGTTGGGGGGCAGAGAGTTTGAGTTTAGTTTTTTCATGTCTCTTTTCCAGACTTTGGGCCTGGCGGATTGAATAGGGTTAAATTTAACTTTTTCATTGATGAAGAACGTGATAATATGATGGTCCGACCAGTCACAGGGTTGGATAGATTCGAGTTGGATAGAGGCCTCTTTGGAGATGAAAAGGTCGAGGATAGAGCCTTTCTCGTGTGTTGGACTGTTGCAAATTTGTGTAAGGTCAAGGGCGTTGAGGAAATTCTTCAGACCTTTTACGACCGCATCATTATGATCGTTCCAGTGGAGGTTGAAGTCCCCAAGGTATATTTGTGTGAGTTGCCGCCCGGAGTTGGTTGAGATCATGTCCATGATTTGTTGGGAGAAGGTGAGGTTGTCACCGGGTGGGTGGTAAACGCCGTGAAGAGTGCAGATCGGTTTGCCCTCACTGATAATATCTAGGCTGATGTATTCACAGGACGATGGGGAGGGTAGGGAAGGGGAAGATACTTTCAAGACAGAGAGGTTGCTCCTGTATATACATGCGATTCCGCCACCTTTTTTATTGCCAGACCTGTCAAGTCTAGTGATGAGGTAGTTGGGGTGAACCAGAATGTCCATTATAGGTGTAGAAGATTCTGTTAGCCATGTTTCAGTCATGATGATTAAGTCAAGATCCAATTTTAGGATGAGATCGGCGATAGCGGAGGAGTGTCTAGCGGCTGATCTGCAGTTTAGGAGAGTGCATTTGAGACGGGGTGTGTCGAGGGTGGAAGGGTGTTCTAGGGCGAGGGGAACTTTACTCAGTTTACTATGGATAGCGACTCTGTTGTTCAGTGTGGGGGGTCTAAGGGGATTGAAGTGAATCGTAGGTATGGCAGTGAGAGTGTCGGGTGTGTTGCTAAGGGGAGCTGAGTCATAGGAGCGGAGGAGGGTGATTGTGTCTAGGTCCGAGAGAGGGTTGCAGGAGCGATGGGGCGGTTTTCACGATTGTGAACAGGGATTGAGGTCCAGTGCGGTGGGAGTCGAGTGCGAGAGTTCGCCGTACGGGTGGAGGACCAGTTGGGAGGGGAGGTGATGGTGGAGACGCGTGAGTGGTGTCTGGGGTGTGTGCTGAGTAGTTGTTTGATGATGTGAATGTCTTGTTTGATCTGGTGGAGGGTGTTGGGTGGGGGGTGACTGGAGTGTGATAGACAGAGTAGTTGTTGTTTGATGATGTACATGTCTTCTTTGAGTTGGAGGAGGGAGGCCGTAATGTGGTCCACTTTGGGACATGTGTTGGAGGTGGGGATGGGAGGGTCAGGCGTGGATGACATAGGGGAGAGTTTGGTGGTGTGGATGAGAGTATTGGTGGTGGGCTTAGAGTGCAGGGTGGAGGATGGGCGTTTATTAGTGGTGAAGGGGGTGGAGGTTGGGTAGTGGGGGGTAAGACTGGGGGGGGTAGTGGGATTGTAGATGGTACTATTTTGAGAGGGTCGAGTTGAGATGATGGAGGTGGCGTGTTCTGTGTGATTAGTTAGTGGGAGGAAGTGGGGGCTGAGAATGGGTGGGGATAAAGGGTGGGGTTTGCCTTTGTGTGTGTCGGTCTGATGTTGATCTAGGATAGGCGGGATGCGGGTGGGAGCTGTGGTATCAGGGGTGAGAGGAACGGGGATGAGGGCTGGTGTGTAGGTGGAAGGGGTGGGGTGGTTGGTGTAAGAGGGAGAGAGATCTATGTCTGTGCTTGAGGGATGTGGGGTAGCTACGGTAGGTGGGAGAATGACTAAGGTGCCGGGAGTAGAGGGGTGGTGCATGTCTTTTTGGGTGGGAGCTGTGGTATCAGGGGTGGGAAAGGGGATGAGGGCTGGTGTGTGGGGGGAAGGGGTGAGGTGGTTGGTGTAAGAGGGTAAGTAATCTATGTCGGTGCTCAACGGGAGTAAGGTAGATACGGTAGGTGGGTGAGTGACTGGGGTGTCGGGAGTAAAGGGGAGGTGCATGTTGTTTTGGGGTTGGGCTGGGTTAGAATGAATGTGGTTTGAGGCTGTGGTGTCAGGGGTGACGGGAATGGGTGTGGTATGGGAGGGTGACAAGGTGAGGTTGTAGGGGGGGAGGGGGTACCGCTGGAATGTGTGGGTGAGGGATCTTTGTCTGTAAATGTGGAGTGCGAGGTAGCTACATTAGGTGGGTGAATGTCTAAGGTGCCGGGGGTGGAGGGAAGGTGCGTGTCGTTTTGTGGTTGAGCTAGGTTAGAAGGGTTGTGGTTGGGGGCTGTGAATTCAGGGGTGATAGGCCTGCGGGTGCTATGAGTGGGGGTCCGATGACTGGTGAGGTGCTGTTTGAACGTGGGGAACAGGTTGTCTAGTAGTTCCAGGTTCTTGTCTGTGGATTGAATTAGGATAATCCCGTTATTGTATATAGTGATGGTTGTTCTGCCCGGGAAGAGTTGTGATGGAGTGATGGAAAGTTTTAGGCCATGCGCGAAATTCCTGGAGGTGGAGACGGTGAGTAAGGTGCGGAACGTGTTTCTCCATTGGGCTCTGCGTGTGGTGTGGAAGATAATATCAATGTTCAGTGAACCATTGACTGGTGAGAAGTAGGTGTCTGCACACGGAGTTTCAGGGTGGGACCTCAGGAAGTTGTGTTTAAAGCGTTTAGCGGCTTTTTTAGTGAGTGAGGGTGGGTAGTTGATTTTATATGTGTGTTTGCCGACGGGTTCCATGATGGGAGGACAGTCTAGGTAGGTGTAGGAGGGAGAGTGTAGGAGGGAGGGTGCACTGTCCTAAACAGTTGCGTGGGCCTAAAGTGATACTAGTGCGTTCACAGTAATGCTATGCGCAGAGTACAGCCGCAGACAAAAATAGTGAGATAATTGGGAGTGACACTAGTGAGCTGCCAAGGTATTTGAGGTAGTAGTTGGTGCGTACAAGATTAACTGACACTAGTGAGTTGCCAAGGTAATTGAGGTAGTACTCGGTGCATACAAGATTAACACTTGAGATGGGTGCGAGTTGCACAAGTATAGGTACATACATATAAGTACATTTTAGGAATAGGGGTGAATTCGATGTAGGTTATAAACAAGTGCAGAACAAGTAGCAATATAATACTGACAAATACTGGAATAAAACACTGAGCAAACCGTAATAATATCTATCGAAGGTGACAATAGTGAATAGTCAAAGATATGTAGGGTACAGGAGTCTGTGACAGAGTACCATTGCACACACAACTTATATGAATCAACAAGTGACATTAGTGAGCAGCAACGAAAAATATATGAGGTATAAAATATGAAATATAGCACTGAGAAAAATACTTGAATAAGATAAAATAAAATAACTGTGCAGACCATAAAGAATATCTAAATCGAAGGTGCCAATAGTGAGTAGTCAAAAATATGTAAGGTACAGTGACAGAATACAATTGCACACATAGATTAAATGACACAGATTAAATGGCACAACAAGTGGCATTAGCGAGCAGCAAAAGAAAAATATATGAGGTAGCAAACGGTGCATTACCGGTGACGATAAAGTGGGACGTGCAAGATACAGTTAGGAATATATAGAATATAATGCTACTGTACGAGGCATTAATATATGGGTAGCAATTGCAATTGGTGCAGAAAAAGTGAAGTGTGCTGGATACAATCAGGAATAAAATAATACATATCACTGTGAAAAAGCAGACTATCTAAATCCGACGTGAAAAACGTACAGCTGTGAAAATTGTGCACCCGATAAAAAGTAGTCTGAGAGTCTAAGAGGCCTTAGGTCTTTAAGGTCGATGGTAGAAATGACTAGACCATGATGGTCTCCCCAAGATAGACAAGCTAAGATGGCCGAACCGATGGGGGAGAAAGAAATATTGGTCCTTTGTCTGTTGTTGTTACTTTGGGCTCAGAGCAGGACCATTTCACTTTCTATTCAGGCAGGCATTGCTCATAGCTTGCTGGTGTGTAAAAGTGGGGGAGTTAGAGCTGTGGAGCCTCGTGGACATCAAAGGTACTAGCGAGGATTTATTTCTACAGATTTATGGCCCCATGTTGCTCAAGGAGGTAGCTTACGAATGTGAGCAGTTTAATGGCCCCAGCCATTTTGTACAAAGGAGGTAGTCTCAAAAATGTGCACAGGTGGGTGGGGTGGGATAAATACCTTATGCCTCCAATCGATGTTCCAAACCTGTATTTCCCTGGGAGGTGGGGGGCTCAATGACACATATCCACTCCCGGGTGGGGGCGGCTCATGTCGGTCCTCCAGCTCTTGTTTGGTCCCAGAGCCCAGTTCAGCAGATCCCAAGCGCCTCTGTACCTTCCCATCCGTTTCGTTTCCCGGTGCTTCCGGGAGCCGGCTCCACTCAACCGGCGTCCTTCCTGGTTCCGCATCCAACCTCCTATGCTGTGGTGCGGGCGGGAGGGGGTGTCCGCCGACGTCCTCCGGCCAGTCCAGGCACCGCAAACAGCAGCCTGCGCCTTGGAGCGGGTGGGAGGGGGGCCACTCACCGGTGCAGCCGATCGTACACGGCGGTAGTAGAACTCCGGTGCAGCCGATCATACACGGCGGTAGTCAGAACTCCTCGCGGGGTCATTCGAGATGGTGGTTTCCTGGCTTCAGAGTCAGAGTTATGCGTTCCACTGCGGCGGCCATTTTTGGAATTGCACGATTCGGTGGAACGCACGCCGGGTTTGATGCTATTCTTCTTTATTTGCCAAGTAGCCGGCGCTGGTCACCAACTACAAAGTCCAGGGCTTCTGGGCGGCGATCCTCCAGAGGCTCGAGGCTCGACCAGCGCTGGAGCCCATCTGTAGATCTACTGCTCCGATGCAGGGGTGGGGGAGGGGGTCAGCTTCAGGTCGCTCCACAACCCACCTTGGGCACGGGACTCGACGATGGCAAGAGCCCTTTGCGTGATCACAATCGTGCTGGGGGAGCCTCAAAGCGACGCATCAGAGTGCCGATTCTCCGCAGGCTCGGGCATCGAGGCTCGGGGCATCCGGTTCCCGTGTTCAGCAGACGTCCGTTGGGAGAGGTGATGTCTCCAGCTGACCCAGGCTGCGACGGGTGGCTCCAGCCTTCCACCGGACAGGTATGAGGAAATAAAAAATTACTGGTTACTCCTGTTACTCTTACGAATTCGGTTCCGCGGAGCAGAGGGCGCTGACAGGGATAAAACCCTCTAGAGGGATCCCAAACACCAGGAGCTCTTAGCAGGCTCCTGCTCCGGTGGCCATCTTGGCCTGATTAAAAAGTAGTGGGGATAATGGGCACCCCTGTCTAGTTCCTCTAGAGATGTTACATTTCTTAGATAGCCTCCCATTTATTAATATTTTGGCTGAGGGGGCTTTATATAGCTGTGTTATGGCCCTACAACATTTTTCCCCCAGGTTGGATAATCTCAAATTTCCTGCAAATAACACCAGTTAACCCGATCAAAAGCCTTAGTTGCATCCACTGTGATAACTGCTAATGGATCATTATCTACCGAGGCTAAGTCAATAGCGCCTATTAGACTGTGTTAGATCTCTAATACTCCTACCTCCCACAAGCCCTTTTTGATCTTCATGAAGGAGTGCTCCCACCACCCCATTTAATTTATCGGCTAATATTTTCGAATAGATCTTATAGTCCGAATTTAAAAGTGAAATGGGCCTGTAAGAGTCACAACAGTCTGGTGGTTTATCTGGTTTTAGTATCAGTGTGACAGTGGCTTCATTCCATGAGGGGGGGGATCTCTTCACCCTTTTCAAATATTGCAAAAAACTATTTCCTTAAAGCCGGAGCTAGATATTTCTCTACTTTTTTCGTAAATTTCCATAGGGAAACCATGTAGGCCTGCTGCCTTACTTGATTTCCCTAATTTAATGGCCTTCTTTATTTCTTCCTCCGTTAACTCCCCATTAATATCCTCCTTTTGAGACTCAGTTATTTTATGTGGAAGCTCGTGATCTAGCCATTCGGATATCTCGGCCCCTGTTTTACTTAGATCTTCTGTGTATACTCCCTCAAAATATTTTAATATAGTGTTCTCTATTCTATCCCCTCTTTTATTGGGCCACCAGCTATCTCCTAATTTAGCAGTTTTATAAAGATTCTCGCCTGATCACTTTTTGTCTTCCATGCAAGCAATTTCCCACACCCCTCCCCATAGTTGAAGTGTGCCAGTTTGCCAGCATGCCATCTTTCTTGTAGCCGCCCTTCTACAGGAGCTAACAGATTCGTTTTATGAGTCTGAATACATGATTGTCCCTCCTCACATCCTATTTCATTGTATTGTCCCTCCTCACATCCTATTTCATTGTATTGTATCTTTTGCTCCAAGCTTTGTTTCTTTTTTCTAAATCTAGAATTTCCGCCTTCCTCTGTCTATTTTTATACAATTGCAATGATGTAATTTTGCCTCTTAGAAAGGCCTTATATGTATCCCAGACTATTCCAATAGGGGCACTTCCCAAGTTATTATCAAAGAATTCCTGGAATCCAGACCTAGTTTATCCATTATGACCTCATCCAATAATATGGTGCGATCCATAGTCCATCTCCGTTGTACTCCCATACTTAGCGGGAGCAAGATCAAAGTTATGGCAGATGGTCGGACATATTCGCACCAACATGATTTACGTCACCAACCTGATACTTTATACTTTGATTCCCTAGAAATAGATCTATTCTGGACTGATGACCATATTTTTGTTATTAAAAGTAAAACTCTTTAGAGATCCCTTCTTTTCTCTCCAAATATCACACCATCCTAAGCTCTTAATTGACTGTATTATTAGTGATCTTGACGTATTATGTGTTATGCTTCTACTTTTAGTGGATCGATCTAGACTTCCATCTAAAACCACATTAAAATCCCCTGCCATTATGACCGGATCAGGAAAGTCTAGCAGTTCTGAGAGTAGTTGACCAAATGGCTTAGGGGCGTCAATGTTAGGCCCATAATACCCAACCACTGTATATAACTGATTATAACATTTTATCTTTACGATCACCCACCTACCTGTCTTATCCACTCTGCTTTCCATAACCTCAATCTGAGAATTGACTTTTATCAATACCGCCACCCCTCTTATAGTGAGTTGCTGCTCAGTGCATATCAGATTTTGCACCCATTTCCTTTTCTCAAACTACTCTCTAGTCTCATTACAGGTTAGGTGCGTCTCTTGGAGCAAAATAATGTGAGCTGGAGCATCTTTTAAATACTGCAAGATCGTCTCCCGCCTGTGAGACCCTCCACATGATAGAAATTCTATATGTGGCTTCTGGTTGCCTGTCATTTCCTTTTTATTCCGACTGACTCCATTGCAACCTGGGTTACGATGTATATAGAGGACAAACCTTTTCGTTGGGTTAATTTTATACTCCATCTTTGTATTCTCTCTACCTTCCTTAATTGATTCCCCATTCTCCTGTGTATGTTGTGATAATGTATACCATTACCACACTTGTACAGTTTGTTTTTCTACCTTAAGACGAGAACTCTGTGTTGGGTTGTTCTCTAGAATGTGTTATCAGAAGAGAGGCTGGTAAATCTTTAGCGTGAAGGCAGTCGGCAGAAGCTTGCCAGGGTTGTATGAATAAACCTTGGTGGAAACTACCCCTTGTAGGAGTCTTCATTACTCCTCCCTTCATCTCACCTATCCCTTCTATATCTTCTAGTGCTCTAAGACATTTTCTCCCACCTCTTTCCCCATCAGGCAATACGATAGGCTTAGTGGTATGCCTGATGGGAAAGGGGTGCTTCGCTCCTTCCACTCTTTTCATATTCCCTTACTCTATCACATTGAATCCATTTTCTGCTTCTCTAGTTGCTTTGGCCAGTAACAGCACTTCTTCCACACTTTGCTTCACACTCAGAACTCCAATCATCTCCTTGCTGTAATTTACTGAATGGCTCCATGATTGTCCATGTTCAGTTCATACAAAACAGAAATACCTACCACTTCACATGGCTGAAACTCTCTACCACTCTTCCCATCCCGACCTCTGCACTGTGCTCATATTGCTCTCTCTTCTTTGAACCACTGGCAGGCAATATCTGTATCTCTCTTTCCATGTTTGTGCCCTCTTTCAAAGAAATGCCCTACCATTTAAACTCAATGTGATATCCACGCTAACAACTTTAAAAATCACTCTAAAATCTCACCTCCAGTATGCCTCACCCATTCTGACGTCACATACCTAATCCTAAATTCTCTTCCTCACCCCATTGAATGGCCCATAATTCCTGTTATTGTTTATAATCTTCCTCTTGTTCTACCCTATCACTCCTGAATGTATTGTGTTTCAAATTTGTATTATAATTATGGACCTACTTCTGTGTTTGTGGTTTCCTTTTTTGTTTTACTGTAACTTTTCCTTGTTCGTTCAATAACTGTTTTAGGTAACCATTCAAGCCCGTTGTATCTGTGTCCAGATGGCTTACTATGTACAAATTTTCTTGCATTAGTAATACTATTTGCAAATACACCCAAGCCAAACGCAATCCTGCCTCGCAACATGTCATTTTTGGGAATCATCCAAAGCATAGGGCTGTAGTTATTGGAGTATAAATAGCATGTTTGTTTTATTCATAGTGCAACCGTGTAACCTCTGATCCTTTAGTCACTTCATTCATGCGACCCACTGTCCATCCCCACATTCGGCTTCTATATTGAACTGCGCTTAAAATTTCAAGAGCATTTTGGGTGTAGTGTGGGGAAGTTTAAGACTGAGGGGGCATTTCACTGCCCTGCTTCTGCTCAGTTTGGTTAAGTGCAATTGCATTTGCTCTCATACTCTCCTGGTTTTACTGACTGCTCCATGTATATGATTGAAGTGGCACTGAAGGAACAGGAGTACCATAGATACTAAGGTGAATATTGTGTATTTTTTCGAGAACCAGACCTTGGGCTGTTATTATACACTTGTCAAGTCTATGCACATTTGAATCCCCCAACAAGGCAGGGATATCGAACAATGGAATGTGTGCATGTGCTAAATTCTTTGTTGCATGTGCTCCTAATCCTAATCCTGCTTTGAAGGGCTGCTATTCACATTAGTTTATATGTGCATGCCACCTCATGTTCTAATGTGTGCCTCCTTGTAGACCAGGAAAGCATGTCTCTGGCCTGGATGTGTGCCTCATCACTGTATTTCATGCATGCCCAAGTCTGTATTTTGTGCTCTTTTTGTGTGAAATGTCTATAATTCATTACGTATGCCTTGTGTGTCCATCCTGCCATGTTTGTCGCTGCTTTTTTGTCCTCCAGGGAAATTGCGAAGTCCCTTCTTGCAGAAGCAGAGCAGCTATCCTGAGCCCACCGCCTCGCCTGTGAGTCCAGCTGTCCGGCAGGTGCCACCTGTCACAAAAGGTGCAGCTCCCTGTTTCATACAGTGGTCCCAGGACTAAACACATGGTGTTACACCATGATCATCCGCCTCATGTCACTGACCTTGTACAATTAGTGTCTGTTATTCCTTGTACACATGGATGGTTTGATTCATTCCCCCATGTCACTGACATCTTGCAGTTCATGCCACCTCTTCCACGCATAACTGATCTTTTACACTCTCAGTTCCGTACATTGTATAACTTTCTTGCCTACAGTAGGGGAAGATTGAATCTTCATCCCAAAGGAACTTAGCTCCCACTGCTTATAAAGTAGAGCGGTAAGAAGCTCTGCCCATGGTAATATCTCTCCAATGACTAGTGGAGCAAAAATAGTTATTTTGACGTTAATGGGGAGAAATTCTACCTTCAGCTAAAGGTAATGTAAATATAACTGAATTGTCTCCGCTTCAATGGATGTGTCCCCTCATGGCGAAGGCAAATTGGGGATCATTGAAAGAGTAAGTGTGGTCCCTGATTCCCACAAGGAACAATCACACTGGGGTTCATTGGAATAGATGAAGTCGTTAAGATTACTAATGTGTTGCTGAAAAGCTCAATTGATTTCCACTCCACCCTCCCAGATGAATATGAGGTGCAGCCCATGAAGCCCCCAGGCCGGATCCCACAGCAACAGGAGGAGGAGGACCTGTATGAGGAACCCCCGGAGCCAACACAAAAAGGTCACTAAATACAAAGCCTTATCTCCAGTCCTATTAAATAACCATGTTTTTCAGCTCCTTCATGCAAATTATTGGTGCCTCTTGGTTTTGCACTGAGGCAAGAGACCCATGGGACATGTACTTCTGACATAGGGCACCCAGGTACTTAGTTTGAAATTCTTATCTCTAATCTTTCAAGATGTCGTGAGAGAGCCCCACATTTCAGGAGGTGATATGGATGTCCACTAGATTTAACCAGGTGTATCCTTAACTACCCTTGCCTAGACCTTTAATATTCTTTACACTGCTCGTATTACCCCTTGTCTCTAGAGGTAGGCAGGAAAAGCAATTACCCATGCTCTATGAGCCATGCTTACTTCATATCCACTTAGCCTGTTCCTTAACTCCTCAGCAGCTAATTGCAAGCTGTAGTGGAGCATAGGTACAGAATGTAACTCCCTGATCTCATTTCCAATTCCCCTGAAATCAACGTCCTTTAGGCTTGAGAAATGAACCACGTTGCTAATCTAGTGGCAGGCCCGCCGGAGATGAACCTTGGGGTGTAGCTTTGACTGATCATTCCTCATAAAAGTATCCCACAAAGGTTGTCCTTATCGATTTTAAAGAGTTTCTTAGTCATCAGGAAAGGTGTGGTCAAAACGAAATGATAAAACAATGTAAAGTAACCATATTTAACTAAAATAGTAAAAATCATTTAACAAGTGGTGTCCCATGCTGTTCTAGCTGGCACACAGTAAATGGTCCCTTACGCAATGTATCGCAAGAATTAATTTTTGTACAGGACAATCAAGTAGATGGATATCTTTAAAGAAAGACATGGGTCTGGTTACAATCTATACAGCTGTTTATGCCACTGAACTAAGCAATAAAACAATAGAAAAAGACAAAAAGCATCATTTAGGGGTTGGTAGAACAGGATAATGCTGCAAATGAGCCAGTCCCCTTTCCACCAGACCTGTGGTACCCTCTCCTCATTTAGAGTGGGTGGTAACAATTAAACTTTCAAAGTTTGCTCTGCCATCAGAACTTAGTTAAACACTACAAACTAAGGGGTCTATTAGGATGGCAGGCGGACTCCCGCCGCCCTAGCTGTGCTGGGACCGGCTGCCAGTGGTGCGGGGGTCCTGGACCGCCAATTAGGATGCCACCGCCGCAGTGGCATTCCGTATATATTACATTGTGGCGAGCGGTGCTGTAAGCAGCACCCGCCACAATGCAATATATGCATGTTGTGCATTGGCGTGCACAACGTGACAGGCACCCTGCGGTGCCTGCCACCTTGTGCATGCCAATGTTGGGGGGTACCATGGGTACACCCCCAAGTGCTGCCCCCCACCCCCCCTGGGGTCCCCAAAGAAAACTCTGCATGCCTTTCTATGGTGGAGTCTCTGCCATGGAAAGGCATTGAAAATGCCTCATCATGATATGGATGGCAGTACCTGCAAGGGACCGCCTCCATGTTATGGGCCTTTTCCGCCCGGTAGGCAATCGTCTCGATTGCCTATCTGCAGAAAAGCGGCGAACGGTCTTTCCGTCCGCCGCGGTACCCCCCGCCGTGCTAATGTGGTGGGGGTTAAAAGGCCGTCTGGCGGAGTGATTTGGCGGGCGAATCGCCACTGCCGGTAGGGCGGTGGCGATCCACCTGCTATCCTAATAGACCCCTAAATGCTGAAAAATAAAGTAACACAAACCCAATCACAAATATAGTAAACTGAACTTAGTAGTACCACCAGATTCTCTCACAAATTCCCGGTGCTGTCACAAATGAAATACCTCTGGCAGCCAGAGAGCTTCAAGAACTGCTTCATCACATGCAGGCTTGAGGCAAACATAAAAACTGTCATCCTAAGTAGCTAAAAGAAACTTCTTCAAGGCTGACCCAATGCCTAACATAGACATTTGACTGAATCTAGTCTACAAAAAAAAACGAGCCGAAGAGGAAATGCACTAGCTAAGCAAACTAATTGCACAACCCATCTTGGATGTATTAAGGCAAATTTGGCAAGTTGCCCATCTAGTATAGAGCATGAATTTATAGTTTGTACAAACCCACTCCATTTCATAGGAAATCGCACATTAATAAAGTGCAAACAGGCAAATCAATCAATCCATACAGGAAGAAGGTAGCAAACATGTTTCAGGTAGACTTAGCCAGCTAATCTTTTTAATTTTTGAACTGTTATTTGCTCTGTTGACTCTGCAAGAGGGTTCCTGCTTATGTAATTAAAATGCTCTGTTCATGCCCCTAAAGGAACACCTTTCAAAAACCCTAAGAGCAAGATTTCTTCGTTCACGAACGTGTCCGTGCAGTCTTCATTCTGATTAGCGCCTTCATATCCTTCAAAGGAGCCTGATTCCGTCTGAGCAGCCAGATGCAGCTCAAAAGTAACATAATTTTACTGCTTACAGTAGAAAAGGAAAGAATTTGTAATTCTTACTATGTGGAGAAGTCAAACCTATGACTCCTTCAAAGTAGAGATGTTGGAGCTGCTGCTCAGATAAAAGCGTTGTATTGAAGTCAGATCAGCAGCATGAGACGATAAACTTCTTACTACTTACACAGAAGAGAGGAACAACTATATATAAAGGGAGCAGGTATTATTCTATGTAAAGTGATTTAGCCATATTAGCAGTTCAAGATAACAGAGCTCCTGCTGCTTATAAAGCAAAAATGTCAGAATGGCAGCTTTGGATGTAGAAGCGAGTCTTCGATGAGAGGGGCCAGAATGGCAGCAGAAGGTATCCAAGGTCTCCTTACTCAGAGGTGAGAGGTCAGAACTCCAACCTTTGATCACAAACTGCTTTAAGTGAACTACTACTAAGAGAAGATGAATGCCATAGTGGCACCACTGGGTAACTGAGAATCGGCCAGCTGCTCTCTTTTCTGACTTCTGTGAGTTAAATAGTCACTGCTTTGCGGTAATAGAGTGGTAAGTAATGAAAAATCAATTATCAAGCCAGTCTGTAGAATAAAGACAGAACTGTTGTGTAGGGATGACTAAATAAAATGAACTGACATGCCCCTTAAACTCATACTGATTTCCACCCCCCACCTTCCCCAGATGAATATGTGGTGAATCCTGTGAAGCCTGCAGCCCGGATCCCACAGCCACAGCATCAACAAGAAGATGAAGATGACCTGTATGAGGAGCCACCGGACCTACCCAGAAAAGGTTGCACTAGTTTCAAAGCCACACTGCAGTCTCTCAAATATCCATGTTTCTTCCTTCTTTTTAAAATGTAAATGGTTTGCTGCAAGATCCAAGGTTGTGCAAGGAGAGAAAAGTTCCACCCAACGCGCTGTCAGTGAAAGTATTCTTTCCTTTTAACTTACCCTTTCTCCACTGTCACTGTCCTAAAATGATGATCTTCCTGTAAGAACTCCAGCCACAAGGGGATCAGAAGACCTGCTTCTCTCTGCTAATCTAAAAACAAAATTCTGATAAAAGTTGTGCAGTGAAAATGTGAATTTTCTCCCATCCCTAAGATAAAACCTTTTTGCATTGAGACTTGTTACTGAAACGATGTTTAGAAGGCTCACTGATGGTAGGACCAACAGGCTTGACACGCTAACTAGATTGGCACCATGCAACTGTGCACCTAGTAAAGGTATACCACAAATCAAACTCTTCTGTTATCAAACTACCTAATGGACTGTGAATGTAATGCTGTTCTTACCTACACTCCTAACATTCTGCTTGAAGGCCTAAACCCCTTCAGGAACTGCAGAGATCTTTCTTTCTATGTTCCACATGGCTGGTCTAGAGCTGTTGCACCAACCCAGTCATGGAGCATGTCATCTCCTTGATACTTTTGTTTATACAGGCAGGTTCCATCCACTTAATTTCATATTACTCCAGTGTTTCGATCCAATCATTTTTGTGTATCGATTGAAATGATCAATCCTCCTTACCCTCTAACCAATAAAATAATTGTGTTGCACACCAAGGCTTCCATAAATAAGCAAAACCTTGACACAGCTCATTTTCATGTTTATTTGCAGATGTATTTTTTGAGCTGGCATTCTTTTGATTCTGTATCTTTAATCTCCAATTTTAACCAAAAAATATTTCAAACTCTATAGATTTTTTTTATCCCACTTCAGTTCCTTATCACCAACCTCCCCACTTTACATTCATGTGGTCTTTGGTTTTCCACAGATTTGCTAAACCCCAAAATTCAAATTAGACGCACTGAATGAGCGTGACCGATAAATGACTCCCAGGAATTACAGGACCATTAGTGGTCTAAACAATCTGAATATTTCTGTAGTAAAGTACACCAGAAATAAGGAATCCAGACTTCGTAAGTGGTAGAAAATTAAGAAAGTTTTATTCCAGAGAAAGGACTTCAACCTCCAACTACAGTCTTTTCCTCCTCCGCTTCATCTGTCAGTTGCCAGTGGAATACAGAACATAGAACCTAGAGCATGAGCCATAGCCAGATACCACAATTTCCTTGCCTTAAAAGAAGCATAAAGAGCCTTCTATAACAACCATATTACCCAAGCTTTAAAACTCCTCTAAAGCCCTCTTTTGCTGCACAGATTACCAATCCACACTGCCGCCATTCTCTTTTTAACCCCTCACAAAAACTATATGACCAGCATCTCTGTTTTTTTGGCATAAGATTGAAATAATTCGCTCCCCATCTGATTCAGAGCAAACATTGCTTTCCCTGGATCCTCTAGAATAGGGGACCAATGATTCAATCCGAACCATTGGCTGCTGTAGCAGATCAGGCCTAATAGATATTCTATTGGCATAAACCATCTGGGTCTCCCTTTGACCCATGCCCTACACCTGTGATACATAACGCCAAAACTGCTCTGGCTCCTTCCTTGACTAAGTCTCTTTTTAACTCCGCTCACTGTCTACAAGGACTCCCTACTGGTTAGGAAAATAGCATTCATTGCTCTTGCTAAAAGACAGGCCTAATCTGGATCCATTAGTAATATCAAACTTGAAACCTATTTCCCTGCTCCTGCTCCCTTTCCTCGTCAAATGTCTAGAAAAAGTGGTGGCATCCCATCTTCAGTGCTTCTTGAAGTCTCACAACTAGCTGAAAACTTCTCAAGCAGGATTCTGTTGAGGTGATAGTATTGAACTGGTACTACTATCCACGCTAAATGTTCTAGGAATGGAAGTAGACGGGGGTAGCTTTGGGGTACCCATTCTCATCAGTTTGTGATCTGAATTCAGCGCTAACAAGTATACCCTCTTAAACACACTTTTCTTCCTTCTTTACCAGGGAACAGATATTAACTGGTTCATCATCCTTTATTTCTGAAAGAACAGTCTTTGTGTTAATTGTTCTCATCCTCATTCCCCCTGAGTTGCTGTGTCCATCGGGGCCATTCTTTCACCCATGTTTTTTAACATACACGTTACCGTTGGCCAATCAACTTCAGTAAATGTGTGTAAAATTTTATGTGTACGCAAATGATACTCAACCTGTCTTCAGCTTGTAACGACTGACATTCTGATCAGTGGGCAGATGTAATTGTTTTGTCACATGTTGGTACATTGCAGTAGGTTACATCACAGTAATCACATTCTGATTATCTTCTTTACATTGAAGCTTAGATGGCAAGTATTATTTCAAACCCTTTTTATATAAACATTGTGTATGTTATTGTGTGTATTAGCACTGGAAAAACAAAGATTAAAGTGAAGTTATAAATATAAAATTTTGGCTTGGATACCCTAGAAATTCACTGAAAGCAGATTTATTAGGTAGGTGTTGAAATGACATACAACCTAATATTTAAAAACACAACAGATCACTAACATGCACATAAATATAATTTATTGCATTAACTATGACTTATCACCTCATTTATCAAATCACTCATGACTTGTTAAATATCTTCAATGATATTACTGATGACATCTCAAATGACATCATCCGTCATACATTGCTCCAAAAACCCTTGCATCATTTTAATAAAGAAATTTGTTTATAAAGGATCTGTAGTCTTAGACACTATCACATAGAATTGCTGTGTATACACCTGTAGGTACATAGAATGAAAATCGACTAACTCCTTGAGGCAAGTGTAGTTGTACATGTTGTAGGTTATATGGTGCACAGATTACAAACCAGTAAAGGTTGAGGTGCAACTATTACTCCATGTTAAACAAAGTAAAGGCTGAACACACCTGACGTGAGTTGCTGAAGCATGTTTTAAGGTGGGTTATTGCTTAAAGCCATAGCCTGATCCCAAAAAAGTGTGCGAGGCCAAAGCTTCTGTTGACACTAGATTGGGATATCTGGGCACATGCCAATTTTTAATAGTTGTAATACAGTGCTAGGAACAAATTCTTTGTTGCAATGATGTTTATAAGGTGCAGATGTTTATTCCCAGAAAATAGCTTAAGAATTTGTGGCATTGTAGATTCTTTCATAATGTGGAATAGCAGAGGTTTGCTTAGTTGTTTTATCTCTCACTGGCATTCTAGGCATGGCACTAAGGTTGTATGTCCTTCTCAGAAATGTGTGTTATGTATTTTACCAAGCTATAAAGGGTTGTCATAGGGCATGGCACCAGTATTCTTCCAGTGGCAAATGCATAACTGGCAACCTCTCTTCCTAGAATTGGGGTCATGTGAAATAAATCCATTAGGGTGAACAGAACCACAGTACCTCATGGGAGTGCCACATTGGGACCCATGGTAGTACTGATCTACCTGTGGCACAATTTGTCAAAATAATTTATAGTCCCTCTGGGCCCTCCAACCCCAAAAGGTGCCAGGTGGCCTCTACCTTGCAACCTTATACTTTTTTTAAAGTATCATTTTTAGGGCACCCATAACATTTTTCTCTGGGTTGCAGGCAGCCAGTCAGATTGCTCAGTACTGTGGGAGTGGTACTGGGCCCACAGTACCAAAATGGCCTACAGGATAAAAAGCTACCTCTACCGATTTAGAGGTCCCGAATGTTTTATTTTTATTTTGGGAATAACTGGACCAGTCGTCCAGATATACCTAACTTTTTGATCCATTCGTGACCACACCGAGCATTTCTTTAAAAGTGAATTTCGCACACAGCTGATCGGATTTACACCAAATAGCACTTTCTGAATAAAGTTCTAATGGTCTGCCAAATTTGTTGCAATTTCGTTCAGCTGTTTTTTTAATATCATAGGGTAAAATTTCCTGTGGGACTTCAAATGAGAAATCAATGTTTAGGTGCCTCTGTTTTTCTTGGCCCCGCCTGACTTTTTGGCACAAAACTTTCCATGTATATGGGTTTTAAATGCTACTTACAATCTAAGCTTTGTGGTAAAGCTATTCAAATCTTTTTGAAAATGGAGGGGTAAACTCCCATACCTCCCTGTTTTTAATGTGTGCGTAATATATATAATTTAGGGGGTAAACTCTTATTATTAATGTGTGTGTGAACCTTCAAACCCTCTTTAATAAATTTAATTAGGGTAAATCCTATATATATCTGTATATATACTATTCCCTCCTACGAGAATCCAGACCCCATGTTGTTAGAAGAATGGGCAGCATACACCACGGAGTCCTCCATTGGAATGCTTAAAATACTAATAAAATTAGCTTGAGTGATCAGCAAAAATGTCTTAAAGAAATAGAAGAATTAGAAACAGAGATTATGACAGAAAAAGACATTAAAACCAGAGAGGAGTTGCGTGAGGAGATGAAGAAACATCTGTTGGCATACGAAGACAGAATCAAACAGACAAAACACAGCAAATTCAATCGTTGCGCACAAGATTACGAGCAAGGACGTGTGCTGACGTTTGCTTGCAAATAGGATGCCCCAAGAAGAGCCTTAAGATCGAATTGGCACGCAAAGTAGTCGAACAACGGGAGACCTCAGAGTCAGATATCACAACTGATTCAGAATCCTCCCCTCAAACATGGCAAAGGGGAGGATGAGGCAAACCACCTCAACGGAGACAACAAAGAGAAAAACAAGACTATGGGGCTACAACAAGTACAGGCATAGCCTCATAAACAAGACGCAAAAGGGGCGCCAGGAAGTAAGGTATACTGATGAACTGACAATTATAAATTTGACATCAAGGAAACTGTCAAAAGTTGAGGAATCAACGTTGGAAAAAAGTACTTATTTTTTGCCCAACACATGGGTATGAATATACTCAATCACGATTGACCTTTTTATGTTCACATGAAAATTGAAATTGTTCCAACTTTTCAAATTAAGAGGCTCATCTAGCCTAACACAAACACAAACCCCAGAATGCATGGCATCAAAGACTGATGAATTAACCGGTGAAGACTTAAATTTACTGCGGATACTGGCTATCAGAAACACAAGAGGTAGCCAACATAGAAAGTTTTGGGATTAATCAAAAAAGGATGAAATCCTGGCTGAAACCAAAATCTAAATTCACCCTCAACACTGCATTTGATACAATTGATGCTTTTGAAGCAGCAGTGACTCTGGAACTACAACAATTGAGGATAAAAAAATCAAAGAGTACAAGAGTGAACTGCTTAAAATCACATTTTTCAGAGGAACAAAGCAAGGCGATTAAGAGAATCCAGGAACACACCAACATTATATATAAACCATCAGACAAGGGGCGGCAACATTGTCCTATTGACTAGAGAATGCTATATTATGGAAGCACTACGGCAATTATCAGACACCAACAACTATGCTATAATTACGAAGGAAAGGTACAAAAGAGTGTCAACAACTATCATGCACTGATATTGAAGTGGTCCACTCGAGGAATTCTTGACAATGAGGAAATATGCTTTTAGAATTGTGAACATCCCATCTTACCAACATTTTACCACCTGCCAAAAATTCATAAGCACGCAAGCAAGTCGCCTGGGTGCCCAATAATACCATCCATTGGGAGCCTAACGGAGCATTTGTCTCAATTTGTGGACGTTTTTCTTGCTCCTCTTGTAAAGACACTGCCATCACATGTCCAAGACTCCACTGATTTTATCAGAATTATATCCAATATCAAATGGGAACCGAACATGTTGATGATAGTTCTGGACATAACTAGTCTATTTAGAAGTATAGGCCATACTCTGGGCATTAAGGTAGTCGAATATTTTGTAAAGGCAGATCTCTACATCAGCCTTAAAAAGGGTTGAGAAGACCCTAGGAAATTACTACTAAAGAACCAGAGACAAAAGTCTGAGAATCCGAACAAATTCCGATGAATTATGACCTTTACAGATGAGACCCAAGACATTTCCAGAATCATTAAACTAATTGGCATTTCTTGAAAAGGACCAAGTAATAGGAAAGGAATTATCTACCTATCCTAAAATTACTTATAGGAGGTGCAGATCACAAATAGATAATCTAGTCCAAAGCTGTTTGGATAGTAATAAAAAGTATCCCCGCTTAAGTGATCTAACTGGCTTCTATCCCTGCACAAGGTGTAAGGCGTGCAAAAACAGCAGTAAGATATTGACTTTTAAGCTTCCAGGCTTAAACAAAGAGAGAAAAATTAATAAGTTCCTCACTTGCAATACCCCATACTGTGTATACTGTCTTTCCTGCCCATGCAACCTGTTGTATATAGGAAGCACCATACATCCCACAAAAAAAAATATTCTTGAACATGCCTGAGCTATCAAGAAAAAGGATCCTGCATATCCCATTGCTAGACATTTTGCCGAATCACACTCCAGCAATAGAAATCTTACGATTCTTCTGTATTGACCATATGCCTCACGATTAAAGAGGGGGGAACAGGGAACTCTGTTTACGGAGGCTAGAGTCAAGATATATTATTGACGTGCTGAATACGGAAGAGGAGTTGGCTATTCATGTGGGTTGAGATTTCTCTCAAGCCACAACATTAATAGAGTCCCTAAAACGGAGCATTTAGCTTGTCTGTAATGTATTTACATAATGCCTCTGCTAGAGATCTAGGTGCTTTTCTCATTTTAAAATATTTGTCAGTATAGAGTGTCATAATACTCATCCAGAGCTTAATCAGTCATACAGAAGCTGTGATATGAATACTGTTAGCTCATTCAGAGCGTAATCAAGTCACAGTACTGAAATCATGTTAAAACTCTATCTGTGCAGTATAACGTGATTGGATAGATATGAATTGCCTACTCATTAAGATTATATATATATATATATATATATATATATATATATATATATTAAACAGACTCCTGGCAGTACTATCGCTCATAAATCAGCTTGACACCAGAGCCGGGGCCCAAATGTTCGTTCAAGGTGCAAATATTTTATTGGCACACGGAAAACCGGGTTTTCCGTGTGCCAATAAAATATTTGCACCTTGAACGAACATTTGGGCCCCGGCTCTGGTGTCAAGCTGATTTATGAGCGATAGTACTGCCAGGAGTCTGTTTAATACTTTGGGAGGTGGTGATCCCGCCGGGAGCCTGCTGAGGAAAGAGGCGAGAGTCAACGCTGAACGAGTGTGTGTTTATTTTATATATATATATATATATATATATATATATATATATATATATATATATATATATATATATATATATATATATATATATATATATATATATATATATATATATATATATATATATATATATATATATATATATATATATATATATATATATATATATATATATATATATTGATACTTTTTTCATGAGATACGCCCTGATCATTTGTGTTTAATTTGGTGATAGTTATCAATTTAAAAGACTGGCCTCGCGCACTTGTTTATTTAAAACAGGTTGACTGGAAAGTAAATTAAATTCCGTAATCGCTGAAATCAAATTGAATGATGATATTATTGAATCTTGCGTTTGATTATTGATGTGAAGCCAACTCACTTTATAATGGCGTATTTTGCCAGTCGTAAAGATCGACTTTTGCAAGCTGCTTTTAATTTCTATGTTAAATGTATTTGCACATGTGCGAGAACAAGTTAAAATGGCTTGTAACGCTGGTATACAATCTATGGCCGAGGAAAGCGTCAGCCGAACCGCGTACCGTCCTTTGTGATTGATTGAAAGAATGTAAACCTACACCCGTCAGCGCGGTGTCTTCTTTTCCGTATGGAGGGGAAGTTCGGGCTGAATCTAATCCGTGGTTCACCCGCCACGCTACAAACCGCACCCGTTCCGGAGTACTGATCGCACATTCTGGTGGATCCGATATATATATCCCGGTCTTCACCCTACCTGAAAAATCCCTTTAAACCCCTCAATTCTACCCATCCCGCACCCTAAAAAACATCATACAACCCCTTAATGCTACCAGTCCCTGAACCCCTTTCTACTGCTTAACCCTGCCCATCACTAAAACTTTAAAACTCCTTACTACTGCAGTTCTTTACATAACGTCAAATATATAAATTTATATACCTAATGTTATGTGAACCATTGAAAAAAAAATTACTTGCCTGCGATATTCAGTACCCACTAAAAACATCTTGAGGTACTTGTCTGCGATGTAAAAACTCTGCTGTACTTCAGTGTGATGTACTGACTTCAATGTGACGGTAGCAAACCAGTGATCCTAACATTCTTGCGTGCTACCTGTGCCACTGTTCAAACACTGTATAACAGTGAGCTTCCTTAAATTCATCCTTTTACTGTAGTTTTACTTACAGCCAAGAACTTGTCAGCATGGCACAACACTGATTCGCATCTGTGAATGGTTGCTCGCCCTACTCCCTCTAATCTGATTCAAAACCTAGGAATTATCTTGGATGAACAGCTCACTTTCGAACTAAAAGTGACTGCTATCTCTTCGGCATGTTTCTAAAAGCTAACATTACTTAAATGTATACATACCTTCGAGAAGCCTATACCCTACATTCCAGTGGTCATGGTCATGGTCTAATCAAAACTGGACTAAGGTAGCAGTATATACCTGGTTGCCTATGCAGAGACTGTAGCTAATGCAGAATGCTGCAGCCAGACTTCTTACAGGCCAAAGGAAATAGGATCACTTACTGCAGACTATCCTGGCTCCTGTGGAATGGGTGGGCGGGGGGGGGGGGGGGCAATGCAGTGGCGTTTGGCATGTAATTTCTAGCAAGGATGGGCCTCTGATGAACTACATAGATACATTATTGGTGTATATGTGAGATACTCTGATTAATCCATGCTGTCTAGTACTTCTTTGGAAATTGATAATGGAAAAAGGCAAGAACTTATTTTAAGCAACTTTCAAATAATTATGTACAGAGCCGCTTTCCCTTTGTAATGGTATGTAGCGCGCCAAATGCCCTACGAGTCTGCTAACTGTTCACAGGCTATTTGCAAAAAACAGCATCAGTAAAAAAAAATGGATATTGGCAAGGAGGATGTTCAACCAAGAGTACAGTGGGTACAACCTATTGTGGTCCAATGATGAGCGTGGGGATTCAGTATACCAGGATCCCTGATTTGACTAATTCAGCGTGTGTCCCCAATTGGTTTTACTGACATTTTAGGCCCTAAAATGTGACCACAATGGGACCCTGTAGATCAAAAACAATGCTTCCTTGTCGGTACCACCAATGGTGGTGAACTTGTACCTTGTACTTTTGCATCACTGCGGCAGCTGCTATTGACTATTGCGACAGACTAGCACTATCTAGGAACTCTCGCAACTACCAGGGTTGGCTTTACTACAACGGGAGGATAAAGACTATTCATATTGAAGGCAAATATTACTGTTGCCCTAAGTACTCTTCTGTTGCTGTTGAATAATGTTTGTCTAAATGAAGGCCATAGTAACTGATCTTATCCAGAATGGGCCACGATATGTTCACTTGTATATCCTAGGTGCCCTGTTAGTGTGAAGACTGCTGCACATTGACATTTTAAATCCTTTTTGTGCTGCTGTTTGTTTCTTTTCACTGCATGTTATGATACCAAAGTAAGACACCAGTGAACAGGTAAATTAAACTTTAAAATTGCTTTAGAAACCTATCCATGTCGAGACTTAAGTTTGCTAAAATATTTTCCAAAGAGAATTTGGCCCATTTCAATATACCCCACCCATTATTGAAAATGGAAGAGAGAATCACCACATTGGTCTTGCCAACTGTTAGTTGTACACACTTGTTAAGGGGATATTATCTTCTTCCTGGAAGATCATTGAGCCTACAATATTTGATTGTGGGGTGCAAACCTTTTATTTTGAGAAAAACAATGACAATACAAGAGAGGACAGAAAAATAAATCTTATATAGGCCATTTACTACCTCCTTGAATCAAAGTCGACCAGGAAGTTGCCAGGCCTTTGAGGTGGTACGCTGGGAGTCAGATGTTTTCTTGTGAGAGATTTTAAGTTCTCCCACAAGGAAAAGTAACCTGTGGCAATGGATGGAGCAGTGCACTGATTGTGCCACCCAAGTAATGTAGACTTTATTCTACTCACAACCACCTTTCAAGAAAACTTTTGGAAATAGCTACTTAATTTGCCCACACCACCAGAATAAGCCGGTCCTGATGAAGGAATCCCAGAAATGAAGGAACCACATAACCCACTCGTTCATCAAGCAGCCTTCATACAAGAGTGTAGGTTGATGTTCCTAGCTCTATGTAGTTTTGCACTGCACTCGGCATGCCTCATTGATCCAGGGCTGATTGGGCAAAGATTGATGTACTGTAAACGTATTTTCGGGTGAAGATAATAGTTTAAAGGAACCGCAAACCCCTTAAGTTTAAGGGTTTTCTCTGACTCCAATTGTGACACCTTCCTCTCCCCACCAGATGCATATGGGGCGCAGCCAATAATCCCAGCAGCGCGAAACACGAAGTTGCAGCATGTGCAAGATGAGGTGGATGACTTGTATGAGGAACCCCCGGAACCTGCTGATATCTATGAAGAGCCGCCACAGGTTGGTGTTGCATGGGTCTTGGCTGAGAGAAGTGAATTGAAAAAAAGAAGAAAACAAAAATATTTATATCTATGTATATATATTGAGTTTTTTTTCTCGCTTTTCTCCCAATTGCCTTACAATATTTTTTTTATATGACCTGTCCAGGTGCAGCCTGCAGCAGACACCATGTATGAAAGTGCTTCAGAATACCTACAGGGAAAGGGGCTGTGTGCCAGGGCTCTCTATGACTATCAGGCTGGTAAGGACTGTGTGTGTCATTTTACGCTGTGTAATCTCCTTTAGTGCTCCCTAAACGCTTCTCTCACTATTCATACAACTTGGCTCTCATGTTTAAAATGCCCATCCATGCACCTTTTTTCTGCTCTTTTCTCTAACTATGCAACTGTATCTCATTTTGCACACTGTTTTGCCCTTCGTCTCTATATCGTCTTTTCTTATGTGCCTTGTCTGTATTTCATTTAATTCCACCATTTATTCCTTCAAAAACTCTAGATTTTTTAAAATATAACGTGCTGGTTTGGCGCATGATAGATAACCATTAGGGGTAACTTTACTGTCACTCTTATTGTATCTTATTTGGAGCAGTTTGTATAATGTAGCCCTGGTGCAATAGAAGCAGAACACTTCATACAAGACCGGAATTGTGTGATGCTGCTTGCGGAATACAGGGCCATGGACGGAACTTTACATAAGCTGGGCAAAGAAATATGATCATACACATAAATGCATTTGCATTTACAAATGGTGCCAACGTTGGAAAGAGTCGGGTGAAGGGATTAGGAGCGGTGTTATGAATGCATGGTTGTTAAGGACCAGTATTGACTGAAAAGTGTGGTCATTCTACATGTTTGAAGTTTATAAGGAAATTATCCGGTCTCAGTTATTTTCTTTCCTTCTCTTAGCGAGCTCCGTTTTCATCTGGTATTGTGTTTATTGGCTAGTTAGCCAGTTTACTGATGTATAGGGCATTGGTGGATGATACAGAATGACTAGAACGTGTTGTCTGTTGCATTGCAGCGCGGGCCCGACGAGGAGCAGGATCATATGATGAAGCATGACATCCTTCGGGGTGTGTGAGGGCACTTCAAAGACCTGAACACTCCCACTTACACTTAGGAAATGCACAACAATCGATTAGTCCTAGTAAGAAAGAATGAGCCAGAAAATATCCAGAAGGTGTACATTATAAGTTTGTACTATCAGGTTAGTTATGCAGTGTGTGGCAATGTAGAAGATGGCCTTCAGTAAAGGTGAACTGGGGAAGGCCTGTAATCTTGGGCACCGCCATTGAAGTGCGAGCACATAAGTACTTGATTCGGGGAATGGAAGAAGCTGTTGGTTTGGGGGATGGGTTTGATCTGACATCGGACAATTGGTAGCTAGTTTTCTGAGAGTTCTTCACATGCATCTTTGAATTTGAAGTAGAGATCATAGAGAAGCTGTGGTGTGCAATGGTACTCCAGTTAACATGTACAGGATGAACAGGGGCATGAGTAGTACCCAATAACTCTCATGTCTAAAGATCCTGGACGGGCAGTGAGGAGGAGGAGTCCATTTAACCCTTGTTAAAAGGCCTTGTTCTATATTCTTTCAATCTTGCCTTGGAGTTTCTGGGCTGTTGTTCTTTCTAGAAACGTATTCAAGAGCGGGTGGTGGGTGCTGAATTCTTAACTAGTAAGGTCATCTAGGTTAAAGGTGAGATTCGTGGCTAGTAATGTGGTTTTACATTTTTCTTTTTTTTTTGGTATGCTTGGAAAAAGTCAGCAAGGAGCGAATTATTAATAACCAGATTTGCATCTGGAGTGAGGCTGTTTACATGGGAAGAAGGACTAGGATCATCCTCCAGTTGTTAACTAGGTCATCAATAAAGAGGCTGCAATGAGTTCCATGGTGGATGCGGCATAACAGTGAAGTTGTTTATATTGGTGCATTTTGTGACCATGTGTGGGATGACAAGCAGGAGAACTGGGTTCGCGCAGTGCTTAGCTGTATAGAACAATTTTCAGATTGTTGACATCTTGGTACAGTAGTATTTGCCTTTGTGAATGGAATATATGGGAGTGCTCTATGCTCTTGGAAACCTGCGACCTCGTCAAAAGAGTGACTGGATAATCTTCTCAAGATTTCTTATTAGGGTATTTATATCTTGTATACACCAGGGTGCTTTGGGATATGGGAGTGCTTGTCAGCGAGAGAGTGGAATTCAGATCAAGTAGGGTGTCAGCACTGGTTGTTGGGCTGAGAGAAAGCATAACCATGGCTGTGGAAGAGCAACATATTTTTGAGGGATCTAGAGCTGGCTGTTAAGAGTTTGGGTAATTTCTTGTGGAGGCGAAGTGGATGTGTTGCGAAAAAGGCAAGCAAGATAGTCTGTGCAGCCTAAGGAGATGGATTACAGACTTGTGAGTGGGATTTTTTAATAGGATGAGATCTACATTGGCAGGAGACCATGTGCTGTGTTTACATGGGAGAGGTTGAATGCTGAGAGCTCTAATAGAGGGTCCCTCATAGAATTGATGTGAAACAAGTTGTGGAGACTCCAGTGGCGGCTCGTGGGGGACTGTGGTGATGGTTGGGGGGGGGGGGTTTAAGGATTTTTTAAAAAAAAATACTTAGCTGCAAACGCCAATGCTGCTGCCGCCTCTACACAGTCTTCTTCTCTGGAACAGAAGCACCCAGGCTCCCAGTCTCTCTCAGCCAATCATGATGCTGCCTTACAGCAGCATTGTGATTGGTCTGAGCACCGTGGCTTTGCGCTCTGAGAGGGACTGGGAGGCTGGGCATGTTTTCCAACAGTCTGTACAATACAGCCTGTAGAAAACATGCACAGTGTGCATGTGCACTTATGGTGCAGTCACCACTCCTCCCTCTGCTGGCGTCACCCAGCCCCTCCCTAACATGGACCTTAAAGGCAGACTAAAAATATGGTGGGGATGTCCTCGCCTGGTTTAGGGACATTTGAAACCATATTAAACCTCCACTGCAGATAGCTCAAATGCCTTCTAAAAGCTAACAATGTATGACTTTGATGAAGATTCCCCACCAAACAGGGTGGCCAAGGGCACTGAACAGTCATATATATATATTTTTTGTAACTTTATGTTCGAGGTATATGAGCTGCTGATCACACACTATGCATAGATCGCCATCTGGTGTTGGGCCTGGATGTTTGCAGTTTATCGTCTTGGAACAAGTCTTTGGAAGTCACAAGATGGGTGACTCCTCTTTTGGGCAATAGTGCGTATGGGTATCAACTCCATCTTAAGATTGTTTTTTGCGTTCCAGTTCGGTATCGTTACCGATGTAACTTTAGACACACAATCCTTACCCTTCTTCAGTATTGTTTTTGATCTTGTTTTCCCTTTCGACGTGCATCTCTACAAACTTCTACTTCGGTTCCGGTCATCGAAGATGACCTTCGGGCCTAGCTGCGCCATCAGGCCTTCTTGGCTCATGAAAAGGACTCCCTTCAAAAAGTGTTCTCAATGTGGATCCAAGTTTCCACACGCCGATCTTCATGAGGTGTGTAACCTCTGCCTTTCACCTGAGCACGAGTCCAAAGACTGTCCGGCTTGTGCCTATTTTCTCTCCAAGAAAACCATCAGAGATCGTCAACATCGAAGAAGCATGGCTCGATCATCGACACCAGACAGCATATGCCAGGAAGGCATCGATGTGCAGGAGCGGATGGAAGAAGGCTCCTTCAGAGCCTCCGAAGCGAGGAATCCGACGTCGAAGACATCAACCCGGGGCAACGGGTCGTAAGTACCGACGTCGACCTCTCCCCCACCCACCTATTCAAAGGCTTCAGTAACACCTTCGGGCCTAGGTGCACACCAGGATAAAACTTCCCATTCCCCGCCTTCGGACCCGGCAAAGAATTCTACACATAAGCCTTCAGGCCACTCAGGATCGAGCCAGACTGGCGTCGGTGCCAAAACCCCATCCTCTGCACCGACAAAAGAGAACCCGAAAGAAAAACCATTGTCTTCGTCCGCGCCGAAGCCTGGTTCCACATCTGTGCATTCGGCACCGAAACCAAAAGAGACAACCTTCGGATCCTGAAAAATCCTCGGAACCAAGGAAGCCACCAGTTCAGAAAAGCACTAATCAACCTTCGAATCCCAAATAAACGTCGGATCCTAGAAAACAACCGGTTCCAAAAACATCTGGCACACACACCGCTGATCCAAAAAAATAATCGGAGCCGACCAAGCAATCGATTCCAAAGACTCCACCTCTAGTTCCTTCTAAGAAAAAATACATCGCTACTTCCCCTTTAAGGGTTCCTTCTACACCTCTTCCTCTACAATACATTTCTCCTGTTCCATCTCCAGTACCAACAGAATCTCCTCCACCTCCAGATGATAATACCACTGGTAACGAAGGGGATAATGAACCTCCTGGGGAACCTAGTCACCATTACATCCCAAATGACCCATGGGAAAATTATGGCACACCAGATGTTCCTAATGTACCACAAGAGTATATCTACCCATCTAGACCATCCCCTCCAGAGGACACTATAGGTTTCACTCCGCTAACACACAGGGCTGCAGAATACCACGTGGTAAATTTACATACAGACCCCATAGAAGAAGACTTCCTCATGGACACTTTTGCATCATCTCAAAGGTCCCCCTCCATTCTACCAATGTTAAAAGGGGTAATTAAACATGCTCTTGAAGTCTTTAAAGACCCTGTTAAGGCTAGTTATTAACCCTAGAATAGAAAATAAGTACAAGGCTGCTCCAACTGACCCTGCCCTGCATACATTAAGGGACAGCTTCCCTTAGATTCATTGGTTGTTTCAAACGTCAGGGGAAAGGCCAACTCTCAAACCTCAGGCGATGCTCCATCACCTGATAAAGAGTCAAAACTCTGGGACGCATCTGCCAAAAGAACAGCGTCACAAGCAGCCAACATATGGAGGATTGCCAACACACGGGCTTTACTAGCTAGGTACGATAGGGCGCACTATGCCGAGCTAGAGACCCTACTACAACACCTTCCAGATCAATATAGGACAAAAGCCCATGATCTCATACAAGAAGGTAAACTAGTAACCAATACTTCCATTCGGTGTGCTCTAGATGCAGCAGATACAGCCATCCAAGCTATATATACCAGTGTCCTTTTACGCAGACATGCCTGGCTAAGGATATCAGGGTTTAAACCCAAGGTTCAGACTACCATACTGAACCAACTCTTTGACGAAGAACACTTATTTAGAACTACAATGGATTCATCTTTAGAGAAGATGAAAAAAACACTGATACCGCCAAATCAATGGGAGCCTTGCAATCGCAAGCTCCCAGAAGTTCCTTTTGTCGATCCTCATATAGAGGCACCTCTAGAGGCTTTAACACCGATAACGCCTCCACTTCATATTAAAGTCCCACACCAACCTCCTCTACCAGAGGTTATTACAGAGGAGGCTACAGAGGCAATAACACCAAGGTAGAGGCAAGACTACCAATACTCGTACTGCCACCACCTCCAAACAATGACTTTCTGCTGCTCCCCCCCAGACTATCATACTCTAGTCAGGGGAAGGTTAACCCAAATCCTACCTGTCTGGAACAATATCACCACGGACAGGTGGGTGAGACAAATCATCCAATCCGGTTATTGACTGGACCTCACTGCCACTCCCCCCAACATACCACCCAAACAGCGTCCAATGCCACAGAACATTTAACGCTTCTATAACAAGAGGTGCTTACCCTACTGCACAAACATGCAATAGAACCAGCCCCCCTTCACCATTAAAACACAGGAGTTGACTCCCTGTACTTTCTCATGCCACAGAAGGATGGAACCCTGAGGCCTATCTTAGACCTAAGACCATTAAAGCTATGCATACAATCAGACCATTTTCACATGGTCACTCTTCAACAGGTCCTTCCCCTACTGAAACAAGGAGATTTCCTTGCCACTTTAGATCTCAAGGATGCCTACTTACACATTCCCATTCACCCTGCTTACAGGAAATATCTTCGGTTTGTAGTGGACGGTCAGCATTATCAAATCAAGGATCTCCCATTCGGAGTTACCACAGCATCCAGAGTATTCACAAAATGTCTAGCAGTGGTAGCAGCCCACTCAAGACAACTGATTCAGGTCTTCCCATACTTGTACGACTGGCTCATAAAAGCCAAGTCACATACCCAATGTGTAAATCACACACCCCACATTTCAACTACTTCACGACTTACCCTAAGTCTCACCTCCAACCATCCTGCATTCAACAATATCTAGGTGCCACAATGGACCCTTCAAAAAACCTTGCATATCCAATCCAGCCAGGATCTCAAGTATGCAAGCCCTTATAACAAAATTCCAACCGCAACACTCGCTGCCAGCTCAAGTGTTTATGCAACTAATAGGGATGATGGCCTCTTGATGCAAGACTCAAGATGCAGCCCTTACAGGAATGCTTAGCAAGTCAATGGAACCAAGCTCCCGGTCAGTTAAAAGATCTGGTGTTGGTAGATGGCCGCACACATCACTCTCTGCAGTGGTGGAACATCCAAAACCTTTCCAAAGGGCAAACCTTCCTACAGCCAGTTCCACAAATCGTGCTAACAGATGCATCGCTCACCGACTGGAGAGCTCATCTACTACATCACACCATACAGGGCAGGTGGACACCACAGCAAAAGCTACTCCACATCAATCATTTGGAGTTACAAGCAACATTTCTCGTATTAAAAGCATTTCAGAAATACGTATCAAACAAAGCTGTTTTAGTCCGGACGGTCAATATAACAGCGATGTATTATCTACAAAAACAAGGGGGGCACTCTCTGCAGCTCTTTCAACTAGCAGAGAGCATATGGAGATGGGTAATTCCTCAAAACATATTCCTTTTGGCCCAGCATCTTCCAGAAATACAGAATCAGATGGCAGATCTGTTAAGTCGTCAAACACACAGATTCACGAGTGGGAACTCCATCCACAAGTCCTCCAACCGTTTTTCCAAATGTGGGGACATCCAGAGATAAATCTCTTCGCCACACATTTAAACACAAAATTCCCAAGCTTCCCCGCCAGATATCCACACCCATTGTCCAAAGGCAATGCAATATGGATGAATTGGTAAGGCCGATTTGCCTACGCTTTTTCGCCTCTCCCACTCATTCCACTAGTGGTACGCAAGGTGCAACAACCGTCACTAACACTGATCCTAGTTGCTCCAACATGGGCCAGACAACCCTGGTACACAACCTTGCTGGAACTATCAGTAGTCCCCCACCAAAAACTACATCTCTCCCCACAACTCTTAACACAGAACCATGGAGGGATCAAACACCCAGATCCAGCACAGCTCAACCTAGCAATCTGGCTCCTGAAGTCCTGGAATTTGGTTATCTGAATCCTCCACCTGATTGTATGAATGTCATCAAAGAAGCTAGATGTCCCACCACTAGAGGCTGCTACGCAGCCAAGTGGAAAAGATTTGTAATATACTGTACCAATAACACAATCAATCCTCTAGATGCGTCTATTCAAAACATTATATGTTAACTACTACATCTTCAAAGATGTAATCTAGCGTACACATCAATCAGATTGCATCTTGCTGCCATAGCAGCCTATCTGCAAAATAGACCACATCTATCATTATTCAGGGTACCTGCCATTAAAGCATTTATGAAAGGCCTCAAAAAAATCATTCCTCCCAGAGTACCACCCTCTCCAGTGTGGAATCTAAACATCATCCTCACTAGGTTAATGAGTCCTCCATTTGAACCTATGCATAAATGTGAGCTACAATTTCTTACATGGAAAGTTGCTTTCCTTGTCACTATCACCTTTCAGGAGAGTCGGTGAGCCACAGGCACTAACTATTCAAGAACCATTTTTACAACTTAATCATAACAAAGTGGTTCTCAGAACAAATCCCAAATTAATTCCAAAGTTATTACTCCCTTCCATCTCAACCAGTCTGTAGAGTTGCCAGTATTCTTCTCGCAACCATAAACAGTTGCAGAAAGAGCTCTTCATACACTAGCATTGATAGAACAAAACCGTTTCGCAAAACAACTTTTTGTTTCCTTCTCACCACCACATAAAGGCAATCCCATATCAAAATCTGGAATTGCAAGGTGGATTGCCAAATGTGTACAGATTTGCTATCACAAGGCAAAACGTACACTTTGTATTCCCCCTAAAGCTCATTCCCCTCGCATTGATCGAACAAAACCGTTTCGCAAAACAAAACAACTTTTTGTTTCCTTCTCACCACCACATAAAGGCAATACCATATCAAAATCTGGAATTGCAAGGTGGATTGCCAAATGTATACAGATTTGCTATCACAAGGCAAAACTTACACTTTCTATTCCCCCTAAAGCTCATTCCACTCACAAAATAGGGCCTTCCATGGCTTTTCTAGGAAACATTCCCTTAGATGTTATCTGCAAAGCAGCTACATGATCTACACCGCACACATTCACAAAACACTATTCTGTAGCTGTGCAAGCAAAACAAAAAGCTAGTGTGGGCAAGGCTGTAATCAAAACACTACTTCAGACTACTGCAACAGATACTGGTGGTCTCCGCTAAAGGGACAGTACTGCTATGCAGTCTATGCATAGTGTGTGATCTGCAGCTCATATGCCTCGAACGGAAAATGCTACTTACCAGTATGCATCTGTTCTTGGCATGTATAGCTGCAGATTCACTCACGCCCACCCACCTCCCCGGCTACCTTTATCTGTTCCAGTATTATCTTAATTAGATAAAATATACATGGACATCTTTCTGTTCTCACAAACTCCATCATCTCCCTTCTTGGCGAAAAAACAATCTGAAGATGGAGTCGATGCCCATGCGCACTATTGTCCAAAGGAGGAGTCGCCTATCTCGTTACTTCCAAAGACTTTTTCCAAGACCATAACAAACTGCAAACATCTGGGCCCAACACCCGATGGCGAACTATGCATAGTGTGTGAATCTGCAGCTCTACATGCCAAGAACAGATGCATATGGTAAGTAGCATTTTCCTTATTGAATATAATATGGCTAGATACATCATGACCTCCACATAACTTAGTCATACTTGTGCAATATAAATTCAGTACAAAAACATGGTTCGAGACATCTAGACGGTAAAACCCTCTCGGTACTTGGACAGGCATAGTTTATGGACTACTCACAGTCCAACGCGGGTCGGACACTCCTGCACTGTATTCTAATTAAGCCATTAAGTGTGGAACACTTCATATCAGTCAAGGCATAAACCCATTTACTATTATTGCACAACAGCATAGTTATATATGCTCTTGTCTCTCCCCTCCCCCCCCCCCCCCCTCCTCCGGTTCTTCCGTGCCTCTGCTCACTAAATATACTTGAAATGGGGGTCGGTAGAGGTTGCAGGAATTTACTAAATACATTGGATTGCACATTACAGTATACCATATCCAAACGCCATTTCTCAAGTGTCAGGATGGGGCCCCTTGTCCATTGGATTGCCGATTAGATAGCAGCATACCAATGACAACTAGTTTTCAGACCGCCTTATCTAATTCCTTATCATAACTCTGTACAGTTAGCATCAGATCCATCTCTATGGGACATCCAACTATAGTTCTCAACTCTAGAAAACCCTTTTCCCAGAATGTATGCACCCTCGGGCAACACCAAGCAGTATGTACAAACCCAGCCTCACCCTCATGGCACCGTTGGCACCCTGCAGTATCATGTAATCTGTATCAGAGTAACCTCTCTGGGGTGTAATAAACCCGATTTATGTATTTAAAAATTATTAATCCGTGCTGCCCATTCAGCAATATCTCTTTTTTCCTGAAGCAACAATATCGCCATACGTTAACGTCTATGGCTCTACCCAGGTCTCTCTTCCACTTCAGTCGCGCTTTTGTCATGCCTTGCCTTTGTGCTTCTTGCACAAGAGCATATAGTGTTGTTACCAATGTGACGGGGGTGCTTTTCTTAATCCGAGACGTAAGCGTTGGCATATCCAGGGTCTCCTACAGCGCGTTCCCCAGTAAGTCACGCAGTGCATATCTGGCCCTATAACAATGATGGCGAGTAAGAGCTGAAGGTGGATGTTCTGTTTCTTGAGTAGTCTCCCATTCCCCCTCAACCCTGTTCTGAAAAAGATCCCCCATCTTTATTATCCCCATTGTACGCAGGGCAGACTAACTCTTTTTTGTTGTCCCACCAGGGACACCATTTTATTGAGGCCCGTGGAGAGTACAGCAGTGAACCTGATTTTGTCTAACAGACCTTGCCAGAAAACTACTGTATCCTGCATTGCACCCTCATTGCTATCTTACAGGCATGAGTAACCAGACAATCAATGTAGTCTTTTTCATAAAACATCAGAAAAAGAACAAGTTTCCTGTTAGCCCCTCCAACGCCTTACAAACTCAAACTCGTACAGCCATATAGCACACCACTCCTTCCCACCCTCCCGATTCCCCCACAAATAATACAAAAAAGTACAATCTAAATGTGGTGTAGCACATATGGGGGTGTATGTTGCCCGCTCTGGCTCCTTCCCGGTCCCGCCCGTCTTCTCATAACGCTGTCTCACTTACGCCTGACTCCAGTTAGATAAGCATTTATATTCCCCTTTCAAAGGCCAGCCCTCTCCTGTCTCGGATAACTGGCAGGAGCAGCGTGAGCCAGGCTATTAATCTCCACGGGTGCAGAACCCTACGCCCCACCCCGGAAAACAGTCTGTGTACCGAGGTCCTGCTGTATGCAGCTTCAAACAGTCTTGCCAAAATCTTAGGTCCAAGCGAGAGGGGGGTACCCGCCGCCTACCATTTTGGTTGTGTCCCTGAGGCATCAACGTAATGGTAGAAAGGGCAGTATTTAGTGAGAAGTACCTACATCCTATGTCATGCCCTGACTCTCTCAGCTACATCATCAGGCATCCTAGGAATCAGCTAGCTTGTTATTGTCCCTCTGTATCCGGTGTGTCCTCTTAATCGTTGAAGGTTTTTCTGATGGAGCTCCCTTTGCCCCTCACTCCCCCCTTCCGTTTGCAGGAATTGGAGTACAAATTTGGGATCTGTGAAGAAATGGGCCTTCACTTCGAGATGACTCTTAGCTTAGTGGGATACATCATGCTTTACTCTATATTTAACTCTCGCAATATTCTCTTCACTTGGACAAACTGACAGCAAGCTTCCTGGACTTATGTGAAGTCAGGGTAGATGGACAGCTCAGCGCCCTCATAGCGTGACACTTTCAGTTCTCTTGCCTTACGCAGAGTCTCATCCCAATCCCTGTAGTTCAATAACTTAGCTATTATTGGGCGACGGTTAGCACCTGGGGCTGGTTTCGGTGCTAGGTAACAGTGGGCACGTTCCACAACGAAGATGTCAGAGAAAGTGTCCCTGCCCAACATGTCCACGAGAAGACGTTCAACAAACTGCTCCATGTTGCCTATATTGGTGGATCCTGCCACTCCCACTATAAGTATATTATTCCGTGTGGAACGTGCTTCCTGGTTTCATCCTAGAATCCTCACTCTCGATGACCAAACAAGTCAACGCCGTCTCATCCTCCTGCTTTAACGTACTTCCTATGCTCAAACAAATCTTCCATTGGATCCCCGCCGAAACAAGAAAGACTGTCACCAACGCACTGGTTACGAGTCGACTAGACTACGGAAACACCCTCTATGCCAGAATTACAGTCAAATTACAGAAAAAACTCCAACGCATCCAAAACGCATCAGCGAGACTCATTTTGGACATCCCTCGCCAAGATCACATTACCGGCCACCTGAAAGACCTCCACTGGCTTCCCGTCAACAAGAGAATAACATTCCGTCTCCTCACCCATGCACACAAGGCCCTCTACAAACTAGGGCCCGAATGCCTCAACACTCGACTATCCTTCTACACACCCACCCGCCAACTAAGATCCTCCAATCAAGGCCTCGCCGCAGTCCGGCGTATCCAAAGATCCACAATGGGAGGTAGATCCTTCTCCTACTTGGCGGCCAAGACCTGGAACTCACTCCCCACTCACCTCCGCCTTACACAGAACCACATCTCCTTCAGAAAATAACTTAAAACCTGGCTATTCGATAAATAATAATCCCCCCCCCCCCCCCCCCCCCCCCAGCGCCTTGAGACCCTCTGGGTGAGTAGTGCGCTATATAAATTCCTGAACTTGAACTGGTCTGCTTCTGCTTGTAATGTGTGCAGCAATTTGTCCATTTTCTTTTGCAGTTCTGAATCCGCATTAATTGTGTCCTCTGCATCAGATACTCTTCTCTCTACATTGTTCAGACTCTCCTTGTGCTTATCCTGCGCCTCTGCCATTCTATCCATGGAGAACGAGAGGGCCTCTATCTTCCCATCTATTTTCGTCAGTCTACATTGCATAGCTGCTTAGATTTGCTTTAATTCTCCATCTGCAGAAGTGTCAGTGGACTCCGGACCAGAGTCTGTAGTGTTTGTCTCTGGATTTAGAAACCTTACACGGTTCAAATTGAATCTTGGCCTGGGATCTGTCTATTCCCCCATATTGGCCACTCACCACAGCACTTCAATAATCTCTAAGCATGTGGATCAGAATGGGCCTCGTACAGGGCTTTGCTTTATACGCTCACACCGGCTTCAGGTTCCACTGCATTGAGTGAGCCCAGCATGCGGTGCGGTAGACCCCCAGCGCGAGCAGGCCACATGCTCGGGTATTCTGTACTAAGTCAGCACACCCCAATGCAGCAAAGTCCCATCTGAACATCAGAGGCACCTGACCACTTGCAGCCAACTTGCACCAGCCAGGCCAATCCAGAGTCTTCTAGTCAGCAGAAGTCTCTGTACCAGACATCAATGATTAGAGCGGCAGACCCTGATGCAGAGGTCTAGCCCGGGACCAGGGTTCAATTCCCCGCCTCGGTGGGTCTTGGGCTCAAAAATTCCACGGACCTGATAATTCTCGCCTCGGTGCCTATTCCAATCATGGAGTCCCACTCTGCAACTCTGGGCAATAGCTTGCTTAATCTCCACAACGGCCCCCACAACGCTAAGGATGCCTGGCCTCCACCTTGGGGGTGCCAGGAGTGGACGCCTCACAGGGAAAGCCAGGATTTGTTCTACAGCGGTATTCGTACAAGCGCCTTGAGACCCTTGTGGGTGAGTAGTGCGCTATACAAGTATCAATTTACAATTTTTATAGGCCCGCAGTAGTTTCTGCATACCTCTGGTATTGGCTGCTCCCATATGTGCTCAACAATAGGGTGATACGCATGAGGGATGCCTGGCAGTGCATGCAGGTTCCCAACGATGTGCCCGGCAGTCCCGTCTCCTCTCTCCAGTTCCGCCTCAACGTGATGCAGCCCGGATCATCGCCGCAGTCCTGCTCCCACCCAGGCCCTTTGATTCCGGTCACTTGCCGCTGTATATCGCTCCCCCGATAAGAATGGATTCCGGGCCGGCAGCTGGGGAGAGGCAGCCGCTACAGGTGTCACCAACCACCGACAGCAAGTCTCAGCAACATACCTTCTCTGCCGTTAGGGAAAGGACACAGCCGCAGGTATGTCAGAAGCCAGCTCCCGCTGCACAGAGGCCCGGATCATGCTGTGCGGCTCTCCCGGTGTCCGGACTAGAATTTTGATCGTTGTTCCACCAGCAGGGGCCCCTTCTTGGCGAGTCAGTCCGGTGAATGTTGGGTCTGATTCAATGTGCAGCATCTGTAGGATTATGTAGGATTGTGAGTCCAGGCCGTCAGAGCTCTGTTACTCTGCGGCCATCTTGGAGTCAGGCAAGCTCCACCCCCCACTACACTGAAAATTCTTCTCAGAGAAGTGCAGGGACAAGTTCCAATTCTGGCTAGGTAGGTGCAGTCTTCCATACTTTAGAGGTTGGTAAATTGAATACTATTAAATTAGAAAAAGAATATGTTCTTTACAGTCTTTACAAAAGGCAGAATTGCAGTAAGAAGCACTATATGAAAACAGCGTATTTTTTTTTAATCATTAATCCATGTTCGCCTGGTTGCTTTGTGAGAGTACTTTGATTTTTCAGTTCAGGAAACTGTTACAAACTGTAAGTCCTTGGAACAATACTGAAAATTGGACACTGAATATCATGATATGTAAAGAAAAACCAAAGGAAATGATGGACGGAGCGTTGACAGTGCAAGCACTCACCCCCAGTCAACTGTTCTGGGTTTAATCCATCACCGTTCTTTAGACCACTCTGCCACCCCAGTTCAGACATGGCCATATGCAAATCAGTCTGACCCTGTGCCTCATGGGAACAGTCCAGTCCGAACTGCTAAGCCATGCCTTCCCTGGACCGGAAACAAGCTACAGAGGACCGGTTTCTGGCATTCCAGCAGTCTTCAGCCCGGCTTGCTTGAATCCAGTGGCAAAGTGAGCAAGGGACTCACGTCTGAGCATACCCTGCTAACTTATGGCAAACCAAGAAAAACCAAAGGAAACGATGGACAGAGCGTTGACAATACAAGCACTCACCCCCAGTCAACCGATCTGCGTTTAATCCATCACCGTTCTTTAGCCCACTCTGCCACCCCAGTTCAGACATGGCCATATGCAAATCAGTCTGACCCTTTGCCTCATGGGAACAGTCCAGCCCGAACTGCCAAGCCATGCCTTCCCTGGACCTGAAACAAGCTACCGAGGACCGGTTCCTGGCATTCCAGCCGTCTTCAGCCCGGTTTGCTTGAATCCAGTGGCAAAGTGAGCAAGGGACTCACGTCTGAGCATACCCTGCCAACTTATGGCGAACAAAGGAAATGATGGACGGAGCGTTGACAATAACCACTAGTGTGTTACTGAGGAGGCACGCCAGTAGAAATGCAGGCGAACTTCAGAACAGCCTGCCTCACACACAAAGCCCTACACACTGGCGAACCCGAATACCTGGCTTCCAAACTCAAAAAAGCCGGTCAGAACAGGAACCTCAGAAGCTTGAACACCCTACTACTCCTCCTGCTGAAAGCTCGTAAACAAAAAACCACGGCCAGGTCCTTCGCCAGAAATGTGCCCAAAATCTGGAACTCTATTCCCCCTCACATCAGAACTAATCCCTCCTTTGCTAAATTCAAAAGTCTGCACAAAATCCTGTTCCTCGATCCCTAGTGAACCGTTAGGAGCAGATGGAGCGCTGAAGTAGACTCCTCACTCTGTTCAGACGCTAAGCCAGCTAGACCACGAACCTGAACTCTTTGTCATTGTCACCTATTAGTATTTTTAGTACAGGATTTTCCGCATCATTGTATTATGCTTTGTCCTGCTCTGTAACTGATGTAAAGCGCTCCGATACCCTCCGGTCAGGTCAGCACTATATAAAACTTCTCAAATAAAAATAAAGGTAGGAGCAAAGGTTCCTCACCAGGTAATTCCCCCTCCCCTAACAAACAGTGACTTGCATACACTTCCCCCGATCATTTTACACCTGTCGGGGGACATCTTCTACAATTCCTCCCCATTTGACAATCCATAACCACCAACAAATGGGTGTTAAGAATTATCCAATATGGTTATTGCCTGGAGCTTACCAACAATCCTCCAAACATTCCACCTCGCTCTCACAAAATGTCACCAGAACATTTATACCTGCTCAAACAGGAAGTCCAGTCTCTCTTGCTAAAAGCAGCCATAGAGCCTGTACCGTTACAATATCAAGGGTCAGGCGTGTACTCCCTGTATTTTCTAATTCCCAAAAAGGACGGCTCCTTGAGACTTATTCTGGACCTCAGAGAACTAAATCACTACATACTGTTGGAGCATTTCCATATGGTGACACTTCTACAAGAGGGCGACTTTGTGTACTCTAGACTTAAAGGACGCATATTTCCACATTCCAGTTCACCCCGCTCATCGCGCACATCTCCGATTCATGGTAGGGGGTCATCCTTACCAATTCAAAGTACTACTCTTTAGAGTCACCACTGCTCCCAGGATATTTACCAAATGCCTGGCAGTAGTTGCAGCTCATCCCAGAAGACAGCACATCCATGTCTTCCCATACCTGGACGACTGACTCATCAGAGCCAGCACTGAACAAAAGTGTCTCCAACACACTCAAGCCACAATTCACTTATTACATTAACTAGGGTTTACAGTGAACACTTTGAAGTCTCCTCTACAGCCTTCCAACACACAAACCTATCTGAGAGCCATCATAGACACTGAAAGAGCTCTAACCTCTCCCAATGCAGCCAGAATCCTCAGTATTCAGTTCCTTCTCACTCCGTTTCAGCCCAACCAATAATTACCAGCAAGATTATTTATGCATCTGTTAGGAATGATGGCGTCTTGCATCGTAATTGTTCCCTACGCAAGACTTCACATGCATCCCCTTAAAAAATGCTAAGCAAGTCTGTGGAACCAGTCGCAGGGTCAGTTGACCGAGCTAGTGTTGGTAGATGCCTGCATTCATCACTCTCTGCAATGGTGGAATCCGCAAAATGTATCCAAAGGGCGGCCTTTCATCGACCCTGTTCCACAGACAGTGCTAACACAGACACCTCGCCCTCAGGTTGGGGTGCTCACTTACACAATCCCAGGGTTGTGGAGTCTAAAGTACAAAAGTCTCCATATAAATCACCTAGAGCTACTAGCAGTGTTTCTAGCACTCAGAGCTTTTCAAATTCACCTCATAGGCAAAGCTGTCCTAGTCCACACAGACATAACAGCTATGTATTATATACAGAAACAAGGGGGGACACACACTATCCAACTGTCACGCCTAGCACTAGCCATTTGGAAATGGGATCTAAACCACAAGATTTATCTCCTGGCAGAACATCTTCCCAGAGTAAACAATCAGATTGCAGACCTTCACAGCAAATCCACGAGTGGGAACTTCATCCCCAAATTCCATTACCCTACTTTCAGAAATGGGGATTTCCTCACAAAGACCTGTTCGTCACAGCCCAACCCCCAAAATCCCAAGCTTCGCCTCCAAGTTCCCACACCTGCTCTCCAAAGGCAAAGCCCTATGGATGAACTGGTCAGGGATATTTGCCTACGATTTTCCGTCTCTCCAAATCATTCCATAGGTAGTTCGGAAGATCAGACTAATATCCCTCAAACTAATTCTCATAGCACCCACATGGGCACGTCAACCTTGGTTCACCACACTGCTAGAGCTCTCAGTAGTTCCACACCAAAAGCTGCATCTCAACTCCAGTCTCTTCACTCAGAGGCATGGAGAAATTAAACATCCAAATCTCAAAGAACTCAACTTGGCCATTTGGCTCCTGAAGTCATAGTTTGGTTAGTTACAATTACCACCAGACTGTATGAATATCCTAAAAAAGGGTGGAAAACCTACTACTAGGGCATGTTATGCAGCAAAAGGGAAACGTTTGTTATTTATTGCAACAATAACAAGTGATCCTCTTGATGCCTCTGTGCAAAACATCATCTGTTATCTCTTACATTTACAGCAATCTGGACCAGCCTATACATCTGTTCGCTTACATCTAGCAGCAGTAGCTGCATACTTACAAAACAGACAACACTTCTCTCTATTCAGAGTACCAGTGATTAAAGCCTTTATGGGAAGATTAAAAAGGGTGATACCACCAAGAGTCCCACCTGCACCAGTATGGAACTTTAACCCCTTCGATGCTCATGACAAGCTCAGCTCGTCATGAGGCACGGTTGAGCTGTGCTTATGACGAGCTGAGCTTGTCATGAACAACGGTAAAGCCTGGAAAGCAGCACAGGAGGGGAAAACCATCAGCAGCGATGGTGTTAACAGTCCTTACAAGGCTAATGGGTCCACCTTTTGAACCAATGCACAGGTGTCCATTACAATTCCTCTCATGGAAGGCTGCTTTTTTCATTGCAATCACTTCACTAATGAGAGTTGGTGAACTTCAGGAACTAGCTATACAAGAGCCTTACTTTCAGCTTCACAAAGACAGAGTGGTTCTTCGAACCAATCCCAAATTTCTTCCTGAAGTATTTTCTGCTTTTCAGATCAATCAGTTGAGTTACCTGTGTTCTTTTTCCGCCCTGATTTTGTAGCAGAGCGAGCTCTTCACACTCTAGATGTTAGAAGAGCTCTATGTGGAAAAATAAAAAGATTTTCGCAAAACAAACAAGCTTTTTGTTGCTTTTTCGCCACCACACAAAGCCAATCCCATATCTAAATCTGGCATTACAAGAAGGATCGTGAAATGTATCCAGACATGTTCTGTGAAAGCAAAAAGAACTTTGATAATACCCCCTAGAGTGCTAATATTAAATCTTGTAATATAAAAAGAAATAAAACAAGTAACATTTAAGATGGTCTTATGTTGCCATCTCGGGGTTCAGGCATTTGGCCTAGTGGTTTGCAAATATCGCCCAAAGCCTGCAATGCAAGCTCATATTACACAGTTAAGTTACTTATTCTCTCTGTATACATGAGAGAGAGAGCGCAAGAGAATATATATATATATATATATATATATATATATATATATATATATATATATATATATATATATATATATATATATATATATAATATATCCTACTGGCGGTCGCCAGTAGGTAGTTATAGTTAGGATTTTTTTCAATGTTAAATCTCAAAATTCTATTTGGAATAACTTTGGCGCCGGTTGACGAATCTGCCTGACAATTTTCTCAAAATGGCCTCATCGAGCTCCGGTCCTTCCCTGAAAGTTTGGGGTGGATGCGTCAAGCGGGGGCCGAGATAAAAGGGGGGTCCCAAAACGCGTTTTCCCCATGTTAATTTCCATAGAGCGGTCGACCTCACTTTTAGCCCGAACGGCTGAATGGATTTCCACCAAACTTGGCAAAATTGTAGGGACTGGTAGCCGATGTGCCTTTGCTATGTCTCAAGATATGTGTTCCAGTGGATTTTGAGTAATTTAGGTTCAAAAAAATATATATATCTATGGCAGCGCCCCGGTACGCGCACCGGGGAGCGCTCCGGGCACGCCACGCGACTTGCGCACGGAAAGCTGATTGGCTCTTGGGTGTCGGTAAACATTCCAAACGGTCCGGAGTGGCCGCCATCTTGTGTCTCGGTAGGATCGAGACACAAGAGGTGGCCAAAACAAAGGGGGAAAAGACCATTAGGGGGCAGAGTAGGCCCCCCTGACCTCCTAGGTTTCATGTGGGGGCTATAAAAGGGCCCCGCGGGGCAAAAAAAAAATGGTTTTTTTCGATTTGCGCGGGGGGAGCGCCCGGTACGCGCACCGGGGAGCGCACCGGGGAGAAAAGAGAATGGCAGAGTTTAAAAATTTAAGTCATTTTATATAAATGGGAGGTAGTTCTGAAAAGAACTGTTTTTTTTTTCTTTTTGTTGTTTTATATTTTTTTAATTGTTTTTTTGAACATTTTTTACTTTTTATGGCTTTTCTGAACAGTTTTGTATTTTCTTGGGGGAGAAACAAAAAACAGGGTATTGTAAATGGCTCAACTGGAGCAAAAAAAATTCTGCAAAAAATTAGGGTTTTTTTGGGCATTTATGGTTATCCCCAACACAGATAAGTTTAACACTTTGCTCACCATAGCAAATTAACTTACCACAATATTTGCACATGATTTTAAAATCGTCAAATTTGGGTTGTATGATAGGCATTGTCTCTGTTGCCTCTGAACCCGATGGAGTTGGTTCTTTTGATGTTGAGGGTCTAGATGATGATGGGGGTAGCTTACAGCAGAGGTGCCTTACCTCTGCAGCAGAATAATGGTTGGGTGCCAACGGATCATGTGCCGAATCATGGTATGATTCCCGAAGGAATATTTTTTGTTAGGGTTCCCCCTGGACAGCTCAGCATCTCAAATCACAAAAGTCAACTTCGCAGCGTTGACTTTTTTTGAAACCCCTTGGGATTTTGTAGAACTGCCATACGAAGTGCTCTTTTGGTTTGTAGGGTTGATGAACTTCTTGCAGGAACTGCCTTGAGCTTCCCTCCTCTTCCTCCTCCTCCTCCTCTTCTTCTTGACCACCAATGTGATCTTCTGGTGGTCTTTTTGATGGTGGTGGTGGTGGGACAGATGCTCCAGCTGCTGCTGCTACTGTAGCCATTTTTAATTAGAATATATTAGAGACAGATCTCCAAACAGGTCTTCCTCAGTCAAAGGACAAAGTCAGAATAAAGAAAAAAGGAGGGGGCTTTCATCATTTGGAAAAAAAAAACAGTTCTGGACCAATGAGAAGTGTTCTTTTCAAGTCACATGAGCAGGGCTTTCATCATTTTGAAACCAAAAGTGTTGTGAACCAATGAAAAGTGTTATTTTCAAGTCACATGAGCAGGGCTTTCATCATTTTGAAACCAAAAGTGTTGTGAACCAATGAAAAGTGTTATTTTCAGGTCACATGACCCGACGCGCTTACGCTACGCGCCCCGGGGCGCGCCCCGGGTCGCGTAGCGTAAGTGCGTCAGAACGTTTTGCGATCGTATGCGCATGCGTGCTTCCGGGTGCGCTTACGCTGTGCGTCATATGACGCATCACGCGTCTACGCGATACGTCACAATGTTTTCGTTCGCGGCAATAGCACTAACAGGACGCTCACCGGTACGCGCCCCGGGTAGCGCCATAGCACTGCGCTTACCGGTGAGCGCATCGGTACGCGCCCCGGGAGCGCACCAGGGCAAACAAATAAAAAAAATATATATTACATTTCATACCTATAGAGATTTGAAATTTGAAATTCACTGAAAAATAGGTTTGAGGCCCTATATATAGTTAGGAATTAGCATTTAAAAAACCTATCAAATTCACTGAAAAAACCATAGGTTTCACACCAGTTATAGTTACCTGGAAATTTTACTGACATAAAACCACTGAAATTCCCACGTTCTAGTTAGTTGGACTCACTATAACTTGCACGTGTAATGCACTGCTGATGACATCACATATTACATCACTCATGACATGGTCAGTGGCATCACTGATGACACCATCTTTGTGACAGGGAGACTGACCTCTTTTCACTGTAAAGTAACCCTTGAAACACATATTGAAAAATAAAAACTAACATTTTTAAAAAAGTGGACATACCTATACCAGTTACAACAACCAATTCAGTAATTCCACCATTTATATACACATCCACTCATTCACCAACACTTCTATATAGTCACTCATACATATACTCACTCATCATATGTAGTGAGACACCTATACATCCGTTAACACACCAACAGTCTTCCAAAAGTTGCTCACACACATACTCACACATGCAAATAAACTATTGAACATCCATTTATTTGCATATACAGCTATACATACACTACCACCTTACTTCTAAAGAAACTTACACATACTTACTCTCTTAAACAATCACTTATAGAAACACATACTTATTAAAACAAGAACTCTTTCAATCTCTCACTCTCACATAAACTCACTTATATACACCAATACTCACATATACTAGATTAAAACGTATGTAGTTACTGATAAAGACAGTAGTGAGACAGTCATTCACTTACTAACACATACATATATACACTCACTCACCCATACAGTCTGGCACATATGCTGTCTTCAAAACACATACAAACAGTGAGTCAGTCATTGATGCATCAGTGTGCTAAGTAACACCCCCACCAAATCATAGACATTTATACTGATACTAAAAAAAAATCTAATAAGCCATAGAAAGACACATGTAGCTACTCACCAACCCATGCACCCACTTATAAACAAAGTGAAACACTGATACACACATTTAAATATTGAAACAATACTCGCTAATATATGTATTCACTATGATACACTTAATAAGCCAGTTAACCATTCATTTTTTTTTTAAAACATCCATTAAGACACTTATTTAAACATTCATTCTTCCATCGACCTTTACATATACATATATAAAACATATTTATTTTTCAGAAAGGCAAACATTCACTGGATGGTGTCATCAGTGATGTCATGAGTGATGTAATATGTGATGTCATCAGCAGTGCATTACACGGGCAAGTTATAGTGAGTCCAACTAACTATAACGTGGGAATTTCAATGGTTTTATGTCAGTAAAATTTCCAGGTAACTATAACTGGTGTGAAACCTATGTTTTTTTCAGTGAATATATATATATATATATATATATATATGTGTGTGTGTGTGTGTGTGTGTGTGTGTGTGTGTGTATATATATATATATATATATATATATATATATATATATATATATATATATATATATATATATATATATATATATACATATATACATACCTAGGGCTCATTAGAAGAATGTCCAATACACCCCAAGTCACTTCACATAACAGATTGCAATTATATATATATATATATATATATACATATATATATATCCATATATCCAACACAAGAGTCGTCCCTTGCTTAGCAGAGCCCACAAGCAGATAGGTTCAAATTTTGGTTTTAATAGGCAGATATTCATTGCAGGGAATAGAAAACAAAGTCCAGTTATTCATGGTGCAGCCTGACTCGTTTCCTGCTCGACAGAGCACTTCCTCAGAGGCTGTTGTTTAACACTGTCTGGAGCAAAAGTCTTTTAAAGTGTTCTCACCTGCCCTTGTGGGCGTTGGCTCCCCCAGAGCATTATGGTGCTTGAAGTACTAATTAAACGCGAGTGCGTTGCTCCCAGCGTTATAATAAAACTTTCTTGTGATTAAAGCCCCAGTGGGTCCGGAGATCTGAATTTCACTCCTCAGCAATGTCAGTGACATCTGCACACCGACCTGTTCTGCCAAAATCACGCTGCACGCTCAGTGGCAATAGCGTGAACCACCAGATCTTGCAGAGGTCGCCGCACCCTCCCGTAGGGGGGGGGGGGGGGGGGGGGGGGGGGGAAGGCTTGAAGGCCGGCGCCATTATCCTCGTGGTGCCACCAGTGGGGTAAAACTGGTTCTGGGCTCCTCGATGCGCCCAGGAACCAGCGGAAGCGGGGTGCGCACCAGCCACCCGACCGGAAGTGACCCTTTGACCTGGGTGCCCCCAAAGGACGCCTAATGGTCAACCTGGCGTTATTTGAACCCCCCAATCAGGGGGGCTCACCTGAGGCCCTCATGGAGGGCTCAAGAGGATTTAAGCGCCGCCGCCCTCCCAGCAGAAGCACAACGCCTTTGAGGAGCTGGGAGAACGGCGCGACAGCAACAACGACTGAAGGGAAGGAGTCGACGCGGCGGAGGACGAAGCTGAAGAAGGTGAAGCCCTGTCGGAGATCCAGGTCATCGTCGACAAGGACACCACGCGGAGTACAGCGCGCCGTGCCAGCTCCCCCAAAGCAAGATAGCGCGAAGGTTTCGAAGGCGCCAGATCGCATCAGGCGAAGCGACCAACAGAAGGAGTGCAGCGAGCTCAGAGCCCGGGGTGAGCACACGCTTTTGGCTGTGCCTCAGCGGACGGCCTGACGCAGACGCGAGAAACCAAGAAGCCACACAAAGGTGCGCAGAGGCTCACGACATGTCGGAAGGCCAGCCAGACGAGATGGCAGAGGTACTGAAGAAGATCCGCGAATTATCGGCCATCCACGGTGACGACTGGCTCCACACTCACTTGGGTAAAGGGAAGGAGAACAGACCAGAGGACCAGGCAGATGAAGAACCAGGGCCTTCCGCACCCAAGAAACACAAAAGCACGCCGATGAAGAGGACATCCAAGAGGAACCCTCCGAAGAAAGTACGTCAGAAACCTCTTCCGTCGAAACCGAATGTCGGCGACCAGGGTGAGACGACCAGCAAAGGAAAAAAGGGTGAGCATATTAGCAACATCGTAAAAGAGTGCTTGAAATCGCTGGCGCCAGGGTTACTTAATGGAACAGGGCAAGTAATAGCAGGGCCTAGGGAGCAGCGCGCAGAGGAAGCGGCAGGTCTGACATGGCATATGGTCGACCCAGGGTGGGCCCGGCAGACAAGAGTGCAAGAGCAGGTAGGCTTGTCCGCCCAAGGTGAACAAATCTCCCCGCTACCCGGGTGGGGTTACGGCCCCACGTCAGTGAGCCCACCTCCGGGCGGGCTAGTCAACGATCCTTACATCAGGCCATACCCTGGTCCGGCGTCCCTGACTACGAAAGCCACCGGCTTAGCATGTCTCATCCCCCTTGCGGTTAAAGAAAGGATATGGCGCAAGGAATTCATAGACATATTTTCACTACTTGAAATACAGCTAGAGGGGCTCGATCTAACCACGTGTGACAGGAAGGATGAGGACAGGAGAGAAAGGCGCGGCCAGAAAGGAGCGCACCTTCGACAATTGGTTGGATGCATTCAGAATCATGGCATGCATTATAGTGGAGAGGTTCCCCCATTGCGCTGCTGATTTGTGGCTGTACGAGGCCAACATCCACCTAGCACAGAGGCAGTTCCCTGGGGATGCCTGGTTGGAGTACGATAAAGGGTTTAGATTAAAAATGCAGAGGCACCCTGAAATGGAGTGGAATGAGGAGGATGTCTCGGGGTTCATCCACAAGATGCTTACAGCCAAAGAGGTTAGGGCCTGGGCGGGCAAAAGCGACCAGCACTTTCGGAGCTCGTACCAAAAGGGGAAGAATGGTACATATCAGAGGCGGTCTACCGGGAGATCTTACTCCCCAACCGCAACTAAGGCGATCTGTTGGAGATACGAGGCAGGGGATTGCTCATGGGGCTCTTCTTGTAAGTTCCAACACGCATGCGCTAGCTGCGGGGGCAGGCACGCTACTGTGGCGTGCAAAGGTTCCAAGCGCGAGTCAAAAGGGGAAAAGAAAGAGAAGAGCAAGAAGCGTTAGCCCCAACGCAGGGAGAGGAGGGGATCTGGTGGACATTCATAAGTGCCAGCTGACCAGATCCCCCATTATTACACAGCAGCTGCGCAGATTGGCGAGCAAATATCCGAACAGAGCAGATGCCAGGTTACTGGTGGATGGTTTTGAGGAAGGCTTTGTTATCCCATTCCAGGGCCCACTGCCACTAGCGGGGGCGAACAACTTGAAGTCAGCAATGCAACACCCCGAGGTTGTTAGCGCTAAAATAGAGAAAGAATTGAGCCTGGGTAGAGTCGAGGGCCCCCTCCCAAAGGAGCTGCACGAAGGCATAGTTGTCTCCCCGCTGGGCGTGGTCCCCAAGAAGGAGAAATGGCAATTCAGGCTAATACACCACCTATCATTTCCGGAGGGTTCCTCCGTGAACGACGGTATTGATCCCGAAGCTTGCTCAGTGGGCTACGCGTCAGTCGACGACGCAATTGATCTGGTTAAGGCGGCAGGTATAGGATCCCTCATGGCGAAAGCGGATATTGAATCTGCGTTCCGCCTATTACCGGTCCACCCCTCCAGTTTCCACCTACTGGGTTTCCAATGGGGGGAGGATGTGCTTATTGATAAAGCCATGCCCATGGGCTGCGCGATATCATGTGCCTATTTTGAACAGTTCGCCACTTTCTTGGAATGGGCGCTTCACGACGGGCACCAGGAAGGTGGAAAACTGCACTACCTAGACGATTTCCTGTTCACAGGCCCGGCAGGATCCTCGGTGTGCGCTAGTACACTGGCAGCCTTTGAAGAATTAGCCAGGTCTCTCGGGGTCCCCCTGGCAAAGGAGAAAACGACAGGCCCGACCACGAGACTCACGTTCCTGGGCATAGAATTGGATTCCATAGCAGGAACTGCCAGGTTGCCCCCAGACAAAGTAAAGGAATTTCGCGAAGAAGTGTCGAAGCTACGGGGTCGGAAGAAGGCCACCCTGAGGGATATCCAAGGAGTGATAGGTAGACTTAACTTCGCGGCTCGCGTAATCCCTCCCGCCAGGGTATTTTCTAGGCGCCTAACAGGGCTAACGGCCGGCGTCACCCACAAGCACCACCACATCCGGCTGAGTGCAGGCGTAAAACAGGACCTGCAGGTGTGGGACGAGTTCCTACAGGATTTTAACGGGGTGCGGATTTGGAGAGAGGGGTGGGTGACGGCCAAACAGATAGCTCTTTACACGGACGCAGCCGGAAGCCTGGGGTTCGGCGCGGTCCTGGGAAACAGTTGGTGCGCCAGCCAGTGGCCAGACAGGTGGCATGCGCAGGGGCTCTTTAGGAACATCACGTTTCTCGAGCTGTTCCCAATAATTGTGGCACTGACCATTTGGAAAGAGGAGATAAAAAACCTGAAACTCACTCTTTGGTCAGATAACATGGGAGTAGTGCAGGCCATTAACAGAGGCGCAGCGAGATGCCCTGACATGTTGAGGCTAATGCGGCGGTTAATTAAATTACAGCTGGAGGGGAATCTGGAGCTGAAGGCACGCCACGTGCCAGAGAATACGGCAGCAGATGCACTATCCCGCTCCCAAATGAAGCGGTTCAGAGAACTGGTACCCGGGGCGGACAGGGAGATGACCCCCTTTCCACTGTGCCTTTGGGACCTGGGGGAGTAGACTTGTCCTGTCTAATAGGGCACTCACTTACCGCGGAGGCAAACAGAAGATACAGGACCTACGCGAGCACAGTAATGAGAGTTGGGGGCATAAAATCACTGGAAGACAAGGCAGAAACTCGCACAGCAGTTGAGAAATTCGTACACTGGGCATTCAACTCCAAGAAAACGAGATTGTGGGCCCAGGCGCACTTGTCCGCCATCGCCCACTTTGCCAGGCTTTACACAGGCGAGGACCCCACTACCTCGGCCTATCTAAAGACAGCCTTAAAAGGTTAGAGGAGGGTGGAAGGTAAAAGGAAGGACAACAGGCGTCCCATCGACTTCGCCAAGCTGGGGCAGCTCCTAAGAGCCCTCACAGGCATAATATCAGACAAATACGAGCTGCTATTATTTAGGGCGGCATTCACCACGGCCTTCTTCGGAGCATTCCGAATCAGCGAATTAGTAGCCCCTAACAAATCGGGCCCAGCGCAGCAATGCCTGCAGGCGAGGGACATCAAACCAATGGTGAAGGCCGTGGAATTAACACTGAGACAGTCCAAGACAGACAGGGCAAGGAGGGGGACGACGGTACGTCTCCATTGCATCCCAGAAGCGGGGCTCTGCGCGGTATGCTGGTTATTTAAGTACATGGGGGCTCGCCCGGCTGGCGAGGGCCCCCTCTTTATACATCAGGATGGAAGGAACCTGAGTACGTTCCAGTTTACGGCCCTAATGCGCCAAGGCCTTGGTAAAGCCGGGTATTGCGCGGCATTGTTTGCCTCTCACTCATTCAGGATCGGTGCAGCGACCTCGGCAGCGCAGCACGGCATGCCAGAGGACAGGATCCAGGCGGTGGGCAGATGGCGCTCCAGGGCGTACAAGTCATACATACGCCCTCACCTCGTTAAAAAAAAAAAAAAACCCAAGGGGGGAGAAGGGGAGGTAGTCACTTTGGGATGCCGCACGGCAGGGTGTTAGCTCCTCAACCACACCCGGTGCGCAGCAGGCCACCTTAACAGAATGCTTTCTCTCGACAGGGGGACGCCCGCGGCTGGTCTGGGTGGTGGGACATTCATTCGTGTCCCGAATGGAGTCTTGGTGGCGGCAATCGGGCCACAGCACAAGCAGGCCCAAATCGACGTACATCCGCTGGATAGGGCAGCCAGGTATGAGATGGGAGCAGCTACTGCCGACGCTGGACGGCCTCAAGGCAGATTCGGCCTGGCTGCCCGACGTCCTGATCATCCACCTTGGGGGCAACGACCTGACCCGGCTAGGGCGAAAAGCAGTCGGGCAGGCCATCCAAAAGGATCTCACCAAAGCAGCTGCATGGCTGGGCCCCACAACGGTAGTCTGGTCCGAAATGATCAGCAGGAAACATTGGAGAGGTGCTGATTCCAACAAGGCCGTCGATAACGCAAGGAGGAAATTAAATATCGAAATGCACAAATTTTGTTACGCCAATGGCCTGGAATCAATCCGGCACGGCCTCATCCACCCGGGCCGCCCGGAACTTTATGGTCAAGACGGGGTGCACCTCTCCGAAAAGGGGATGAAGGTTTTCTGGGATAACTTGTGGGGTGCAATGACACTCGCAGGTTGCATTTAAAAAAAAAAAAAAAAAAAAAGAGGAAAAAGGGGGGAGCCACGAACCAGGTGCAGGGGGGGAGCGGTGTGTAAGAGGATGGCCACTCACTTTTGAATGCCGCACGGCAGGGTGACGTGGCGGCATAAAGGAGGGGAGTAACAGGAGGAGACGGCACTCGCGGCCCAGACCCGGCCAGACGGCAGGGCGCAAATGGTAGCGAGCTGGGGACCTAACTCCCGACAGGTAAGCTCCCCTCCGCAACACGCAGAAGGCGTGGGCAACCAACCACTGGAGCACCAATAGACTGTCAACAAACTGGTTTGTGTACAAGTCCCATTTTCGAACTAAGGAGGGCACAAAAAGACTGACACCTGTTAGCACAAGATGGTGTCATAATTTGTAATAGGACATGTATGATTGATGATTACAGTTCGCAAAATGGAAGATTGCTTAAAACCAGTTTGTGTTATTAATATGTCTTTGGTTATTAATAAACTGCGGCCAACAACGACCACCACTAATACCAGTTATTGTTGGCTGACATTATTTCCCATCATTGGCAGCAGCAGGATGCGGGGGCCGGTAAGTGATGTATGCTTGGGTCTCCACGGAATAGGCACATGCGAGGGTTATTGCAGAGGCCGCCGCACTCTCCCGTAGGGGGGGGGGGGAGGCTTGAAGGCCGGCGCCATAATCCTCGTGGTGCCACCAGTGGGGTAAAACTGGTTCTGGGCGCCTCGATGCGCCCAAGTACCAGCGGAAGCGGGGTGCGCACCAGCCACCCGACCGGAAGTGACCCTTTGACCTAGGCGCCCCCAAAGGGCGCCCAAAGGTCAACCTGGCGTTATTTGAACCCCCCAATCGGGGGCTCACCTGAGGCCCTCGTGGAGGGCTCAAGAGGATTTAAGCGCCGCCGCCCTCCCAGCAGAAGCACAACGCCTTCGAGGAGCTAGGAGAACGGCGCGACAGCAATAACGACTGAAGGGAAGGACGAAGCTGAAGAAGGCGAAGCCCTGTCGGAGATCCAGGTCATCGTCGACAAGGACACCACGCGGCCTCTGAGGAAGTGCTCTGTCGAGCAGGAAACTCGTCCGGCTGCACCATGAATAACTGGACTTGTTTTCTATTCCCTGCAATGAATATCTGCCTATTAAAACCGAAATTTGAACCTATCTGCTTGTGGGCTCTGCTAAGCAAGGGACGACTCTTGTGTTATATATATATATATATATATATATATCTTTGTGCCTTCGAGCAACGGCCGAACGAGAAGGAGTCTGTTCGGATATATATATTTTGATTTATGGATGCCATACTTTGCAATAAAGGCACTGCAAAATACTCCACGTTGTGGTCTGTACCTGTTTAGGGTACTGAGCAAGTGGCAGTTCAAGGATTGTGATTATCTTATATATATTTGCAATCTGTTATGTGAAGCGACTTGGGGTATATTGGACATTCTTTTAATGAGCCCTTGCTCCTGAAATTCTTTTGGAAGAAGTAGTCTGTTGAGCAGCAAAGGTCTTTTACAGACGCTTCTCTTTCCGAGTCCTCTGCTGCTCAAGAATTTTCTTGTTTACCATTAGACCAGTAACTTTATTATGCATAGCATTAACTTATCCGTTTGCCCTCACAAATTTTGTTTTTACATCTTTTTCGTAGCGGATGACACAGAGATCTCCTTCGACCCAGATAACATCATCACTGATATTGAGATGATTGACGACGGCTGGTGGCGTGGTTATGGTCCAGATGGCCACTTTGGCATGTTCCCTGCAAACTACGTGGAACTTATTGAGTGATCGTTGCAACAAACAGAGAAGAGGTCAATTGCAGAAGATGATGGATGCCAAAAACCTACTTAAAATAGAAACCAAAAGCAAACTGCTGGTTTATCACATCTGCTGTTTTAAGAAGTTACTTTCCAGCGTAAAGCTTTCAGAACTGCCATGTATCATGGACATGCGCAGGGTCCCATCTCAACCTTTGCTCTGGCTGTGGCCGTGTTATGATGACTTTTGAAGCAGTGGTTGTGTGCTTCCATTCTCACCTTCAAGGTAGAAAACATGGTGCTGAAGTAAATGGAATATACAAAATTTGGCTTGTATTGCGCTGATTCTGAAAAACTCCCCTCCTATCGTGTCTTTTGGCTTGGGTTTTTTTTCCATAAACCAATGCGGCTATATTTATGGGATCCATCATTACTTGTCCAATGTCATGCACTTTGATTGTTATGTTGACAACACAGTTTGCCTTGTATCATCAACGACACTCAAGAATGTCTGTAATTTGGTGGCTTTGGTGTGGGATTGGGTGCACACGTTTGGGTACAGAGAGGGAGCTTGCAGATGGGAAATTTTTTCATTTTATTTTGTCAAATTTTAAGCAGTATTGTTGATGCTATGAGTAGTCTCCATTTCTTGGAGAGGCTTAACAAAATGACTGATCTTTAGTATGCAATTAAGGCCAGCCATGCTCGGTGAGACAAACACAGGAAAATTGACAATGTATGTTCAAGTGGTCCGGAGTCACTCTGCGAAAAGTAAGGGTTAACTCATCTCTTTTTGTAAATACTGCCCATATCACTTTCATTTTATTGACCATGGTTTAGATGAGATCACATAGTATTCACATACCGTCTGTATCCATATTCTCCAACACACTTGGCTGTAAAATGAACTGATTCTTAAGTGTCTATTGTAGTCATTCACATTAAGAAGGACGTTGTTAAAAGGAGGGACTGTATGCCTCACTGCCAACCCACATCATCCCTGGCATGTTTTTGCACACCACTGATGTTTGAAACTTAAAGAAAAGATGTTTAGAGGTAACTTTTTTGAGATAGTTCTTCTTTTCACCTAGAATGTGACCAAAACCTTACACAAAGTCCTGATCTGATAGTATAGTAAGTGTGGCCACTAGCACCACAGTCCCTATACCGTCTTGACCCAGCGATAACTGTTGGACACCTCATCTTTGATTAATCAAACTTGTCTTCCTTTTCAAACCAACATCAAAACGTTTGTGCGCATCTTCATACGCTGCTGAGTTTTTAAGAACTTACGTATAGCAATGGATGATAACTTTAGAGACCTACATGAATAGCCCTGTTCAAAATCATGTAAAGAATGTATTTAAATTTGAAAACCAAGTGGGGGAGGCACAATTTTAATTTAATAAGTTGGAGCCATTTGGGCATTTTGGGGGATTGAATAAAGAAAGAGAAGCAAACAATGGGACCACGGTAAGATTATACAGGTATAAATTGAATTGTAAATACTAGACATTGAAGGGCTACATTTTTTACATATAAAATGTTTCTCTTCACAATATTGAACCAACAAAAGTAAATGGCATTGTGGAGGGAAATCAACTGTGGATTGGTTTTGAAGCGGAGATCTTAAAAGCTAGGGAAGGGAGTACTAGCAGTTTTTAATCTTCTTAGTAATAGTTATTTTGTCTTATTTGGCCAAAGTTTGCCGAAGTAATTACTGTGGTTTAATCCAAGTGGTATTAATAAACTTCCTACATTCCTGCATAAATCCTTCTTCCAGTTGGATGTTTTAATAACTACAGCTGAGTGTACCCCTATCACGTGCACACCAGACCTAAAGATGGATTTATTATTTTAATAATTTAATATTGTAATGATTGGGTCAGTATTGGGTACATTTTAGGCTGTATGATCCCAGTCGATTGCAGCCCACCCACTGTTTTAAAATAAATTCCTGACAAATGTGTACTTCCCCCTAATTGGAGACCTTATTCCCTACAATATTTCATTTATTGATCTTTCTTCCTTATTAGCTTGGATCTTTGTTGCACCTTTGCTACCAATGATGTCTGTCCTTTTGGGGCTGGTAGAGTACTTACGGCACTTGGAGTAACATAGATTCGCTTCTAGATGGATAAATGATGGCTAGCTCTAGACGTCCTACTTTCAAACTGGGCATGCAGACAGCAATGTAGGTGTGACATTTTCACATACAACTCCTTTCATGTTTCACATATTTTTTTGGGGAAAAATTTCATCTATGAAATTAATTATGAAACTTCATGTTCTTTGGTAAAATTTGGGAGTTGCTTTGGTGGTGTTTGGTAATTTCTTTTGCTGTGCCGTAAAATTTTCTATATTGAAAATTCTGCTGGTGACTGGACTATCGAGCATAAAAAGTTAATTCTCTTGTAACTGCTGTATTTCTTTTTAGTTCATTTCCAAATTCATAAGCTCCAAATCCTATGTCAGTGGCCTATTAAAGTATGAGAGGAGCTACACTTTATTCCTAGTTTACTGTTGTTGACCTTTCGTATTAAAATGCACTTGTACAGGTGGTACACTTGTGAGGTTTTATATGTAAGGCAACGTGTAGAGAAAGCGTGGTCTTACGTTGCTAAATCACACAAGGAATGGGGTCACTTTATATGAAATATACATTTTTGTTTTTATAGTTTAGTCCATGCATGAGAAGAACCACTACTGTTAAAAGATGGTGAACCTTGATGCTCCACGTACATGCTGCCCTGATGTCAGAAACTAGTTTATGGCTCTTTTGGTGCAAGTGTATCAGTACGGCCTCTCTGTGTTCTCTCTATATTCTACACCTGTGGTGTCCTTGTACCATAACAGATCATTCGGGTTATGCAGTGATTTACTGCTGCTATGAATTTTCAATCTCTCAACAAGCCAAAATTCCCATGTTTCTAAAAAGTCTTCTGCTGCAGGTGACCGAGGTAAGCCTTTAAAACAAGGAGGGTACTGATAATTCTTTTGCATATTTCCTATAAAATTCTATATTCCTCTGCTGATGTCTTGCTGTAGAATTCTTGCACTCTATATTCTATTTAGTCTTTAAAGCTCCCAGCCTCCGTAAACAGTTTATTTATTCTAGATTTCCAACTGTGAATACTTACCCAAATTCTGTAGAACTTCCAGGACACTCTTCAGAAACTGTAGAAAGTCTCCCAGAGTGTGCAGCCATTTAAATGGAGTGAGGTGGACAACGTAAAGCTTCAAACAATTTCGTATATGGACTAATACCACTTTACTTATTTTAACAGACCAACTGTCACCTCATTGTAATGAACTTTTATGCCACTGTTGTTTGAGAATCTGTTATGTTAAGGCTCATGTAGTTGGCACTCCAAGTGGAAACAATTTCCAGTGAAAATAACATTCTTAAAGGAGTCCTTTTTTAGGTTACTTTTCATAATAAATATAAGATGTTAAAGTAATATCCCAACTGGGAGAAACCCAGACACCATGTCAGATATGAGATGCCCTTTTTACGCTGTGGCTCGTCCATGATTAGAGATGAGAAAGAGGAAGTGAGGGCCTCTTTAAACACAGGGGTGGTAAGTTGGCAGCCTGTATTTTACAGATACCCAGGCTGGATTCTGAACCTTAAGATATTATGGGATAGTCTATGCTGTCTTTAAAGCCTGTACTTAGAGATTGCATCATTATTCTCCGAGTAAAGTGTTGTGGAATCAGTTCACTTTTTCCTGGAAGACTTCCTACCTGATTCAAGATTTTATGAATTTGAAACCAAAAACAGCTAGTTGTTACCCACTTACTACATTTCCAGTATTTTTAGCAGAAATGTTTAAAATAGTTGATTTTTTTACTTGGTTTGTCCGGTGGTAACAGTGGTACTTGATGAATTGGTAAAAACTGCTTTTTGCAAAAAAGAAAGGGGGGTTAGTTGCTTGCCTCTGGTTTGTAGCACCTTAATGGATGTTCTGATGCCTAAATGGTGGACGTGTGTGAAGCCACTGCTGCTCCATTCCAAAGTCTTAAAGAAGAGCCTGATGTATAGGGAATGGTGCAGCTTTACCTAGAATACTGTGTCTGGTCTAGAAGTTAGATCAGTACTAAACTATTATTTCCCATTATAGGTTCTCCACATTTCTTTTAGTAAACATTCAAGTATATCAAAAAATTACTGTTCATAATTTGAAAAGTTGGTTGTTAAAGAATTCAGACTGTGAAAGTCCATATGACCCTAATGTTGCTCCTTTAAACATCCATATGTCTATGGAAATTCCCACTCTGAATCTGATTCCTTGACCAGAATTCTCTCCCATTTGCAATGTGTTTCAATGGCGATTGCATCACCATCGACTTGTGCTACAGCTGCGCAGTTTTCATTGAGTTCGGAATCATGATTTGGGATCTAGCCTTAGCATAGGAAATAAAAAGATGGAAGATGAATGTTACTGTCATTCACCCAACCTTCCAGAAAGGTATTTGCACCTTTCACTACAATGTTAGGGTTTCCATTTCACTGCTCCTGTATTCCATTTAATCCAAAGTTTTCATGTTTACCTCTTATTCCGGTGGGAAATGCCCTTTGCAATTCCAAATACAACAGAATGAGAACCTAGGGCTCCTGGGTAATACTGTAATTATGAGAAACTGTGAATTGCTTGCGATACAAAAATGGCAGCCAAGGAGGTGCCCAAAAAACGGGATTTCCCTGAATGCCTTGTGAAGATATTGACATAAAAATAAGGACTGACCAACCACTGTCTTGTATTTTTGAGTAAGAGGGAATGCTTATAAAAGGTGTGGTGGGATGTGGGAGATGTAGTAGAGGTAGAAAGAGAGTCAAGTGGCGATGAATGCCATACCTCTTGTCGGAAGCAAGATCATTTTGGCAAAATCATGTGCGACCTGGGCCTTTGGCTGTGTATTTTTGATTTTTTTTTTAAATTGTATTAGGTATGTAATAAAGTTAATCTTTGTGATAAAAAAAACCTTGTTTTTTGTTCTTTTGGTGTGTTCTACTGTGGATTCCTATATGTATATGTATTTCTATAACATGAACCTAGCCATAAGACTGCGAAGCACACTACATAGATGAGCTTTAAGTCAACGAGTGGTAGAGATAGGTTTTGGATGATTACTTCATTGTGATATAGTGTTCTTTAAAGAGATGTCGTCAACTGGTTCCTAAATTGGAGCAGCTTTGGGATGGTCCTGGTTGACACAGGAGTTTGTCCCATATCCTAGCTGCTTGTTGTATGTTTTTTTCCTTTTTTACAATTCTTAGTCTGCAATTTGATGGTGTCCTGGTTGCAGGTGTGCTAAGAACCACCAGAGATGGTGAGCTTGTCTGCAAGACAAACGGGTGCTGATCGTGATTTTTTTTATTTATTTAAAAAACGAGTGTTTTTGGTTAGTTTCTTGCAAAATTGAACAAACTCCTCATTTAAAATGGCCAGCTGAACTAGAATTGGATACAAATGTTTATCATTTATATTTGGAGCATTATTGACTGCCAGGTTATGCGCAATTCAGTTAGAGCAATGTGGAAAGTTGAAAAGTACATTGGACAGTTGTAGTGGTGACCTGCACCTTTCATAATTCCAAACTGAGTCCTAAATACGATAGTTGCCCACCTCCAGGAGCCTGGTGCCCACAGTACAAACTAAATATGGAGGTGCAACATCGAATTTCGTCAATTGAATATAATCTTCTGTTCTGGCCTCGCCAATATTTAGCATTTAATGGTCATATTTGAGGAAATGTCCAAATGATCGAGAGTTGATTGTCTTGTTTCATGATACAAAAGAATCTTTACTTATTTAACATGTTACACAGAACAGCCACCGTGTTTCGTTCCTACATTGACAGAACTTCATCAGAGTAATAGTAGCTTAATTTATGATCTAAACGTTCTTCTTCATCAATGCTATTACACTAATATTAAACGGCCTATGTTGTATTGGCAGTTGTAAAGGGTACATGTCCAATCATATTTCTCAGAATCCAACATGATCCATACAAAGTCAGTGTTGTTGTTTATACTTAAATTCTAACAGTAGTGACTCACATGGTTTCTTCGCCAGAACAAGATTGCACCAATTTCCTATCACCTGTCTGGATTTGTGGGTCATCTTTAGGCATAATACTTTAGATCTCTACTTTTTTTTTTCAGCCCTTTTTTCCATAATGGCATGTCTTGCTTAGCTTTTGCAGTTATGTTATGCTACAGGTTTTGAATACCACGCAGCTGCCCCAGTAAAGGGGGATCCCAGCACTAACAGAGGTTGTGAGGCTACTACCAGAAGACCAGGCCTAAAACGAAGTGAAAAGGTGTGTTTTAATGACCTTGTGGAATGCCGGGAAGAGAATCCCACAGCTTTGCAGCCAGGGTGCGGAGGGAGAGTCCTCCTGCACGCACCTTCCTCGCCCGAGGGACAACCGCTAGATGCCGGCCCATAGATCGCAGTAGGCGAGTAGGTGTATAGGGTAAAAGCAGGTTCCCCAGGATATCTGGGGAGGAGAAGTTCATGATTTTGAAGGCAATGTACAGGTACTTGAACGTGATGCGTCTCGTCACCGGCAGCCAATGTAGTCGGCGGATGGCTTTGGTTGTAGGGCAAGTTCTAGGGGGGCCAAGAAGAGTTCTAGCAGCCGCATTTTGAACCCTCTGCAGACGAAGGATTTCAGCCTTATTCACCCCCAGGTAGAGAGAACTGGCATAATCCAGCCTAGACATGATGGATGCCTGTATGATGACGTGACGGACTGTGGCATCAAAAAAGCCCAACAGCGGTTTGAGCCCTTGCAGGACTCCAAAGCAGGTCCCAGCAACTTTTTTAGTTTGGACCTGGAAGCTGAGGGCCGAGTCGACCCATACACCAAGGTTTTTAATCACCTTTTTGGGGGCGGGTGCTAGCGTTAAGCTGGAGGCAGTTGGCAGTCATCCACTCTGTGACGGCAGCAAGATCGCTCCTGAACTTGAGCATCCCGTGTGAAGTCATCAGAGAGTGCTACCACCAACTGAGTATCATCAGCATATGATACCACTGTTAGGCCTCTACTCCCAGCCACTGCTGCTAAAGGTTGGACATACAAGTTAAATAACGTAGGGCTCATGGCTAAGCTCTGTGGAACCCCTTGTTTAATAGCGTGTATCCGGGAGGTGAAAGGGGGATCTGCCACCTGGAAGGTTCTCTCGAAGAGAAAGAGGCGAACCATCCCAGGGCCAGGCCCTCAATGACAGCCTCCTCCAACTGTTGCAACAGGATCTGATGTGATACTGTGTCGAATGCGGTGCTGAGATCTAATAGTATCAGCGCTGAGGTACGTCCAGCATCCAAGGCCTCCCTCAGGTTTTCGATCACAGCTAGGAGAGCAGTCTCCATGCTGTGACCTGGGTGAAAACCATTCTGAGAGGAGTCAAATGAGCTGTTGTTTTCCAAGTGTCCTGTCAGAATGGAATTCACGTAAGCCTGTTGCAGTGGGGCAGCTTCCCAAATTGCTGACAAGACAGTGAAGAGACCGGTCTGAAGAAGGGTGTTGCAGTAATAAAGTGTATGTACAATCTTGTAAAAACAGGTTAGACCTAAACTGCTATGTAGGCTGGCACATGTATATCTCCGAAGAGATTATTAACTATTATTTTTTGCGGCTACCTTTTGATATAGGTATGAGTAATCAGCCATTTCTTACTAGTTTTAGGATTGCTAGTAAACACTTGAGGCTTGCTTTTGGAGCTTTTTATTGAAAGCATGGAATAAAGGTTCTCCCATTAACGCTATGAGCAAGGGATTGCTTTTTGGATCTTATTTTAAGCAATTTAAAAAGCAGGAAAGCAATTGGTGGGCGTACAACGTAAGATGATTCAGAAGTCCTCTCTCCAGAGTTTGAAAAGCTAACCAAGTGTTTTTAATTATGGAGCTACTTACTCCTTTTGTTGCTGATACAGGTACACTTGGTTATTGCTTGCACTCGGTACTAGTACATGTTAAAAATCAGGGTCTGAAAATGTTCAGAAATAGTTTAGGTTCAGCTAAAGCACTGATAATAAACGAAGATGTGCTACAAGTTCTGTTTTAAATAAGCTTACCATAAAGAGACAAACTTGTATTATTCGTTTTAGGCGGGTTTTTACGGACATGCAAAGAATTTGGACTTAATTTGGTTTAATGATAAGTAGCTAACATTGGATGCTGAGACCTCTCATAATAGAAAACAATTTCTTTAGATGATTTATTTGGAACGTGAAGCTAGGAAGTTTGACATTGAAGTGGGTGGTATGTGTGTGGAAAGCAGAAAAAAGCCTGTGAACAATGGTTTTCTTGAATCTTTTAGCCATGTTTTGTTTTTGTGTACTAAGGTATGTGAATAGAGATAGGCTAAACCCCATTTAGTAAAAAAATGCTTTTCAAGTATTGGCTTTAATATTAAACATTTTTTTATTTTGTAATAAATTACCTGTTTTTGCCTTATGATTTCAGCCCATTCATGTTGTCCAATAAAGTTGTGTATGCTTTGAACTTGAAAGCTTTGACTGAGTTTTTGATGCATCTCATCAGCAGAGCCTAAAAATGTAGGAACTGCTTATGCAAGTTAGTTTATTTTTATGGTTTTGGAGGGGGAGCTTGGTGGAAGCTTGTGGTGCTTCGGTTTAATACAGCTGATCAGTAACACTATTCAAAATGTTCTGTATTGGCTCCCTGCGGGACAAAGTAATGTATGTCAAGTGGCAAGGTCCTCTTCCACCACACTGCACCATATACCTACCTTTTGTTCAATGGGGTTCCCAACTTTATTTTCTCCATGTTGGACACGCCCAAAAGCACCTCTTCCTGTAGGCTAATTCTTGCGTCTTGGGAATTTCTTCATGAGCACTGCTCTGGTCACCCCATCCCACTAGAAGCCTCCTTTCACAATTGTTCTACTCCAGTTGTTTCCATTCTCTTTTCTCAATCCTGGGATACTGGTCTTAGCCTTCAACAGCCTACACCATTTGGCATTCTACTGGTGTACTGCTACACCAGCTTCGCTGGTGACCTATACACACACACCCTCTGCCTAACCTCCTCCATGAACCCAGATGGAATAGCACGAAGGTGCCACAAGTCCTTCCCACCCCATGAAGCACGTTGTAGAACTGCACCTAATCACTTCACACTGCTCCACCTGCCACAGGGGCAGCCAGCCAATTGCCTTTGACCTGTCATAAGTGTAGCCATTCACATGTTTTCCATTCCAGTTTGGGTAGATCAGGCTTCTCCAACAAGTAGCTTGTGAACTACCGGTAGCCCTCCAGCTGCCTGTGAGTAGCTCTCCTGTGTGCAGCAAGGCATATTCTATTAGAAGCTTTTGCATGGTTGAATTAATATATGTATACCATAGTTGAAAATTGGGTATTAGAGATGACAATGTGTGTATTTTCAGAACTCACATGCTGTTTGTAGAAAAATGCTTGACTTTGTAAATTTGTATTTTTAATGCTGTTTTTTGAGTTATAAATCATGCAGCATTTGGAAGACTTATTACTCATAGTTTTACCTTGGTACGAGGGGCATTACAGCAATGACTGCTGTCTATAACCCATCCCAAATTGACAAAGCCTTTTTACATTACCAATGGCAAACTTGTCTGAGGCAGTGAGGTGATCACAGCCTGTAATCTTGCATAGTGTGGCCACTAGTGTAATCTTGTCTGATATGCTCACTATTACAGCCGTAGTGGTAAGAGCAGCACCGAGACTGCCCTCATCGCGCCACGGACGACATCTGGACCCTGCTTGACAACAGAGAAACCGCAGCCCTCATCCTCCTGGACCTGTCAGCCACCTTCGACAAGGTCTGCTACCACACACTACACACACGCCTACACGACGCCGGAATACAAGAGAAGGCCCTGGACAGGACAACATCCTTCCTCTCCGGCATAACTCAGTGTTCGCCTCCCCCCCCCCCCCCCCCTCCACTCCACGGCCACCAAAATCATCTGTGGCGTACCCCAGGGCTCTTCCCTCAGCCCGACGCTGTTAAACATCTACATATCCCATAATCCCTAAACCACATGACATGAGCATAAGTAAGGTAGTCATGTGACCAATACAACCTAGTAAACCGTCGAACACGGAACAAGGCAGGAAAATTACGGAACTATGAAAGATTTCTAAAGGTAAGAGACTACACATAGGGAATACACAATCTTTTTCGGTAAAATATCCTCTTAACACTGACCGTCTCGTCCTTGCAGCAAACGCGACTATTCATTAGTTGCAACAACACAGACGCCGTCAGAATCAAGAAAGCAGCGGCCAGCCTGCGGGCTGTAACCCAAAGTAAGTAAACATTACGAAGGGTAAAACTTGAGTGCCGTAAAAGGTGTAAGCGCCCGAATCCAGTTTTGTTCAAAACCTTATTTTTTCACATAGACCCTGCCGCCGCCGTCCGTGCAAAATTTGATCAAAGAATGTAAAGACTCGAAATTCGGCCACCACATCCAAGAAATTAGGTAAATGCGAGTCCTGACTATTATTCGTAAAGAGTTTGACAATGACAGCATACATGTTGCATATAAACAGGTACTAGATAAAAAGGTTGCCCTTTACCTCTGCAGAGCGAGTTGTCAGTAAGAAGTTGCAAACCAGACAGACTCTGATTCCGTTCACCGCAAAGGTAACAATGAATGCAACCGACTAAAGGCATTTATCCCAACAAAAGAGAGAGGTACCTTGTCTCAAACATGTCCCGTATTGTTTTCACATAGGTACCCACTAAAAAAAGCCCTGAAGAAGAGCCTGATGACCAACACACAGGCTTGGATACGCGTCGGCTTACCTTTGGCTTTCCCTTTTTCACTCCTGTTGACGAGTTGCTTTAGCGCAAAGGGTGTAAAATAAGAAGCTACTTTTTCAGTCAAAAACCTTTTTTCCCCTTGCGATACCAGACCGCAAACATACTATAGACACTTGATAACAGGTCTGGTGATAAAACCCGTTAGGAGGGTACAATTTGCACTTTGTTTAATGTAATGTCATTTTGTGAAATGTAATGTTGTTGTATTGAGTATCACAAAGGATCATTTTTTTAGTGTTAAATGTATAAAAGTTGTATATAATGAATATCATGCTGTGTATGACAAAGCAAGTCCTCGGACTATGATAAATACATTATCAAGTGGAGTAATTGTAAACTTTGAATAAAAAATCAAAACACCCATTGATTAAATACAATAGGGTGAAAAGTCTGCCTTAAATAAAATTATTGCAAAAATAACAAGTGATGGACCGAATGTGGATCAATGTCACACATTCCCCCAGTCAAAAGATCTGGGCCCAAATCCATCGTTTTTTTGCACTCCACACCACCCTGGGTTAGACAATGGCGTTTGCAAATACCGCCATTAGTGCGCTGGGGATGCTCAGACGTGGGTCCCAGGCACTCCACACCACTGGAGTCAAGCTAGCCGGGCTGATGAGAGGTGTTACCTCGAAACCGGTCCGGTCCTCGGATGCTTGATTCCGTTCTGGGAAGGACATGGCTTTTGTAGTTCGGACTGGACTGTTCCCATGGGGCACAGGGTCAGAGCTGATTTGCATATCGCCATTGTCTAACCCAGGGTGGTGTGGAGTGCAAAAAAACGATGGATTTGGGCCCAGATCTTTGGACTGGGTTGAATGTGTGACATTGATCCACATTCGGTCCATCACCTGTTTTGTTTGCAAATACCGCCATAAGTGCGCTGGGGATGCTCAGACGTGGGTCCCAGGCACTCCACACCATTGGAGTCAAGCTAGCCGGGCTGATGAGAGGTGTTACCTCGAAACCGGTCCGGTCCTCGGATGCTTGATTCCGTTCTGGGAAGGACATGGCTTTTGTAGTCCGGACTGGACTGTTCCCATGGGGCACAGGGTCAGAGCTGATTTGCATATCGCCATTGTCTAACCCAGGGTGGTGTGGAGTGCAAAACAACGATGGATTTGGGCCCAGATCTTTGGACTGGGTTGAATGTGTGACATTGATCCACATTCGGTCCATCACCTGTTTTGCTTTTAAATAAAATTATTGGCAGAACCAAAAAGCGTCTGGGTCCCCATTTTCTCCCTATACATCGACGTGTCCTACCCAACGCTTAATCTGGACACAACCCCTTGTTTACCTCACGTTATACATCTACATGGCACCCCTCGCCCACATCGCCCGACAGCATGACCTCAACATCATCTCCTACGCTGACGACACCCTGCTGATCATATCCCTCACCAAAGACCCTCACACCGCCAAGACCAACCTCCACGAAGGAATGAAGGCCGTCGCCGAATGGATGAGGAACAGCAGACTGAAGCTAAACTCGGACAAGACTAATGTCCTCATCCTCGGCTCCACCCCCTCAGCCTGGGACGACTCCTGGTGGCCTGCAACCCTAGGAACAGCCTGACACCCACCGACCAGGCACGCAACTTGGGGGTCATCCTCGACTCTACCCTCTCCATGACAAAACAGGTCAACGCGGTCTCCTCATCCTGCTTAAACACCCTCCGAATGCTCCGCAGGATCTTCAAGTGGATCCCCACTGAGACGAGAAGAACAGTCACCTAGGCCCTCGTCACCAGCAGGCTGGACTACGGAAACGCCCTCTACGCCGGAACGTCAGCCAAGCTCCTGAGGCGATTGCAACGCATCCAGAACGCGTCAGCGCGTCTGATGCTCGACATCCCCCGCCGCAGCCACATCACAGCACACCTGAGAGACCTGCACTGGCTCCCCGTCAACAAGAGGATAACCTTCAAGCTCCTCACTCACGCACACAAAGCTCTCCACGAGACCGGCCCAGCATTGCTCAACACTCAACTCAACTTCTACACACCTGCCAGCTCCGCTCCGCCAGCCTCGCCCTTGCCACAGTCCCCCGCAACCGAAGAGCGACCACCGGCGGCAGATCCTTTTCCCTCCTCGCCGCCAAGACCTGGAACACCCTCCCCACCAACCTATGTCAGATCCAGGGCCTACTGGCCTTCAGTTAACTCCTCAAGACCTGGCTCTTTGTTCACTAGCAGGACCCCCCCACCACGCCTCCAGCGCCTTGAGACCATCACGGGTGTGTAGTGCGCTCTACAAGTTTTATGATTGATTGATGATATTAATCGTACATAAATAACTCTTGTTACAGAAAAGGTTGGAGAACCCTGGGGTAGATGCTTCCTCATGAGGAGTATTTCTTTAGATAGTCAGAGAAAGAAGCACAGTGCAGTATACACATACCAATGGCCCTTTTCTGTCAACTCGTTCTTGGCCTCATGACTGTCCTCTAGATAGCTCAGTTCTCTTGGCAAATACATTTATAATGGCTTCATCGCATTTAATCTTTAAAAAATTCCTTTGCATGCTGTTCCCCAGCCTCATTTGGGATGGAGGTGACCTTGCTGTTTTCTTCAGGGTTTATGATTGTTAATTTAGATCCCAGAAGGAAAAATGACCTATAATTTATCTTCTCTAACAACACAAACTCCTCCCCAAAAGACCCAATGAAATAGAAGTAGAGTTTCAGTTTCAGTTTGTAACGTCTTTATTTCGAAGTTTTTCTTCATAAAAGACCAGCATAATAAAATACATACACAACGCACACAATAAATATATACAATTTTATACAAACAGCTAATATTATCATAGATCTAATTTAAAAGATCAATTAAATAGCATAGAAAGACGTTAATATCAGAATTATACAGGTATAAAAAGACATTGCAGGATTACCACCCCTAGAAAAAAAAATAAAATAGGTTAAGTCCAGCATATTTAACATTCAGCTATTGGCTCTTCGTATACACCTTGCTCTGATTAACCAGGCCCATCCAAGAAATTTTGCCACTCCTATAGACAGCCATTCGGCTGTATTATATCTCAGTATTGACATTGCTTCACTGCTCACCCTGGTATTTAGTCTTTTACATATAGGTTTTACCCATTTATGGCGCGGTTCACAGTAAGCTGGGCATACAAACAGGAAGTGCCCTAGGGATGCCTTTTGCTCATGACACCAAGGGCAGAACAAGGACTGTTGATTATGCCATTTATTAGTGAATTCTCTTAGTGGCAAAGTTCCTACACGGAACTGATGATATAGTTTCCTATTGGAACTTTTAAGAATGGTGTCCCAATAGGTCTCTGTATGTGGGACTACTTTATGGATCAAAAACATGCTAGTCAGGTTTGATTTCTCAGAGAGCGTAACATGTTCTTCTTTAACTGAGGACCAGAAAAGAAGTTTGAAGTCTTTTTTTTGACGGGAAGATGTTATTACCCGGCTCACTCCAAAGCGAATGGAGACCCATTCTAAATAGGGTATTCTTAATAGATTTAAACCAGGGTATATCCCCCGCCCCTTGTTGCGCTCTTACATCCTGTATTTCATTGGCAAACATGATTAATTCTGGGGTAGACCAGATACGTCTCCATAACGCAACCATCCTATATTGGGCATGATGTTTAATAGTATGAAAGCCCATATCTAACATAAGTGGTAGAGATGGTGTCGATGGTGGGAGACTCACTAGACTGAGAAAAAATTTGTTCTGGATTTTATCCAAGGCAGCCAGATCCACATTCCCCCAGGGATCAGCCCCATAAAGTATGGCGGTACTAATTTTGGGGCTATAGATTTTAAGCGCCGGTAGAACCCTTTTAGTCAAAGAGCAACGTTGTTCTTTCACAAGGCACCCCGATAATCGTGCAAATTTTAGACTAAGGGCCTCAATTTGTTCTTTCCAGCGTAACCTATAGTCAATAACAACTCCTAAATATGTCATAACCTCTACTTGTTCTAAGCTAGTCCCATTCATCGTTACATGGCCCCTCGGGGGTTTATTCTTTGTCAGGACCATAAACTTAGTCTTAGAAACATTAATTTCGAGGTAGTTTTGGCTGCAAAAGTCCGCAAACTTATTTATAGCTAACTGAAGACCCATCTGTGTTTTTGCTAAAATTAGGGTGTCCTCAGCAAAAATTAAAAGGGGGAATTTGGTCCCACCCAGTGTTGGTGCATCTGTCGGAGTTCTAAGAGGAACTGAACCACCTGGTTAATAAAAAGTATGAATAGGGTGGGGGCCAGGACACAGCCCTGCCTCACTCCACGGGTCACAGGAAAAGAATTGGTCACCTGTCCCTGGCGACCCCACCTTACTCTGGCGAAATTTTCCTCATGCAACCTGATTGGGTGTATTATCTGCCCTTCTTGAGTTCACATTCTCCTTAAGGCTGCCCACAACTTTACTCTGGGGACCAAATCAAACGCAGATTTGAGATCCACAAATGCTGCGTATATTGTTCCTCCTCTTAGAAACACAGTCTTCCAGTAAATCATAGCAAATCTGAGTACTTGGTCAACTGTGCTTATATTAGCCCTGAAGCCAGCCTGCAGTGGGGACAGGATGTTTTCTTCTGTCATCCAAAACTGGATTCTACCCAACAGCTTTCTGGCAATTACCTTCTGCAGGGCATCGATAAGACTGATGGGGCGATAATTTCCCACATCAGTCTTATCCCCTTTTTTATACACGGGTAGGATCTCCGCCCCTCTCCAAGAATCAGGAATTCTGACACCTCCAGCTATAGCATTTGCTAAGTTCGTTATGTATGGGACCCAATTATCTTGATCAAACTTAAAAAGGTCCGCTGGAACACATTCCATTCCAGGAGCTTTCCCATTCTGAACTAGTTTTAAAGCTTTTACAGCCTCCAGTTCCGTGAAGACTATCTGGTCATTTGGGGGGGACTGCAGTCAGAGCACCGATAGTCTCTCCTAGATTGCGGGCAATCAGATCTGTATTACTGAACTGCGTCGAGAAATGCTTAACCCATGTCTCGGCTGGGACGTAATTAGCTGGAATTTGCTGGTCCCCTGTCCCTCCCCATTTCACTACTTCCCAGAATTTTTGCTGGTTGGTGGAAATACTGGCCTTATACAGATCTAGCCAACATTGCTCGTCCCAGTTTATCTTCGCCTGCTTAAGCACCTTTTTATAGTTTGCCCTTTCTAGCTTAATGTCTATAGCTGACCTAGTTTTAATAGCAGCTATCAAGGAGCTATGGGCAAGACGACAAGTCTTATCATACCATTTGGCTCCTAATTGGACCGAGCCGGTTTTCCTTCTTTTAGCTGGTTTAATAAAAAAAGTTTTAATTTGGTTAAAAAGGGACTCATGAATCACCGCAATTTGATCCAGTGTACTATCATCATCTAATATGGGCACCATCAATTTGGTTGCTTCTAATACCACTTGTGAAACCTTATCTATAATGGTTGGATCTTCCAGAAACCTGGCCCAACGCACCCTTCTACAGTCGTTCGTAAGAACAGCCTCAGCAGTAATTAAGTTTGTTGCACTAGTTCTCTGTAAGTCACCGTATATTGATAAGTTTATTACTAGGGGATTATGATCACTTTCTGACCTAGTAACTATTTCCATATCCTCAAGTAAACTCCAGTACTCCATCCTAATTAAGAAGTAATCTATACGGCTCGAGTTATGGGCGTTATCGAAAGTAGCATTACCCATCAGGTCAGATTTTGTCCTCCCATTCGCTGCTCGTAGATTCCATTCAAGACATAGACCTAGCCATTGCATAACAGCCTCTGTTACTTTTTTGACAGGTGGAATGGTTAGGTGGGGAATGTTCCAGATCTGATCGACTTCACCATAACACCCGTTATCCAGATTGTGGACAGGTTCAAAAGAACAATTAAGGTCCCCAGCCACCAATACACATTCGTCCCTATCAATGGTATTCAGTAGGGAATCTAAATCCTCAGCCGTTTTTGAAAACTTCCCACCTGGTCGCCCCCTGACATATATATTAATCAGGAAGAGATCTTGGCTAGTTTTACTACTCAATTTTAAAGCTAGAATATCATTGCTCAAAATCGGTAGGTCAGAGATTTTAAAACCTAAAGATTGTTTGATCCAGATAACAAGACCCCCAGAGGGACGACCTTTTAAACCTTTACTGGCTGGTTTAAAATAATTCAAATAACCAACCCGATATATAGCATCAATAGACCAACTTTCTTGTAGTATGATTATATCATGAAGTTCCACAAAAGACCCCCAGTCAGCTTCTGCCAGTTTCCCCTTTAACCCAGCAATATTCCAGGATAATATCTTAAGGGTAAGTACAGTTGACTTATGCGGTATATCAACAGAAGTAACATTCCCCCCACTGGTCTCAAGTGTGAGAGTATGGCTTGATGTTTCCCCCTTCCTATCCTTCTCAGGGGGAATTTTCCAAACTCTGTCTCGGACATATCCACTATAATTGCAGTATTAGTTAATGAACAATTTCCTGTATCACCGAGCAACCTTGGGACCAAGGGACCATTGTTGAGTCAGTCCACCCCATCCAATCCCGATAGTGGGGCAAACCGGTTCAAGAGATGGGGCTGAAACATTGGATATATTGGTGTTTCATGGTTATATCTATCTCTAGGTCTATACCTTCGGATGTGGGGGTGCGGTGTTTGGGCTCTGTGAGGATTTAGTGTGGGGTAGAAATAATACAGGGATAGAGTTTGAACATCCCACAATCTACCATATCTAGGCTCCTTGCTGATGTAATCAGCTACCCAGGGCTCCCTGAAGCTGATTACTACACATTTTGCTGTATCCTACCCAGTCCACCCTCCTGACATTAAGGATCTCTATGTTTGAGTTAGGAGGTAGTGGGCGGTTTTTATTTAGCCAAAATATTACCTTATTATATAGATCTTTGTGTGTTTCTCTCTTACCCTCCCCTAAGGGGGCCACTCCTGTTAAGATGATGGTATAAGGAAGTGACTCAGGGGGGAGGTTCACACATTGTTTCCTGGGTACAGGTTTGATCCTGGGCCGTATACTTTGGTCGAAATGGCTGGTAGGATTAGATTGTTTTCTAGATGGGGGCTGTGGATTTAAAACAGTAACAACCTTGTGCTGGGATATACTCTCGGTTGTCTGTTTTTTCTTTATAACAGGAGCGGGTTTATGCTGAGGATCTTTTGTGGTGAGTGGTCCCGCTTTTGCTCTAATACCCCCATCCCTGGAAATCACTGGGTTGTTCTTGGGGAGTGTCGAATCTGTACCTTTAGAAGCTAGAGATGTGTGGATTCTATTTGTTGCTGCTATGCTCTCTTTAACTAGTGTATCCAAAGAATCCATCTTGGTGTTTAATAGTCTAGTCCGTTCAAATAACGGTAAGAGTAAGGATTTAATCAATAGCTCTATCTTGGCTAGGAGTATACTTTCTACAATGTTTACTGTGACATTATGTTCCTCAGGAGGAACCACTGCTGTGGAGGTGGTTTTCTGTGTGGGGGATATGTAGGTAATTCTCTGACCCTTGTTGTGTCCCCCTGTGTCGGTCGAATCTACCCTTTTCCGTTTACCAGGATTTTGCGTGGGCGAGCACTGAGAAGTAGTAGATAAATTTACCCGCTCCGTGCTTTGGGTGAGATTAGGGGAATCTGAAAGACCGGTGTCATCACGGGATAGGTCATGGTAGATAGTGCTACTATCCACTATAGTGTCGTGGGCAGTAACAAGTACACTATCTGTACCAATCCCCTCTAGATCCAAAGTTTGGTTAGCAGATGCAGTGGCTACCGCTAAGTCCACATTAATATTATTAGTAACATTATTCAATTGGGAAAGTGGGACAGGGGGAAACAGCCTCATTGAAGAACGCTTGCCCGTGATTATATCTAATGAAAGGCGTTTTTCAACAAGAGCTATTTCCTTCTCTAAAATACAGGTTTTACGTTTGAAAAACTGATCAATGGTACCTGTGAAGGTACCATTGGAGGTGGAAACCTGGACTTGCCTTTCCCTACCTGACCGAAGGGGCATTTTAAAACCAGGCACCTAGTAACCTTCCAAGTCCCACAAAGTACAACAATCAATGCGATGACCCAAACAAAAAGACAATGTTTTACCAGCAGTATAGCAACATCAGTGTCCTGGTAATACACTAATTCAACACAATCATAAGGGTATCAGATTATGGGGCAATAACAGTGTCAGGGGGGTGGCCCAACCCGACCCTTGCCGGCCCCGGACGGCCACAGACGTAGAAGTAGAGTTTCAGTATAGCAGTCTCCTACCATTAGTCAACAATCAATGTTAAATAGAGGCATGCTAGAGTTGTGATGATCCTCGGTTTCTTTTCATTTGCTTCCTTATAATAGGCGAAAATAAAGAGTCTGGGCATCAATGCTGGTCTTGATAACTTTAAAATCGGGACTGGTCTTATACAGATATCCCTATTAAAGTTTTGAGGATGTAAATAATAATGTTTTAGGAGAGCATGTTTGGTCTATTTTAAATTGTTCTGGGATCTTTCGTATGGATGGCGACATTTAGTGTTTACAGTTTAAATGAAGATACCCATGATAAAGAATTGTGCAAAAGGTGTGTAACTTTTTATTCTCTAATATCATTTAGAAACTAACATTATATAAAATCCTTAAACTTCATTTGAGAAGACCCCGTGGTTACAATTTAAAACCTAAAACACTGCATTTCAATCATTATCAGGCACTCCGCAACCAGAATTGCTTTAATGCATGGCTCATGACCACGCAAATGTCTCAGAGGACCTTTCATTACCAGTTATCGGTACCACAAGTCGATTAAAATCTGGGCCAAGTGTTATTTCCAGAATGTCATTAGCAGTGGCACATCACTGCAGAGAAGCTGTTCATGGGTACATGTGCCTAGGCGATGAGCAGCAGCACCAGAGAATTCAAATATGAACGTGAAAACAGTGGGCTCATGTTCAAATTGGATTCACTGTGAATCCAAAGAAGTCTAAGACCACTGCCTCAAAACCGAAGTAGTTTCTGGAAGCTGAGACAGACATTATTTGGGCACTAGTCTTTCCTGTGATGATGAGGTTCTGACATTGCATCAGAACTTTCTCGCTGATGACTTCCACTTTGTGCTTTTAGTTTATTGCATCTTGACTGCAGGAAACTTGAATTGATAACTGCAGACTTTTCGAGGTTCGTGCCCAATCCCCTTTGGGGTTCCATATTATTATACATACACATCCGATTGGCTAGATAGTTGCTAAGCCTGCTCTTCTACTGGTTAACTGCTTACTCAGCAACCAGTAGTTGCCATCACTTACTGGGTCTCGGTGGTGGGTGAACCGCCCAAGTCTTCCATACCCTCCTTATTTAGTAAAAGGAGACACAGGAGCCTTTGACTGCAGGAGGAACCAAGTTTTGTTAGATTAGCCCGGGTTATGGAACAGAGTCCCAAGTTCGTTAGAAACAAGACTGAGGAGGCTGCTGCTTCACTCTGCAGCTTACAGGCCTTATATACGCATTTCCCACATTAAGAAACCAGTTTAGGTGGAGGGTTTGGCAAATTGCAGTTACACGATTCTTTGTTCAGGCAGGACTGGGGCTGCAACAGATGGTACAAAGATTACGGACAGGTCTTGCAAAAACAGGATATGTACGTGAGGGAACGGGGAGATCTTGAACAACAGGATATGTGAAAGAAACAAGTTCTGGGACGGTGGCGTGACCAAGTCTTGCGAAACAGGATTGATGTGTGCAGGAGTTCAGTCTGAGGGTGGTGAGGCAAATTCTTGGTTCCCCTTTTTCGAAATGGGCTCAAACCACAAGGAACAGGAAGGACAGGGTGGTCGTGACAGCTGGAATTTCAACAGACATCAGCAGAAATTACCAGGAGGGTCGTACAGAGGTGTTTGACATGAAATGGCAATGCAAAAACAACGGAGTCATGATACAAACTGGATGCCGACAAGAAGGATACTTTTCCTCAAGCGCTTACTGCCCCCTACCAGGCACTGAAGCACTTTCTGAATGAAAAATACAATACCAATGGGTACTCTTGCCAGCTATAGAAAGATAGGGTTTTAAAGTTATGTCAATTTAAAAGCATGCATTTAAAATTGTGTGCTCGCTCCCATTTGTGCAGTTAGTGATACTGATATATGGAGGCTGGTTTAGTCTGCAGACACGTTTATCCCAGTTTTGGGAACATTGTCATGGATACCCTTTCTAGACGAGTAGCATGCTACTGATAGTTCCCAGTAATAGCAATTAGTTACATAAACATATGGGGATTATCTAGGTCATTCCAGTTAAGGGGTATGGGATTTAAGCATGTTTCTTTGCATGTTTGAGAATTGTTATTTATTTACGGAGGTGGGTTACGCGTGAAAGCAGGTAGATCCTACAGTTAGGAATATTGATTGATATGGGTGTTATTAGTCAAAGCTTTTATTATTAATGAGGTTGTCATGCCATCCAATGCTCCGTTCTTATCACATTATTTGGTTAGATTACTCTGTGAACCATGGTGGTGGGCTTTCATCAAGAGGTAAGATTTGACCATTTAAATACTATGTAAACTGTAATATTCTAGTATGTTTTAATTTGTATATGACATGCAATTGCCATGCTGGTGTGTATCCTGTATTAACAAGCCAATAATAGCTTATTTATAGATTTGTGATGCATACAATAGCATCGCCTAGTTCATCATGTATACCATTGACAGACCTTATCATACTGGACTGTTTGAGAGACTGATTAGTCTTCTCTGGTATATTTAGTTAGGAAAAAGCCAAGACTTGACCATCCTCCTGAAGTGTAAGCACTTCTTAATGGCTTGTGTATTTGCCATGTGAATTCCTTAATTTGGCTGCTTTGACTGAGAATGACGAACCTCTGATGTACATTTTCAGGGGTGTGGAATGTAATCAAATACCTACTTGTCCATGATACAGGTTGTTCATAAATGTTCTTTGTAAAAAAATAAAATCAACTTGACCCTTTGCTGCTGATACTAGCCTCTCTGATTATGCTAGAGCTCATCATTATGAAGAGTTTGGATACTAGCAGTTAACTTACTTGGCTACCTTTCTTCAGATCTACATACTGGGGCTGGATGTAGCGCTAAGCAATAGTTTCAGGCTTGGAATGCCCTTTTGAGTCTGTACAAACCTCCTAACCTGCATGTTTTAGGGTTTTCACCAGCTCTGGTCTAATCTTTTCCCATACCAAGAAAGGTTGATAGTTTACTCCTGACAAAGGTAGAAGTAAATCTTCTTCCAGGGTGGGTGAAAAAGGGTTTGGAGAGAAAGTGAACTTGTAAATGCTCAGCAGATATTCGCATGAGCAAATCTACACATGCATATTTGCTCGTGCTAAAATGCAGTTCACAAACATTTTCTAGGAGAACGATTTCCTGGCCTACTTTTGTAAATTCATCAAAGCTGTAAATCTGAACTAACGCAAGGGCAAGCACCCTGTGTGCACTTTTGTGACTTTCTTTAAGAATTGGGCTTCTAATTAGGTATGGAATTAACCAAGAACTTTTCTTAATTAAAAATATATATCTATCTGCTTGCTTCACTGTGAGTGACTGCATTCTCCTCTTCCACAAGGAGCATATCAGCACGCAAACTAGTTTTGTTCAGTGCCTGGCACTACTATGGCATTGTTCTTTTTGAGACCAAAACAATTTAGGTTTTTGCCAATGTTTGTTATAATGATGAGGGCCCAGCAGCTCCCACAAGAATAAAGTTTGAAAAAAACATTTTAAGACGAGCATTGACGAAAACAAAAGGCTGACCACTAATGTCAGAGCTATTGGATTTGCCAATGTTGGTATATTTTCTTGTCCCATAATCTTGTTAACTGGTTACACTGATTTTCCATTATGAATATTTTTGGGAATGCTATCATGTATCAACAAATGTGACTAAATACTGATTAAAAGAAATGGTACCTAAAACTTAACGGTAGTTTAGCAAAACATTTGTTTTGCTAATTGCATTTATTTTGTGAACATTTTATATTTGAAAGCAAAGAATCATCAACCTTGCTTTAAAGCTTCTGCAAATATTTGCAATTACTCAGCATTCTAGGAGCACTATACGTAGTCTCAGATTGTTAAACTTTTGCAAACGCTTGTATACATTTTTATACTCAAACCACTGTCTGTAGTGCAGTAGAGCTAACATTTCATAGGAGTGCTCACCCTATTTATAAAAGCTTTGCATTAATGAATCATTATTACAAGTTAGAACATGTTCAAACAACATTAGCATATGAATACAAACATTATCATACATTCCATAATGAGGTACCCTAAACTGGCAACCAAACGGTTTGTGCTGTAAGGGGACCAAGGACAAAACAAACATGACCACTTGCGCTTGACCCCAAACAATAGGTCCTGGGTGTCAGGCCATAGGAATTCCACATCCCTGCCTTTTTCTTGTACCGTAGTATGGTAAATTGCAGTGCTAATCTAGACTCTGTGTTCAAGGGTCACCATCGCTGTGGTCAATGTAGTGTTTTCCATCTAATTAGAAGTTAGAACATTACCTTTGATAATGACACCAAATGGGAACAACGTAGATTCACCATGTGTAATAGCAAAAATGTGATCTACAGGATTACCTGCCCTTGCAGCCAATAGTATATTGGGATGACCACACGCCGCCATACGTGAAAGGCATTGGTATAATGCATTCTCACGAACAGCTAAGGGCTCCATACATGATCCATTCATTACCACTGGTTCCTTACACTGTCCTTCCTATCTCCACTTAAGTGTGGCAATTTTGTAATTCAGCACATTAAATCATAAACCAATTAGGAAGCTCTGCCACTTCGGGGTGCTTTATTGAGCAAATCAGCCCACTTTCTCTGTATATTTTAGTATTAGAAGTCTCATCAAGTACATGACTAGTTACGCCCTTAAATGATCTCCATCGGCACTTGTTTCAGAAATGTGGTTAATGACAAAGTGCTCAAATTTGGCTTGATTTTCGTACTTTAAATATATTTTTTCAAAATCCCAACTTTGTTAGTTATCCCCACTGGTATACCTGCATCCTCGAGCTCCTATCCGTTAAAAAAGCAACCAAAAAGTGTTGCCAATATGAGGCGGCCATTTTGTGAACTTTAGCATTCTAACCTCATTGCTCGCAAGCCAGGAAGTTGGTCACCTTGAAGGTAGGCGGACATTTTTAGAGTTATCAGTTCAGTGTATGGTGTCCTTAAGCCTGCTAATTGCAGAATCAACCGGATACAAAAAACGGCGTTTGGCAAACATTCTCCATTCATCGGAGCCACGGGCAGGCAGTGTTTCTTTGGGTGAGCGAGCAGCTTTGACAAAGTGAGTACGGCATGGCCGATACCATGGGCAGTAGATCTTGACACTTTACGAGTTTGGATGTACATATATATTCTTTTACCTTGACTGAATCCTTACTCTACCCACAGTGATTGACTACAAGCGCTCCTCCCCTCCCGTGCTACAGCTCATGGGGCCCTAATTAGGTGACCTAAATGTATGTTACCTGTTAATCTCCTATAATTTGTTGAGAAATTATTACATCATGTTTTTCTTCCTTATAAAGATAATTATTTGTACATAGATTGGATAACAGCACTGATCTTTGGCATATGAATACTCTGCGTGTGTGTTTTTTGTTACATGTATTGTATTGTCATGTACGTCGCAACAAGCACAATATAAAGGGCAGAACGACAGACGTGAGATTAACAATGTACTGTCTTGCATGAAATGAAAAAGAAAACTATATCACTACAAGACCTTTCACGAGGGTTGTTTCTAGTATATTAAAGTATATACTATGTTTGATAACAAGGTTCCTCTATCCTTCCACTTCGTTTTTTTGGAGTATACCAAGTAGGTGTTTTGATGACTGCATGTTGAATTTTATGCATATTAGCCATTGAGATTGATCAGGCTGATCTCACTAATAGTTAGAGTGGCACATTATAGTTGGTCTTGAAGAGAAGCTGAGGAGTAGGCTTTAACCCTTTCGATGCTGATGACGAGCTCAGCTCGTCATCACCCACGGGTGGCGTGTGCTGATGACGAGCTGAGCTCGTCATGTAGCGCGGCTTTTAAAAAAAAAGCCGCACAGCGTGAAAATCGCCGCAGCATCGATGCGGTTAAAAGATGTAGACCCGTGAGGAAACTGCCATTAAAGCACCCTTTTCTCCTATTTTTCCCCTCTTTTATTATTAACAGCTACAGGAAGTATCAAAGTTTAGTTTTCCACACAGCCAGGTATTTTTTAACCCATTTATTTACTGACCCTTCCACTCTCACATCAAACAAATATAGTTCACTTCACTTGTAATTGCTCCCATGTCTCCGTAGTTCGTAGCACGCCACATCCCGCAGTGTGGCGGGAAGAACCCGATGATGAAGCATGTCCTCAAGGGACCTTTTGGTGTGATCCTGCGAAAGGCCTGTGAAAGGCCAGGATGAACATTTCACAATCAACACGTTTTTCAAAAATGGGCCCACATACATTCAAGTTTCCTTGCTGTTTCGCAGGGGATCAAGTTTTATTTTCACTTTGATCTTGATTAGTCAAATGCCTAACTAATCTTCCCAGATCAACACTCTATGGTGGTAAATGGACCATTAGTCGAATAGTTGATGGTTATAATAACAAATGAACCTACTATTTTTACAAATCTTAATGAAATAACCACAGACGCATGAGTAAGATTTAGTGGAGTTTATCTAAGACTCAGTTAGAAGTGAATGCTTATTTGTTCGAATGCACAGTGCAAACTCAATCAACTTTCATGGGAGAGAAAATTAATTTATCAAAATACATTCAATTCACAAACTCATTCAACAATTGAATGCATTGAGAGTGATAGATTAAGAGACAAAAGAAATAATAAATCATACATTTGCAAATGATATGCAAATTTAAAATGGAAATAATATTTACCCAATGGTGAAACGGGTAACCCAACCCCCTTGCCAAAGGACTAGTGGAGGTCTCCTGACTTAAGAGTCAGGTGACAAAGACTATAGGACAGGATCAGGATAGGATAATACTTACTAAACTTATCTAGAACCCCGACGCACCGGAACGCATCCCTCTCTTACACTCTCCCTCCTCGATATTCTTCAGGAAATCTTCTATCTAATCAGGCTGTCTTTCAAGGGTGAGTCTTCCCAGTCTCTTTCGTTTCTCTCCCTCTCGTCTCTCGCATCAACTCTAAAAACCTCCAGAAGCACGCCAGTAGCACTAACTTTTAATCTTTCGGACACCTCATTTTATAGTCTTCATTTCTGCATGTCCCACCCTCAAAAGTTGCAAAATATCAGTGGATCATGGACTGTGATGAGGCAGGGGAGTTTTCATCACCCCATGCTGTCATGCTCAATTTCCTAATGAACTCTTTTGTTGAACAAACCCTTCCCATTTAACTCATTTATTTTTCTGTGCCGTTTCCTTTCACACGCATCTAAAGTAACAGAATAGGTGCAAATTCATATGTAGTTCCACAGTTGCAAAGAGTTCTTATGGCTTCTGTCCTTGGCTCTTGGCAGCCTGTCAACGGTCCGGTCAGCGAGTCATATCATAACTGTTAGTGCGCAGACCCAGCTTGTTTACGTTTCCACCGCCATTTTTTCACTTGGCTTATCACATTAGGCCCAAACGTACACTATCAATAAAAGAATCACAAACAGAGGTTTATGTCTCAAAAATGTGATTATGACTGGTCACCACCCGCTTCTACTCTATCCCATGTTATAGTTTCTTTCTTTAAGAAAAAACATTAGCAGCAACATCTTTTAAAGTTCAAGCAAGCATATGCCAGGCACGCGGTGCCTCAAGACCTACAGTTAGTAACTCTTGCGCATGTGTGAGAGTTTTCCCTCTCAAACGGGTTAGTCACATGGTTATTTATGCGTTTTGGGTTGCACATGCAAAAGCGTTTTTCGATTTCAAGCGGGATTCAGTTACGTGGCAAATTATTCTTTGTTATTCAAGCATGCGTGAAGCTCTTTTCCCCATATGTGAATGTCGTGTGCATGTTAATTTTCTCTTATTTACTATTTCTAGTTATTAGTACCAGTTAATGAGAGATTGATCCAAGAAAGTTGCTTTCCCTTGAATCCTTGCTTCATCAATTTCCTCCTCTGATGGCATTTTAGAGCCATCAAAAAATACCCATGCCAACTTTATCATTTAATCTTGGTAGCTACGTTGTTCTCCACACATTTTTTTATTCCTCTCCTTTATGTTCATTTCTTTCATCTTACCATACATATTGTCCCTCATTTCCTCTAAATCTATTTCCTCCCTTTTTCTCTTTCTTCCCATCGTTCTACTCTTGATTTCAATCATTGACCCAGTTCTCATTTTTCCCTTGCAACATTAATATCACTAATGCTATTGAAATTCCGGGGATTCATATTTTCCTTATTAAACTACATCCAAAAGTGGAAAACCAGTTACCTATTTTGGAAAGACTTTTACTAAGTTTTTTAACTAACACCGTCATCCTCCAGTTGGGTCAAATCCTTATGCATCTTCGTAATATTATTAATATATCCCTCAATACCTTTACTTTTATCTGGGATATATGTACAGCAGTGTTGCACTTTTAACATGCCACAGACTCCAACCTCCTTTGCCAATAGAATATCAAGGGCAAGTTTATTTTGCAAAACCATCGATCTGATCGCAACCATTTCAGTATTGATCATTAAGAACCCTCCAGCAGTATCTGTTGATAAACAATCAACTACTGTGGACAATTGACGTATCTTTTGTGAATTTAATGCCACTCCAACTGACGGTATCAGTGCACCGAATATATCCCCAACTATTTCTGTAACACTTGCGCTTTTATTTCTTGGTAATCCTTTACTTGCTTCATTCATTTAATTGTTCTTAGTGATGTGGTATACCTTCGGAAATACAATGGCATTATAAAATCTGCCATACCATTGTGCAGGTAACCTATAATAGGCATTCTTACCGCACACATAATAAATTCCTGGTAATACAGTATCAGTTCCCCCTTTTAGTCCCCATCCTCCCATTATTAGGAAGGTATGTTCACAATCGCTAGTACCAATGAAAACACTATTATACTCCGGTTTTAATCTATGTAGACAGAATTTCTCCAATTTTGACCAGTCCAGGGACATTGCAGCATCGCCTTTCTTATAATTCCCTTCTAAAGCAGCCCGTGGAGGTACATGAGACTTTTGCTCAAAAGCTTTCTTTTGGGAATCCTGCCTTCTTTTTTTCTACTAAGTTTAAGAAATCTTTTTCTTTATCTCTCATAAGACAGGTCAGATTATTTCAATGAGCATGTGTTCTGTCTATTGATTTTTTTGTTAGGAAATATTCACCCATAAATTCTGCATTCTTACCGCTAAGTACGGGATTTACATTTTTACAAATAGGGATTTCTGAAAAGACTAAATCCATGTTACTATAATAGTATTGCAGTAACATAAAACAAACTGGACATAACACTACACATCACACCATAAGATAATGGAAGATGGTGATAGATTACACCTTCTGAGACAGAAGTAGGTAGTTTCATGCAAACGTAACAATCACTCACGTTCATTGTATCTACGTAATAATAAAGGAGTTTAGTGAATACATTTAATGACGAATCACTACTTGATTTGTCTTGATAATACATGCTTTTATCCTTTTGTTCTAAATCTGTATTAGTAGTTCTCTTAGTAACCACACTCACTCTTTCGCTAGTATTTGTGTTATTCTGATTATTAGTTATCACAGGTATCACAACTGTTAATAATAACCACATCAATATTAGTATTGTATTACTACATAAGCAACATTTAACACATCGTTTTAAGTTAAATTTCAGATGTTCAGTCACTTTTACTTTCGCCATTTTAGTATCTAAAACTTATTTCTAATATTATTTTTTTAAACAAATGTGTAAAATTGTAGAAGTAAAATCTTTGTGTGATCCCATACTTCAAAATCTTTCAGCTTTTAATTAGTCCCTCTTTTTTTGACTTTTTTTCTTCTTTTGATAATTTCTCAATGAATCCACCCTTTGTACAACAGTCTTTTCTTTAAGGTGGTCTCAATTCCCATTCATCAGATCCTTCAACAATGTTATTTTCTGTTTCTCCATTTAGATCAAGATTTTCAAAATCTACCAGTATAACATAGGTCCACTCTGGAGCCTTATATTTTCTACTTGGTACTCTCCTTCTGTTTGATAATCTCAATGATCTTCTTGTTTGTTCTTGTTCTACCTGACTTGACACCTCATTTACCTGTTCTAATTATTTTCCTGTGGTTCTTTTCAAAATGTATCTCAGTCTTTTCACTCCACTTATATAGGATGAGATGCCCAGTAGAGCTGTGTCAAGCCAAAACGAAAACATTATAGGCCAAGTGGGAGACACTCATTGTATTTTTGTGGTCCTTCCCCCTTCTCCCAGACCTCATAAGTAGCATTAGGGGGTACCTTTCTTTAATAGAATTTTCACTCCACTCGGCCAGTGATCACCCTTTCTGACCCTCTTCACCTATTTCAAGTGTCCTTTTATTTAGATTTTCTTTAGGTTGTTTGGTTCTTAATTCCCTACTTTTTCTCCTTCTATTGTATGTTTTTGTTCTTGGTTTTCTACTCTTCTCCTTTCTTCTTCAGACGGTCTTTGATCTACATTTTCTGCAATTGATTCTTTACCTTTTCTTAAATGAGATGGATCTGAATTTTCTGCAATGGATTCCCTTTCATTTTCTTCTTGTAATTTAATTTGATTGAAGTTTTCTGCAATGAGTTCTTCTATTTCTGACTGAGCTGGATCTAGGTTTTCTTCAATGAGTTCTTTTTCTTTTTGCTTACTTCGTTCTGGTCTTTCAAGTTCAAGATCTCCTTTAGTCTTCACAGCAGCTTCTTCATTCCCACTAACTGGTGCCCACTCTACTCTACTCTACTTGACTTGTACTTGCTTGTTCATCATCAGTTCGCTCTACAGAGTCTATTTCTCTGATTTCCCCGACTTCACAACCTTCTGCTTCTGGCTCTTTCTTTGTTCTGCCAGTTGCTGCTTTTGTTGTTCAGGTACACTTGGGACTCTTTGGGTATGACTGGCATGGATCCAGTTTGTCAAACCAGCACACTACACTGCTGTTTGACCAAAATGATTTGATGTGGTTCTTTCCACCTGGGCTCTAAACACGATTTCCTCATGTGTTTCTTCACCACGACCCAATCTCCAGGACACAAATCATGAGTTATATTCATCAATTTGTTTCCACGTACAAATGCTAGTCTCATTGCTTTTCCCATGAGGATTTTGTGAGGACTTAATCCTGTTCTTCTATCAGGAATGCTTCTAAGGCTCATGAATACAATGGGCAAAGCATCAGGGCATTTCAGTGAAGTGGATGCGCACACTTTCCCATACCTGTATTTTATTGTGCCATTTAGCTGCTCAACTACTTCAGAAGCTTCTGGTCGATAGGCATAATGGAATTTCTGCTCAATTTTGAAAGCTTCCCAAATCAATTTGATTATCTAATTGTTAAAATTTGGTCCTCTATCTGATTCTAAAGTGACTGGAAATCCTAAACATGGAATGAGCTCTCTCGACAGTAGTTTGGCAACTGTGAGACTGTCATTTCTCCTTGTGGGATAAGCTTCTACCCATCGAGAAAACAGGCACACAATGACAAGGTTATGCTCCAAACCATTGCACAGGTGCAACTCAATGAAGTCAAATTGCAATCTGGTAAATGGACCCTCTGCCTTTCCAATTTTTCTCCAGCTAACCATTGTCTTTCTCCACGGGTTTTGTAGTTTACAGGTTAAACTTCTTTGGCAGGGGGGCGTGGCCAAGATGGCGACCTGAAAGAACGCAGGATCGCATGGCTCCCCGTCCCTGAACCCCACCTAAGCCCCTAAAAGGTACACATACCCCCTAAAATCAGCACCTCTAGTCCCGCCGCGGCGGGGAAGCTGGCCCTGGACCTCCGGGGGTGATAAGGTGATGGCGCCGCTTATTGAGGCGGCTTTCCCCTGAGGGGCACAGACCCGTCCGGGGCCGAGACAACATGGCGGCTGGGATCTGATGAGACGGGACGGGTCTGGAGGCAGCGGAGGTCCCCTCAGGGACGGGTGACGGACCGGAGAGCGGTGGTAGCAGGGTCCAAGTGCCGGCACCAGAACCCTGCGGCCCTCAGCGGGGAAGCCCGAGATCGCAAGGATTGCTGGGACGGTCCAGGTGAGCGCCCTCTGGGTGAGGTGCCAAAATTGAAGCCCTGGCTTTGGGCCTAAGCTGGGCCGGGGGCGGAACCCTGTTGGGACCCTGGAGTGGTGAGGCGCATCGGCTGGCAGTAAACCACACCCCGGAGCAGCGGTGGGAGGCAGCGGGGCCGCCGGCACAGCAGCAGGCCCCCAACGCAGGAGAGGTGGTGAGGTGTGGCGCTCCAAGCAGCAAGGCACAAGGCGAGCACGAAAATCGAGGCCCCTGCTCTGGGGCCTATGTAGATCATATCACCACCGCGCCACAACTGGCAGGAGCAGAGCGACCGACCCAGGGCTTTGTGGTGGCACAGCAGGCCCGCACCCTAGCGACAGCCTGGCTACATCAAGGGGCCCCCTGGCAGGTGAGGAGTGGCACGGAAGGAGCGGCAGTGCATGACAACGGGCCACAGTGCTGGCTACCCGCAGGGCGGAGAGAGCGTGACCACCTGGGGATCGGAACCTGACCTAGCTAAGTGGACTCTGTTACTGTGGGACGCAGCCCTTGCTCCCCGCTTATCCCGAGGGGCCTGCTGGGAAGAGCAGTGACGGGGGTCCGGGAGGACTCCGGAACTCGGCGCTGGGGTGCCGGCGCGGCCTAGCACTGAGGGCCCGCACTGAAGAGCAGAGGTTGGAGGGGTCGCTGCCCGAGAGACCGGCCCAGAAAGCTTAACGGAGCAAAAGAGAAGCCTGGTGGGGCTCCGTAGCGACCTGGAGCTACAGTGCTGACGGCATATCTAGACGGGGGCCCTGGCTGGTTATAGGGCCACACAGACTGTTCCCTATTCCCCCACAGAGGCCACTGAGGGGGCCACTAGTCCTGACTGGGATCTGCGCGGGGCGCCTGCCCTGAGAGCGGTCGCTCTCTCCGAAACATTTGGAGCTACACGTGGGTCTGCTTCTCCTGGGGGCTCACTGTCTGCAAGACCCACACAGCGTGGCGCTTGAGGACTGTGTGGAGGGAGACTCTTTGCGGCCATGAATCGCAGGGGAGGCCGCACCATCACCGACATGTTGACCAAAAGCACCCCAAAAGTGGAGAAAAGCCCTGCGTCGACTGTGCCGGCGGGGAACGCTAATGCGCAGGAGGGCGATGAAGCCCCCATCACCAAAGCTTTTCTGGAGTCGCTGTTCAACTCCCTGAGAGAGGATTTTCAAACCCTCAAGCAAGATATGGCAGGGGAGTACAGAGATCTGCGTTGCGATGTCGATGGTCTTGGAGAGCCTGTAGTGGCAATGGAGGACGCAGATTGCACCAGGAGCGAGGAAGTTGAATTCCTGCAACAAGAAATCGTCCGTCTCCACGAGTAGCAGACCGATCTGCAGGCGCACGCTGAGGATCTTGAGAATCGCTCCCGACGCAATAACATATGGGTCCGAGGCGTGGCATCCAAATCCGAGGGCGACAACATCACTGTCCACTTGCAGCGGTTGTTCCGGGAAATCCTGGGAAAGCCCGTGGACTTCGAGATTCGCATAGACAGCACGGAGAGTAGGCCTGGCGCGCTGGGCACCAGCCCCACCTCCAGACATTCTGGCTTTCCTACCTGACTACCCCTTAAAGGAACGCATTCTAAGGGCGGCGCGCCAGAAGCAGAACCTCACATTGCAGGGAGACTCTGTGGGGTTGTTCCAGGATCTATCGACAATTACCTTACAAAAAAGGAAGGCCTTTAAGGTAGTCACAGAGTTCCTACGGAGCAATGGGATCCCATATTCCTGGGGCCATCCCTTTAGACTTATCTTCAAATGTAAGGGAGCCCTCCAGCAACTTTGGTACCTGTGGGAAACGTGTAACCTGCTGGGCATCGACCACGAAAAAGAGGCAGGGGAGGAGGGGACCCCACGCACTCATCTCAACCGAAACCACCCCGGTCTTCCCGGGATGGTTGGCAACAGGTGAGACGCCAACGCTCGTCCAGAGGAAGCCATAAGCCGGATCCCACGACCATGGCACAGGAGCAAGCAGCAGCGATACAGGAAGTCTCCAAAGACAAAATAGAGGGTCCTTGAAGCAGCAAGTGCGAGGGGACATGTTTTGCATTGCCAAGGCATGGGGCGGGACGGGGGGCCAACTAGGTCACCACTGCCACATACTCCCTCATACGGTAACTTTACCACAGGCCTGAACTGAATTTGTATAGGCCTGGGACTATGACTGCTAGTTGGGGGTTCACAGTTGGGGTTCAGGAGGGGGGTTTTGGGAGTTTTTTGGGGGGGAGGGGGGAAGGGGAAAGAGAGGGGGGACATCCAGTGCTCTGTAATTGATTGTGATGCCCAGCCTTGCCGTTTAAGCCCGCAGGCACGACCAGCCTACCGTTGCCCACCCACACACACATCTTGCGTCCCACCGGGCTTGGTGACCAGCGTGTCTGATTTCTATGTAAAACATGCCGCCTCCAACCTTTAAGATCCTGTCCCCTTAACGTACGGGGTCTAAACAATCCTGTTAAGGGGCGTGCGATTTTGTCCCACTTAGAACATACACAGGCAGACATCTGCTTACTGCAGGAGACCCAATTGCTGGCCCGCGACTGCCATAGGCTCCGCTCACGCAAATTCCCAACTCAATTCTTCTCCTCCGACTCCACTAAGACTGCAGTTGTGGCGATCCTGGTGGCACGACATTTTAAAGGTGAAGTCCTCCATAAGAGTGCAGAACAGAAGGGGAGATTGCTAGTGTACCGCTTTGCTCTGGGGGGGCCTCACGTTTACAATTGGGTCCCTCTATGGCCCTAACGAGGGCCAGGAACAATTTCTCCACTCAGTCCTTACAGACATCACAGACACACCGAATAGGCATATTATACTGGGGGGGGGGGGATTTCAACATGGTCTTTGACACGGTCCTGGATAGGTCTGCCCAACGCACTCACCAAGCTGGAGCGCTTTCTTCCAGTTGCACTGACCGGATGACAGAGCTGGACCTCCATGATCTTTGGCGCAGTACTCATCCACACGATAGGGAATACTCGTATTATTCCAAAGAACACAAAACGTACGCCAGTCTAGACCATCTCATAGTCTCTAGCCCAGTTTGCGCTTTATCCACTTTGACAGAGATAGGGCTAATCTCACTCTCGGACCATGCACCAGTCACTACCACACTCACTTTACCACTGGCGTCATAGCCTCCCAGGGTGTGATGTCTTAGAGATACGTTACTGCATAGGAAAGATGTGGTGAAACGCATTCAGGACACTATCCAAGACTACCTGTCCCACAACACTAACTCTGACACAATGGGCGGCCATGAAGGCGCTCATCCGGGGGAATTTTTGGCTCTTTCCTCCGCTGAGAATAGGGAATGGCAACACAAGCGTGACGAGCTCACACAGCGTGTTCATGAACTTGAGCAAATGCACCAACGAACTGGGGCACCCAGAATTTGGAAGCAACGGCAACTCCTAGCAGCTCTGGATATGGACCGTGTTAAGTTTGCAGCCCTGAGGCTGCGACATGCCTACTACACCGGAGGGGACAGATGTGGCCGCCTACTGGCGAATAGACTCCGAGTTGCGTGCCAACAACAGACGGTCAAAGAGCTCTCCTGCTCCGATGGGTCCACAGTCACAGAGGACGCCCAGATCGCGGAAACTTTCCGCAACTTTTACGCTATCCTTTATACAAGCAGCCCGTTGGCCGACTCGGCGTCGTCCGAATACCTGGACTCAGTCGCACTCCCCTCTCTAGCACCTTCCCAATCGGAATATCTTGAAAGGGAGATCCGCATTGAAGAAGTGATTTCCGCCATTGCTAAACTCAAGCCGGGGAAAGCTCCGGGTCTGGATGGCTTTACAGCCATCTTTTACAAAACGTTTTGCACTACACTAGCACCGATTCTCACCCGCCTTTTCAACACCTTTTCTGAACCCGGCACCATCCCGCCTGACCTCCTGCGTGCATCCCTTACAGTCATCCCCAAGTCAGGGAAGGATAGGGCTAAATGCGGCTCCTATAGGCTGATATCGTTACTAAACGTGGACCTTAAATTATACACGGGAATTCTGACGGCCTGGTTGGCTCCCCACCTGCCAGGCCTTATAGATCTGGACCAAGCGGGCTTCATCCCCGAACGTCAGACGGTGGATAACACCAAAAGGGTTGTCCACCTCATAGAAAAAGCCTCCCGAATACCTGGGGAGAGAATGATGCTGCAGTAGACGCCAAAAAGGCGTTCGACCAGGTTCACTGGCCTTACCTGGAACAGGTCATGGTGAAGGTCGGAATTGGGGAGAAGTTCCGTACTCTCATTTTTAATTGTTACAAATTCCCCATGGCAGTGGTGCGAGTGAATGGTTATAGCTCGGAGAGCTTTGATATCGAGAGGGGCACGAGGCAGGGATGCCCGCTATCACCCCTATTATTCTCCCTATATATGGAGCCATTCGCTCAGAGGATCCGCCAAAACCGTGCAGCAACAGGGATGGTGTTCGGTGGCTTCACGCACACCATCAGTCTTTATGCGGACGATGTCCTGCTCTCGCTCGAAAATCCACGACGGCCCTACCGGCTTGCATAGCTGAGTTGGATACCTTTTCTGGTGTGGCCGGGCTCAAAATGAAGGCGGACAGTCAATAGAATCTTCTATCTGCCTTCCCCCGCTTTATAAACTTGTCAATTTGTCACTATCCTCGGGCTCTGTACCCTGTGCCTGGAAACAGGCGCAGATAATTCCTATCTTGAAAAAACCTGCTTTAGACCCTAAAAAAGCTGAAAACTATCGTCCCATTTCTCTACTCCCGTGGGCTGCTAAACTGACTGAGGCTCATGTTAATACCATTCTAGCAAAACATCTCCATTCTGCGAATATTTTAGATCCCTCGCAGAATGGTTTTAGGCCCGGTCACAGCACCGAGACTGCGCTCCTGTACATGGCTGAGCATCTTCGCATGTTGGAGGATTCCGGTCACACGGCGGCACTTGTGCTCCTTGATCTAAGTGCCGCTTTCGACACTGTCTCCCATGACATTTTACTCCGTCTGGTTGAGGCAGGGGTGGATACGCTGGCTCTTGAATGGTTTAGATCTTTTCTATCTGATCGCTCCTTCAGGGTCATCACTCCCCCCTTCGAATCCAAACCACATGCGATTGCCCAGGGAGTTCCTCAGGGATCGGCTTTAAGCCCCACCCTATTTAATCTTTATGTTCAGCCGCTAGCTGCTGTCGCCATGCGTGAGAACCTCTCCATCGTGTCCTACGCAGACGACACGCAGCTGGCGGTTGCGATTAGTGGGGCCTCCGATCTCGAGGCAGCTAAGTTCTGTGAGGGACTTATATCTGTGGCCCACTGGATGAATGATAATTTCCTGCAATTGAACGCTAAGAAAACCGAGGTGCTCATTGTGGGGAAACAAACTCATCTGTGGAGCGATAGCTGGTGGCCACATGAGCTCGGTCCTACCCCTACCCCCGTCACTGAAGTTAAGAACCTTGGGGTATGGTTTGACTCCCAACTGAGCTTTTCCACTCATACTAAAAAGACTGCAGCATCATGCTTTGGGATTCTGCGTCAGCTTCGGTCCACCTTCAAATACTTTGACGCTCCCACCCGTCAACTCATCGTGCAAGCCATGATCTTGTCTAAATTAGACTATGCTAGCTCTCTTTTTCTTGGAGTCAATCAGGCTGAGCTCTCCCGTCTCCAACGCGTCCAGAACGCTGCCGCCAGGGCTCTGGTTGGTTTGCCTAAATTCTGCTCAGCTAGGAGAACCATCTTCAATCTCCATTGGCTTCCGGTGGCACAGAGAATAAAGTTTAAATCTTTGATTTTGACATTCAAAATCCTTAAGCTTTCTTCCCCTCAGATTCTGCAGCAACTCATTTCCCCTTACGTTCCTGCTCGTTCTCTGAGGTCCTCTGCTCTCCACCTTGCCATAGTTCCTCGTTTCAAGAGATCCAGGATTGGCGGTCGCTCCTTTCGAGTCCTTGCCGCCAAACTATGGAATTCCTTGCCTGTCCACATTCGTGCCATTGATGAGCTCCTTGCTTTTAGGAAGGCTGTCAAAACCTTTCTCTTCCCCGTAGCTCCTTAGTTCTGCTGTTGTTGTGTTGTGTCTTCCACCTTCTGTCCGGTTTTCTGTTCTGCTCTAGCGCCAGGACGCCCCTTCGCTGGGGCATCTGTGCGCTCAATAAATCCGGATAACATAACATAACATAACAATAGCTCTCGACTTGTCCCTGTCCCCCTCCACAAAAGCCTACTTACAGAATCTCTTCCCCCTCCAATGGTCATCCGGCACAGTGCCGTATCTGGGGATCCAGCTGGCCCCCAAACTCACAACCATGACGGCGGCCAACTATGCTGCACTCTAAGGGAAGATACGTGAGGAGTTGGGACGCTGGAAACACTTCCCCCATTTCTTGGTTGGGCAGGATCGCAGCGGTCAAAATGACTGTCTTGCCCCAAATCCTCTACCTTCAGGGCATTACCGCTGCAGCCGCCTGCAGGATGGATCCAGCAAACATAGGCGGACCTCGCCCACTTTATTTGGCAAGGCTGAAGCCAAGAATGAAGAAGGCACTGACCATGTTGGCCCCGAAAGCAGGGGGCTTGGGGATACCGGATTTGCGCAAATACCGTCAGGTGGCGCAATTGCGCTACTTAGTGGAATAGAGTAAGTGGGAGTTGGAGAAGCACTGGCTCTTTCAGGACCAGGCAGTTGCAGGGCGCCCACTCCAGGAAATCCCCTTTCTTCGTAAGGCCCACCGGCCCGCTAACCTTTATGCCTCGTTTGTCACACGGGTCCCCCTGACAGTGTGGGACGCCACTAACACCTTTCACGAACTTACCACTTTCCCCTCCCCACTAACGCCATTGGTCGACAATCCAGACTTCACTCCAGGCCTAGCCAAGGGAGCCTTCACACACTGGCGGCCCGCGGGGTGCTGTTTCCTATACCATATCTACGGCCCAGATGGAGTACTTCCCTTCCCACTCTTTAAACAGGAATACAAATCCCCTGAGACGGAACGATGCGCTACATGCAAGTCCGAAACTGGGCACTCCAGCCACAAGTGAGGGAGACGGCGAATAGGAAACTCCAGCCGTATGAAAAGTGGCTTATATCCCGCACCTCTGACAGCAAATTAATATCCGACCTTTAAAAATGTTTACAACGACCAACAACACATCTCTACAACCCAGGCAGGGAACGATGGGAACGTGAACTAGGCAGGACCCTGAGCTATAAAGAATGGGACCAGATCTCTTATAGAGCGCGCCACTCTGCATACCACACCGGGCTTACAGAGACACTAACTAAGATATCCACATATTGGTATTACACCCCAGAACGGATACATGAGATGGACCGCAGTAAAGACAAAAATTGCTGGCGGGTGTTGTGGACACACAGGCACCCTGTTACACTTCTTGTGGGACTGTCCTCTTCTCCATTCATATTGGACGCAGGTAATAGATGACATTGACATCCATTTCCAAACAGAACTACCCCGATTCCCTGCCTACCCCTTGCTGGGGCTCCCTAATCTATTGACATACGCCTTGCGCTCGCGCAGGGGGCGCCAGATGGCTATTGCCCTAGGTTCCGCAGTACAGAACATCCTTACACACTGGCTCACTACTACGGTTCCCTCCACTACAGGCTGGTTACATAGGATGTGGTGTGTATTAGGGATGGAAATCTGTCACTTACCTTAGCCGGCGATGTAGATCAATATGATGACCTCTAGCAACCATTTAGCTCATTGCTGATCACTGAATTTAGGGAACTCACCTGCCCAAGATACCTCCGGCTGTTGCGGCTCACAGGGCCCAAAGAGGCGGACTCCTAAGGAGGTTGCGAATGGAGACTCCCTCACGAGCTAGAGGGGGGGCAATGGGGGTGGATTTGAGCACTGGATCGGGGGAGAGGGGGGAGGAAGGGACGGGGAGTTCAGGGGGCGGGGTTTCCTTTTTGGGGGGGTTTCACAGCACTTCCTGTATATTTATGCCTTTATTGGTCGGGTTGGTTCCTGAATGCTAAGCCTGCCCCTTTTGGGGCTTTACTTGCCTTTTGAACGTTCCATGCCAATGTCAGACCACATAGCGTATGCAATGTATATTTTGTTTCATATGTGCGGCTTCCAATAAAAAGATTTAAACCTATACTTCTTTGACAAAGGCTCCCTGCAACAACCCTAAACTTGGGATTAAACCAGGTCCATCTGAAATGTCCAATCATGGCATCCCTCCCTATGTGTGTGGGTCCATGATATACCCTAGCCATTTGTGATAACAAGCTATCTGGCATAATTGGTCTACCATCTGGACACACCCATACTTCGTCAGCCCTTCTTCTGCAACCTAATTTGATCCAGTGTTCATTTTCCTTTGTCTGCTAGTCCTGTAATTGTCTAACTTCATCCCAGCTTTCAAAAGCAGAGAAAAACATTAGTTGGCAATTTCTTAACTTCTTTTTCCATCCCTCTGTTCAGACATTGTATTTCTAGCACAAAATTGTGCTACTTGGTCTGCATACCGATTTCCCAGTGACACATGATCATTTCCTGACTTATGTGTGGCACATTTGACCAATGCAATTTCTTTTGGCAACTGTAATGCTTCCAATAGTTCTTTAACATCTTTGCCATTCCTTATGGGAAATCCCAAAGAAGTCAGAAATCCCCTCTGTCGCCACCATTGGCCAAAGTCATGCACAACCCCAAAACCAGATTGACTGTCCATAAATATGATTACTTTCAATTTCTTCCCAATTTTACAGGCCTTTGTCAAAGCGTATAATTTGGCTATTTGTGCAGACTTGACTCCTCTTAGAGAGGAAGTTTCTATGATACTTGACACTGTGCATACAGCATAACCAGGCATTAATTCTCCATTCTCTCTTCTCAAACATGACCCATTACCAAACAGTACGAAATCTGATTCTTCCAGTGGAACGTCAAGGCGATCAGGTCTTGGCTTTGTACACATTTCTGTCATATCCAAACAATCGTGATCAACTTTCTCTTTCACTTCTTCACAATAAAAATTTAGTCCGCTGACTAGGGGTCAAATGTAGAGTACGAGTCCTTGTTAAAAGGATCTCAACTGTAAGTGGTACATTTACCTTTATGGGATGTCCCATCACAATCAATTCACTCTGTTCCATGCTCACACAAGTAGCAGCTACTGCTTTTAAGCAGCCAGGTAATGCTGTGGCTACTGGATCAAGCGTAGCAGAAAAGTAGGCTACTGGCCATCGAGACAATCCATGTCTCTGGGTTAACACTGAAAGTGAATAACCTTCCCTTTCACAACAGAACAAAGCAAACTCTTTTGTATAGTCTGGCATTCCTAATGCTGGTGCTTGACACAAACCTTTCTGAGTCCTTTCTCTAGCTTATGTCCAAGATATTGAACTTCCTGTTTGAAAAATTTTAACTTTTCTGGGGACACCTTGTGTCCTCCTTCCGCCAACTGGTTCAGTAAAGCTATTGTGTCAGTGACACAAGCTTCTCATGTCTTTGATGCCACTAATAGGTCATCAATGTACTGAACCAGAACCAAATTTCCTGGCATAACCAAAGTTTCTAAAAAAAAAACATTAAAAATCTGATTGAAAATCGAAAGACTCTCTGTTTACCCTTGAGGAACTTGGCAGCATGCCAAAACACGGTCTCCGAACCGGAAAGCAAAAAGATATTGGCTATCCGGATGCAATGGAATTGAAAAGAATGCTTGGCACAAATCAGTCACAGTATACCAGTGGGCATCCCATGGTATCTGATAAAGAATCCCTGCAGGGTTTGGTACTACAGGACAACAGGGTACTACTATTTTATTAATTTTCCTCAAATCCTGCACTATTCTATAGTTTCCACTACGCTTTTTCAGTCCCATGATTGCCAGATTACAAGGACTGCTTAATATTTCTTTTAAAATACCCGGTTCAATCATTTGGTCAAATACTGGGGCAACTCCTGCTTTTACTTCAGGGCTCATTCTGTATTGTGGTGTGTTTAGATATATTGCACCTTCTTTTACCACAATTTTGACTGGGTCTACCTTTGCCATTAGACCAATATCTTTTCCTGTGAAATCCCACACATCTGACCTCACTGCATTTCTCAATTCATTCGGTAAATCCCTTTCAGTAAGAAGTGGAAACATCTCATCCACTTCTGTTCCCTGTTTAGCTAGCATCATTTTGAAAGCCACATCTTCATCTGGTGTTTGGAAATCCACACCATCCGGCGTACAAAAGATGGTGCAATTCATTTTGCACAATAAGTCACTACCTAATAGGTTTACTGGACTTGAGTCGCATGCCACAAATCAATGCATGTCTCTAAAATTTCCAATATTCACTTCTATTGGTTTTATGACTGAGGTCCTAATCTGCTTATTTGAGACTCCCATAACTTGGATAGTTTCTCCCGATAGGGGAAGGTTTGTGATTTCTGCCGTTTGCACAGTAGAACGGCTAGCACCAGTATCCACTAGGAAAGTGATGTTGTTTCCTTAAAATTTTCCATCAACAAAGGGACCTGACTGATCTACCGCCAAGGATGCGCCAAGCACGCACTACTCCTCCCCCCTCAGGCACAGTCATTGTGACATTTCCAATTCACTCGCATCACTTTGCATCCAATATTGTTGAACCCTCTGTGCATTCTTACTACTTTCTCCGCTGAATACGGTGTTCACACTGTATCTCTGCACCTGAGCGTCCACATTGTTGGGTAAAGGGGCTTATGGCACCTGTAACTGAGGAGTAACTATCTGTTGCTGTTAATTCACAACCACCCTATTCTGCATCTGTGTATTTAAAATTTGATTCACCCCATAACTGTTGAATATTTCTACGCTCATTCTTCCAATGTCCAATCTTTCTGCATCCATGACCAGGATATTTCTTTTTCGCTGCATCTCTACTCATTTGTCCTCTTCCCTTATTTCCATTCGCCACCTGACTATTCTGATTCTGCACATCCATCTGGCTGTCTTTCAAAGGTGAATCTTCTCAGTCTGTTCTCTCGTTTTTCTCCCTCTCATCTCTTGCATCAACTCTAAAACTATCCAGCAGCACGAACTTTAAATATTTTGGACACCTCAATTATAGTCTTCATTTCTGCATGTGCCACCCTCAAAATTTGCAAATATTAGTGGCTCATGGACTGTGATTGGGCAGAAGCAGGGGAGTTGTCATCATCTCATGCTGTCATGCTCCTTTTCCTAATTAAGCCTTTTGTTTAACAAACCCTTCCCATTTAACTAATTTATTTTTCTGTTCCATTTCCTTTCACACACATCTAAAGGAACAGATTAGGTACAAATCCATATGTAGTTCCACAGTTGAAAAGATTCTCATGGCTTCTGTCCTTGGCTCTTGGCAGCCTGTCAACGGTCTGGTCAACGGGTCAGATCATAAGTTAGTGCGCAGACTCATCTTTTCACTTGGCTTATCACATTAGGCCCAAACGTACACCATTAATAAAGGAATTACAAACAGATGTTCATTTCTCAAATATGTGATTATCACTGTTCACCATCCGCTTCTACTCTATCCTATGTTATATTTTCTTTCTTTAAGCAAAAATATTAGCAGCAACATCTTCTTTTAAAGTTTTATCAAGCATATGCCAGGCACGCAGTGCCTCAAGACCTACAGTTAGTAATTCTTGCGCATGCGTGAGAGTTTTCCCCCTCAAACGGATTAGTCACATGGTTATTTACGCGGTTCTGGGTTGCACATGCGCAAAAGTGTTTTTCGGTTTCAAGTGGGATTCAGTTGTGTGGCAAATTATTCTTTGTTCAAGCATGCGTAAAGCTTTTCCCCATATGTGAATGTCGTGTGCATGTTAATTTTCTCTTATTTACTATTTCTAGTTATTAGTACTAGTTAATGAGAGATTGATCCAAGTAAATTTCTTTCCCTTGAATCCTTGCTCCATCAGGTGGGTGAGGGTTATTTTAAAAAACGCATGTTGTTTTCCCATGCAAGAAGCTGTGTATTTCTCTTTGGTTTAGTCTTTTTCTAGTAAGGGTAGCATTGTTCTTTTGTTTTGGGAGTGGACTCTAGTTGTTTTTTCATTATTTGAGGAGGAGGATGAGTCCATGAGTTATTGTACCTCTTGACTCCCCTCTTTGTTTTTTGGCATTATCTAGACAGCGTACAGCTGTGGGAGTTTGTTTGAAATTTCCCCAAGGGGTAGCCCTCCCTAATAAGCACTTTTCTATAGACGCTACTTTTGTAAAGAAGGATGACTCAGTTGATGCGTTTTAATACATTTATTTGTCAGATATTGGCCCCTGGAAGCTCTCTGAGATCAACTGAAGCTGGACTGACCGTTCTAGATCACCAACAGAACACAGTTGCATCATCACTCAGTAACAATCTCCAAGGACACCATTATGGTTCTATACCAGGATGCAACCTGGTGATTACAATACAAAACATAACACAGTTTCTTCCTTATAAAAAACAACATTTTGAATTACCAAACATTACATGCATGAACAATAGTGAAATGGTATTCTTAAACATAGTCCCTATGCCACACAGGTTTCTGTCTTAATCTCTCACTCATTCTAGCCTTGCTTTCACCATCGTTATCTGTGTCAAGGCACACATTCCTTCTCAAGCATTCAGGTTCCTCCATCCTGGAACACACCACAACTCTCCACTTACATTCCATCACTTACCATCCGACAATAACACAGAATTACCTTGTGTTTCCATAACTTTCATAGGATCAGAAAATTTAGAGAATCCTTTCTTGATCACCTTTCCAACGAACACCTTCACAATATCCCTTTTTAAAATCTCCTGTTAGATCTCAATTTCTTATTATTGTGTCTGTTTGTACTGTGATAGGTAACCTTCCACCCTTTCACGTATTTCATTTTCTTTTACTTTTCCCCTCCCATGCCTCTCCATCCATGCAGGAACAGTAACAGTGCAAGGTACTCTTCCCTTCAATAAACAGAAAGGTGTCTCACCTGTTGCAGTATGTGGAGTTGGGCTATAGTTCCACAACATTCCTTCACCTGCTTTCTTCAACAAATGCTGCTGGACATGGCCAATTGAATACTCTCACCCAACACACGGTTAAAGCGCTCGATTAGCCCATTAACCCTGGGGTAATATACAGGAGTTCTGGTTTGTTTGATGCCCCACTTTTTGAGAAAAACATTACATTCTTCACATACAAACTAAAGGTCATTATCAGTCACAATTTCAGCAGGACAAACTTGTTTACGGAATATATCTCTGCAAAATGTAATAACATTTGAGGTTGTCACCTCACGCATAAAAGCAACTTCTGGCCATTTTGAGTAATGATCCATTAACTCAATTGCAAATCTTTCATTCAATCCCAAACACTCAAAAGGACCACATATATCCATAGACCATTTTTCCCAAGCTCTTTTGGGCCATTCCACTGGATTAATTGTAGTTTCATGCAAAATATGTGATTTGTTACTACAAGTGCACTCAACACAATCTCTGACCAATCTCTCTATTTGCTAATCCATTCCTGGCCACCAGAAATCCATCCTAATTTTTCTTTTCATGGCAGACATTCCACCAAGACTATCGTGCATCATCACCATCAATTTACTACGTAAAGACTCCGGTACAACCAACTTATCACCTCTTCTTACTATACAATCCATGACTGATAACTGTTCCCATACATGTTTATAAGGAGCAAGATCCTAGTCATGCATCCTTCCATCAATTTTGGTTAACTTATCTATTACTTTTTCTAACATGGAATCAGTTACTAACGCTTCTTTCCATTCTTTTTCGTCTATGGCATGACACACGTCTGAGATTTCCGCAACCTTTCACTCATCCTTCTCACACAGTCCATTTTCAAGTGGTAATCTGGAAATGCAATCTGCATTTATGTTTCTAATTCCTGGTACATACTGAACATAACAATTATATTCTTGTAAACAATGTAACTACCTTGCTATATGAGGTGTGGCTTTTCCTGCATAGAATGCAGACAATAAATCCACCAAAGGTTTATGATCTGTTCGTAATTGGTACTGGGTGCCCATACAAAAATTCTGAAATGTTGTACTCCCCACCAACATGCCAAGGCCTCTTTTTCTATGACAGAGTAAGATTTCTCTGTACCTTTTAAAGTTCTTGATGCAAATGCCACTACTCTTTCACTTCCATGGTCCCTTTGCATTAATACTGCTCCTAAACAATATCCACTACCATCAGTGACAACAATAGTTTTGTGATCTGGATTAAACGGTTTAAGAGTTACAGCTTTGGCAATTTCTTTCTTTATAGAATCAAAAGCATTTTGACATTCTTCAGTCCAAGTATATGTGGCACCTTTCTTCATTATATGTCGTAAGACATGCACCTTTTCTGCAAAATTATGTACAAATTTAGCGTAAAACTCAGCCAGCCCGTGGAACGATCTAAGCTGATCTTTATCACGAGGGCAGGAGCCATTTCAATTGCGTTAGGATTTCAAGGCTCGGGCGTTGTAGATGACCTTGACATGTGTTTTTATCCTCAGGTTTCCCCTTGTGTCCTTTTTCACACGATCCCTACTACAGGACTTCCATTGCATGCAGATACTTTTAAGATGCTCCCTTGTACACGTAAAGAGGCGTGTCGGAACGTGGCCATTGCTTGGCTTACTGTTCCGGTACCACGCCCCCTTCCTACTTCCTGGTTACGAGAGGCTCCTTTCCACTGCAGTCGCTGTTTTGTTCCTGTCTCCTCTCGGTTTCTGGATATTCTAAACTTCAGTTGGTGTTCTGCCATCCTTCACGATAGCGGGTAGTTCCCCGCACCTTCCGAGTTACCTCCAGTCCGTTGAGTGACATTCTGTGCCCGTTGGAAACCTATTGCCCCGCCCTTTTAGCTCGAAGCCATTTGGAGGGCGTTTCTCCCCTGCCGGGGATTCAAGCTCTTTTTCCCATTACTGAGTGCTTGGAGTCCGCTGAACCGGGCGGTCATTCCTGAAACTTCCTTGTACATTTAAGGAGCCCTGCTCTCAGTCGGACAGTCTGTGCTCATTCTTTCTTTTACCCTGATGAGAGAGAGCGTTCTGCTCGGAATAGTTTCCCGGGCCGGGTGTCTCTCCTCTTGAGAGTGTAGCTGCTCCGCTTTTTGTCCTCCGAGAGAGCCGGCCAGTGCACCTCAAGTCTTTCCCCTTTTTTTTTTTATTCTTGTGAGTTTGGGGAGTGTGTGTGTCATTTCATGAGTCCTGCTCTATTAGACCTGGCATCGTATTTCTCAGGCCATACTCTGCAGCAAGGACTCATCTCAAGACAGCCCGTGGACTTCACTGGGGTAAGTGACCTTTATGGTATAAAAGCGCATGTCAATGTATTGGAAGGTCGCCCTTTGGCTAGTGTATTATTGCATGTCCTGTTTTCTTACAGCCCTGACTACACCAACCAGATCTGCACCTGCCCTGTTACTTAACCCTACGTATGGGGAGAGTGGTGGACACTCCTTGGGTTTTTCCCATAATTTTAGGGAACAGTTGCCAGGAGTGTGTTCACTGTTGCATTCTTGGCTCTGTTTTCTGGAGGTGTTGGGGATTCCTCTTCGTTCCCGTGGAAACTGGCTTGTATCCTTTGAACCCTGACAAATAGCCTTCACCAAATTATGTTTTGGCTTAACTCCACTGAATGTCAAGGTATCTCCCAAGTATTCTACCTCTTCTTGAGAAAATTTACTCCATTGTCACCCCCGCATTTTCTAATTTTGTTAAAACTCTGTTTAGCACTTCGTTATGTTGAGACATATCTTTGCCCCAAACTAAAACATCGTCCTGAAATACTAAGACATTTCTCATGTTACCCGGTGTGGTTTGCATCACCCTTTGGAATACCGCTGATTCTGATGCCAGCCCCAATGGCATGCGTTTAAACTGGAATGTCCCTTCAGGTGTGATAAATGAGGTTAAGTGCTTAAATTCTGCGTGCAATTTCATTGGTAAGAATTGGATAAGTCTAATGTGGTGAAATACCTACCCCCAGATACACCCGCCAACATTTCATTAATCTGAGGTAATGGATGGCAATCTATCCGTATACATTTGTTTAAATCCCTCAAATCCACACACATGCAGATCTTGCCATTTGGTTTCATGGCGATCACAACCGGACTAAGCCATTCTGAAGCCTCAATAGGTTCAATTACATCATTGTCACACAATATTTTTAATTCACACAAGCAAGTGCTTCTCTCATACTTAGTGGAACATTTCTTATTGTGAACTATTGGTTTGGCATTTTGTTTGAGAATAATTTTGTGTTCACATTTTTTTAGACAACCCAAATTTGCATTAAATAATTTGGGAAATGTATTCATCCAATCGTTGACATCTTGAGTTAACAATACCTGTTATTGATGATTAGGATCTAATATCATCCCTAACATGCACTGCTCTTTCCAACCTAACAGTGACTTTCCTTTCTCAACTATGTAGACTTTAGCCACTGCATCCCTGTCTTGATGAAACATTAATTCAGTTATAACATAACCCATGCTGGGTAAATTGTCCCCATTATAACCTTCTGGTTCAACATCTTTGGGATTCAATTTGAGTTTTCTGAGCCTTTCCCATGTATAGTTATCAATCCACACCATCCAGGGATCCACACAGACACACACACACACTCTACCATGGCCGAGATCACGGGCCTTACTTTCTCTGAAGAGGAGGTAGAAAGGATTTTATCCACCATTACCCCTTTTGAGGGACTAAATAACTCCAAACCAAGCCCAGTCAATAACGATTGGGATGAATTGACGACACTTGGACTGACACAGATAAAAACCACGCCACAAGGTCTCCTGATGACCGAATATCTAAGGGCTAACAGTGTCCCGCCATGTCTGATAGTAAAAATCGAACCCTTTATCTTTCAAAATGACAAGGTTTTCAAGAAAGACTGGTCCCTCATATCCTGGAACTGCACACAGGATTGGGTTATACCAATAATAAAAACTACCACCCTGATAGCTCAGGAATTAAAAACAGAAATCCAAGCCATTGAGGTATGTCTTAAGAACTACACACCGATTAGTGTCCTAAAGAAATGTCTGGAGGAACTCAAACAATTAATGAGTTTGAAGTCACCCTGAAACAAAGTAAATACACCAAATTGAAGGACACAGGACAATTTAGTCACAAGAAGTTGTACCCCTATGTACGGGACAACCCTGTCCCATCATCAAATCACCAGCATAGCAACACCGATGGAGACACTTCAGACTCAGGCTCCAATAGCTTGGGTTCCAGTAGACACAGCGGATCCAATTACCAGGGAAGAAGGAACCAGGGAAAAAGAGCAAACTATAGAGAACCACGCAGATGAGGTAACTATTAAGATCCCCCCCATACCCTCCTAATTCCTACGGTCCACAGATACTGCAAGGTCCCATGACACCATTTAGCCACTGGAATACCCCCAGGACTACTGGGTACTACCCACCAAATCTGCCTTTTTTAGGATTGCGCCCAGGCCCCAGGAGGGGACAGAACCGGAAGAGGAGCCAAGTCGACTGGGCCGCAGAAGAGGAAGCATCCGGGGTATCGACTAGGAGTATGACCGGGCCCTGAGCCCACCAACCAGGAACCAGAAGATAGACCATCTAGTGATGAATCTTAGCGACCAACCCTCACCCAAGCACAAAAAGAAATCCTGGAGAAAGGATTGGGTTTCGTACCAACAGAGAAACTAGATAAATTCAAACTTCTCATTCATACAGAAGTTGAAATTGAAGATCTACTTCAAAGACAAGGAACCAAAAACCAACGGAGATGATGACACAGGGTTAAGGGTAAAATCCACATTCATCCTCAACAGTCTGTTTCCAGTGGAGTTTCTGGCATTTGAGAAGGCAGTCATGAAGGAGATTGATTAAATGGATCCAGACGAACATCGTATTTTTCACAATACCACCAAAGAACAAAAACAAGCCATCAGAAAATTAACCAATAACAATGACAGACCTAGTCATTAAGCCGTCCGATAAAGGAGGAGCAATAGTGATCCAATCCTCAGAAGCATATGACCAGGTATGTCAACACCTCCTACAGGACCACAGGAACTACGAGATCCTCACGGAGTCAATTCGGATCCAAATTGCAAGCATGGTGGAGGAAGCCATCTTCCACAATTGGGTATCAACTAAAGAAGGAGAATTCCTCATTGCAAAGTCACCAACTATTCCCTACTTTTATACAATACCCAAAATCCACAAGAACCTATCCCAACCTCCAGGACGACCCATTGTATCAGGCATTGGGTCCATTTTAGAACCATTGTCTAAGACGTCTTAAGGCTTCTACATGACATGAGCTTTGACCCAACAAAGGAATTGCTAATGGGCCTGGATGTAGAGAGCCTTTACACTAGCCTACCACATGATGAAACTTTACGCATCATAGAGGATGTCCTCTTTGAGATTGATTGGGAGTACCAGAACTCGCGCAACATAGTCATGGATTGCAGTAAAATGCCCTTTACCGAAAACTTTTTTCAACATTGAAACACACACTATCTCCAGAAACACGGGACCAGCATGGGAAGTACATTCGCCCTCAGTATAGCCTGTCTATATGTCCATCACCTTGAGTCACACATAATTCTCACTCCTGATAATTCCTTCCAACAACACATCAGGGTATGGAAATGTTACATAGATGACGTCCTCGTCATCTGGAATGCAGATGAAGAAACGGCCAACACGTTCATGACCTGGTTAATTCATCAGAATCCGTTCCTTAAATTCACCAACACCAACACGAGCAAGGAAATTGTATTTCTGGATCTCACATTTTCCCAAAACATGGGGGCTTAACCGCTTTAGCGCGGCGCGAATTTTCGCGCTGTGCTTAAGATTCCAAAACGGACGTGGTCGTGACGGAACGGTTCCGTCACCAGCACAGCCCAACCGACGCTCGTGACGGAACCGTTCCGTCACAAGCGTCGAAGGGGTTAATAACCACTACACATTTCAAAGCAACAGGCAAAAGCTGCTTTCTCCTTTATGACAGCTTTTATCCCCGACACTTACTGGATAATCTTCCTTAAGGTCAGTTCTTAAGACTGAGGAGGAACTGTTCTGACATTAAGGATTTCAAAACCCAAGATGCAGAACTGCAGAAAAAATTGGTGAAAAGGAACTATCCTACCAAAGTGGTGGAGATCGCACTGAAACGTGCTAAGAACAACACTAGGGACACCCTGCTTGAACCTACACCACAAAAAGTTAGGGAAGACAGACCTATCTGCATCACAACTTTAAAGACTTGTTCCAATCAAGTAACCAAAATAATAAACAAACACTGGCGAACACTCAACTGTGGACATCTGACCTTTCCAAAACCTATGTACTTGCACAGAAATGGGAAAAGTGTAAGTGACTTAGTTGTATATACAATACTGTGAAGATTGACAGGTAGTGAAGTACCTAACACCCTGCTTCCACCACTCAAGGGTCACCATCCCTGCCGTCAATGTAGTGTTTGCCATCTAACTATAATGAGTAAGAACATTACCTTTGATAATGGCACCAAACGGGAACAACGTAGATTCACCACGTGCAATAGCAAAGATGTGATTTACATGATCACCTGCCCTTGTGGCCTACAGTATATCAGGAGGACCACACGCCCTGTGAAAGTCTGCATCTGCGAACACAGGAGTAATGTAAAATGCAAAAAATCTACAACAAAAATGTCAACCTACTACCTAGAAACCAACCATACCACTCTTGACCTGCAGTGGACAGTTTTCGAACAACTAGACTCAAACTACTCTTTTCGAAAAGTAACAACGCTGGGTCTTCCGCCTGGGCACACACTCCAGGGGCCTCAATGATGAGATTCCATGGGGACAAATAAAATAAAATAGTCTACTTCCATTTAGCCATTATACATGAAAGGCATTGGTATAATGGATTCTCACAAACAGCTAAGGGCTCCATACATGATCCCTTCATTACCATTGGTTCCTGACACTGTCCTTTCTATCTCTACTTATGTTTGGTAATGATGTAATTCAGCATATTAAATCATAAACCAATTCGGAAGCTCTGCCACTTTGGGGCGCTTTATTGATTAAATAAGCACTCTAGTGGCACAGCCCACTTTCTCTGTATATTTTAATATTAGAAGTCTCATCAAGTACATGACTAGTTATACCCTTAAACAATCTCCATCAGCACTCGTTTCATAAATGTGGTTAATGATAAAGTGCTTAAATTTGGCTTGATTTGTATACTTTAAATATATTTTTTCAAAATCCCAACTTAGTTAGTTATCTCCGATTGGCATAACTGCATCCGCGAACTCCTATCCGTTAAGAAAGCAACCTGGAAGTGTTGCCATTATGAGACAGCCATTTTGTGAACTTTAGCATTCTAGCCTCATTGCTCGCAAACCAGGAAGTTAGTCACCTTAAAGGTAGGCGGCCATTTTTAGAGCTAGCAGTCCAGCGTATGCTGTCCACACGCCCGCTGATTGCAGAATCAACCGGATACAAAAACCGGCGTTTGGCAAACATTCTCCGTTCATCGGAGCCGCAGGCAGTGTTTCTGTGGGTGAGCGACCAGCTTTGACGAAGTGAGTATGGCATAGCTGATACCCCGGGCAGTAGATCCTGACACTTTACGAGTTTGGATGTACATATATATTCTTTTACCTTGACTAAATCCTTATTCTATCCATAGTGTTTGACTACAAGCGCTCCTCCCCTCCCGTGTTGAAGCTCATGGGGCTCTAATCAGGTGACCTAAATGTATGTTACCTGTTAATCTTCTATAAATAGTTAAGAAATTATTACATCATGTTTTTTCTCCCTTATAAAGAGAATTATTGGTACATAGCACCTATAGATTGGATAACAGCACCGATCTTTGGCATATGAATACTTACTTTTAGTGTGTGTGTTTTTTGTTACATGTATTGTATTGTACGTCGCAACCAGCACAATATAAAGGGCAGCACGACACACATGTGAGATGGACAATGCACTATCATGCATGAAATGAAAAAGAAAAATATATCACTAATAGTCCTTTCAAGAGTGTGGTGAAGGGTTGTTTCTAATATATTAAAATATATACTATGTTCAATAACAATGTTCCTCTATCCTTCCAGATCGTTTTTAGGAGTATACCAAGTAGGTATTTTGATGAATGCATGTTGAATTATATGCATATTAGCCATTGAGATTGATCAATCTCACTAGGGAATAGTTAAAGTGGCACAAGGGATCATTATAGTTGGTCCTGAAGAGAAGCTTAGGAGTAGGCTTTGAAACATGTAGACCCATGAGGAAACTGTCCATTAAAGCACTTTTTCTTCCTTTTCACCCCACTTTTATTAATACCAGCTATAGGGAGTATTACAGTTTAGTTTTACACACAGCCAGGTATTTTAACTCAAGTATTTACTGACCCTTCCACTCTCACATCAAACACATATAGTTCACTTCACTTGTAAGTGCTCCCACGTCTTCGTAGGTCGTAGCACGCCCTGTCCCGGAGCGGGAAGAACCCAATGATGAAGCATGCCACCAAAGGACCTTTTGGTGGGCGAGGGTTAGTTTAAAAACACATTGTTTACCCATGCAAGAAACCGAGTATTTCTCTTTGCTTTAGTCTTTTTCTAGTGAGGGGAGCACAGTTCTTTTGTTTTAAGAGTGGACTCTAGTTGTTTTTGCATTATCTGTGTGCTCAGTCAAGATGCAAAAAGATCCATTAAACATGGACCCCAAAAATGGTCAAATATTTTAAAAACCTGAGAGCCAACCATCACTGTATTTCAGAAATCTCGAGTTCCGATGCACAACCACATTGTTTTGGCTGGGAATGTACTCTGCCATGATAGATATATTGTGTCTCCGACAGAAATACCAAATATCTTTGGCAATCTCTGCCAACAAATGGTATTCTGCCCCACCAAGCCCATTGATCTGTTAAACCAGAGACATTGTTCATCCACAAGAGGGAACAACTTTTTGCCTTGTGGAAGGAAAATGCTCTGATGACAAAGAAACCTGGTAGGAGCTCCAGACAATTGATATGCAGATGCAGTTCTGACTCAGACCACCAGCTGTTGGTGGAAACTTGACTTTATCTCCCTTCCCACTCTCACTTGCTGGCATCTGACTCTCACTACCTCTGGCAGACACCCAATGATGGCCCTGACATTCAAAGCCTTCTTGTGGTCTACCCAACAGGACTACTCTGTTCAGGCTTCCGTTGACAGGGAAATATGTTCTGTATAGGGAATGCCATTCTGAAGATTACGAATTTCCATCTTTGAATGGCCCTGTAAAGTAATGGGTCATAATACATTGCCTGAATGGAGGGCACCAACTATCCTGGCAATGGACCTCAAGGACACAGTCTGGCTGGGCAATACTAAATGCAATTCCTTCTTGATTGACTTCACTTTCTTCATGGGTAACAGGAGTCTTGAGTTGAAAGAGTCCACCTGAAAATGTAGAAAATCTATTAGTTGCATCTGTGTCAATACTGACTTTGCAGTATTTCAAAGATACCTAGATCCTGCAGAAGCTGAGCTGTCTAGTCCAGATGCGCCATCACTTTGGATTGTTCTTGGGCCATAATCAGCAGGTCATCCAGATAAATGATCAGCCTCACACCCCTCGCTCTCAGGGATTCTACAACCAGCTTTATCTGACTGGTGAAACACCATGGAGCCAAGGGTAGACTGAAGAACGAGGAAATTGAAACCATTTCTCTCATCACTGAAACTGAAGAAAACAAGGATCAACACCTCTCCGTCAATAAAGCACTGTTAGGATTGCCCAACTGGCATACTACTCTCTAGGCCCAACCTACCAGAATGTCTGGATCGATGGGAGTCCCTGACTCCCTGACTCCTTGGCGTAATAAGCCAGATTGAGGATCTTAGTAAGAGGGACAGAAATATCTAAGAGCTTGTCTTGACAATTACACCAAGCACAGTCAATCCCTTTTTTGAGGTTCTTCATGACCTTTTTTTTGTAGAAATGTGGCCATGTTAGGGTCATAATATTCACCATAATCCCTTTAATGAAAAGGCTGATATTCTGCAATACTTGCCTCAAATTGCCAACTGATGTACAACTTAAAGGGCATAAGTGGGAGTAACCTTACTATTCAGGCCAATAAACGTACCAACAAGCTATTAAAGTGTGGGGGGAGAAGGCCTGAGATAAAACCTCCATGAACAACTTTTATGATCTGAAGCTTCCACCTAAGCGGCGGCATCAACTAGAGCAAAGAGATATAGGAAACAGAATTGCTATACAAATGTGGGCAAAAGTGAAGTGTGCTGCCAGAATTCTATTACCGCAGCAGAGCTCAAAGAATTTAAGGAATGCAGGTGCGGAGGTGCATCTGGCCAAACAAAAAGACTGCGCTGAGTGATTGCAGTCCGAGTGTGATAAATTGATCAGGGTAGGCATAGTTTTGAAATCTGTTACAGACACTCCTGTCATGGAGAGAGGGAGAAAATCAGTCTGGGTGGAATCTTGTGTAAATATCCAGCCATTTTCTCTCACAAAGTGAATATGATGGAAGAATTTGAACATGAGAATGTAAAACCTTAATTAAAGAGAAACAGACAATCGTCAAGTTAAGCAGCTTTATACTTGATTCACGGGAATATGAGGAAAGCAGCATGTTCAAGTTGCAGAACTTCATCTGGGTATTTTATTCATGAAAACAACAAAAGGCGTGTTGATACAGATCCAATCATGATACAGAAAAGGTGATTTCAGCATACATTAGTTGCTGACAAGAGGAGGAAAAAGTTAAACAAGCATGAAGAGTACAACCAATAACAGTGGAATGCCATCTCGTGATACAGGATTGTGGCAGGTGTGATATCCGACTGTTGGGACTATCGGGTGCATCAACAAAGAAGGCTTTCCACAATGCCTGCCCAATCAATTGAAGACACTTGGCCTTACCTATATGGTCACCGATATGGGTAGCTATTGCGGTGCGAGCAAGGTAATGCGTGACATGTGAGGTGTCTTTGGGGAAGCCTTGCGTTAAAACCCCTTCAGTGGGGGACTTAAGTTTATTTAAGGTCATCAGACCTTTGCGTGCACTTTTGCTGGCCCTGTCATCATTGAGTGTCATCATGGAGTATCATAGGACAGGGCAAAAACAAAATAGATTCTGGAAGATGATATTGAAGCAAAGTGCTATTCCTGTTGCACACGTTTGTGATGTGCCATTATGTGTGAGAGATGAGTTAAAGAACCATTAGCTGCACCTACATCCCATGGCTGGTGGGGAACAATAGAGAAAGAGTTATGTAAGATAGAATGACAGGAAAGAAGCAAAAAACAAAAGTATAATGGAAGAAAGATGAGAGTTCTGGTGCCTGGGGAGAGTTTCTGCTTTCACATGGCTAACAGGTGGCCATAAGTTGGATTATTCTTCTATTTGGAAGTGGTCTCCTGAGTGGGAGGTCGTGTTGGAGAGTCGGAGCACTCTGAGGTATCTTGGGCAGGAAAGTTCCATGAATGTGGAGGAGAGTAATTCGATGGTGGTACCCCATGTTTTGTTGAATCTGGGTAGAGTGCGGTACAAACCGTCTGTGATCTTTTCCATGCCCAATATCTCCCATACCTTGTATAACAAGTCTATCTTAGTTGGTACCTCTTCAGTTCCCCAACGGACCAGCAGCGCTTGCTTGGTGGCACCTAGTGTTAGAGTGATGGCCCGTCCCCGACTTGACTCAAGAGAGTATGTAAGGGGGTTGTCAGTCCTAAGTGAGAAATCTGGGTATATTGGTGTGGTGAATGGAGTCTATCTCCTGCAGAACTGTGTTCCAATAGGCCTGTATTTTTGGGCAGTGCCAGAGAATATGGGTAAGGGTGTCCGTTTGCCCACGGTTGCGCCAACACAAATCGTATTCCCTGGCTCTCCATTTTGCAGTTCTAACCGGCGTATAGTACCAATAAAGTGCGATCTTTAATAACATTTATTTCTCTGCTGTACTACCTGTGAATTATATCCTGCCACTATTTAGGTGAAAATTCCCCTTCCATCTCCGATTCCCAGCTACGTTGCGCTGGGGTCTCAACAATGTGTTTGGGCGTATTCAAAAAGGAGTTAAAACCTGACAGCTAGCGCTTGTCTGAAGTGTGTGTGAGTGATGTACCATATCTCAAATTTTTTGAGGAGCCGGCCAGCATGTGGTTGCACCAGAGGTTGTGTTACCCAGTGTTGGATCGCCAGATATTTCCAAGAGGTGTCTTGGGGAATTCCAAAACCTGATACCAACCCGGGGAAGTCAATAATCCCCTTCTCGTCTAATAAATCACCTATCCTCTTACAGTTGGCTTCTTGCCATTTCAGGTACCCAGACCCTTCCCTCGCTGGGGGGAAATCTGGGTTTCCTATGAAAGGCGTTAGTGGAGAAATGGGTGTTGAAAGGCCAAAGGGTTCCTGTAGTTTATCTCACACCCCAATGGTCGCCCTCAGTACTGGGGAGATGTAAGGGCCAGCCGGTCTATGCCATTTAGGGAGCCAGGGAACTTTCCATATGTGCATCCCTACAATTGCACGATCGATAAAACACCAATGCTTTTCAGACTCTAATTTGTACCACTCAATCATATATCTTAGTTGCGCTGCTTGAAAGTATTTCTTCCAAGTGTGGGACGCCAAGACCCCGTCTGCCTTCTTCAGGAATGTTTGAGGTTGTGCCATGTGGTCTCTTTTCACTTCCCATATAAAATTCCTGATAAGGTGTTGTAGTTACGCCAGTATTCGAGGGGGTGGGGGTGAGGCATAGTGGCAACGTATATATCACATATAGGATGCAATGCAGAGGTCATTTTGACGGCCGCCAATATGCCTAGTGATGACATGGTGTTTTTCCTCCAGTTAAGGAGTTCATGCCGGGTCTCATCCAGTAAGGCTGAGTAGTTCGCCTTAACCGTCCTTTCCATCTTGGGGTATATCCGCAGCCCTAAGTAGGAGATGCCCCATTGTGCCCACACGAACGAGAATTCCTGACCCAGTTGATCCTGCTCAGCTCTGGGCAGGGTTAGGCCAAGTGCCAATGACTTTTGTATGTTGATTTTGAATCTTGATACCGCACTGAATGTCTTGATTTCTTCTAATAGGGGGGCAAGGAGAGCGCGCGGTGTGGGAGAAATAGCACCACATCATCCACGTACAGTGATATTTTGTGCTCTCTTTTACCCATTAGAATTCCAGTAACCGTTTGAAGTTGTCTGAATCTTTCGGTAAATGGTCTCATACAGAGCGCAAAAAGCAAGGGGGACAGCAGGCACCCTTGTCGAGTTCCCCTTCAGATCACAATCTGGCGGGAAGCTAAACTGTTCACTCTGATGCGTGCTTCTGGCATTCTGTATATGCAATTGACCCATCTACAATAGCGGTCCCCAAGTCCACATCTACACATGGCGTGTCTCAAGTATGGCCAATGCACACGGTCAAACGCCTTCTCAGCGTCGACTGACAGAAGTAGTGCAGGCTGTTGGGTACGCTGAGTTTTGTCTAATGAGTGGCAAAGGCGTCTCGTCCCATCCCTACAGTTATGTTCGGGCATGAACTGCAGTGATCTGGATCCACCATACTTTGCATATGCGGTGCCTGGTGAGCTGCCAATACGCTAGTGAAGATCTTTAATAAAGAAAACAGGCGAATACAAAGCGTACTCTAGTGGGTCCTTCCCTGGTTTAGGTATCACCACCACCTCCACCATAGACATTGTGGGGTTTAAAATTCCAGTTTCACTGAATTCATTAAAAAGATGAACAAGGAGAGGTATTAGTTCATGGGCAAATACTTTGTAAAAGTCTACTGGAAAACCGTCCCGTCCTGGTGCTTTCCCAACCGTTAACTTCTGTATGGCCTGCAGAACCTCCTCGGGGTGGATATCCGCGTCCATAGCTTCTGTACCAATCAGGGGGATGGTCGCCATCAGCGGTCAACAGACTTGATCCACGGCGGCTGCCTCGACCAGTTGCTCTGCTGAGTGTAGTGTGGTATAGAAGGTTTCAAACGGAGCTGCAATGTCTGCGTCACTCTGGAGGATCTCTCCTCGGGGAGCTATTATTCCCGCAATGCGGCGTGAATTCGTCTGGGACCTCAGCAGGCGTGCTAGGAGTTTCCTAGCTTCGTTACCCCCTTCATAATAGTGCTGCTTAGTATGTAGGAGCGTATAGTCCGTGCGGTCGCAGTTCAAGGCCCTCAACTGCTTCCGCAGGTTTGTAAGTTGTTTCCTTGTCTGCATTGTACCCATGCGGCGGTGAACCCCCTTCTAGCTCCTTGACCTGTGACTCAAGTTGCGCCCGCTTGTCCATTCTATCTTTGTTCAGTCCGCAGCAATGGATATAAACCGGCCACATATGACAGCCTTCAGGGCATCCCACAGCTGGGGGAGCGGAACCGATCCATTATCATAGATTTTCAAATAATCATGGATCGCGGCCTGTATGATGGCCATATTGGAATCGTATGTGAGTAGTTTATGATTGAGCCTCCTCGATTTCTGACAAGGAGGCCTCCCAGGCAAGCGAAGAATCCATGAAACAGGGGAATGATCAGACAGCACCGCCATCCCTATCATTATATCTTTGATATAGACTGTGACCAGGGGAGAGATCAAGAATAAATCGATTTGCGCATGTTTGGTGAGACGCTGAAAAAAAGGTGTATTCAGGAGCAGTAGGGTTGCGGTACCTCCAGGCGTCCATCAGCTCTGCCTCCCCAAGCCTCTGGAGCATGGATTCTGAAAGGGATCCTGAGTTACCCACAGGCGCTACTGACCTATTGAGCTGTGAGTCCGGTACTATGTTAAAATCTCCCCCCATCACTAAGACCTGATCTTGCGAGTCTATAATGACATTCAGTAAATCCCGAAGAAAGGCCTCCTTGTGTTCATTAGGGCTGTATATAGAGGCTATAGTATATGTGTGGGATTCTACTTGGACTCGCACTGCCAACACCCTGCCTGATATTTCTACATGTAATCCTATTACAGTTCCCGGGAAGTGTGAAGCTATTAGAATAACCACTCCGGCCTTCTTCCCTGCGGTTGAGGAAAAGTATTGTTGATCGTAGGTTTGGAAGATTTTCCACGTCTGTTCCCTCGTCGTCCTCCAGATTTTTGCAATTTGCTGATGGCAGAGTCATCCGCCGACGAGCCTGAGGCATACCCCTCCCTCAGTTTAAGACTGAGCACCTCATGCCCCCCCTTAAGCGACTGTACTGAGTGTGTTTCTTTTTTCCAAACAAATGAGTCTGAAGGGGTGACCCCAGCGATAGTGTATTCCTTTATCGCAGTGGTAAGTTGTTGCTGGCTTCAGGCTTTTGTGTCTTTGAAGAGTGAGCAGGAAAAATCCTGGTATATTCCAACCTGGAGACCCTCGAAGGCAATCATTGCTTTATCTCTAGAGGCAACCATAATGATCTCCTTCTGCTGGAACGAGTGGAGGCATGTAAGAATATCTTGATGTTGCCTTGGGTCCCTGGCCAGTCGCCCTGTACAGTGTGTGCAATCTAGCAAATTGCGGCAACCAAAGAGTCATTCACAAATAATGGAACTATGTTTGTGATCGTAAATACTTTTGTTTGACCCCCACTGATTATTGTTTTTTCGCCGCCCCACGTTGTTGCCTTATCACATGTGTCACTGCGCTGTTCACCAACCACGTCACTCCCAGTGCACATCTATTTGTTATAGTTACTGCAATTTAGTTGTATTCTGTGCTTCTATATGCAAACCTCGCCTTGGTCTCCCTTGTTCCTTTCCTGTGCTACTGTGATTAATACTTGTATTCAACTGTCCCCTTACATGATTTACCAGTTGAGACATTGTCCTTTTGTTGCATCACTTAACTGGTCTCAGCTGGGTTAACGGGTTTACACCTGTTCCTGATTTCTTGAGATCTTTATCAAGCTCACTTCAGACCAACCGCTCAGCGTCCGGGCCTCACTTTTTCCAGCTGCGGGTTCTATCAAGGCCCAGTGTCAGCTTCTCATCTCTGTGCAAAAAAGGAGGGGTTGCCGGTGGGGAAGGGGATGGGGGGGGTCTTCACCGCCAGCTCTTCTCTCCCAGGTCGCTGCAGCTATTTCCTGTTTGGGGATGGACCTATTTATTTTATTTATTTATTTATTTTAAGTTTTTATAGAGCGCAAACTTAACCTGTTAGGGTATCAGAATGCTTTACACAGTTAAACAGTAAACAAAGCAAAATAGTCTCAAGTACAGAAATATACAAAGTTTGGGGAGGGGTAGGGTAGCTGAGGAGCATAGATAAAAAGGGGGCACAAGTGAATGGATACGGTTATAATGGGATCAGTAAAAACAGAACAGAAGCCCCACAATTACTTATCAGGGTGAGTTGGTAAACTGGGGAAGAAGCAATAGTTGTGGATTCGACAGACGCACTGTGGTAGATGCGAGCATGCCGTTAGCCTAGGAATTTACCCATGAGGAAAGTTTTGGTCTCCTTCTTGAAGTGTGACAGAGAAGAGATTTTTCAGATGTGAGGCGGAAGAGAGTTCCAAATTCTTGTTGCTGCTTCGGAGAATGCCTGAAAGCGGTCAGGTTGGAGCAGGAGGTTTCTAGCAGATAGGGAGTTCCTAGTTTCTCCAGACCTCACCAGTTTCTGCGCCAGATAGGCAGGGGAGTTTGTGTAGAGGGCCTTGTGTGAGTAATGCATGCAATATTCAGCTGTATTCTAGCCTCCATAGGGAGCCAGTTTAGTGCTTTCAGGTGTGGAGAGATGTGGTCAAATTTCCTAGTGCCTTTGAGTAATCTCGCGGCCGCATTGAGGCAGGCTTTTAGAGGAGCCCGAGAAATTTTGGGTAAACCAGTGAGGGTGGAACACCCATATTCCAGTCTCAATATGACTTGTGCTTGGACTGCCATTTGTAAGTCTGGAGCATCGATGAAGGGTTTTAGCTTCCACAAGTAGCTCAAGTGGAATCTGGCTGATTTAGCCATTGAGTTAATGTGGTCACGCATGTTCAAGTTATTGTCGAGGAGTATGCCGAAGGATTTGGCAGAGTTCACATGGTCGGCGGGCAGTTTAAGGCTGTGATGGCTTTGATCCAGGTCTCGATCTCCGGGTTGGTTTTAGAGGGGGAGATTAGGAGGAATTCGGTTTTCTTTGCATTGAGTTTCAGTTAGTTAGCGGCTAGCTATTGGACAGTTAGTTTTAGGGTCTCGTTCAGGGTAATGATCTCCTCAAGTGATGTAATATTGATGTATATTTGGGTGTTGTCCGCGTACATGTGGTAGGAGATGTTGGCGGTACGAAGAACTTCAGTGAGTGGCTCTAAGTAAAGGTAAAGAGGGTGGGTGATGAGGTGGAACCTTGAGGTACACCAACTGTGACTGGGGTCGGAGCTGATAGTTTGCCGTTAATGAGGAATCTCTGGGATCTGTAAGGAAGGACCTAAACCTTTCTAGGACAACGCCATCGAGCCCCATCCTGAGATTTAAAACGTTTGAGTAGTTTATCATGGTTGACCGTATCGAAGGCGGAGGATAGATCTAGGAGGAGTAGAAGGCAGGTTTTGCCTTGGTCAAGGGCTTGGAGGGCATCATCCACGATGTGGAGCATAGTAGTTTCCGTGCTGTGCCCCGGTCTGAAACCAGATTGAAAGTTAACCAGTAGGTGGAAGTTATTTATGTGCTGAATTAGTTGTTGTTGGACACACTTCTCTAACACTTTAGGTAACAGAGGGATATTGGAGATAGGTCTGAAATTGTCAGGGAAAGAGGGGTCCAGCGATGGCTTTTTCAAGATAGGAAGGACTTGGCCAGCTTTCAAGGGGTCCGGGATTGAGCCCTGCTGAAGTGAGGCGTTGATTATTGTAGTCCAGCAGGGAATAATGGCTTGGGTGACAGCAGCAAGGCAGTTAGATGGTAGAGGGTCATTGAAGTGGTTTTTGGGGTTCAAAGTAGAGAGGATTTTGGAGATGGAGTCTTCGTCATAGTATCTGAAGTCAGTCCAGTGAGCTTGGTTTTTAGGTGGGGCCAGTATGGGTAGTGCAGAAAGGGGGGGGGGGGGGTCAGGAAGGGGTTGAGAGTAATCGGCGGTATTGAGTTCAATATCTAGTGCCATGGTTTTATCAGTAAAGAAAGAGGAGAATTCCTCTGAGGATATTAGAGATTTAGGGGATTCTTTCTGAGATTTAGCCAGTTTAGTAGATTGATGTTTGACCAGTTCAAAGAGCTTGCGGGGTCTGTTCCTGGCATTCCCCAATTCCGATCTGAAGTATTCTTTTTTGAGTTTAGGATGTGTTTATTGTAAGAGTTTCTTGACTGGCAGAGAAGTTTAAGGTTCTCAGCGGAGGGGTGCTGTCTCCAGATTCTTTCAGCTTGTCTTAGAGATCTCCTCTCCAGGTTGAGGGAATCAGAGAACCAGGGGTTTCTGTCTTTGATTTGTGACCTTTTTAGTTTTAGAGGGGCCTGATTGTCGAGGATGTTCGATATGGACACTGAGTAATGATCATTGAGATCAGATCACTGACCGCAGTTATATGCGAGGGAGGGAGATCAGAATTTCAGCGTGCTTCCAGTTTGATAAGGTCAAGGTTTTTAGTGTCTCTGATCCAGCATTTGGGAATCACCGATTGCGGTGTCTTTGACTTGCGGGTCCCTGGTAAAACGAAGGAGATGGTGTGATGGTCGGACCAGTCACATGAGTCTATGGAGACAAGTTTGACTGCAGATTCTTTAGAGATGATCCAGTCCAGGGTGGCCCCTTTTGAGTGAGTAGGCAGAGAGCAGGCTTTGGACAGGGCTTGATCAGTTAGGTCATAGGGGTCTCCAAACTGTTCCTGGAGGGCCGGATCCGTGCCAGATTTTTTGGATATCCCAATTGAGATACATGTAGTCGCTGTCTCAGGCCTCTTTCAGCAGCAGCATCTTGCTCACGGCTCTAACCTTTGCCACGCCCCTCTCAAGCTAGGTGGCCCTACGTTACATCGTTCCCTTGTTGAGGGATCAGATGGCGTTACTCGGGCCCGCTTTCTTCTCACTGGTCGTGCTGCAGCGCGGCTCCTTTCCTAGGCCGCAGTTCGCGTAGCCCTTCCCAGACCAGCCTCTGGTCAATAGGTCGCTTCCTGCTCCACCCAGCCCAGGTGACTTTGAGTACTCGCAGCTTCACAAAAAGCCCTCCCAGTCTCCATAGGGGTCTCCTCTCCGTGACCGCAGCAGTGAACGCACCAGTCTATTAGCGGGGCCCACGGGTTGGCCTCACCCTGCTCCACGTCTCACCTGCCAGAACAAAGGCCCAGTGTTTCTCTGATGCAGAGCCGACTCGGCAGCTGCCCATCGGTCTCATTATTTAGATGCTGCCTTTTCCTCTGAAAGCAGGGCACTCTCAGCTATGTGGGTTGCCGGGATCGCAGTTAGATACTGATTTACCGGCCACAGCGAGCAGAGCTCCAAAGGAACGCTGCTACTCTGCCGCCATCTTAGCCACGTCCCCGATCTTAGTTTTTTAAATAAAAGCTTTGTAGTAGATTGCCATCCTTTGCCTAAGATACAAGAGCTATTGTCAATATTGGGTGGTGATAAGTTTTCTTCGTAATATAAGTTCTGAAGCAGTGTATCACCAAGTACCTTTAGAGGTAATGTCACAGTTACTTATGACTTTTAATGATCCTTTTGGGGCCTACAAATATTCATGGTTGCTCTTTGGTCTAGCTTCAGCAGTCGGTTTATTTCAAAAGCTTATGTACGATATGTTGAAGGACATCCCTGGGGTACAAGCTTTCCAGGATGACATCTTTATATTCGCAAGGACAGTTCAGGGGCATAATGCATCGTTGTTAGAATACTAAATGTTCTTAAGAAACATGGGTGCAAAACAGGTGGGACTACTATGGCAAGCAGATTTGGTTTTTCAGTACCCTCCAACATTTGGGATACAGTTTGGGAGAAACTCTATATAACTTCCAGAACAGCTAATACAACATAAATGTTGTTCTTTATCTAGACCAGGTTTTTAATCTGGCTACCTTCTCCCTTGAAAATGCCAGTAAATGCTGGTCCTGTGATTCTCCTACTAGTGGTTTAATGCAGATGCTGTTTTGGTGCCCTTCCATTTTTTTCCTTTTGGGCCAGGGTTTGGCATCAAATTAATGCAGTTTTTCAATCTCAATATCCCTTTAAAGTTTTATATATTTTTCTTGGTAGCTTGATTGACGCTGATGATGCTCCAATTTTATCCAAAAACAAAATGTTCGATTTATTAATTACTGTAGCTTTTGAAGAGATGACTTTCAATTTGAAATGTTCTTCTGCTATTTCATTCCAAAAGTAATGGTATTGTATTTGTTGTCATCACAGATTGGATAGGGCTTTTACATCCTTTACCAGTTATAAGAATAACAATGCATTATTAGGGATACCTATTACTACATTTTCAAATCATAGTAGTACAAATTATTTAATAAAGAATGGTATTTTTTCTTAGAATTTAAAACCACCCTGAACATGCGGGAGTTACTCCATGCTATTGTTCCCCCTTGACATTCACTTTCCTATTGAAATTGCTTTGAATGATTCTATTTTATTTTTTGATGATCTATTTATATGCTTCTATGACACTGAATGTTTGGGTTTCCCCCTCTGTTTTTCTTCTCTCCCTCGCCTCCCCGTTTCCTTTCCAATACTTAATATTTAAAATATGTCTTTATATATAGCATCAGTTAGTAGTAGCTCTTATTTATTGTATAATTTGTTTTCCGCTGTATTTATCAAGTTTTTATTGTCATATAATCTCTAATACTACTAGTTTGATGAAATGTTTGTCATACTACTCTGTTCCTAGTTTTAATAAAGTATTTTTAAAACTTAAAATAAAAGTGACGAAAGAGTGCATAATTCTATGTCAAGACCGGAGGCTACGGATTATGGTTTCTTTCTTTGCTGTTATCACTTTTTCACAGAATCCAATTAAATTTTACTATTTCAAAAAACTACATTTCCCAATAAACCACTCATGGCGTCATCCTCAGGCACTCAATCAGGTCATGCCTTTGCCGATATAAAGTCAGGACCTCATATCTATTCCTCTTTCTTTGCTGCTACGCATCAACAAAAAGTAACATAAAATGTATTCTGTCCTTTATTCTTGCTAACGTTTTGCCCACATCGTTTATTTCATTATTATTGACGTTGCGGGCGCTTAGATGCAAATCATGCACCTGACGAGGGTGCTTAGTAGGCGGGAAGCAGAGCGTTTATTGCTCAGACATCTTGTCCCATTTCTAGCTCTCTGATCGCGCTGCGAGAAGCCCTGGTATACTGGGCAGAGTGAGCTACACTGACTCGCATGTAGAGCGCTTGCATTACCATAGGAAGTGATCACCGCAATGCACAGCAAACGCTTCCCTATGCCCAGGGATTTAAGTGGGATAATTCAAAATTTGCTAACATTCGTGACAAGAATTTTCAATTCTATTAAGGACTAGGAGGCGAGGATTATGCCTTTCTGCAGACGCTACCAGATTTCTCAGCAACGCCTGGGCCCCAAACACTCACAAGCGTTACAGAAGCTCCTGGAAGCATTGGAGTGATTGGTGTGCTCAACGGCAAGTTGATCCCACATCGGCTGATATCTCTTTGATAGTTAATTTTTTGGCTTCTCTGTCCTCTTCTTCGGGTTTGGCCTACTGCACAGTCAACAATTTCCGTTCCGCCATTTCGGCGGGTCATCTTCCTGTGGATGGGAAACCTGTTGGTGAACATCCACTTGTGGCTAAGATTCTAAAAGGTATTCGTATGGCTACTCCTCCTCGTCCTAAATATGTTTCCTTATGGGACGTTTCGGTTGTCTTACGTTTTCTGGAAGCTTGGCCGGTTAATTCTTTATTGACTCGTAAACAACTTTCGGCCAAGCTTACTATGTTGTTGTGTTTGCTTTCCTGCAAACGGATATCAGACGTCCGCGCTTTGGATCTTGCGGGTCGTAGCTTCACGCCTGAGGGTGTTTCCTTTCGCCTTTCCAGGCGCACTAAAACTAACACTGAGGTCATCTCTTACCCTTCTTTTCCAGCTCGACCTAACCTTTGTGTGGTCCAATGTCTTAAAGATTATGAGGTAAGTACTTCTCTTCATCGATCTGATATGCAAGGTCAATTGTTGATTGCCTTACAGAAGCCCTTTCGCCCCGTTACTCCGGCCACATTGGCTCGTTGGGTACGGTGGCTCATGGGGGAAGCGGGCATTGATGTTTCTGTGTTTGGTGCTCACTCGGCTCGAGGAGCCATGGCCTCTAAGGCTTTTTCTTTGGGTGTCACTTTATGTGACATTATGAAAGCTGCTGACTGGTCCTCAGATTCTGTGTTTAAGACCTTTTACTTCAAGCCTATTCCTACTGTTGCTTCTGTTGTGGTGGAGGAGCTTTGAACAAGCATAATCGGAGCCTCCTGTCCTGAAATAGAATTCAAAATTTGCTAACATTCGTGACAAGAATTTTCAATTCTATTAAGGACTAGGAGGCGAGGATTATCCCACCCATTGTATATGCATGTACTATATCATATATTGTTACTGTGCAATGATTCATGGATCTTATTCCTACTGTAATGTGATGATTACCTTGTTTTTTCTCTACCCACCCTTTATTTGCTCATGATTACACGGAATGTGTATTACGGCTTTGTGTCTCTTTTCAGGCTCTGATCCCAAGTGATGCTCCTCCGGCTCTGTCCTTGTGGAAGGTGTGCTGCGAGTTTCTTCTCCTCGTTGGCCTGCTTTTGTTCCTGTGGCTTTGGGAAGTTCCTCCGCCTCCTCGTTCGGATTTTGGTTCTTCTGGATGATGTTCTTCTGGATTTATGATGTTTCAGTTGTTCTTCCTAATGGATTTTGGACAAAGAAAGAGGAAGTGGTTACCTCTAAGACTGTTTATATACCATTGGTGTACTCTATGGTTACCCTGGGTTCATGGGTAACGTAGTTTTTGTTTTTTCTTTACTGTTCTGTGATTGGCTGCTGTATGTCAGTAAAGAAATTGAGTATAAGCATAATCGGAGCCTCCTGTCCTGAAATAGAAATAAACTGTGGGGTCTCTCAAAGGGGCGTGGCCAGTGTAATTAGGGGCGTGGCTTTAAACACAACGCTAAAAATCTGTGTTTAGCATAGTGTGCCGCCCGACTTGTATTTTTCTTTTTCTATCATTGCATCAAGATATGTGATACAACAAGTAACATCATACCTACAACAAGTAAAGACTATTGGCTTTGTCAATGGTTATTAGTTGCATAAGATAAATAAGCTGTAACTATGGCTTGTTACATATAATATTTAAAAAGCTTCCAATTAAAGCCCTCGTGACACTACCACAAAATTGCTGCTCTTGTGTTTCAGAAAGAGAAGGGAAATCCAGAAAGAAAATGAATCTTTAAAGGATTTTCCTTCCCCCCACACAACACTCACCTGGCATGACGTCATGCCGTAACTTCTCTGCTAGTGAGAAGTGAGCAGCGCACATTGATGTGCTTGCTGTCTCGAAACGGGCCTCTCGCAGGTTGTTTTGCGCCCTGGCACTTTTTACCGGACTGCAGTGACAGCAAACTGCTGTCACTGCAGTCTGAAAAAGAACCAGACCGCCTGTGCCAGAGCTCAAAACAGAGCCCGATAGAGACCCGTTTCGAGGGCCTCTTTAAAAAACTGCCGGTGCTCAGACCCCTTGGGACCCGGCCCACTTAAAGCCCTGCCTATGCCCATGTGGGCAAGGGTAACCAAATATACAGGCTTCGCCTGAAGGGCCAGTGTCATTCAAATTTGCCTCCTAGTGGCCTTATTCCCAGTGCCAGAGTCTGGGCTGCCCCCCCCCCCCCCCCCCCCCCAAGTTGCTTTTGTTAACCTTCTGGCCTTTCTTTGCCTGTGTAACACAACACCACAATTAACTGTCTTACGGCAGTCCACCTGTTTTTTTTTAAAGATGATTAGCAACCTGATATGCAGGAAGATTTACCCCTCTATGAAGAGAACTTGGTAGAGACTATTGATGCCTCAGTGACACATTCTATGAACCAGGCCCATACAGCCGCCCTCCAGCCTTTTACTAGTCATCTACATAATATGCCCTTAATTCTGTACCTCTCACGGCTAGGCCCACGCAAATAATGACCCGCCATTCAACGACTGGCTCCACATCGCTATTCTGACCCACATACCCACATATCCAGCTCCTTTACCTTGAATCATGCACACTCTGCACTCGACAGGTCACCAGAGGAGGTAATCGATGTGCTTTCCACCTCATATGACCCGAAAGCTTACCCTCCCTCCTCCTCTCCTGTAGACACTGACTATTCTACTCCCCCACTGCAGAAATGTCTGAGGGCCCAACACAACTATTCTCACCCGTCTACCTCTTCACACACCCCTTCACCCCCAGGATTTTGATCCAGATTCTATTGTCCACACCCGCTCCTCAGCCTCGGTCTCCCTCCCTCCTGTTGCAAACTATGTCCATGAATGCGTCATGCAGAGATTTGACAAAGAGGTGCACAATAGATTGTGCTCGGCGTGTCCCTGGCCTGACATCACAGACAAAGTGACTGACCCAGCAGAGATAGACCCAAATGTAGCTACCTTTTTGAAACGCTAATCCAAAGACCCCAAGAAAGGGATCTACAGGTCGTGGAAAGCCTGTCAAGATAAAGTTCTTGACCTGAATTGCCCCTAAGCAAAACTTTGGAGATAACAGTCTCAGTTAAGGACATGGCCTCTCCTTTTGACTCCGACACATGCAGTGGCGTAACGAAACTTGAGGGGGCCCCCCTGCAAAGTACATGGAGGGGCCCCCCTCCCGGCTGCCCAGCTCATCACCTCTTTGCCCTACCAACCTAAAATCTGGTATATTTTGATTCAAAACCTACATTTAACTTTCACTTTCGAGGCAGTTTGGGACAATGGCGACCGTTTAAACTCTCCTATTGCAGTGCAAATATTTGTCTTTGGATGCCAGAGCCAAGTTTGAATATCAAATCGGACATGTCTTCAGCATATTTGTATTTATTTCTACCCTCTCTTCGCCACAACGCACGGAGCTGTTTAATTCGGTGATGACCCTGAGACTGCATCGCTCTTCACCACACAAAAAGCATGGGCTTGCACACACACGCTATGTGCACGGAGGTGTGGGGCTCTCTACCACATAATCGTAGCTTGGCACAGCCCAGTCTGTTATGGGAGTACCTAGTGAGTTAGAAAGTTTCTCCACTCACACACACTCTCCACACTCACACATTCTTACACGTCTGTCCACCTGTGCTGTCCCTAACTCCTCCCCACATATCAGAAAGTGTCAGTATAAATCTAAGCATTAAATAAATACACGTTTGCAAGCCTTAAGGAGAAAAACGCAAGATTTACATTTAACATAAGTTGAAACATCGCTTCGCACTTTAAAGTGATTATGAATGCATGACAATAATTAAAATCAGCAACTTCTTCACTTACAAGTTGCTTGGCACTGCAAACCACTGCAAACCACAGAGAGGGGCTCAGCAGGTGAGCCTGGAGCGCACGTGCAGAGTGCACCATATAATTAATGAATGAACAACAGCGACGGGCATAACTTTAAAGCTAGGTCCCAGAGACGGACCCTTACAGTGAGCGTACTGTGCGCTGCGGGCCCCTGGTGCTCGCCACCCCTCCCCCCGCACCGCAGGGGGCCTTTGTTACGCCCATGATCGGTCTCAGGCCAAAGGAGTTGCCGAAAAATTCCTGAGCATCCGAAAATGAATTGTGAAGAGAGCCACATAAGGATTAATGATTGAGAAAGCACTGTGCTAAATCCTGCCGCATTTCGATCCACCCAGCACTTGATGACAGGAGAGAGCCCCGTCACTCTCATGTTCGGACAGGAGGTCAGGACGAAACTCTCACAATGGACCGCGACTAACACTGTAGACAACGCCAGGCTCAAGGCCACTGACAAAGCAAAGAAAGAGAAAATTTAAATGTAAGCAGACACCATGCGGGGGAGGCAGTAAACAATACCTAAGAGAGGAGAATGGGTAGGCACACTCGGAGAAGCCAGGTACGGAGCTCACGTCATGCTCCACTGCTGAGACGCCTGACTGATCTCGAAGCGTCTAAGCATCAGTAGCACCGCACTGCTCTATGTCTGACTGCCCCCGGCAAAGAGAAGTCAATCGGCACAATGCTGTTCCCCGTCCCATTTCTTTTTAATGTTGAAAAATGCATCAGGACTTGCTGCATAGTGCTGCTACATAGTGGTTTCCTTCCCCCGCTCTCCCCTCACACAGTCTCAGTGGCTACACTGTCATAATATTCCAGGATTACCGAATTATCATGCGTTTTCGACAACGCTGCGGCAGAACGACATTGCAATGCCCGGTGAGTGAAAACTGGCAAATTGATGGCCACAGTACACTTGCAGAGAATAGGTATGGTGGGAAAGGAGATTTCACATTTGTTTTAGCGAACATTGAGGGGAGGGGGGAGTGAGAGCGCCCCCTGGGATATTAACATTACAGCATAGCTCGGACACAGACTCACCTGACAACTGACCTGAGGTCTGGGGCCTGGGCCTGGCCTGCAGGCTGCCGCTCAGAGTTCTGTTAGGCGCAAGGGAAGGCCGCAAGCGGGACTGGCAGAGAGGCTGCAGCCAGCGCAAGGCTAGCCACTAGGCTAGTCAGGTAGGGGACCGGGGTGCAAATAATTTAAATTATGGCTAAAGGCCCGGCCGGTGACGCAGTGGACTTTGGACAGTCCTGACCTGTGTAGGAGCGTTGTTGTTGGGTCTTCTCTTGGATGCCACACCTTACTCGTCTCTAACGCGCATTTCCCGTCATGACAAAAAGAAATCAGGGGCCAGGCATTGGTCACCAGCCCTGTCCCCGCCCCCCACCCTGAACAACGCGCGCATACTAGTCCCGGGGCCGGAAGGCAGAAAGTGAAACCCACCCAGAAATGTATTCAATATAAAGAGAGCCTTGCACACCATGAATAAAGACCCTCGGGGCCCCCGGCCGGGGCGCCCCCTCTCTAGAGCCCGGACTGATATTTTATGCTGACAGTGCGCTATTCACGGCCTATTAATACCGCCTAACTGTACAATTCCCAGGGAGGCTCGGGTGCTAGAAAGACGCTCCGGGGGCCGTTCTCATTTCACTTCCGCCCTCCATCTAATGGGACTGTGGAGGGAAGAATGGAAAGGGGAGAGCTGGAGCTCAGGTCGATCGCACGAGGTGCAGGTGCCCGCCGCTAGCCTCCGAAACCCAGCGCTGCCAGGGGATTAGTGCCACGAACCCTGGCACCAGAGCAAAGGGAGAGGCCTGTGCAAAGTCAAAGCGCCGCCGCGCAACAGCTGCGCCTGCTGAAGGGCCGTGTCTGCGGGACACACACGGGGCCCCGCACCATTTGCAAGAGAGCCTCACGGGGGCCCTGCACAATTTGTTAAGAGCCTCACGGGGCCCCTGCCTGGGCCCACCACCACTAACTAGCCTCAGGGGCCCCGGCCCCACCCGCACCATTTGCAAGATCCTCACAGGGCCCCGGCCGGGGCCCGCCACACCATTATAACTAGCCTCAGGCCAGGGCCCCGGCGGGGCCAGCCCGCACCATTTGCAAGAGCCGGGGCCCGTGCAACAATCAATTAAGAGCCTCAGACAGTTGTGCGCAGAGCGCACCATTAATATCCATATCCATGATGTATTGAGGGGGCCGGCCCGGGGCCCCTGGAGGGGGGAGGCCCCCCGCAATGCGGGGGCAGCGGGGGCCTGTGTTACGCCCCTGGACACATGTTCTGGATGGGCTCAGAGAGCTCTATGCATACTGGGAAACGCTAATTGCGCCTTATTGGCAGAATGCTGTAGAGCCATATGTTAAAATAATGAAAGATCCGTAGTCCATAGGTGTAATCAGGATCATAGCTTTATTCTTCAGTTTAGATCCATAGTATTAAGATATAATGAAGAGACCCCACCAGGAGCAGCCACATCGCTGCTCAGCCCCTCACACCAACTGATTCCTTCTTCCACTCAAACACTCTCAACATTCTGATGACATCACATAGACTGAGCAGCAAGGCGAGGGCATGAACAGAGAGGATGCATCAATCACTTACTAGATTATAACACCATACTCATCTGCCGTGATCCCAAACTAGTGGAAATGGCCAGTGCAGAACCCGGCCCAAAGGCGGAGACAGATTTGTGAAAGATCTTGAAAATTTGTGCAAAGCTTTACAGCGCTTGACAAAGCGCAGTCCTCACTGCACAAGGTGTTTCACAACCAACGCGTTTTAAGGCGGGCCAGCCGATACAGAGGTCATTCAACCGGCTATCCGTACATCTCAGCCCTTCCAGAATCTTCCATGGCAGAGGCCGTACCTACGACGCTGAGGCACACCCCAACTTCTGCCCTTCCAGAAACCATGGAGGGCATTATCATTACCACGGAGGTCCCTCCCGAGGACAAGGAAAGTTTAAACCCTCTTCAAGCAAGCAGTATTTCCCCTTCATATGTTCAGCTGGGAATCCATCACGTAGGACCCGAGGTTTCTGAAAACTATCTCTGGTTTCCAGCTGGAGTTTTCGTGACACCCCACCAGCCCCTCCTCCTACTCCTGCACCTTTTTTTCCCTTCAAAATCAAGGTTTTATTTGAGACAAACTGACCCAACTACATCAGAAAGGGGTGATTTGCCATTGCCACCCATCTACCGCTGGGTTTTGCAGCAACATTTTTGAGGTTCCCAAATAAGGGAAAGATGCCCGTCTGGTCATCAACTTGAAGGTGTTCTTGGGACCTTCATCACCATTTCAAAATGGAGGGGATTCATCTCCTCAGAAACATCCTTCAATATAGAGATTGGATGGTCCGTCTCGAACTGAAAAATACAAATCTCTCAGCTTTGAAGAGGCATAATCCAAAATCTCTGATCCTGACATAGAAATTAAAGAAAATCTAGCCAAGATCTAGAATTTCCAATTCTATTAAGTACTCGGAGGTGAGGATTGTCCCACCTGATTCTTCTTACAAATGATGTCTGTTGGTTTTTAAATGATGTATAATTGCCCACCCTTGTGTTGGATTAATGTGATGGGTGAATTCTTTCATTGATAAATTAAGGATATTGGTGAGGCAAGATGGAGCCTGCATCCGCGGACTTGTAAGACGGCGTCCCTTGTTGCTCCTGTTTGACGACTCTCATATCATAGCAGATACATTGTTACAGCTTTGAGAAGGGCAAAAACTGTAACGATACAGTGTAGTTGTGGACTTACTGCGCTGAACTCGAGTTTCGCGGCTCTGCAGTTCCTGACGTGGAGATCTCAGCTCTGTGGCGTTTTGGCTTTTGCACGGCACTGCAGAGGAATGGCCGGTCTGTGAGTGGGCAGACCCGTGGGAAGAAAAAAAATCCACCAGGTGTCGCCAAGGAGACGTGGCCGGATTACGGATTATGGAAGATCATGGAAGAGAATTAATTGCTTGCTCTCCTTGCCCTCCCGTCGGAGTGACACTTGTAGGAGAGTAGAATCTGCTTTCCTATGGTCACCCCACTTTTTGCTTTTTGCTTCACTGGTTTTCGACTTAATGTGGCTGTGGGCCTGCTAATCAGACCAACAGCCCAGCTGTGCTCTCTCTAAATTCATTACCATGTACTCTAGGTACATTACCAATTGGGAATTGGGTCACCTTATAAGCCCCTGTACAATGTACTATAGGTACCCAGGGCATAGGTGCATCCAAGGCTTACCAGGGGCTGCAGCATATATTTTGCCACCCCTGGCTGGCCATCCAAACTGACACAACTGGCTGATCACTCAGCTGGGGCAAGGTCTAGTAATCACCCCTTGCTTAGATATAGTATACCTATATCTAACCTTATATCTAGACACATATACACCTATAAGTCACTCCTATGGCAGGCCTTAACAATCCTGGAGGCAGAGTGCTTGGTTTTATGTGAGATGAGGCTCTAGCATGAGCTGAGCCTGTCGGCAGCTTTCGGAACCATGTCCTTATAGCTGTTCTAGGATATAGCCATACCATATACTCTTTAAGTGCATTATGAACCTCGCGGTTCAATGCTAACTCTGGTTTGGCTTTATCAAAACATGTCGTGTAAGGTGTCATACGCGTTGGAATACTACCCCCTCGCCAGTTCTGGCGACGGGGGTAGCATTCCATCCTTATAGAGGGAGAAGACAAGTTGTTCCTACTAATCCCGGTCAAAGTTAACCAGAGCCTCAGCATCAAAAAATGGATGCTGCTGCCACAGACACAAGTCTGACCTCCTGCTGCTGGTAGTCCTTCCAGCGAGGGAGGCTTGGACAATAGGTTTCCTGTCTTGGGAGGTGCTAGCACCACCCCAGACAGGCTCTAGTGTATTGGGGCAGGAAGGGCTGAATGAAACGAGACACTGCCTGAGGCACACAAGGTGTCCCATGCATAGTCCAGTTCAAACCGGTGCTGGGGCACTCCAGCCCCAGCTCTGGCGCGAAATTGGACAAGGGTGCAACCACCCCCTTTCCTGGTCCCACCCATAGGAGGGACCTAGCAGGTAATCCAGCCCCTAGAGTTGGTATATAGGTAGAGGCTGAGTCCCAAGACTTTAGATTAATCCTGACTGAAACTTGTAATGAAACTTTGGACCTTCGACGTTCTACTTGAAGATAGAAGATTGAAGAATCTCCCTTGTGTTCAAGGAGTGACCACCCTGCACAAGCAGGCACCATCAAGCGATCAACGGTTTGCTTTGTCGTCGTTCCCGCGGAGCCCGAACACAGAGCCTGACAAGACCCGGACTTCCAGACTTCCTTCAGCCCAATCCACAGCCACAGCAAAGCTGAGACCCGTGGAGGCGGCGTGAGTCGTGGGACCGGCCATCTTGGAAAGCCAGCGAACTGCTTTCCGTGCAACTTCTGAGGCACCCTCGAAGTTGTGCATTGGGGATTGAGAAGCCCCAGCCCCGAGCATCATTTGCACCAAAGATCATCCCTCCACACTCCACGAGTGCTGCGTGGGGCCCTTTCGCATTTTCCTGCTCAACGTGTCTGTCCGGTCATTTGCCCGTTGGTTAGTGGCCTCTGTGACAACGAAAACTTGAATCTACACCGCTGGTCTGTTTGCTCCAGACTGGCCCTTGCTCCCCTGATAAGGAGCAGCCCATCAGACCTTGCTGGTCTGATTAAGAAGCCATCTTCGATTCCTGCGTGGGTTGCCTTAGCCAAGGCTTGTTGACTCCAATCCGGAAGCCGACACTGCCGACAGCGAGAGCCTTCGTGGGACAGTCCGTGCTGACTCCTGGTTGTCATCGACGCCTCCTGGTCCACGTGGCTGCAGAGACCAGCTTCACAACATCACCTGATTGCTTCGCGACATAGCCTGGTTCCAGCCTGGTTCCTTCCTGGTGACCCAGACTCTGTCCCCTCTGCTTTCAAGTACTCTCCATCCTCGATCCGCTCTTGGATCCAACCGGACACTTCTCTCCTGGTCGCCTGCAGCATCTTTCTCCAAGGCTCCATAGGATTCAGCGACGAAATCCAACACACTTTGACACCTATGCACCCGCTTCCTCTGGGTGAGGTAACACAAGTACTTTGGTGCTCCTGTGGGTATTGAATATCCTAGTGTTTAAGTTTCAAGTAGCTTTCGCCTAGTCCATCTGGAAGTGACCTAAAAGAACTAGTTTCCAATTCTTTCGTTCCTATTCTAACTCTATGGTAACTTGTGTGTGTGTAAAGACACTGCACATGCCTCCCGTGAGCCTCCTACTCCTTATCCTTTGGTAGTACAGTGTATCCCCAGTGATTCCCTAGGCCTTTCCTTTGTTCGTGACGTTGTTCTTATACCACTATTTTAATATATGGTTTGAAATGCCCCTAGGGCTCTACTGTATTTTGTGCAGCTTATTGTATGATAATTAAGTATCTTATTATGTGCTTGTGCCTCTGATCTCATAAAGAGCTCAGAGGGGTTGTTTAGAAATAAATACATATATATTTTATATATATATTGTGTGGTGTCCTTTCATTTGTTATTCAAGGGGTTATATATGGAAAAACAGCTGGCTTTACATGCCCTCTGAAGTTTTAGCCTAAGACTGCTTTGTCCATGCTACCTCTAGGATAGCTGGTCTATAAGGTTGACTTTACAACCATCACCATAAGGGTTGTTTGGACTGATACAGGGTGCCCACTAGAAGTGGACATCACATATCAGGCCAACTTCTCACAACACTGATCTGTGGAGAGACGTGCGATATGCCCCCCATGGGAGGACGTGGGAGACCCTGAGCTCAGGATAACTTGCCGGCTACCGCTCAAGAACCGGGAGCCTCAGGTGGTGCTATGAGTGTGGAGGAGAACAGTGGAGCTGGGGCAGACAGCTCGAAGGTGAGCAAAGGGGTTAACCAGAAATCAGTTGCAGTAGCTGAGAAGTGCAAGGCTTTAGACGATGCTGATAGGGGAAAAGCTGCCCAAAATGCAAAGACAATACCTGCAATTTTTTCTGCTAATAAAGATAGACGCCGTGTGAAACAACCACTCCCTCCCCTACCCCCTCCACTTACAGATGTAGGTCTCACTGTGCATAAGCAAGGGTATACGCATTTGAGTAAAAATACGAGTATGACTGAAAAAATTCAGGTAACTGCACAGAATGTAGTTCAAACAGTGTCAGCGCTTGCAACGGCAAATGGAGTAAATACCTTTGTTGAGGAGGCAACTGCCCCAGGCTCTTGTGACCAAGTGATGATTGGACAGGATGGCGATATAACACCCTTGGTTAATGTGGACGGGGCAGGTGTTAATGGAGCAAGCATAACTGGGGGCCATCTGCAACAGTACGATGCTGAGTCAGGGGATTATTATTCGCTATCAACAAACAAAAGAGAGGCCTGGTCAGAAACCTGTATGTGTGCCGCAACTGAACTAGTGTCCCAAAACCATTAGTAGCACTGGAAGTGATAGCCCGGGCCTGTTAGAAAAATTCCCATCAGCCCACCCATGTGGTGGAATGTCGTCATGTGGGAGATGTCACCAATCCAATTCGCAAACAGTGCACCTAATCATGGCGCAGAGATGGATGGATCAACATGGTGTAAATACAGACCACTGGACTTCACTGGTGATGCTAATGGGGTGCAGTGCAAAAAATAAAAGTGATAAACGTGAAGATAAAATTGACTCCAAGGGCCAAAATCAATTTTAATCAGTATGGCGCTCGGGTCAAGATTAAAATTCTGCCAAAATAGTTTAAAATAATAACTATATGTGGGCAGAGTAGGTGAAGGTCGACATGTTTTATTCTGATTATTATTCGCTATCTGAACAATCTATGTCATCATGTGAAGACCTGGTACGTCAATATGCAGCACAAATGAGTGTGAATGAGGGTAGTGATCACAGCAGTTTATTGCTGGAGGAGTTGACTGAGCAAAGCGAAGGAAAAAGGGACACTGTCCGCAAGAGGTCGGATTTGACGCTGGTCGATGGGTGAGCGAATACAGAAGGCTTAGGCCAGATACTTACACATTCAATTGCTGAAGAAGATATTTCTCTATCCCTAATCTATCAGTCCATAATGTCATTCCGTACTGAAACAAGGTGTAGGAGAGTAGGGTCTGCTTTCCTATGGTTATCCCACTTTTTGCTTCACTGGTTTTCAACTTAATGTGGCTGTGGGCCTGCTAATCAGACTCACAGCCCTGCTGTTCTCTCTCTAAATTCACAACCATGTACTTTAGGTACATTACCAATTGGGTATTGGGTCACCTTATCAGCCCCTGTACAGTGTATTATAGGTACCCAGGGCATAGGTGCATCCAAGGCCTACCAGGGGCTGCAGCATATCTTTTGCCACCCCTGGCTGGCAATCCAAACTGACACAACTGGCTGTTCATTCAGCTGGGGCAAGGTGGTGTAATCACCCCTTGCTTAGATATAGTATACCTATGTCTAAACCTATATCTGGACACATATGCACCTATAAGTCACTACTATGGCAGGCCTTAACAATCCTGGAGGCTGAGTGCTTGGTTTTATGTGAGATCTGAGATGGTGCTCTAGCATGAGCTGAGCCTGTCTGCAGCTTTCAGAACCATGTCCTTGTAGCTGTTTTGGGATATTGCCATACCATATACTCTTAAGTGCATTATGAACCTCGCGGTTCAATGCTTTCTTTGGTTTGGCTTTATCAAAACATGTCGTGTAAGGTGTCATACGATTTGGAATACTACCCCCTCGACAGTCCTGGCACGGGGGTAGCATTCCACCCTTCTAGAGGAAGAAGGTATGTTATATTTGCTTAAACGTGGTTAAATCTAACCAGAGCCTCAGCATCACAAAATAGATGCTGCTGCCACAGACACAAGTCTGGCCTCCTGCTGCTGACCGAAACTACGCAAAAAACACAGTGGATGGACAGAATGCAGAACAATGTCTTACATTCACCCCAGTACAAAGATCTGGGCCTAAATCCATCGTTTTTTTGCACTCCACACCACCCTAGGTCAGACAATGGCTATATGCAAATCAGCCTTGACCCTGTGCCTCATGGGATCAGTCCAGCCCGAACTACCAAGCCATGTCTTTCCTAGACCGGAATCAAGCATCCAAGGACCGGTTTCTGGCTATCAGCCTTCTTCAGCCTGGCTAGCTTGACTCCAGTGATGTGGAGAGCCTGGGACTCACGTCTGAGCAAACCCAGCCCACTCGGGTGAAAAATTGCAAAAAACAGAGTTGATGGACAGAATGCAGAACAATTTTTTACATTCACCCCAGTACAAAGATCTGGGCCTAAATCCATTGTTTTTTTGCACTCCACACCACCCTAGGTCAGACAATGGTTATATGCAAATCAGCCTTGACCCTGTGCCTCATGGGAACAGTCCAGCCCGAACTACCAAGCCATGTCTTTCCTAGACCGGAATCAAGCATCCAAGGACCGGTTTCTGGCTATCAGCCTTCTTCAGCCTGGCTAGCTTGACTCCAGTGATGTGGAGAGCCTGGGACTCACGTCTGAGCATACCCAGCCCACTCTGGGTGAAAAATTGCAAAAAACACAGTTGATGGACAGAATGCAGAACAATGTCTTACATTCACCCCAGTACAAAGATCTGGGCCTAAATCCATCGTTTTTTTGCACTCCACAAGCCGATTGGAATGCCAGAAACCGGTCCTCTGAAGCTTGTTTCCGGTCCAGGGAAGACATGGCTTGGCAGTTCGGGCTGGACTGTTCCCATGAGGCACAGGGTCAGACTGATTTGCATATAGCCATGTCTGAACTGGGGTGGCAGAGTGGGCTAAAGAACGGTGATGGATTAAACCCAGATCTTTTGACTGGGTGTGAGTGTTTGATTGATTCAGATGCTCCGTTCATCACCACCCCCTTTTGTACCGCTTTTGGCTGCCATAAGTGTGGCAGGGTATGCTCAGACGTGAGTCCCTTGCTCACTTTGCCACTGGATTCAAGCAAGCCGGGCTGAAGACGGCTGGAATGCCAGAAACCGCTCCTCGGAAGCTTGTTTCCGGTCCAGGGAATACATGGCTTGGCAGTTCGGGCTGGACTGTTCCCATGAGGCACAGGGTCAGACTGATTTGCATATAGCCATGTCTGAACTGGGGTGGCAGAGTGGGCTAAAGAACGGTGAAGGATTAAACCCAGATCTTTTGACTGGGTGTGAGTGTTTGATTGATTCAGAGGCTCCGTCCATCACCACCCCCTTTTGTACCTCTGACTGAAACTCCGGCAGGGGAAGCCTGGACAAAAGGTTTCCTGTCACAGGGAGGTGCTAGCACCACCCAGACAGGAGATAGCGGATTGGGGGCAGGGAGGGCTGAATGAAACTAGACACTGCCTGGGGCACACAAGGTGTCCCATGCAAAGTCCAGTTCAAACCGGTGCTGGGGCACTCCGGCCCCAGCTTTGGTGTGAAACTGGACAAAGGGAAAGGGGTGTAACCACCCCCTTCCTGGGTCCCACCCATAGGAGGGATCTAGCAGGTGATCCAGCCCCTTGATTTGGAATAAAGGTAGGAGCTGTGCCCATAGACATTAGATCATCCTGACTGAAACTTTGATACGAAACTCTGGACCCTTCGACATCCTAATCGACGTAGACGACTGAAGAATCTCCCTTGTGGTCAAGGAGTGACCACCCTGCACAAGCAGGCACCATCAGCGCTCAAAGGTTTTCTTTGTTGTTGCTCCCGCCGGAGCTCGAACAACAGAGACCAACAAGACCTGAACTCCCAGACTTCCAACAGCCCGATTCACAGTCCTAGCAAAGCTGAGACCCATGGAGGCGACGTGAGACGTGGGACCGGCCATCTTGGAAAGCCAGCGAAGTGCTTTCTTTGCAGCTCCCGAGACACCCTCGAAGCTGTGCATTGGGGATTGAGAAGCCCCATCCCCGAGGAGCCTTTACACCGAAGATCACCTCTCCACACTCACCGAGTGCTGCGTGGGGCCCTTTTGCAATTTCCTGCTCGACGCGTTGTCCGGTCACTTGCCCGTTGGCTAGTGGCCTCTGTGACGACAAACCTTCAAATTTTCACTGCTGGTCTGGTTGCTCCAGACTGGGACTTGCTCCCCTGAAAAGGAGCAGCCCATCAGACCTTGCCGGTCTGATCCAGAAGCCATCTTTGATTCCTGCGTGGGTTGCATTTGCCAAGGTCTGTTGACTCCGATTCGGGAACCGACACCGCCGACAGCGAGAGCCTTCGTGGGACAGTCCGTGTCTACCTCCTGGTCATCGTCGATACCTCCTGGTACACGTGGCAGCGGAGACAAGCTTCACAACATCACCTGATCGCAACCCGACATCGCCTGGTTCCTTCCTGGTTCCATCCTGGTCACTGGCTGGTGACCCAGACTCTGTCCCCTCTGCTTTCATGTACTCTACATCTTTGATCCACACCTTGGATCCAACCGGACTCTTCTGTCCTGGTCGCCTGCAGCATCTTTTCCTCCAGGCTCCATAGAACTCCACGACGAAACCCGACGCACTTTGACACCTATGCACCCGCTTCCTGTGGGTGAGGTAACCAGAGTACTCCGGTGCTCCTGTAGTGGTTTACACCTCTAGTGTCCTAGTTTTAAGTGGTTAAGCTCTAGTCCAGTCGGAAGACTCCTAAATCAGTAACTTTCTAACTTTTACGCATCATTGACTTCTACTGGTAAACGCGTGTGCCTATAGACACTGCACCCGCATCCTGTGGGCCTCCCCCGACCTAACCTTCGTTAATCCAGTGTAGCACCAGCTATTCTCAAGGCCCTAGGCCTTACCATTGTTCGTGACGTGGCTCTTATACCACTATTTTAGTATATGGTTTGAGTGGCCACCAGGGCCGGATGTATGTCATTACAACGCATGCTTTTACAACGCATGCCATTATGACGCAACTTTTACAACGCAAGTCTTTATAACGACTTGCGATGGGGGGCGCTGGATAGTGAATAGTTTAATTTACTATTCCAACTCCAGTCCCTGTGGATAGTAGGGAAGGTGTTGGATAGTAATTAAACGATTCCCTATCCTAGAGCGCCCTCCAGCGCAATTCGTTGTAATGACTTGCAGTGTAAAAGTTGCATCGTAATGGTAGTGCGTTGTAAAAGTTGCGTTGTAAAGGATGTTTCCCACCAGGGCCTATCCATATTTGTGCAACTTTTGTATGTCATATGAAGTTCTTTGTTTAACGCTTGTGCTTCTGTGCTCATAAAGAGTACAGGGGATTATTCTAGTAATAAATACATATATTTTATAATATATAACTTGTGTGGTGTCCTTTCATTTGATGTTAAAAGGATTGCATATGGTAAAACAGCTGGCTTCACATGCCCTCTTGAGTTTAGCCTAAGACTGCTTTTGTCCATGCTACCCCTAGGATAGCTGGTCTATAAGGTTGACTTACAACCAATCACCATAAGGGTCGTTTGGACTGGTGCAAGGTGCTGACTAGGATAGTGATCATCATATACCAGGCCAACTTCTCACACAAGGGAAGTGAGTCAAAGAATGCAGAATATTTGTAAGAACCTGCAGAATTCAGTACGTAGAATGTCGAAATCGCATGCAGACTTTGTCTCTCGATTCAATGAGGCTGAAACGCGAATCTCTAATCTTGAGGATGATTTACTTCAACAAAAACAGTGACTACGTCCCTGCAAGCTGTTAGGGAGGATACAGCTTGGAAGATGGCGGATATTGAAAACCGGGCAAGACGGAAGAATTTGCGTATTCTTCAGATTTCAGAAGGGAAAGAAGGACAGGATCCTTGTCGTTTTATTGTTGAACTATTTAAAAAAGCTTTTCCAGAACTCTCTTAATGGGATTGGGATTGTGAAGTTGAAAGAGCGCATCGTTTTCCATTCACCAGACGTACTTCTCCTAAAGCTGATCCCTCAAAAGAAAAACCCAGGGCTTTCCTCATATCACTCATTAGTTTTTTGGCACGTGAAGAGGTTTTCCAGCTTGCTCGTCCATATAAGAAAAGATCTGGGGGCGACTTTGAATTTTTTGTACAACCTGATTTTTGTAGATTCACAGTTGAATTACGGTGCAGTTATGTGAGTTAATTGTTCAATAACAGGGAAAGGGTGCGCAGACTTATTTGTTGAACCCGGCAAAACTGAAAGTAATCTACAAAGATCGTACTCGTTTTTTTACTAACGAGGGATCAGCTAAAAATGTATTGCAATCTATTTAGCTGGTTGGAGTAGGTGCACTCCGTAGCTGAAACAGAGTATCGCGCTTTTCAATAATATAGGTATATGTGTATATTGCTATATAGTAGTTTTTTTTTGTTCTGGGTTTTTTCTGTTATTTGTGTGATATGGCAATGTACACTGGTATATAGTTAGTCGTGGGGGGCTGGCAAGGTGGCACACGCTAGTCTCATCTACAGGACCCTTAGTCCTAAAGCCTTGTTTCAGGGGGGGTGGAGGGGTGGGTTTGGTCGGGGAGGGAAGGTTGGAGTTGGGGTTGGGTCACATGGGTGGTGGAAAAATGGAGAAATATCCACAGTTATTCAAGAAGTAAATAAAGAGCACTCTCGGCAATTGAAAATATATTACATTGGCTTTGTTCATCAACTTGAGATAGCATGGGCAGTAATATTATGTATCAATCTGGCAGTCAGTGGGGTAAACATTTGTACTTGGAATGTCTCTGGTCTAAACAGCTAGAGGAAAAGGAATCGTGTGACAGCTGAACTACGTAGCACCCAGCCCGACGTGGTCTGTATCCAGGAGAAGCATATACCTTGGGCACAAAGAGCGCTTTTAGAAACTTTGGGCTACTCATTGATAGGGGCTTCACACCAATCATCCATGATCAGAGGAGTCGCAATACTAGCTAAAGACAATAGGTTTACAACGGGACGGTGTCTAGCCGACAAGTGTGGAAGATGGGTTATTGCAGAATGTCTTTTGGGGCGGGCTAAGTTCACAATTTGTGTTATCTATGGATCCATTTTGGATGAAGCGTCTCTCTTTGAAGAGTTAAACATTGAGTTAGCATCATGGGGAGCACCGTTAATATTATGTGGGGACATGAACATTAATTTAACGAATTTAGACTTGCAGAGAGGTCCACGGGGGTATCAAGGGTGGAAACCTCGGGTGTTTAAAGCCTTGTATGATCTTGTAAATGATCATGCCTTTATTGATGTTTGGAGCTATTTAAATCCGACAATCCTAGGGTTCACCTATTACTCTTACCCTCATAAAAAGTTTGCTCGTTTGGATTATTTTTTTCTGTCTTTTTCCTTAAAAAATGATGTTGCAATCCAAATCTTACCAAGGATTACTTCAGACCATTCTCCGCTATTAATGACATTAAATGTTAATGCTCAACCCCCACCCTTGAGGTCATTCTCATTTGACTGCAAACTTTGTGTAAATGAGGTCTTAAGGGAACAAATGTCTTGTTAGATTAGTGAATTTGTCACTAATAATAGAAATTCAGCTCACTGTGCAATAGTCTGGGACTCATTTAAAGCATGTTTTAGGGGGGAAGTTTTAAGTTTTGTAAATGGGCAAAATCGGACGAAAAAGGCAGAGATACAAAATGTATATGTAAGGCTTAGGGATGCTGAGGAAAAGTTAATTCAGGGTGTTAGACTAGGGGCAAATAATATAGAGGAATGTGAAGAAGCTACGGAGCAGGTGAGGGCCAAAATTCAAGGGATCTGGAACACTGAAAACGCTCGTAAATATCTTGCTAATAAAAGACGAATGCATGAGTATGGGGAATCTGTGGGTCGATGTTTGGCTTGGCAGTTACGCAGGAAAGAAGTAATGGGGCGGATTAAGGCCTCGAAAGATAAGGATGGGGTACTTTGCCAAGAACCTGAAGGGATTTTATCGATTTTCCATAAATTCTACTCTGACTTATATACTCAACAAGTACAAGATTATAGCAATTTTTTTTACCTAATTGAGGCGAAACATTTAGACCCCAATGATATATTTTCACTGGAGGAGCCTATTTCTATGGATGAGTTAGAAATCGCTGTTAAAGGGCTAGCTATAGGAAAAGCTGCTGGGCCAGACAGATTACCCGCGGAGATTTATATGCTTTTTTTTACCGATATGTTAGATACATTTAGGGCTGCACAAGACGGACGGGCATCGAAATCTTGGGCTGAAGCTACTATAGTAGTATTTAATAAAAAAGGTAAAGATCCGGAGTTAGTAGGTTCATATAGGCTAATATCGTTATTGAATTGTCACAGCAAAATGTATTCAAAATATTAGCGACCCGCATTTCTAGAGTCATCAGCTTATTAGTCTCACGATCCCAACATGGGTTTATAACAGGACGTAATACCACCTCACATATTAATAAGGTAGTGACATTATTTGATATTGTACAAGTTGAGAAACGTGATCTGGGCCTATTTTTATTGGACGCAGAAAAAGCGCTTGACCGTGTGGAGTGGGCATACCTGTGGGAATTAATGCGTCTTTTAGGTTTTGGTAAACGTTTCCTTACAGCCCTACAGGTGTTGTACACTTCACCAGTTGCTAAAATCTCTACTATGGGACTAACATCTGAGAAAGTGAACATTACCAGGGGCACTAGACAAGGGTGCCCTTGTCCAACATTGTTGTTCGCACTATATATTAATCCATTCATCGAGATATTGGGCAACAATGGTTTGATTAAACCATTTCTTGTACACAATATACCATATTCAGTATTTGCTTATGCGGATTATGTCGCTATAGCCTCTTCGGATCCTTACTTGGCATTGCAAGAGATAGAACGAGTTGCTATAGTCTTTGGTCAAGCATCAGCAGGGGTGTGGAATTTAGTAAAATATCTACTTGTACATGGGGCAGGTTGCTTCAAAAATCTACTTGTCCTATAACAAAAACCACTTGTCCCTTTTGTGCCATGTAATGCAGCGACAAATTATGGCAGCAATCATACCATATATAAGAGCTCTGAAATAACCTCTCTTGTTATGCCAGGGCTCCTTTCATAGTAGGGTTTGAATACTAGTGTTTTCCTTATGTTGCCACTTTTCTGCAAATCTACATACTGGGGCTGAAGGTAATGGTAGGCAACAGTTCCAGGGTTGGAATGCCCTTTTGAGTCTGTGCAAACCTACTAACTTGCACGTTTTAAGGGTTTTCACCAACTCTTCTCTTCCCATACTCGGAAAGATTGGAAATTTACTCCTGACAATGGCAGACATAAAAATTCTACCAGGGTTGGGGAAAAGTGGTTGGAGGGAAAGAGACCTTGCAAACACTCAGATTTTCGCATGAGCAAATCTACAGCAGGATATTTGCTCATGCTGAAATGCAGTTCACAAATCTTTTCCAAGAGTACTATTTCTTGGACTATTTCTTGGCCTACTTCTGTAAAGTCTTGTGAACTCACAAAAGTCATATATCTGCACTTAATGCAAGGACATGGGTGCACCTTTGAGACCTTATTTAATAATTGGGCCCCCAATTAGGTCTGGCGTTAACCATGACCTTTTGTGTTTATTAAAATTCTGTCTATCGGCTAGCTTCACTGTGAGTGACAGAATTCTGTTATTTCACAAGGAGCATATCGACACACAGTCGTTTAGTTCACTACTGTTGCAATGTATACTTTTGAGACCAATTTATTTTTGCTTTTGCCAATGTTTGTTATAATGGTGAGGGCCCAGCAGCTCCCACACCAATAAGGTTTTAAAAAACCTATGCCAAAACATGTCACACGTTGACAAAACCAAAAGGCTGACCAACAATTTCTGACCTACTGGCTTTACCAATGCTTGTTTATCTTTGTTTCCCATAATATTATTAAAACTGATTACACTTATTTTCCATTATAAATATTTAGGGGAAATACTAGCAAACGTTAACACATTTTATTAAATGATGCTGAAAATAAATGGTACCTAAAATTTTAAAGTAGTTTAGCGAAAGGTTTTTGCTTTTTTGTTTGAGCATTTTATTTTTGAAAGCAAAGACTCATCAATTTTGCATTCAAACTTCTGTAAATATTTGCATCTAATCAGAGAGCATTCTGGGAGCAGTATACATAGCCTCATATTGCTAAATGTTGAAAACATATGCACACGTTTTTGTACTGGAATCACTGTTAATAGTGCAGTCTGAGCTTACAACATTTACTTAGCGTGCTCACCCTAATAATAAAGGCTTAGCATTAATGAACCATAGATACAAGTTTGAACAGCATTAACACATGGACACAAATATTACCTTAACTGTAGGCAATGCCTTTCCCTGATCTATAATGTGGTACTGTAAACTGGCAGTCAAAGTGTTTGGCTTTAGAGGGATGGGCCTACTTGTCTCAAGGACAAAATACACATGAAAACTTGTTGCCCTTGACCCCAAACAATATGTCCTGGGCGTCGGGCTATAGGAATTCCACATCCCTGATCAGGATACAAATTAAATACATCTAAAACACAAGTATTAATATCAGAGAATGTGATAATGGATGATATTCGAGTCGAAAAAGAGGTAACATATTTAGGTATTAAAATTCGATCATCCACGCAGGAAATATTGGATGTTAATTTGTTTGGGCACCTGGGAAACCAAGAAGGGCTATGCGATTTCTGACCTTAACGATTGCACGGGGCGGATTAGCTATGCCTGATTTTTCTCTTTATTTTTATACATGCTTTTTATTAAGAATGCAGATTTTGTTGACTGGAGAAGATATAATTAATGTGGAGGAGGCTCCTTCAGTTTTTCAAATGCTGCTATGATCAGAGGCGAGACAATGTTTATTCAAAGAAATAGATGGGAGTTACTTTAAACGGACTAGGTTTAAGGTGTTAATATCGGCATTCAACGTCTGGAAAAAAAATAAAAAAATGTGCCAAATAGGGAAAATATCTTGGTATACCCCTATCAATGCCATAAAACTTTTACCTTCTATTTTTTGGGATGCAGTGGCTGCAGGGTGGCGGGGTCGAGGTATTGTACAAATGGGGGATTTTATTTTAGAAAGAGATGGTGTGTTAATTTCTTATGCTGATTTATCCAGAGTGTTCAATTTACCGAAGCAACAATTCTTTAAATACATGAAAATTCGTAATTTTATGATACGGCAAAGGATTGTACTCACTTCTAACTCAGTTACAAAGGTTATGCAACGACAGGGGAAAATTGGGGAGGTTATTGCTGGCATATAGAAAAGATGAATTAGAGAAAAAAGATGATAAATGGTCTAAAGCTTTGGGGGTTGATAATGTATCATTGGATTATGCTATTTCATTGTGCAGGGAATTGTTATTATCTGCCAATCTGCGTGTGCAATGCTATAAAATGCTTTTCAATTTGTATTATACCCCGGCATATATGGCTAAGTGGAAATCTGGACATGATGGAAATGTTTTTGATGTAGTGCAGACAACGCTGATATGTTACATATTTTTTTAAGGTGTGGACATTTGGGAAACTTTATTGCTAATCTTGAAACATTTCTAAGTAAAATTACTGGGAAGCTGATTGTAATAACACCTGCAATTATGCTCTTGGGGTCGGGCCGCAATTCACGAGGATAGGTCCCTTATTTAAACATCGATATTTAATATTCATTGCAATGACTGTAGCAAGATTGTGTATTGCGGCCTACTGGTTACAATCGGAAGCTCCATCTTTCTCACGATGGAGGAATAGAATATATAGTTTATTTAATCTTGATTTTAGTTTATATGCAGTTAAAGGGGTGAGAAAATGCAAGATTGGTATTGGTATTGGTATATGGGGATCATTTTCCGATCATATGGCTATACATGTTTGAAGTGATATTTCAATGGATATATGTATTTTGGTTGTGAATATACTGTGGAATAAAAATAAAAAACAGATAAATTAAGGATATTGGCCTAATGAGATTTATGAAGATTTTTCTTACAAATTGGAAATTGCACCTTCTTTCTAGGTTCTGAGCAGAAAACAGAATAAGCGAGTTTCAGCATGGTTAATCCCGGATTCCAGATCAAATGTGCCGACAAGAGATTCCTCTCTATTTTGACGGTTGAGTGGTCAGTTGGGTTCGTCATCACTGGAAGAAAGAGGAATAGATATGGTGTTCTGTTATATATCAAGAAAAAAGTGCAAGTGTTTATTTTTAAGGGTTTTTATAAATATATTTTTGAACGGGAGGTTGGCTCTTCATCTAACCGGTGGAATGAAGGCACTATGTGCTTTTAAAATACCCCTCACACACTAAGAGTCCCTTAGTGTCATGCTTCATCATGGGGGTCTTCCCGTCCCTCTACGGGGCGGGGCGTGCTGCGACCTACGAGCTACGCGGGAGCACTATAGTTTTGTGGTGAAAGACTATGTGTTTGTGCAGTGACAGTGGAGGTGGTGAGGTGTAGGGACCTAAAGAAGTGATTAAAAAAGGTTAAAAATCCCCTGGCTAGTGGAAAAAATAATTTTATTCGCTTCCCTGGCTGGGAATGTTAAAAAGGGGTTGTGGAGTAGGGCTGTTTAGCAACTACCGGGTCGACATGTTTCACAGACAGTCCCCTACTGTCTGATCATCAGGACCAATGGTGGTCCCTACTTGGAGGTACTCAGTTCTAAGTAGTATAGCCTAGAGTCCTACAAACTGATAGCAAAAATCGGCTAACAGTTTGTGCTTCCCGGATTCCAGATCAAATGTGCCGACAAGAGATTCCTCTCTATTTTGACGGTTGAGTGGTCAGTTGGGTTCGTCATCACTGGAAGAAAGAGGAATAGATATGGTGTTCTGTTATATAGGGCAAAGGCATGCCCTGATTGGGTGCCTGCGAATGATGTAGTGAGTGGTTTATTAATTGTTGTCCTCGCTTGCGGTCCTGACAATTACAATCTGCTGGTTTGTATGCTCTCCCATTTGCGTTAATCTAACAAGCGTCACTTGGCAGGGTTGCCGACATGGTTTATAAAGCAAAAAGATTCCCTCTGTAGTGTAGAAATCCAGCCAGAAAGGGTATATATATATATAAAGGTATTTTAATTCATATATAAGGAAATATCATACAACAGGTGAGAGCCAGGGAAGCGATGTATTCAATCCTAAAACAGCTTCACAACTGACTCATTCATTAGAACAAAACAGTACCAACATTCCTACATTCTATGCACAAGCTCTTAAAGCAATATAAGCAACATAACACCCCCATACAATAAGAGAAACGTGATACAAACATGAATTTCAAACAAAAAATAAAATAAAATAAATAATAATTTACTTAACAAATCCTTTTAACCAACTTGGCAAAACTCTTGTTCTTTTATCTGGCAAGATGTCAACCACATTATTCTGAAAGGTATCACGCATTTCCATTTGAGTAGTTGTTTGATCATCTGTACTGCAACCCCCAACCATTCCCCCCTCATCGCAAGGAAGAGCATCAAACTTAGGTTGCATAAAATCATGTTGTTCAGACACTGAATCAAAATCACTAGCTAATTGAGATTGCACATGACTATTTTGAAAATCATCCACAATCCAATCAAAATCATTATCCTTAGGATCAGAAGACTCCTCAACATAATCTTGTTCTGGATTCATAGCAATGCTTTTAAGATTCCATACCCTTCCATCGTCAAGTCTTACAGAATTTTTCAACACCCCAGCAACTGTCCTTGGTGGTTCAAAACAGCTTTCATCTTTAGGTACCTTGAAAGGTCTCTTAACTCTAACCCAATCACCTTTCTTAACTAACACATTCTTAGTGTTGTGATGTCTATCATAAAAATCTTTACTTTTAGCATGGGTAGATTCTAGCCTATTCTTAACTTCCACTGGAGACCAATTTGTTATTTTTCCGTCAAAAAGCCATCCAGGGTTGAATTTACATCTGGCTGTTCTACCTCTCATCATAATCAAACACCCCGCCCGCTTTTATTAATCAACTGCTATCTCAACCCAGCAAAACTTAATTCCCCTCACGCCTTGGAATCACTTACCATCGCTCTGGAAGACCTACTAATAAGCCGCTTGCACCATGATGTAATAATAGCGGGTGACTTTAACCTGAGAGGCCTGGACCTGATCCCTGTGGCGCCCCCAAGTAAGAAGTCAGCTCCATTGATTGAACTTCTAGCAAACCATAATCTGCAATCCACCCACGGGACACAAAAAATGAGCCACCCCGCATGGACCGCTAATCCGACCTTCAGGAATGTCTCCACTATAGACTATATCTTTACCAATGAAGGACTGGCTCACAAACTTTGCAATTTCACCGTGGATGACGGAGTCGAAAGCGACCATAGGCCCCTCTGTGCCATATTCAATCTGACACGTGAACAGGTGGACCCCCACGAAGTAATTGGTATGACCACAGGCGAAGAACATCATCTAGTCCTCAAAAGAATAAAATGGTCGACTAATCTCAGCCATAGACTTTCGGCATATGTAGCCAGCAGGGTGGTAGAACTAAGGCCACAAGACAGTGTGAACACCATACACCTATGGGAAACACTGACCAAGGATATATTGAAGTGCCTGGGCAACACTCTTCAACCAAGAAGCAGCCAAAAAAACACCAGGCCATGCCGCCTAAAAATGCAGAGCCTGAGACAGATTAAGCATGTTCTTAACAAGGCAGCTAGGGCAGAAAAAAAAGGCACCCACCTGCCAGGGGGGCCCCCCATTGCCGTTTTGCGAGCCAACTACAAAAAGAAAATTTGGGAAATGAAAAGAAAGCGGACTGAACAGAACTGGCTGACAGTGTTTTCCTTAATCAATGAAAAAGACAACAGCAAGTTCTGGCGCTATATCAATAGCTTGTCATCTGGAGGCGCTCACAAGGAAAACAGTGTTGCAGGTAAAGTGTGGGAACAGTATGCAAAGGGGTTGTATACCTGTGAGCCAAATCGGCCAACTCCCTGCAAAACCGCGTGGTCCATGGCGGCAGCCGCTACCATCAAAACTGAAAACGCCCCGGCAGAAGAACTAAGACCGACCCGACCCGGAACATTTTCGGTGGCGGAGATAGTAAAGCACATCAAGGCCATCAGAACCGACGGTGCCACTGGCCCAGACGGGATCCCCGCCCAGGTTTTTAAGTCCGCCCCTGCCTTCTTTGCATCCAAACTTACTCCTTTATACAACCACTCATTCGCAACCGCAATCTTGCCAACTTCCTGGAAAGGCTCAATCCTATTTCCCATTCATAAAAAGGCGATCACTTGAACCCGGCTAATTACAGACTCATAGCCCTTCTCGACATTGAAGCTAAGGTATATGCCCGACTTCTCTTAAAGGACCTGGAGACCTGGGTGGATAAAAACGGCATTCTTCCGCCCTCACAGACTGGCTTTAGGGCTAACAGTTCCACTCTGGATAACATCATAGCGCTCACGTACCTCGCGAAGAAGGCTAACACGAGGAATAAGCGGACTCTGTTCTGGTGCTTTATAGACTATTCTACGGCCTTTGACCGAGTGAACAGAAGCCGGCTTTGGGCAAAACTAGAGACCTGGGGGCTCCCCACAGACCTGCTAAAAGCCATAAAAGCACTCTATGAGGGGACCTGGGTCCAGGTGAAACTAAGCCCTACAATCACAACCTCAAGAATTGCCACCAACTCTGGTTTAAAGCAGGGGTGCGTTTTGGCCCCCCTACTTTTTAATCTGTACACAGCGGACATGGGGCAAGCCCTGAAAGATGCCAACCTAGCACCTCCTAGACTGGGGAAGCTGGTCTTGGGAACGCTCCAGTACGCAGACGATACAGTAATCATGGACCACACCAGGGTAGGGCTTCAAAGAGCCTTAAATAGTCTTGCCACCTACAACAAGGAGAATGAACTACGTATCAACATGAGCAAGACCAAGATAGTAATCTTTGGCAAATACCATCATAAAACAAAAGCTTCATGGTCTCTGGGGGAGCACCAAATCACCACGCCCCCATCCTACAACTACCTGGGCATATGGGTATCTGAGAGGGCCACCGCAGTTACACACCTGAAGAAGCTTAAACCAAAAATAGACAAAATAATATTGTCTTTAAGACGCTTAAGCAATGGCCTGGCCAGTCCCTCAGCAGAACCGATGCTGACAGTACTCAGGGCTAAACTGATCCCCGCCATCACGTACGGCCACATGGCCTACCCAGGGGTATTCGAGAAAGTGGTCCACACGGCCCAGGTGAAAGCTTATAAGAGGGTGCTACGGGCCCCCAGACAGGCACGGAACAACAGGCTAAGACTAGAAATAGGCCTGAAATGACCAGAGTTGGCAGTACTGGGGGATTTGCTCAAATATTATATTAGAGTACTGAAATCACCCGAAAACACCTTAAAGCACTCCCTAAAAACCATCTTTGGCGAAGTAGGCTCCCCATGGCACTCCAAGGTGGAACTAGCCAATGAAGTTCTGAAAATCGAGGGAAGGAGCCTGCATCTTCACGAAATTCCATATTCCCCCTCGGCCCAGGCCGTTAAGCGCCAAGTCCAGTAGATCTCTTTTGAGCTTGACCTTTCTTCGCTCCGGCACAACCCACTAACTCTGGCCCTGGACAAGTCCTATATCCCCGGCAAACCCCAACCATACCTGCAAGATTAATTAACATCCCATGCAAGACAGAAAATTCTGTTTATGCGCCTTTTGGCCCTCAGGATTGCGGACTTCAACCCAAATTGGGCACGAACGGACGGAGCCATTGCTTGCCGACTTTGCAACTATCGCAGAGAATCCTGGCTACATATGCTATGTTGCTGCACAAAGTTGGCTAGAGACCAACAGCGATTGCTACGTCCTGCATTACGGAACCTGGGCCATAGAACATGCAGAGAGGCCTCGGACTGGTGTTTCTCAGAAACCACAACCTGCTTATTAGCCAGGGTCGGGAAGTTCACCCATTAAGTTAAAATGGCACTCGATTCCCAATTAAAGGCTACTGATCCGAAGGGCCCCGACAGTGGGCTTAGCGCTTTCCCTGTCGCCCCAAAGTTGTCAGCCTACAGTTAATTCAGGGAGACGTCGCAAAGTAATTGGAATCATCGGACTGAGGTATTTAATCTGGGTCGGCTAGGGGTCTGATGAAAAATCTATCCACTGTCAACTGGCTCCGCAGCGTGACTGATGATGTCGACAGACTTTAGTAGACGTGGTCTCATGGAGAAATCAAAACTCTTATTCTTTTAATAGAACCCTGACTGGACAATAGCAGTTAACACACTCAGCTTTGTAACTATATAGTTGCACTAACGGTTTTACTTGGTTTTGGGCGAGAAAGGGGGGAGGGTATTTCATTGTATTTTATTGTAGTTCATTGTATCTTATACTGTAAAGATTTTAAGTAATCGCACAGTTTATTAATAAAACAAACAATCATCATAATGAACGGGGACACACCAGTGTTATTTTGGACAGTAATCCTATAAGACCAATCAGCCTTTTGTACTTGTATTTTCCAGTCTAACTTTTTGTACACAGAAGCCGGAATAATGCCTTTAATTACCCTGTTGAATCTCTCAACTGTGCCATTTCCACTGGGATTATATAATGCAGTGGTTTTATGTTTAATGCCACATCTTTCAAAATACTCTTTAGGCAACCTAGACATAAATTGGACACCATTATCCGTCAGAATGCAAACAGGTAAACCCTCCATAATGAAAACCTTATCCAAAAACTTAAGAACAGTTTGAGTATCAATTTTGTCAACAAACTTGACAATTGGCCATTTCGAAAAAAAGATCAATAGTTACCAAACCAAATTCCTTAGAGTCCCCTATTGGTCCAATAATGTCAACCGCAACGGTATCCCATGGAATATCAGGTATCAAACCATCACTCATTTCCGGTTTTAAAGTTCGAAGCGTCTTGTCAGCGGAATTACAAACTCCACATTTCCTCACAAACTCCTCGACTGCACCATCAATACCTGGCCACCAAAACATTCCTTTAACAACAGATTTGGTCCTTACAATCCCAAAATGTCCTTCATGGCATAGTTGTAATACTTTCCTTCTTAAAGACACTGGTGGAATGATCCTGCTACCTCTAAAAAGTACACCATTATCACAAGACAACTCCATGCGAATTTGCCAAAATGCATTCAAACCAGGAATATCTCTTTTCTTGGGCCAACCCTTGCATATGTAATCCATCACACTCTTCAACACAATGTCTTTTCCTTGTTCAACCATCCATTCAGTCTTTTTTATGGCGGGTGCACCATAATCATGTACTAACGCCACACAGTATTCACTCCAAGGATCATCATTACACTCTTCCAGAGGAAGTGGGAGTCTAGATAAACAATCAGCAATGCGATTATCTCTTCCAGGTAGGTAGACCATCCTATAAATATTCTCCTTCATACGCATAGATAATCTAGCTAATCTCGCTGACGCGCCCGAAATTCCTTCACATGACAAAATGCGAACCAGTGGTTTGTGGTCAGTTCGAATGACCACAGGTTTGCCCCACACAAATGCTCGAAAATGCTCTAAAGCCCATGCGCACGCTAGAGCTTCCCTTTCAATAATGGGGTATCTACTCTCGGCAGGAGAAAGAGCTCTAGAGGCAAACAAGATTAATCTTTCCTTTCCATCCAAATCATTTTGTGACAACACTGCACCCAGGCCTTTGTCACTTGCGTCTGTTGTTAACAAACAATCAACATTAGGGTCAAAACTAGAAAGTGCATTCACATTCTGTAAATCAACTTTGATCATGTTGAATTCTTCCTCACACAATTCATTCCATAGAAATTTCGTGTTTTTCTTTAGAAGTGCACGTATATTAAAAACGTTTGCAGCAAAATTCTTTATAAATTTCACACAATATTCAGCCATGCCGAGGAACGCTCTCACTTCATCCTTAGAACAAGGCACAGGAAACTTTACAATGTTTTCTACTAATGCAGGTTTGAGTTTGACACCTTCTTCGCTAATAATGTGTCCCAAGTAAGAAACACTCCTCTGGCTAAATTTACACTTGGATAATTCCACCGTCAAACCTGCTGATTGTAAAGTTTCCAAAACTTGTTTCAGTTTTAAATCATGACCAGATTTATCGCTTGACGCCACAAGAATGTCATCCTGAAAAAAAGAAATCATGTCCATATCCCCAAAAAGTTTATGCATCAGCCGCTGAAAGACAGCAGCGGCTGAAGCCAAACCAAAAGGCATACGTGTGAATTGGTAACAACCAAACGGCGTTATAAACGCCGTAAGTCTCCAAGAGTCCGGGTCTAATTCCACCTGATGATATGCGGCAGAGAGATCAATTGTAGAAAACCAAGTTGCACCCGTAAGAGAAGATACCATTTCGTTGTTTTTTGGTAGGGGAAATTTCTCAATTACGATGTTATTGTTCAGGTGGCGTAAGTCAATACATAAACGAATTTTCCCATTGGGTTTCCAGGCAACCACAATTGGAGAAATCCATTCAGATGTTTCGATCTCCTCTATTATGCCTTTTGATAGCAACCGCTGAATCTCCTTTTTAACTTCCTCTCTGATCAATATGGGTATGGGTCTTACGTTGTGTACCCTCGGTTATGCATCAGATTTCAAAATAATTCTGTGCTCAAACCCCTTTAAAACACCCAGTTCATTGCCAAAAACTTTTGGAAAGTTCTCAGATAGTACCTCCCCCATTTTACTGCAATCATCCATAATCAGGACTTTTTCTTTGCTGTTTGGGTCCAAAATGATGTTCAAATTTTTCTGATCAAACCATCCCAAAACTGATGGTCCTACTTTTGCCACATATACCTTCCCTCTTGTGGACCTCCCTTTGAATAAAAATGTAAGCCATCTAACACCAATCATGCCAATCTTTTCTCCTGTGTAACTGATCGGGCAAACATCAGGTGTATTCAACTGTTCACCAATCTTACCCACACATTTTCTTTCTCCAGATTTCTTCATTCACGATCGTATACGGTGAACCAGAATCCGCATAAACACTCACAATTACCCCAACCAAGGGTATCTCACAAATGGGTTTACCTTTTAAGGAATTTTCTGAAATATTAATAACGTAATTCCCTCTAACATTCTTTACACATTCATCCTCCATCACCTCTACTTCCTCATCATACACATATTTTACATTACTACGCCTACGACACATTTTACTAAAATGGCCTAATAGTCCACATATGCCACATTTCTTCCTTGAAGCAGGACAGAATTTACTAAAAGCTAGATGCTCCTTGCTATCGCATCTGTAACACCTCCTTTCCTCTATACTCCTGCTCTGAAACTTCATTGGTTGATTAGTCCATCTTCCTTGTTGCTGTTGACGATAATTCTTCACAGGACCCTGGATTTTGAAAACAGTTCCGGATGTTTTAGACATATCCTTATCAGTTTCTTTCACCACGGTAGCGCACCTTCCAGACATTTCTGATTTCCTCATAATGGCTACCACATCGTCTAAAGGCACGTCTCCATTGACCCAAAGACGATCTTGTAGAGCAGAGTTGTTGTTATGCATTACTAATTGATCACGTATAAGGTCGTCATGCAAGTTATCAAATTTACAATCAATGGCAAGTTTTTTTAAATCATCAATCCATTCATCCACAGTTTCCTCCTTTGTCTGCTTCCTTTGAAAAAATGTATGCCTTATGACGCCTATGCACACTTTTGGTGCAAAATATTCATCCATGTTCCTAATTGCATTCTCAAAATCATCCAAATTAGGGTCTGCAATTTACTCATTCTTGAAAAAGTTTTTAAACCAATTGGTCCTAGAGAATGTAGCAGAATTCTCTTCTTTTGTTCTGATTTCATCTTTTTTTGTCTCATCCACTGCTTCTATATAATTTATAAAATACTCTTTCCATTCTATCCACTTTATATTGGGTTGAGTGCCCTTAACCCAAAATGGCTCAGGAGGGCTTATAGAGAAATGTTGTTGTCTCTGTCTCTACTACTAGCAGTGTTCACAGTGCAATCACCTTCTTCCATGCACCATCAAGCGCTATATCAACTTGAAAACAAAACTAAAATAATAATTATCCTTCTCCCGACTTCCTCACCTGTTGTAACTGACGATGTAAACAGCTAATTTTTATTCCTGATAACTGGAAATTATTCTTGATAACTGCCCCGATGTTGACTCTTTTGCGCCTTCTTGTATTCACGCTGTACGTTTCTTCGTGAATAATTAATTTTGGCACACAAAATGGTTTTCACGCAGGGTCACGCTACGTGACCTCGCGTCTGACGTCACCCTGCTCCCAGCGTGCTTCCGCGCATGCGTTCTGACGTGTACAGTCTTCCCCGTACCAACTTCGCGCACAGAGTCAGAATGGCATCGCTGCTTGAAAAATGGAGCCGGGGCGCGCACTCCAACGGTTACAAAGAACCCATTCAGGTAGGACACGATCAAAATGCCCTTCACGTTGTCCAAAAAGTTAAAAACATTTTTTAAAAGCAAGTAAAATAACTCACTGACGAAGTTTTTTTTTCTGCTCGTTTCATTAAATGTAGGATTTCTCGTTTTCGATTCTCCACGTCAAATCCAATTTCGCATTACACTTCCTTCAAATGTCCAATTTCCCTCGTCGCCAAATTGTATTGTAGAAATCCAGCCAGAAAAGGTATATATATATATATGAAGCTATTTTAATTCATATATAAGGAAAGATCATACAACAGGTGAGAGCCAGGGAAGCGATGTATTCAATCCTAAAACAGCTTCACAACTGACTCATTCATTAGAACAAAACAGTACCAACATTCCTACATTCTATGCACGAGCTCTTAAAGCAATATAAGCAACATAACACCCTGATACAAAGATAAATTTATACAAGGTATTTACAAAAACACGGACAAATGGGTCTGACAATGGGTAGCGACCCTGACCGAAAGATGGCCTCATCTAGACAACACAGTGACAGGCGGGCAAGCGTGCAGCCAGGATGCATCCCGCTGCGTATCAGCACAAGTGGTAAGAGCCCACCACCTACGAATTTGGGTGGCACGAGTGTGTAACTAAGCGGTTTATTTTGTTAGCTACCGCGCATTTATAAACAATAAGGGTGAGCGAACACGCTCGTGATATAACGTGTTGGTATGTTGTTAGGGACGCCAGAGGTCACATTCTGGATTAGCGGTGCATGTGGGATTGGAGCTCTTGCTACCGGGTCGGGGCCTATCACTTCCAGGAGGCGGGAAGGCGGTCACTTCCAGGGCAGCAGAGATGTTTACTTCAGGGCGTGCCTTTCTCTCTTTCTGACCAATTGCAGGCGTTGATGATGTGGACCAGCAAACCAGACCGTACGTAGACCGCCTCTCTCCCTGTCAGTTATCGTGATCTAGCTCACGGATTGGCTCCGCCTGCCTTCGGGTTTTGAGGTAGGTTTGAGTCGAAAGCTAGGTAAAAGAAATCTTGTATCAGAGAACGGGTGCTAAGTAACCAGCTCCTCGCTGGTTCTGGAGGGTTCGCAGCATCACCACTAAAACATCAATTTTCATCGTATTTTTGAAGCTGAGAGGTACGAAAAGTAAAACAATTGATAAATACCGATTCTTTTGCCCAAGAGGAGATAGTATTCGCCTAAATTGAGAGTTTTGCCCTGTATAAAGGGTCACCGTCTTTCCTAGTCCTTAATATTTTGAGAATCTCATTTCTGACTTTGACAAATTCAATAGGTTTGATTGTCGTTATAGGATTACTTCTAATTACAGCAGGAGGACACTTCCATACCAAGTGCTACGTACAAAGCAAAACATGTTCATTTATAGGCGCTGCTTTTGGGGAACCGTGTGTATTTTTAAAGGAATGCTGTAGAGAAGGAGTTTTCTAGGCGTCAATGTAAGGGTTTACCAACAGAATGTTTCCCAGTCCTAGTATTCATGAATGCCATCCCTACCGTTTTAGGCGGGAGACTACTGATTTCAAGGCTAGTTTCATGCCCCCCGGTTCCTGCATGCAGAAACCCGATTTTGAGTTTTGTAAAACTGCCAAAAATAGAATGTTGATGCCTGTCATTCACACGCGGCCCCCCCCTCCCTCCCTACCCCAAAGAATTACCCCAGATATCAAAGGCTAACGCTTTGTCCTTAATTCTTGGAGGGGGAGATTCAAGTATGTGACAGGGCTCGACATTTTATTTTTGGCAGTTTTACAAAGTGCAAACAAAAACAGAGCTTTTGTTTTTGTTTGCCAGAGTTTAGAACTGTGTTTTTGTTTGCACAATGTTATTAAACTGCAAATAATTAAATGCTGCTTGTCATCATACATACTAATAGCCCTGATTGAGACAGATTAGATTGCCTCTGCTTCAGTATGTCTGTGGGGAATATAATAGATTCCCCTGACTATTCTAAAAAAAATCCCACTTGCCTTTTATAAAATATTGTCATATATGCTGGTATTGCACTCGGTGTTGGAAAATATTTTTTGTGGTATCCAAGCACAAATATGGATTTCCCTTCTTAGGCTAAGAAGGGAAATCCATATTTGTGCTTGGCTTTTTTGCCTGTCTTGGAACACTACAATAAAGAATTTGAATAAGAAACTTTGCAACAGTCTGGACTTTTTTCTTATTACAAGACCTTGTACTCTTATAAATATATTGAGAACAATAGAGACTGCCTAAGAACACTTCATAGATGGGTGCTGACTCCATATTGTTCATTGCATTTTTTGGGTTTTGCCCTTGAAGGAGCAGACAGGGTTGTGTTCCTTGGATTCATAAGCACCATCGCCATAACTTTCAAGTCACAGGTGAAAGCAGGTGCTGTTTTTCTGCCTCAACCCTTGCTTTTTGAAATAAAATATCTAAAAAGAACATTGACAAACCTAATAGATTCAGCATAGGCACAATCAATAGGCTTTGCCAATGTTTGTTAAATTCTGTTTTAGAACTTGCTTTGGAGTGTATTTGTCTGCAAGTCATATTGTTACTATTTCTTTAAAATATACTTAAAGTGGGCTTTTGCTCCCCTAGAGCAGTATTATTCTCTCACCATATGCTCTCGGCAACTTGGTGTATGAAGTGCTTCCATTGAAATGCATAAAGGACTATTACACACCTAAAAAGTATACTCAGTCATCACACTGTAATATTCTATTCTTTATCTCCTACATGCTTTATATAGAAAGTTATCCTTTTCTTTTTGTTATTCTTTTTTTCTGTCGTTGATGTATTCTTTTGGTTTTTTCTGTCGTTGATACCAATTGGACAGACTTTAGTGGTATAAGTAGCATTTGTGCATGCAGCAGCTATGAACTGCATTTGTGGGTACCCAATGCTTGATTTTTGCATGTGTTGACAATTTAAACCAGACCTATTGGTTCTGCCAATGCTTGTTGTTGTCCTGTTTTAATATAGCAATTAAGCCAATCTACACATTAGAGCATTAAACCAAACATTTGTCCTACTGTAAAGAAAGGGATTATGAATAGTCCATTAATCCGAATTTCTTTTATTTTCTGTGTAGTATAAAAATAAATGAGATGTTACAGAACTTAAGACGCCTCAAAGGTCTGTTAAAATTGATAAGATAACCCACATGCTAATAGTCTCTCTTATACCGATGCTCCTGGTTGTCCTTGATTGTGAATTCTAGGGGTAAGGCAACGCATTCAAATATCGATTAAGGTACTGGCATCCTCCCACCTCTGGCATCTTATCCAACCTTGCTTTTTGACTTTGTTTGGATGGAGATCAGTTTGTAGCCCTTAATGAGCTTGAATTAAAGAAACATATATTTTGCTTGTCGTGCAGATTTTCACTAATTTCTGATAATTTCCTTTCCCCGAGTTATTTACATAATCTCTTGTCTCACTGTTTTTGTCCCACAGTGTATGACTTCTTTCTTGACAGATATATTGTAGATGTCTAAAATTGCATACTTCCGTCATTCATTCATATTTGCCATATTTTTTGTTTCTCAAATAAATACCCTAATAGATGAATGATTTAGTTACTGTCAGTGGAAGAAAAGCCTGGATCATACTAATAGCAGTTTCCCAAGAATGTCCGCTTGTCCCGTCCAAAGAGTATGCCTAGCAACTTCTTTTCTAGTTAGCCTTTTCTACTGCCTATATTTGTTAATTTTTGTGAATGAAGTTGTACATTTGTTTTGTTTCTATAAAGCTTTATTTTAAACCGATTTCCTGTGATCATTTCTTAAGGTCTTCATGCATTACAAGCTTTGAGCTAGATGATTCGATTTTAGATTCCTTTTAAGAAATGGGTCTTTATCATAACACAAATTGACTCTATATGACCCTTTCAAGCAAAGTGATGGTTCTCTCTGTTTCAAATGGGTTATTTTAGTGAAATAGTCAAAAAAATCAAGGTTACTAATGCAGTCATTTCTGAAAAATAGTTTGTTAAACCATAATTTAGAAAAAAACGTCATTTCTTAAGCCAGGTCTACATTGGCGAGAGTTTATATCTGTAGAGATGCCATAGATTATAGTAAAGAAAGGGAAACATCCAGATGAGAGTACTCAAGATGATTGCATCTCCTACAATACAATGCAATACTTGTAACTGAATAGGAAAACATGTCATATGACCGAAATAGTGTTTACCTACCTTTTGAGGCCCAATAGCTAATTAGTGTGTTCAGTACTTGCCCACAATTCTTCCATAGTGTAATTTGTTCTTTATTATTGGCTACTTACGTAGCCTGCCCAACATACTGAATTGTTTCTGGGCTCTCAGTTGTATGTGTTAATGTCTATATTTTAAGTGATTTAGTTTAGTAATGTGAAAGCCATAATAGTCGCTTAAAAACAATATCTTGCATGAAAAGAAAGGCATTAAAAATGGATATACAGGATTATAAGTATTGTTTACTTGGCGCTCAGGGTAAAACATTTTTACTTGGTCTTATGATGTAAAAGAAACTGCAATTTTGCTGTTTTGTAGTGGAACTGAACATTAGATTACAACTATTTTGTATATAAAATATTTGATATTTTAATTTTTTGATTGGGTAAAGTTAGAAGAAGCAGTTTGATCACAAAAATTGTAATCTCAAGATTTTGCATACAGTAAAGGTGAAGTAAAAATGAACTAAACATGTTAATTGCATTTAGAGAAAAATATATAGTATTAAGTAATGGAAAGATTACCCTGAAGCTAGGAAAAATACAGATGTTCTAGGAATTTTCAGGTGGTCACCTGCTCTATATAGATTTTGCTAATTTTCGTTTTTAAAAGGTGTTTCTTGCTGAGCTTTTCCAGAGAAACACAATTCCATACTCTAAAACAGAAAAATAACCCTTACTATAAAAGTATTTAAATTATAGAACCTTTTATGCTTTTTAATCAAAGATCTAACATATTGAAGTAAAACAATTTGCAAAATTATGAGCAAACGTAAAGAGAAAATTTAAGATTAAGCAACAGTTAAAACTAGAAGTACAGGGAAAAATCGACAAAAAGGGAAAAATCTCATGCAGCATTCACACATTACGGGATAGGGTGGTTTGTAAGAATTTCCAATCCAAAAATTGGGACAAGTCTTAAGTATTGAATGGAAAAGGAATGCATTTTGCAAACAGCCCCTGCTGCTCAAGGACTTTAATTGCACGTATACAAATGTTAAACTGAATATATTTCAGACACATTTTGAATATTCTAAATTATTTTTTGAGGAATTGACACAAATGTTGCAGAATTTTGAAGACACAAACTTTGCAGTCTCAAGCTTTTTTGAGAACACAGCGGCCCTTCTAGTTAGTTATACTGATTACATAATGACAGGTCCCATATGTTCTACACCTCACCTCAGGCAGAGTACATCTTCCTGCACACTTATCCTGCCTTGCGCCATTCAATTAAATGTAAATCTTAAAAGCAGACAAAATACAGCAAGACAATAAAGCTATTGCACTCTGCTTTGCCCCAAACATCACTTATGCTTGTGAACAGCACATTCACTCATGGATTGGAAAGTTGTAGCACGTTTTCATGCTGCAGTTAAAGTTTACTTTTATTGAGTTTTTCTGTCACTGGTGCACTTCAGATAAATATTTAAATGTTTTTGGTTTTATTTGCCCGTAGTGGTATTTTCATGTACGCTCTGAGCATATTCTTGTTGCGGCGTGTTTCGGTATAGAACATGTTTATTCCATGGTTTAAAATGGTGTGTATTGTTTTCATGCATGTGTTGTCATGTAATGAATGCACTTACTGAAGGGTTGTTTTCATTAAACATCGCATAGTTTATTGTAACATACGAATTTTTTAGAAACATTGTCACAGGATGTTGATTTGATAAAGGGATGGTTACTGCAGTTTCTGATTTGTTCTTCTTTTTTTTTCTTCATACTAGTCTTATCAGATGTGTATGTAATTGTAAAAAAAAAGTCTTAGTGAGAGGGATGGGGATGTTATTAAATACGTACAAAAATTTGGGAAGCACTATCCTTTTAAGTATAGCGACCCTGCCCGCCATTGACAACTGGAAGCGCAGACAGCGTTCTACCTGTGTCTCTTATCTGTGTATTGTTGGCCGTAATTTAAACTAATAATACTGGCAGCATCTAAGTGTATATGAATACCTAGATACTTGACAGAATCGTGGCACCATTCAAGCGGAAATCCACAATCCCAAGGAGTCGTGCTCTCCGTTAGAGGGAAAATTATAGATTTGTGCCAGTTGATGCCTAACCCTGAAAAGCGGCTGAACCGAAGTATTTCCCTTATGATTGGCTCAAGATTGTCCTGCGGGTGTCGCACATACATAATGGAGTTGTCTGCATAAAGTGAGACTAACACGGGTCCCGTGTTAAATTGTTGATCCCAGTGGAGATGTCTCTCCTGGAGATGTCTAATTAGAGGATCCATTCCCACAGAAATAAAAACGCTCCCAACCATCGAGTCTTTCAAAAAGGCTCTCAAAACCTACTATTTTAAGAGGGCCTACCCATGAGCAAATAGGACTTCGTAGTTTTGCTAGCTTCTGCATTTGATTTAGGCGCCTTGACGCCCATTTGGGCTTAGTCCGCGCATCTACAAGAACTGTTTCATTCATTCATTGCCAAAATAAATAAGAGTGGGGAAAGAGGACATCCATGTTGCGTGCCACGTGTTAACAAAAAGGGATGTGATAGTGTGCCATTTATGCGAAGTCTAGCCGTAGGATTATCATACAAGAAGGCAGTGGTGGAAACAAATCCCACAGGCATCCCCCATTACAGAGAGGAAAAATGGCCATTATAAAGAATCAAAGGTCTTTTCGGCGTCCAACAGTACAGCGCAGCAGGCACTTTTGGATCAATCCTGTGTATAACAGTAAAGAGGGTCCGAAGATTGAGTAAAGTGGAACGATGCGGAACAAATCCAGATTGTGCGGGGATATAATAAATTCCATTAATAGAAAAAACCTGCTAGCGGTGACCTTGGCCAAAATTGTATAATTGAAATTTAATAACGATTGGGGCCTATAGGAGCTGCATAGGAAGGGGTCTTTGCCAGGCTTGGGAAGGAGAATAATAACTGCCTCCCGAAGCGTTGGGTTGAGTACTTGCCTCTCAAGTGCCTCCGCATAGACCTCAATCAATTGGGGTGCTAGAATATCTTTGTAAGCCTTATAGAAGTCCCCGGTGAATCCATCTAAACCAGGGGCTGATGAACCACGGAGTGCTTCTATCGCACCCAGAACATTCGCTACAGATAAGGGCTCTGCCAGTAATCTTTCTGATCATTGAGATTGCAGCTAATCCTAGAGCTGTATAAGGCCTTGAAATACTTCATGAAAGTGTTGCAGATCTTCAACATGGAGGAGTCCGGCTGATTTGGGGTGGGACATATCTCTGTTATCTATGCCTTGCTGTAAGGGTGGCGTCTCATTTGCGACAGCACTCTTCTAGGTATTTCGCCCTCTCCATATCTCCTAGCAGACTGATATTTACCCAGATACAGCAGTTCCCTATCCGCGGCTTCGCGAAACTCAACCAAGACTGCCAAACGCCGAGTCAGGGCATCTGCTGTGGCTTTGCGAAGTAACTCAGAATCTAGTGTAGATATGTTGCTCTCAATGCGGGCCAGAGTGGCACACAAGTCCTTTAGGACGCCAGCACTTGCCCGTATACATGCTTTAAAGCCCTCCCACAAAATTGCCCAAGTATCTACAGATCCAGTATTTATAGTAAAATAATCTTTAATGGCTTCTCTGACCTCCGCATTAAAAACCTCATCCTGCAGCACCCGGCCTGGAAATCGCCACTGTCGCTCAAATCCCTCAGGACGCGGGACATCCAAGCGAAGGAATACTGGGGAATGGACAGAATATGTTCGTGGCAATATCTCAAGGCCTCGAAACCAGCCAACCATTCCCGTAGAGACCAACCAATAATCTATCCTGGTCCATGTATCATGATATCCGGAGTAATGTGTGTGCAGACACCATCTCCTCATCAGATCCGTCCAAAGGGCCTCCTTCAAAAACTGCCTAGACAACAACACGCACAACAGCAAAGAGCTCTTCAACATCGTGAAGGAACTCTCCAACCCCAGCTCCAACACCAGCAATGCCCCACCCTTACAAGACCTGTGCGACTCGCTGGCCACCTTCTTCCACCGCAAGATCGCAGACATCCACAACAGCTTCAACGCCACGACCGCCCGACAACTACTAATACCTCCTCCCCCACGACCACCATCCTCACCAACGGCCTGCTCTCCTGGATCAACATCAACGACGACGACATCATGAACACCATCTACTCCGGATCTCCATCAGACCCATGCCCACACCACATCTTCAACAAAGCCAGCACATCTATCGCACCCCATCTCCGGAAAGTCATCAACACCTCCTTCGAGACAGCGACCTTCCCGGAGAGCTGGAAGCACGCTGAGATCAACGCCTTACTCAAGAAACCCAAGGTGGACCCCAAGGACCTCAAGAAGTTCCGGCCCATCTCCCTGCTCCCATTTCCGGCAAAGGTCATTGAGAAGACCGTCCACAAACAACTGACCCGCTACCTCGAGGAGAACAACATCCTAGACCCTTCCCAGGCCGGGTTCCACAGCACCGAGACTGGCCTCATCGCCGCCACCGATGACATCAAGTCCCTGCTAGACAACGAATAAACTGCGGCCCTCATCCTCCTGGGCCTGTCAGCCGCCTTCGACACGGTTTGCCACCACAATTCTACGAACACGCCTCCACAACGCTGGGATCTAAGAGAAGGCCCTGGACTGGATCACCTCCTTCCTCTCCGGCAGAACACAGAGCATCTGCCTCCCCCCCCCCCCTCCCCTGCCCCTTCCGCTCCGAAGCCACCAAGATCATCTGCGGCGTACCCTAGGGTTCATCCCGACTCTGTTTTACCATCTACATGGCAACGCTCGCCCACGTCGCCCGTCGACACAACCTCAACATCATCTCCTACGCCGATGACACCCAGCTGATCCTTTCCCTCACCAAGGACCCCCACACCGCCAAAACCAACCTTCACGAAGGTATGAAGGCCGTCGCCAAATGGATGAGTAACAGCCGACTGAAGCTGAACTCGGACAAGACGGAGGTCCTCATCCTCGGATCTACCCCTTCGGCCTGGGACGACTCCTGGTGGCCGGCCACACTGGGAACCACCCCAACATTCACTGACCACGCACGCAACCTAGGGGTCATCCTCAACTCCACCCTCTCCATGACTAAGCAGGTCAACGCCGTCTCCTCCTCTTGCTTCAACACCCTCCGCATGCTCCGCAGGATCTACAAGTGGATTCCCACTGAAACGAGAAGAACGGTCACCCAGGCCCTCGTCAGCAGTAGGTTGGACTACAGAAACGCCCTCTACTCTGGCGCCTTGGCCAAACTTCTGAGACTGCTCCAATGCATCCAGAACGCCTCTGCACGCCTGATCCTTGACATCCCTTGCTGCAGTCACATCACACCCCACCTGAGAGACCTGCACTGGATCCCGGTCAACAAGAGGATAACCTTTAAGCTCCTCCCCCACGCACACAAGGCACTCCACAACACCGGACCCACGTACCTCAACAGACGACTCTGCTTCTACACCCCCACCTGCCAGCTCCGCTCCACCGACCTCTCCCTCGCCACAGTCCCCCGCTTCTGAAGAGCGACCTCTGGCGGCAGATCGTTCTCCCACCTCGCCGCCAAGACCTGGAACACCCTCCCCATCCACCTACGGCAGACTCCAGACCTGCTGATCGTCAGAAAACTCAAGACCTGGATTTTCGAGCAGTAGCAGCATTTCCCACCCCAGCGCCTTGTGACCCTCACGGGTGAGTAGTGCGCTTTACAAATGAAATGATTGATTGATTGATTGGTAGGATTGTGCTTTCGCCATATGTGTATTAGTGAGAGTTGTCTGCATCTTTCCTTCAGTGCGCATCTGGAGCGTGGCTTGGAGTCGGGGAAGTTGATGTAGTGTCTAGACTGGAGTCCAATAGTAAATTGAAGTTCCCTCCGATAATAATCAAACTAGGCTTGAGTTTCATCAATGTATGGGTAATGAGTGAAAGAAGTCCGGGTCGTCAACGTTTGGGCCATACACACCTATTAAGGCTGTGAAATGGCACATGAGTGTACCTGTGACAATAAGGAACTGGCTCTGGCTGTCCGCTACCACTTTGCCTGCGCTAAAGGGGATCCTCTTATGAATAACCAGAGCAACGGGGGGGGCGTGGCCAACCGAGCTGCGAGATGGCCGCTTCCTAGCGAGCTCCGCCGGCTAGAGAACAAAATCCTCTATTAATCCTTTAAAAAGTGCAGCTGTGGAGGTCTAACCACACTGCCCTGCATCGTTGGGGCATTGTGCACGCAGCGATCAGTCGAGGATCGTAGGAGAAGCTGCGTGTGGCGAGCTGTGACTGCCGAAGAGAAGACCAGCCACACAAGACTCCGTAGTCCGCCTGCTGCGAGCGGCCGTCGCAGAAATCGAGCCCGGGGTTGCTGGGGCCTGACCCCGAACGGACCGTGATCTAGAGGCTGCTGCGGCTCCGATCCCACAGCTGCGGAGGAGGGCCCAGGCGGACAGACAGAACTATCGTCCTGGCGGTATTTCAAAGCGGAGGACATTATCCGGACTCCCCAGGTACCGTTGGATGTGTGGCATAGGCGAGCGTAGGCAGAAAGCTGGTGCCTGAACTCGAGGTGGGAGCGGAGAGAAGCGATAGCGGGGCACTGGCGGTGCTGGAGAATTGACGACCGGGTCCCCATTTGCTATGCTGCGTCGGCAGCTACGGCCAGGGCGTCGGATTGCAGTTAGAAGCTGCTGGGGAGATAAGCAGTGGGCCAAGGGCGGAGATACGCGAGCTGGCACTATTCGTATCTGAAGGGGAGACTCAGTGATCCCTCGTAGTTGGACCCGGCTGCTGCTCCCTTGCAAGGCACAGAAGAAACGCAGTGCGCACCGTAGGTGCTGACCCCGGGCACCCGGTTCAGAGTCGGAAACTATACACATATAGCGCGGCCACCCGCCATTTTGTCAGCTACACTATCACGGTGACGCGCCTCCATTTTGTCTGGGCTGCAGTTGAGTACTGCCATTGCTCCTTAGATCCATGCGTAGTGCTGGTGCTGAGGCGGCTACATCTCCCACACGCCTTGTGCCTTTGATGTGACGCAGCTTTAGATCACTGTGGGAGGAAGGTGATCTGACACTGCCAAGCCTTACTGCACTGGAAGGCCTTCACATGCCAGGATGTCCGATTAGTTGATGTGCTATTGACCTGTGCGACGCTGTGGTTTTACAGATTGGCATAGATACTTGTAGGTCTCGACGTCACCCCCAACAGAACTCCTGACGAAGTGCGGGTGACTTCGGATGCACATTCTTCTGCTGCCTCTACAGAAGCCCAAGGGAGAACCACAGAATGTTTACGCCGCCCTCTGCAAATAACCCATACTACATTTAAAGACCATACGGACCGAGTACAAGATGGGGAAAATGGACGCCAGACAGCCCAAGATTACCTTTGACAATAAACAAAACACCAGACAATCTGAGCAGGAACAAGAAACATCTGACATAATAAGCCAGGTTGACGTCACAGGTGGTAAAGGGGAAGACTTTGGATCCCTAATGCTGGAGATGAGATATAGCCTGAAAAACATTGATGCAAAGCTGGATGCACTAACCACCCAACTCGACTCTGTTAAAACTTAGGTGTCCACACATGAAACAAGGCTGGACAGCCTAGAGAATAGGCAGACCGAATTTCACGAGTTCAGAGCCGAGATGAAAGAACAACTTTTACATATGGACAAATTACTGTCGGTAATCAGGGCAAAGAACGATGACTTAGAGGCGCGTTCGAGAAGGAATAACCGCCGCGTCACTGGAATTCCGGAGACTACAGCTATCACAAAAATGGAGACTTACATTGCAGATCTGTGTTATGACCAGATTCTCAGACCAGATAGAACCAGCTCACAAGAGCAACACCAACCTGGCCAAAACGTAACCACCTCCCTCCTCAGGACCCATCTATCCAGGCACCTGGGTACCTACCTGAGGATGGGGAACTCGCAATATACATGCTCATATCATCAGAAACACCACTAAATCTATAGGGATTACTAGGAATAGTCACTGATTACTAAGGACGTCCATGCCCTACACCACACTCATACCTCATAGTCTCGCGACCACATGGATCCAGACTAATCTACCCTGGGGCAGTTCTGATTATTTACCATTACACACTGATTACCATCAGTGCTCACTCGACACGCAATCCGGCGTGCCATACACACTGAGCTGCAGCTCCAGTGCTCTCTTTTTATCCGGTCCACAATCCGGCGGACCTACACATCAGGCTTCCACCTGATGCTCTCACTAACGCCACTTTCCCTAGAGGCGATCTCATTACACACCGTATCCCCCCGGTGCTCTCTCAAGCCACAATCATGTGGGTATACACACTGACCACAATCAGTGCTCTCACTAACGCCGCTACACAACGACCATCACTTTCCTATGAATACCTTCAGCTCTCTCTCTCTATGTTGGGAAGTCTCTCTCACTATTCACTAAGGGTTCGCTACTACAATAATATTATGGGATGGCCGAATCACTTAGTGTCTATCTATTTTCTTAGCTCAAGGGCTCCTCTCTCTCCCTAATTATTCAGTGGCTACTTACCGGATCAGGGGCAGCATCTGTTCTGGCTGTAACACCTGACTGGAAGGAAAGGTTACCTGTGCTTTAAGAACAAGAGACATACACTGTATGCAAGAGTTATTACCTGATTTAAACGCTCTCTATTATAAGAACAACACATGCACACTAGTTCACTAAGAACTGGGGTATCTTTAATGTTATCTGCGGGGTCTCTGTGACTAACAGGAACTGTAACACACCGCTGAAAGAAAAGGGATTAGACATATAATATAAGGACAAGGTTAATATTTGAAAAGTAAGGAACAATATCACCTAGGGAGTATGAAGTCTTGCTCTAGCTGTCATCTGGGCTTCTCTCTCGTCTGTGCCTTAGCTCGTCTTAGATCCTCTCCTGCACTCTTGGACACACATCTGCGCTGATCACTCTGCACTGGACTCCTCTCCCCCACGAACTCTCTCCACCTTCCAACTTCAGTCTAATGGTTTCTGCCGCTCTGATAATCGTTCGTTCCACTAGCTTCTTCACTCTATCTGATTGTTTCCATGCCAATGTCCAATTCACTCCAGCTGCTCCCACAGATTAATCCACGATATAACTTCAGTCTCTTCTAAAAGGCATTACTTCAGACTCCAGCTGTTCACAACTCCTCCTGAAAAGTAACTGCTTCTGACTGCTTCCTTCAGTTCCAGCTCACTGACTGTCTGTCTGTCTTCTCTCTGTTCCAAGCATCTTCTGTCTCTTCTCCTCCTGCAACTCCACTCCTCTCCTCTGCTCCAATTCAACATAAACTCTTTCTGATTCTCCACTCCTTCTGCAACTCCAGCTCAACTCTCTCCGCTCCTCCAACTCAACTCTCTCCGCCCCTCCAACTCAACTGACTCTGCAGCTCCAGCTCAACTCCTTCTCGCTCGAACTCTCTCCAGCTCAAGCTCTTCCTGCAACTCCAACTCAACTAACTGACTCCGCCTCTGCACTTCACTATTATGGAATACTGTTTCCTCATGGAAAGTTCCAGCCATCAGCCTCCTCCCACCAGGTCCATGCACCAGGCTCCTTGCTCTAGACGCTCCCACAGTGATCAACTGCTTGTTTCCTCTAGAGACCTGAGCCCAGGGACACTTCTTGATTAGATTCAGCTCTGGCCGGTTCTCTCCGGTTCGCTTAGGACGAACAACAGCTCAAAACCAAAATATTACCTTTCCCCTTCAAGCATCTCAGCCCTGCAGGGACAGAAAGCAAAATGGAGTCTCTCTAGTTCTGGGCCTTGTAGGCCTGAGAAGGATGAAATAACCCTTAGCTCTGTCAGAGTACCTACACAAACCATACCAATGTGTAATATAAAGTCAGGACCACAGGATCCACCCTCTACTATAGGCAGGATAATGAAAGGACACATAATTATGTCAAAGCCAATAGGCAATAGATAGATTAGAGTCAAGAATAAGGGATCTATCATCATATAAAGCAGCTATCCTCTTCTAGGTCTAGAAAAAGGGCTTAAAAGGGACAACACAAGGTAAGAATACAGATCCTAGATGTGAGCAAGCTTAAAGTCTTTATCACTCCGAAATAGAGCCAAAAAACCTGTCAAGACAATCTGCTACATGAGCTCTTTGATCCACATTTATCCCAGGTGTTCGTGGTCGAACGTGCGCACAGAGCTCTTGACCCAAAACCACCGGTAGTAGGCACGCCGAGGCCCATCCTGGCCAAGTTATTAAACTATCAAGATATAGACCTGATATTGCGCCTAGCGAGAGAGAAGAGGCAGATCACCCATAAAGGTAATAACATTTCCTTCTACCCTGACTTTACCCCAGCGGTGCAAGCTGCACGAAGGGAGTTTTTCTTCCAGCTAAGCGCCTTTTACGACCGGCGGAAATCCCCTACTCTCTTCTGTACCTAGCTAAACTTAGATCTCATGATGGTTCAGCCCATTTCTTTGTGGATGCTAAGTCGGCCCTTAAATTTGCCAAACATGTATGCAAGTCGAGGCCGGTCCCAGCGGCAGCAAGCCCCAATGGTGCAAGAGGAACTGATAATCTTAGCGATAATGACTGAAGTATCATATGTACATTGCTCATCCAAATGTCTGCTACTTTACGAATTATGTATTTTCACTTTGGCATATGCTCGTTGAGTGTCCATTATCCGTTTTGAGATGTGCATTGGCCATCTCACTTGGCATACTGCTAGTACTTTGGGGCGGGCCATACTTCTTCAGTCTAAACTGGTAGGGTGGTTGTTGCCACTTTACTGTTTCGGGAGTACCTCCACGGGCACGCTTACCCAACTCCCTAGCCACCCTTTACCCACAGGGGTGCATGCCGGCGTAACCATGCCCACACGGGAAGGCTCCCTATGTTAGCTATAGTTCACTTTAGAAATGGGGGTGGGGGGGTATTAACTCAACCTAATTGGGTGGTTGGAGGGGGTGGGGTGGGGAATGTTGTTTGGTTGGTACGTACTGCTCTGCATGCTGTCTGTATTTTATTTGGTTACACAAGGAGATGTGGCTTATTTGGATGTGCCATTTATATGCCGTTAATTCACAACTATTCTTGAGATGCGTAAGGTAACATTCAACATTCTTACATGGAATATTAGAGGACCTCATGATGCCATGATGGCTGAAAAGCCAGGCTGGTTCATGCTTATCTGACTGGGCATAATATAGATATATGCTTCTTACAAGAAACACACCTGAATGTCAAGCCATCACACAAACTGAGGCATGCTAGATGGGCGGGGATACACACTGCAATCTATTCAAATTATGCATGGGGGTAGCTATCCTTATCTGGAGAGGACTAGATTGGAAGGAGACAGCAGAATTCACAGACCCTGAGGGGAGGTATGTTGTTTTACAAGGCCAACTGGGAGGCAAACCAGTGGTACTGGCGGCCGTATATGGTCCAAATGTAGATTCCCCAGACTTTTTTCGAGATGTCTGGGCACGGATAGCCTCCTCACAGTTTCCTACGATAATATGGGGAGGGGATTTCAATGCTGTGCTTAATGATGCCCTTGACAGGCAAGGCTCGTCGCGTACGCTGTATTCACACACCAGTCTGGCACTACGCGACCTTATGTCTGAGGGTGCCCTGGTCGACATTTGGAGAGATAGACATCCTCAGGTACAGGAGGGAACATGCATCTGGAGTCAACACGCTGCCTGGTCGAGGCTAAATTATTGGCTGGTATCATCAGACATAGCCTCCTGGACGCTAGAGGTGACTCACCTTGCTCGGTCTCTGTCGGACCACGCCCCTTGCTTGCTTAAATTGTCACTCCCAGATTCAACATCGCGTGCATTTAGCTGGAGACTACCCCCCACCCCCCCAATGCCTTACTCGATGAAGCATTCAAAGAAGAGATTAGGAATGATATAGTTGAATATTTTGAATTGAACTCTGGATCGGTCCCCTCAGAAGCAACAATATGGGATGCTTTCTAGGTGGTGATAAGAGGGAAATGCATAGCTAGGCAAGCGGGAGTTTTAAAAGCTATAAGAGGCTCTATAACACAGATAGAATGCCAGAGCAAAGACCTGGAGTGGCGGTTCTGCTCTGGAGCATGCCCAGAAATAGCGGCAGAGCTGAAAAGTAAATTATTAGAATTTGCAGAGGAAGCGCAGAGAGAGCTTAAGTTTCTGGGGAAGCATGCTAAGGGCCGGCGATATGGAGAGGGGGATAGGCCGGGCTGAACACTTGCAGGTATGATCCGTAAGTCTAACTGCATCACATTCATTCATACAATAACGAGACCAGACGGCACTACTGTGACATGTCAGGAGGAAGTTTTACGAGAGTTTGCCACATTTTATTCCTCGTTATACACAGCGACTCAATCGGCACAATCAGAGGGCCTACAGGGCTTTTTGGATTCCAAAGGTCTGGTTTGGTTCAACGACACACATAGGCGGTAAGTGGATTTCCCAATATCAGTAGAAGATATAAAGCAAGTAATAAAGTTTGCCACTGAACAAGGCCCCTGGGCCTGATGGTCTAACCATGGCCTAACCATGGCCTTTTACAAAACATATAGTGAAGAACGAGCTCCGAAGCTTTTGGCAGTTTATACCGAGGCGTTTGAGGCGGGGGACATCCCTCATTCCATGCTCGAGGCTCTCATAATGACATTGCTAAAACCTGATAAAGAAGAAAAGGAGCTGGACTCCTACCATCCGCTCTCATTAATTAATGTGGATGTCAAAATCTATGCTAAATTGATGGCAAACCGTCTGCAGCCGCTTCTCCCGATGGTGGCCCTCCCGGACCAGTAAGGGTTCATACCAGGGCGTGCAACATCCCATAATCTTCTGACACTTTTTTCAATCCTGCATTATTTCCACCCCAGCGTCCAGGCAGTTGCCGTCTTTCTAGACGCAACTAAGGCGTTCGACTCCCTTGAGTGGCCGTACCTATTCAGGATTTTGGTGCGTATGGGATTTAGTCCTCTCTTCTTGAGCCGCATTCACTTGCTTTATAACAAGCCAAAGGCTCATGTTCGTGTAAACGGCTTGATATCTGACAGTTTTGAAGTTACCAGAGGCACAAGACAAGGCTGCCCCCTCTCGCCGTTATTATTTGCCATCGCCATGGAACCGCTCGCAGCCAGAATACGCCAACACCACACAGCTAGAGGGATTGGCCTCAGCACTAGGAGCCTTTTAATCCCCCTATATGCTGACAATGTCACTCTGTACATCCGGAATCCCACAATAAATTTAGACCCAGTGCTCCGGGAATTTATTACATTTGGCGGCCTATCTGGCACTAATATAAACTGGAGGAAATCTGTAGTATTTCCGCTGAGGGATGGGACCCCTGAGATGACATCGGAATACCCGCTGCGATGGGCAGCAGACTAGGTCAAATACCTGGGCGTTTGGCTCAGCCGGAGTCTGCAAGAACTCTGGAACCTGAATTTTGAATGGGATGTAAATTGGCTGGATTCTAAGGTGGCAATTTGGTCCAAGTTTCCACTGTCCATTGCAGGAAAAGTGGCATTGACAAAAATGGTCATTCTGCCGAAATTCCTGTATTTATTTACGAATGTACCTATTCCGCTCACGCAACACTTTTTTTAAGTGTCTCCGCTCTCAATTGCTGTCCTTGGTGTGGACGGGCGGCCAGGCAAGAGTGTCTTGGGACCTCCTGTCAGGAGTCATGTTGTGGCATCCATAGCTGGTCAGGTAGATTGTAAGCGGCCACGATTGAACATTAAGCCTAGCACAGTGAATGTGTGGTATTACTGTAATTAGTGATACAACCTCTCCTAAGATGGCCGCCAGTATGAACAGTAACGGGACCGGTTGCCATTCTATGCCACAGAGTGTTTCTTGGGGAGCGCGAGCGCTGTTTGCTGCGCACTTCAACAAACGTTTTTCCTGAGAAGCCAGCTTGAGTTCGTTCCTCTGCTAAATAGTATTAGCGGGAGGAATATTTTCTTGTTAAGAGTATTGACACTTCTCCTTGTAGGGAAGTCGTAATTCTGCCTAAGACTTCCGAGCATCATAGTCCTCAGTTTTGGTTACTACGCACCTTTGAACTGTCAAGTGCGTATTCAACTGGGAGTTTCCAGACGACTACTTCAGCCTCAAACGCCAATGACGAAATTGGTGTTGAGTCAGTCTGAACTTCTTCAGGAGAGAGTCCCGGCGTAAGCAGTCACAGTCTCGGAGCCACTTCAACTACGGACCTACAGTAAGGCTATTGTTGTGGCGCAGAGGAACTGTCAACTTGCCTATTCTTGCGTACCCTCCCAGCTTGCGCTTTTCCTATTCTATCCTTCCCTCTGTTCCTTCCCCTATCCTTTTTGCGCGCTTGTGGAGGATGCTGTTACTTCAGACATTTGTACTATAGTCCGGATGAAAGTCTACTTGAAGACAGAGATTTATACACCACAGTAAAGAGAAGCTCACAGGTAATGAAGGTGAAACTTAGTTAATCCCTCAAGAGTGAACTGCCAGTTAGCTCCTTAGTAATAAGGTCTTTCTTTTGCAGACAGGGCTTCCAGTCAAATATAAATACAGAAGAGAGGCGCAGACTCCCTCACTAGCTGGTAGGATAAGTGCTAATTATAGAATTGTAATTCGAGTATCTTGGTAGGTATGTTTTCTTATTTCCCCTTCTTTGTGCATTAGACATCCATGCCAAGATGGTCGGAAGAAACCTTTAGAAGATTCCAGACCTTGACCTGGGCGTTCAGCAATGGGAGTGTCTCTTTTCTCTATCCACTTCCCCTTTCCCCTATCGGCTGGTTTAGGAGCTTAACCGCTGCGTCACCGGTCGGCAGGAGATTGGGACTAGCTACGGTCTGCCTCTGCAAAGCATTTGGAGCTTCTTGACAGATTGAAATGCCCAAGAAAATTGCTTTGCCCGGGCAGAATGGCGGAGGGGTTTAATCTCAAGGCATTAGGAGAAATGTTGTTAGGAATCCAACGGGAGATAGGGGCAGTACATGAGGAAAATAAGGTGTTAAAACAGGAATTAGTGGCGTCTCGGCAAGAGGCGCGTGCTTTGGCTCACAAGGTAGATGGGTTAGCGATGGGCAATCCTGTAGTAAGTGCGTCAACAGTTCCTTCCTCAGTTCCCAGTCAAGACCCCAAGTCTGTGGCGCAGGTGATTCATTCTGTTTCACCCCTTATTCCTTTAGCCGCCCCAGAAAGATTCCAGGGAGATCCTCAAAAGGCCCAGATATTTTTGACCCAATGTTCCCTACATTTTATGTGTCGCCCGACCCTTTTCCCTGACGCTCAGTTGAAAGTAGCCTTTGTTTTGTCCTATCTGGGAGGAGATGCAGCTAATTTGGCAATGCTATTAGTGACCAGGGATGACCCTTTCCTTTATGATGTTGCCCTATTTAAAAGGGAGTTTCTTAGGATTTTTGATCGGAGAAGAGTATCTCAGGCCACCGACAACGAGCTATTGGAGTTGCGTCAAGGTTCTAAAGACTTACTGACGTATTTAACGCAGTTTAACAAACTGATCATTGAGACCGATTGGCCAGAAGAGAAACAGGCAGCCTTATTTTATAAAGGACTTTGTGATGAATTAAAGGACACTTTGGCACAGATACCAAATCATCCAAAGGAACTATCTGTCTTAGTAGATTTGGTGCTAGAGTTGGATTTCCATAACTCTGAACGCATAGGAGAAAAGAAAAAAGATTGGAAAGTAAGCTTTCCCCGTTTTGATCGAATGAGAACGGACAGTGGAAAAGGACAGAATGACTCAGAGCCTATGCAGATTGGAGCCACTAGGAGACCTTTGAGCAATGAAGAGAAAGAGCAACGTCGTCTAAAGAAGTTATGCTTGTATTGTGGTGGTGCGGGGCATTTTGTCAAGGAATGTACCAGACGTCCAAAAACCCCAGTGAAGGGAAACTACTCTAGCCATCCGTAAACATAGTCGCTCTGGTGGTGAATGAATCGAAGACGACTCCTGAAGCACATTTAATTATGAACACCTTACAGACTATGGCACCTCATGTTATCCTGCACATGACCTTGAGATTTCGAGAATTTGAATTTCCTAGTGTGGCGATTATGCTGGATTCTGGGGCCACAGGCAACTTCTGCGACATCAAGTTTGCTCAACGATTGGGAATTCAAGCAATTCAGAAGGAGAAAATTGAACCTGTACAAGCAGTGGATGGGACAAACTTGTCATCGGGCCCAATTACCAGCCACACCGAATGTTTGAAGTTAACACAAGTTGACGGTCATCGAGAAACTGCAATTTAATCTCATTGATGCTCCTCAATTCCAGTGTATATTGGGATTGCCGTGGTTGACAGTACATAATCCCACTATTGATTGGGAGAATCGTACGGTGATGATGAAGTCTTCTTATTGTCAAGAACATTGTTATCAGAAGCAAGAAGGCCCTCTGGATCCATCCCAAGCTAGTCTACTCTCATTTGGAGGACAGTCCATTGGAGTCATTGACTCAGTAAAGATTCCCGAAGAATATCAGGAATTTGAAGCGGTCTTTAGTGAGCAAGAGGCTGAGTTGCTCCCCTCACATCGCTCTTATGACTGCACTATAGAGCTTGAACCTGGGGCAGTTCTTCTTTGCAGTCGGATTTATGCTTTAACTGAAGCAGAGAATACACATTTGAAGGAGTATTTGGACCGTTATCTGGCGAATGGGTTTATCCAACCATCTCAGTCCCCTGTGTCCTCTCCTTTATTTTTTATACCTAAGAAGGAGGGAACACTAAGGACTTGCATTGATTACCGCACCTTAAACCAGGTGACCATCAAGAATAGATACCCGTTACCCTTGATCTCAGTCCTTTTGGATCAAGTAAAAGAAGCCCGGGTATTTACAAAATTAGATCTTCGCGGAGCGTACCATCTCATTCGTATGAAGGAGGGCCATGAGTGGAAGACCGCCTTCCGGACGAAGTTTGGCCTCTTCGAATATAAAGTGATGCCCTTCGGTCTCTGCAATGCACCTGCGGTTTTTCAACACTTCATCAACGATGTGATGGGGGACTTAATTAACAAAATTGCGATCATCTACTTGGATGATATTTTGATTTATTCCAAGGACCCCCAAGATCACCCAGAACATGGTTGAAAGGTACTGGAACGTTTACAAACCCATAAATTGTTTGTCAAACTGGAGAAATGTGTCTTTAGTGCTGCTAAGGTGGAGTTTTTGGGGTTTGTCCTTTCAGTCCAAGGAGTTATTATGGATCCTGGAAAAGTTGGAGCAGTCGAGAATTGGCCTTCACCCAAAGACGTTAAAGAAATTCAGAGATTTTTAGGCTTTGCCAATTTTTATCGTCGCTTCATTCAAGGATTTTCTCAACTCATTGTCCCCATTACTCGCTTGCTCAAGAAGGGAGTGAAATTTGAGTGGACCTCAGAAGCGGAACAGGCCTTTTGTGATTTGAAAGCCAAGTTTATCTCCGCACCAATTCTGTTACATGCTGATCCTTCTGAACCCTTTTTCGTTGAGGCTGATGCCTCCGATCAGGCCATTGGTGGAGTTCTTTCTCAGAGACATCGGAGCACGGGGCAACTTCATCCGGTTGCATACCGATCTCGAAAATTAAGCCCTGCAGAATTGAACTATACCATCGCAGAAAAAGAACTCTTGGCAGTAAAAGACTCTTTTGAAGACTGGAGACATTATTTGCTGGGCGCTAAACATACGGTCACGGTGTATTCTGACCATTAGAACTTGCAATTTTTAAAGACAGCTGGTCTTTATATTTTGCTGATTTCAATTTCGTCATCACCTATCGTCCGGGCCCCAGGAATGGTAAGGCGGATGTGTTATCTTGTCTCAATACTCAAGAAACGGAACATTTGGTGGAGCCTCAACCCATCATCCAAGAATCAAAGATCATTGGTGCCGTGATTTTGGATACCTTTTAAGAGGAAGTCAGAAAGAGTTTGTCCTCTGAGGAAGTTCAGGATTGGGTGACTCAAGATGACGAGCAAAGTCTACACCAACAACTGCCTTACTACAAAGGAGCTTTATACTTGCCGACACTTACTCTCCAGCAGAAGGCTCTTCAAAGTTGTCACGATCATCCGCTTGCTGGTCATAAAGGAATCACAAAGACTTTGGACCTAGCGACGAGATATTTCTGGTGGCCTGGGTTGTCTTCTCATGTCAAAAAATATGTCCAATCTTGTATATTATGTGCTAGAGGAAAACCTAGTTGACAGGCTCCCCCAGGGTTGTTGCAGCCACTCCCAACCCCGTCACATCCTTGGCATACCATTTCCATGGATTTGATTGTGGACCTTCCTGTGAGTAAGGGCTATGACACCATCCTAGTCATTGTGGACATCTTCTCTAAGATGAGTCATTTCATTCCGTTAAAGGGAACTCCTTCTGCCCCACAGTTAGCAAAGGTTTTTGGCGAACATGTAGTAAAGCTCCCTGGAATTCCGAAGGCAGTGGTCTCTGATAGGGGGGTCACAATTTGTTTCGCATTTTTGGAAGGCATTCCTGAAAGGTTTGGGGGTGGAAAGTAGGTTGACTACAATTTATCATCCTGAAGTCGATGGTCAGACTGAACGCGTCAACCAGGAATTGGAGCAGTATCTGCGTCTGTTCCGGGTTGAGAGAGGAGGAGATTGGTCCGACATGTTATGGATGGCAGAATTTGCATGTAATAATGCAAAGAGTGCTTCCAAGGGTTACTCTCCCTTCTATTTGAACTCTGGTCGCCATCCGAATCCTTTTTTGCTAACGGAAGATTTGGATGTTCCAGCAGTGGGGACCTTAATGAGAGACATGACGTTACTCCTTCAATATGCAGAGACAAATTTAGTTAAAGCTCTAAGGAGTTCTACAAACACTATGCAGATAAACATAGGAAACCTGCCCCACAATATCAGATTGGCGATAAGGTTTTGTTGTCATCAAAGAATTTTCATTTAAAAGGCAATCGAAAATTCCAACCTAGATTCGTAGGATTTTATGTAATTGACAAGATTGTAGGGCCAGTCACAGTTAGATTTAAATTACCAGACAAGATGGGGATCCATCCAGTGTTTCATGTCTCGCTGTTGAAAAAGACCTGTCCACAATTGAGAGCGACTAGACCACCTGATCCACTAGATATTTCTGGTCATCCGGAGTATGTAGTAAAAGAAATCCTTGACTCTAAGATAAAGAAAGGAAGGTTACATTACTTAGTGGATTGGAAAGGTTATGGACAAAAAGATAGATCCTGGGAACCTGCAGGAAACATTCATGCCCAACTTTTACTGAAAAGATTCCATGCACTGGAACCATTCAAGCCAGGACCGATCAATCGGTCATTGAGAGGGGGTACTGTAGGAGTTATGTTGTGGCATCCATAGCTGGTCAGGTAGATTGTAAGCGGCCACGATTGAACATTAAGCCTAGCACAGTGAATGTGTGGTATTACTGTAACTAGTGATACAACCTCTCCTAAGATGGCAGCCAGTATGAACAGTAACGGGACCGGTTGCCATTCTATGCCACAGAGTGTTTCTTGGGGAGCGCGAGCGCTGTTTGCTGCGCACTTCAACGAACGTTTTTCCAGAGAAGCCAGCTTGAGTTCGTTCCTCCGCTAAATAGTATTAGCGGGAGGAATATTTTCTTGTTAAGAGTATTGACACTTCTCCTTGTAGGGAAGTCGTAATTCTGCCTAAGACTTCCGAGCTTCATAGTCCTCAGTTTTGGTTACTACGCACCTTTGAACTGTCGAGTGCGTATTCAACTAGGAGTTTCCAGACGACTACTTCAGCCTCAAACGCCAATGACCAAATTAGTGTTGAGTCAGTCAGAACTTCTTCAGGAGAGAGTCCCGGCGTAAGCAGTCACAGTCTCGGAGCCACTTCAACTACGGACCTACAGTAAGGCTATTGTTGTGGCGCAGAGGAACTGTCAACTTGCCTATTCTCGCGTACCCTCCCAGGCTGCGCTTTTCCTATTCTATCCTTCCCTCTGTTCCTTCCCCTATCCTTTTTGCGCTCTTGTGGAGGATGCTGTTACTTCAGACATTTGTACTATAGTTCCGGATGAAAGTCTACTTAAAGACAGAGATTTATACGCCACAGTAAAGAGAAGCTCACAGGTAATGAAGGTGAAACTTAGTTAATCCCTCGAGCGAACTGCCAGTTAGCTCCGTGGTAATAAGGTCGTTCTTTTGCAGACAGGGCTTCCAGTCAAATATAAATACAGAAGAGAGGCGCAGACTCCCTCACTAGCTGTTAGGATAAGTGCTAATTATAGAATTATAATTCGAATATCTTGGTAGGTGTGTTTTCTTATTTCCCCTTCTTTGTGCATTAGACATCCATGCCAAGATGGTCGGAAGAAACCTTTAGAAGATACCAGACCTTGACCTGGGCGTTCAGCAACGGGAGTGTCTCTTCTCTCTATCCACTTCCCCTTTCCCCTCTCGGCTGGTTTAGGAGCTTAACCGCTGCGACACCGGTCGGCAGCAGATTGGGACTAGCTACGGTCTGCCTCTGTAAAGCGTTTGGAGCTTCTTGACACCTACTGACTCTTCCGCTGGGCCAAGGTGGCTTTGGTGCTCCAGATATGCGACTTTATGCGCTCTGTGCGCAAGCCCAGTTTCTTCATTTCTGGGTTTACCCGACACCATACCAGCCACATGTTGCAGTTGAAATGGATGAAGTTGCGCCGACCCCACTCAAAGTGGCAATCTACAAAAAGGTACCACGCCCAGGGCAAGATGTCGACACTGCTGACATGTTGGACATGGCGTGAACTTCAGAGACGTGCCAACCTTCCACTACTTTACGCGCCGTCCATGCCATTACGAGATAACCCACTATTGCCATGTTTGGAGCATGATGGAGGAACGATCGAAATGGGAAGCACACAGTTACTGACGTTTGCTGATTTGTATCCGGAAGGTACATTTCGGCCCCATCCTGTGGGGGAAGACTAACAGGAATTGCCGTTTGCAGAAAAGTTTACCTACTATAAACTGAAAGCAGCATGCCGCGCGTTATGGGGGGGTTTACCAGAAGCACCACCAACATTCCAAGCACTAGAAAACATTTTAGCAAGCTCTTCCCCACGCAAAGTGGTGACTCGTCTGTACACTACTATGCAGTGTCAGGCCCCAATCACGCAGCCTAAATCCTTGCAGTTGTGGAACGACGAGTTAGATCCCCCACTCCTAGAAGACCACTGGGACTTTTGTTGTAGGCAAATGTTAGAACTGTCCACAAGCTATAAACTACGCCTTATACACTTTAAATTTCTACATAGATATTATAGGACTCCAGTTAGTCTTCATAAAATGCGGTTGAGAGAGGATGCAAGTTTTTGGCATTGTGGTTTCGCACCTGCATCCTTCTTGCACATGGCATGGGATTGCCCTAAGAATACTGTCATGACCTATTCACAGCAGTGAACCAGATAGTTGAAAGGTCAGATTCTGCCTCTCCACTCTTGGGTCTCCTCTGCTTGGTGAAGGACACCCTGCCCCAGAGACGAAAGTTGCATGCCCTTCTGCTCTTGTACGCTAGACGGCAGATTGCTCTTAGATGGGGCAGAAAGAAGGTACCCACTCTTACCGAATGGCTATCTGATGTTACATATGGGCATACTCAACTCGGGGTTTACTGGGAACTAATGCCACCTCCCTCAAGACCCAAAAACATATGGGAGCCGTTTTTGCAATGGTCACGCACCAGAGAGGGCTCCACAACACAAAGCACCACTCCAGACATTACTTGAGTACCATTAATGTTGTACTGCAAATGTTGTGGGAACAGAGGATTTTAAATGTGATGCATTGCTTGAATATGTGTAGTTCGTTGTAATCCCTGTAAGAGGATATGAAGTGATGGTAATGCTATATGATGCCTTGGTTAAATCTGTTATTGATTTGAGTCTTTAAACTAGGATGTATTATATTGTTCAACACGCCCTAGTCTATAACCTATTTTTTCGGTGAAAGGTTGTTACCACTATGTAAGCATTGTGAAGAAGGGGAGCGTAGAATGTAAGTACAGGTACCGTTTGGTTGTTTTGTATGTTTCTCCAATTTTTACCATCTGTACAATCGAAAAACATGCCTGTAATGAGGAGACATATGTTTCATTTGTTATGTACAAATTCAATAAAAAGAAAAAAAAAGTAGAGCAACGCCCCTGGCATAGGTGTTATAATTCGCAAAGTATCTGTGTGCCCCCCAACTGTCGGCCATGTGGGTGGTATTGGCTTTGGGCAAATGTGTTTCCTGTACACATGCGATATCGACCTTATTACGCAATAAATAATGGAGCACCTGACAGCGCTTGTGTGGATTATTGAGGCCTCGTACATTCCAGAACATAAGGGACAAACCAGAGGGACCAACAGTATTACCTAGCTGAGCCATAATGAGCATACATCAAAAGACATAATGCGCAATTTGCATATAACAAAAAATTATCTTGTGTGTGTGACCTTTCGTACCATCATTTAAAATATGTAACCGTTGCAAAGTTCGCCCCCACCTCTCACCACCCAGCCTCACCCAATCCCAAGTTAGGCAGTACCATGTTCCAATAATCAGCAGGAAGTGCCAACTTGTTGTATGAATGCGTAAACAACCATTGTAAAAACACTTCCAAGCACACTGGAACCAACAACAGAAGAAAGTATACACCTTAAGGGGTGGCAACACCACAGCAGCAGATCAACTAACTTATTGCAAAAACAGTAATATCGTAAGCATTATCCCCTGTTTCAACAGAATCAAATGACCTATCTAGAAATTCCTCTTCAGCCAGTCCCTGTGTTCTAAAAAAAAAAAGTCCTATACTAGCATCCAAGCCGCTATGTGGAGGGAAAGGGCCTCCATCTCCAGACCTGGGTCCACTGTTGTTCTTCTTGAATGTGTGACAAAATTTCAGCGCCTCAGTTGGAGTGTCTTAGATACAAGAGGGTCCTCCCGCATCAACCTTAGAGCAATCCGTATTTCAATCTCAAATTTCTGAGGGTTGCCTTCATCCCGCTGAATTTGCGGCAGGCATCTTGGACCATGACAGTAAAGTCTGGAAAGAAAGAGTTTGGAACCCTGCCACCTCTCTCCCGGGCCAGACGCAAGATCGAGTCTCTATCTTTGAAGTTCATGATCCTCGCAATTATGGGTCTTGGTGGCAGGCCAAGATTAGATTCAGAAAAGGGGGTTGTGATGAACAGAGTGTCTGAATTAAGCAGACCACTCTTACCCAGTCCAAAGATCAGGGCTTGATCCATCACCGTTATTTAGCTCACTGCACCATCCCAGCTCAGAACCTGGCTTTATGCAAATCAGTCTGTCCCTGGCCCAGTGCATCATGGGAACAGGGCAGACTAAACTACCAAGCCAATTCTTCACCAGAAAGGAGACAAGCTTCCGGGGACCGGTTTCTGGCATTTCAGCCGTCGTCGGCCCGGCTTGCTTGAATCGGGATGGTGCAGTGAGCAAGGGACTCATGTCTGAGTATACCCTGCCACACCTATAGTGGCCAAAAACGATTCAGAAATTAGGCCTCGGGCTAAGGGAGCGGTGTGCACGTTCTAAAGCAAAGCCCAGGGAGAAGGCTTCCCTGCCAAAAAAATCAGAAAGCAAGTTTTCCACATATACATCCATTTTCCCGGTATTAGCCGTCTCCAGGACGCCTAACATGCGCACGTTGTTGCGCCTACTGCGCGCTTCCAGGTCCTCGTTCTTAGTTGCGACCTCTTTCAAGATGCGTTCCACTCTGTCCAGTCGTTTCAGTGACTGCGCCGAGCTGTCTTCAATATCCGATACGCGGGTCTCCACCACGTCAAGGTGTCGTCATGTGCTTGATCTTTGGCACCCATGTCGGCCAAGCTTTTGTCCAGCTCGTCGAATCTGCCATCGAGAGCCTTGAAGCCTGCTCTCATCTCCTGGAGCATTGATGTAGGTAGTGAAGAGAGGTCATCCACGTTGTCCGCTCTCTGGGCACTGCTCGCCATGGTGGGGGTCTCTTCAGAGGTGTTGTCCACCACTTTCTCAAAGGGTAGGGTCCTTTGTTTAGGTTCCTTGCGGCCCATTCCATGGTGCAGGATTGTAGCGTGGTGGCAGAGTCACAATAAGGGTCCGGATGCAGTCAGTAAGGGTAGAGCAAGCCAGTTGCCGAGTATGCTGAGTGTAACCGTGTCCTGAGGTGAAATCTGCAGCCCAGCTTCACTGCACCACAAGGCCGCGAGTTAGGAGGGAGCTCTGAGGAGCGTGTGCGTATCAGATTGCGCACAATGTCAGTCTCAAGCAGGAAGATGAGGAAGGGCGGAAAGGGAGGAGAGGATAGGAAGTGCCATGGCCCCCAGCAAGGTCAATGGAGTACCTCAAGCGTTTTGATCAAAGTGCAGCCACAGCAGTGTAATGGGGCTCTCCTGACCCGAGCCAGTAACGTGCTTGCAGCTCCAATCGCTACTGCCCTTGGTGCCCTGCCACCAGCAGTCTCTCAGGACAATGCGCCATGAAACTCTGATGGTGTAGTGCCGTCTGCGCAATGGGATGCCTGGGGTTTTAGAAGATGGAGCCCTGACTGTAGCGAAATTGAGCCTCCGGTGGTTTGGCATGTAGAGGCCGCCCAGAAACAAAGTGTCCGCTGTGTAGGAGGTCCCAGGCCCCTGGAAGCCTAACAGAAAGAGCCCGGGCGTGTCTGTACTGCTGTGCTGCTGGCTTGAAAATCGGAGTAATGCCGGCTGCCTAATCCAGCAGGTAGGCCTCAGATGGGGGGGGGGGGAGGGGCGCAGGAGCAGAGTAGCTGCACGGTCTGCCGTGGCGGATTTATCTGTTGACCGAGCTGCCCCCCCCCTGTGCTCTGTGTGCCCTTGCATCCCGCTCTCAATGGTGCGGCGGGTATATTGATGGGCCCTGTCTCCAATACGGCCCTCCGGCTGTGTCGCTAGCGTTTATTACCGCAGGTGCAGTAGCGTAGAGATGATCGCATTGTGCGCAGTAGCACGGCAGGGGGGGCGTCCAAACCGCCCACGCGTCATGGGCCTGCCGCCATAACTACCGACCCCTGCTTACCTCCATCCAGCACAGGGCCTCCTCTTCCAGACGTCCTCCGCGGGCGTCGCTCCTCCACTCTACGTGGCCGAGAAGCACCACTGCAGGAAATCATGAACGGAGGCCCCTCCGTTCACCGTAGCAGGATTGTCAGGCTCCGATTCTCATCCTGCGTTCAAGTATGCCGTTTATAGGTTGCGGGCATCGGGGCCTTAGGGGGATAATGTAAGAAGTGTTGCAGCGGCTGCCGGAGCTTCAGCATCAAGCGACCATCACGGACGCTTGCGTGGCCACGCCCCCTGTTTTTATTTTTAATTACCCCTGATGAAGGGCAATTTGCCCGAAATGCATTGGGTCGATTTTATTCACATTGTCTTAAGGAACAGGGACACCTAGTAACTGCCTGTGACACTGCACCCTTTCCTTGCTTCATGCAGTTGCTTTTCTTACTTATGCTGGGATATTTTTAAAGAGAAAAAATGCAAACAATTATCATTTGCAACGGCAATAACTCCAAATTTCACTAATTCGAGACCTTTTGCATTGCAAATGCTTATTGAGAAGGCAAGTGGGGCTCTTGTATTGCAAGACTCTTCCCTGCAAAAGTCCACAAAGATCAGACTCTCATAGTCTGCAGTGCTGCTCCAAGTGTGGCTGATGGGAGATTAGATAACCTCAGTGACATCCAGGCTTCAGTGTAGCATACTTCAAGAGCCTTTAATTAAACTAGTGGAGTGATACAACAGATACCTACCTGGTTCTAATTTGTTGCCTCCTGTCCATTCTCTGCTCTTTCTAGTGAGCAGTGTTCTTGTGTGAGTGAAGGGTAATCCACCATGTTTTGTGAGTAGATTTTGAGGGGTGTGCCTTTGTGAATGTCAGATTAACATGGTCTTTTTTGAGTGCAGCATAAGTGGCCCACAAGTTGAAAGTTGTGCCTGTGTTGGGCATATGCCTACATGAGTGCAGTGTGAGGGATGTGCCTCTGTGATGGCAGCTGTGTGAGTGTGGGGTACCTGCATGTTATGTCTGTGCGCAGGCACTTTTTATGGGCTTTTTAGAGTTATTGTTTTGAAGTGAAGGAAGTGGAAATACAATAGTGTGTGTATAGGGACGGTAGTGAGTTTAGATATGGAAGATGTAGACTATGAAGGAGGTTGAGTAATGCCAGCGGCAGCTGAATGAGATCTCACCATAGTGAGTGGACCCAGGTACTTTGCTTGCACCATGGCAACTTACCTACGCCACTGAACCCCTTGTGGTCTCTGGTGTTAAACGTGTAACACCCCTCACCTCCCTTTAACTATGACTGGTAAATGTTAACAACCAGAAGCAACAATAGAATAAAGTGTAACACCAAAAACAAACCATTGAGTTAACGGTGGCAGTGTGTAGTCTATTAGCAAGACACAAAATAGCCCACATTGCAGAAGGGGTATCAAATATGTCAACAGGTAAGTAGACTGCCCAATAACCCCATCAGCACTAATTAGGAGCTGCAGGGGCCCAGCCCCGACTGAAAGCAAGTCAAGTCTCATCAATGGAAATGATCTTGCCTACATTCAAAGTCCTAACTTGGCTCGTCTTCGAATAGCTCCAGAAGTTTGGCTTTGCTAGTTTCAATGTCAGTCGGCATCCTCAGGAGCCTATCGTGACTACCATTGTCTTCTGGCCTTGCTCAGCTAGGTCTTTGTCTTCTGCTAGTGATAGTCCCAGGATCTGTTTAGCCTCCCTAAGGGACCCCGTGGTCCAGAAATTGCCCCAATGAGAAAACAATATGAAATGGAGTTGTGATCCATTGGAAAAAAGTATCTAAGGAAACTTGGCAAAATGTACATTTTTTTAAACTGGATACAATGGGGAATCTAGGGTGGGGTGACTTGTGTGACTCTCACTGGGTTTTCTTTTTACCCAGATGTAAAGTTCAGGAATCTGTGAGGAGCTATAAACTTTCTTGCAGTCAGAATTCCCCAAAGTCTTCTGCTAAAAGTAGTACGTCACTTGTATGGGTAGGCCTAGTGCTTATGACCGTAAAGGACCCAAAACGCAACATGGATACATCACGTTTTTGCACTGAAGATTAACCTTTTTCTTGCAGCGTGAGTAGCTTAGGATTTTGAGCAGTAGCTATGCTGGCCCCTAGGGAAATCTAGCAAGCCTGCTCATTTTTTAAAACTAAACAACCATGGGGGTGTCAAGGGATGGGTGACTTTCATGGTTCTCATCATGTCGTTTTACCCAGAAGCCTTAGCAAACCTCATACTTTGACTAAAAATACACAATGTCCACGTCTGTGAGTAAAATGTAAAATCTGCTGGAACCCACAAATTTACTACCATCCAGCATTACCCCAATTCTCCCAATAAAAATGCTACCTCACTTGTATGTGTCAGCCTAGTGCCCCCAACAGGAAAGGGCTCAAAATGCAGCACAGATGCATCACATATTTTAACTGAAAATGGACCCTTTTTTTGCAACATGGGTAGCTGTGGGTTTTGGTCCCTAGCTCAACCAACACCTAGCAAACCTGCACATTTAAAAAAAAATAGACAACCACGGAAATCCAGGGGTGTGTGATTTGCAATGCTTTTATAGAAGCCCTTGCAGACATCAACGTTTGGTTAAAAAAAAAAGACACACATTGCCCTCACATTTCTGTGATGGAAAATTTTGAAATCTGCAGGGAGCCACACAATTTCCTACCATCCTGAGTTCCCATACATTTCCTGATCTGAACGGTTCCCCACTTGTGTGGGTGTGCCAAGAGACCACGACACAGAAGGCTCTAAAGCGCTACATTGAGAGATGAGCAATAGTGGTAGCTGCTGTATTTGTGGCCATGCTGTGGCGCGACCCATGCAAACCTACGAGCAACGGGGGGTTTTGAAAACTAGATAACCAGGTGATTCCAGAGTGGTGTGCCTTGCGGGAATCCCATGAGGTTTCTTACCCACAACACGCTGCAAATCTCATACGTTTCCTGAAATTCAGTGCTCCAACCTTTAGCCAATACCTACTGGAGCACGGTAAAAGCTAAAGGTGCAAAGAATGTGAACCAGACTGATCCAAAACAATTAACACCTCATAATTTGAGCCATGGATAACCTGTGGAACATAATCTTTGTGCATCGTAAAAACGAGCAAGGTCGGATCAGGACTTATGACGCCTAGTGACTTAAACTTGCTTTGAGTCTAAACGCTTAAATGGGTTCAAGTGAAAGAATATATAAAGGGAAAGAAAATGTCTGATTAAACTTGAAGCAGCAGTGAGGTCCCGAGAAACTGTTTCAACCTAAGCCTAGTTCTCTTGCTATTCCCATTCATTGCCTCTCTCCCTCTTTCTTGGTTCCCTTCTATTATCCGCTTTTAAAGTGATACAACATTAAGGTTTCACCTGCACATACAAAGCTGATTGGTAATTGGTGGTGTGCTCCCTGTGACTGCTATTGTTCTTGTTTTATAGCTGTATTGTAATTTTAAAAATACTCTCCCAAATATTCTATTAATCATTCTTTTCCACTACATGCATTACTAAGGCTTAACCTGATATGATTTAAGCGCGGTTTTAGCTTTGTATTTGTATTTTTCATCTTACGTTTCTGCAATTATTGTGGATCAATGTGTGGTTTCATTTAACTGATGGGCAAGTGGCCAACTGTTTGAAGCTTGCTGAATAAACCTTAATTGTGGGCATTGTTTTATTCATTTGTTTTTCTTCTTCCAGGACTGTGTGAAGGATCCGAAGTCCATCAAGGAACTGAGCTACTATATTCCTCACCGTTACTTTTCTGTAGAAGTTGGATGTACCTTTTGAACTGTGAGGTGTCTCTTTGCACATGCACACAGTTGTATAGAAGAACCATCGACGGACCCAATGGAAGGCAGGCATTTTCTGCTCAGCTCTCTTGCCTCTATGAAACAAAGCCTAGCTGCCCAACGATAATGGTCAATGACACATAAGCTGATTAGAAGGAGATCAAGACATGTAATCATTATTGCCGCGTTGATGGCTCTCTGGTTATTTGGAAGCAGCTTGTCCACGGCAGATTTTAAAATCATGTAAGATGATATGCTACTCTTCTTTCTAAACGTCACAGCTTCCACTTGAAGAAAGGCCACTGTACGTGAGGCTACTATGAATGGCCAACGTATCGTACCTATGGAGGTAATGCTCCTTCTCTGGTCTAAGGGTCACTCCCCATGGTGAATCCTGTGTGCTCTAATCGGAATCCTGTAGTGCAGTGACACAAATATCTTGTGAGTCAGCATCAAGAGAAGACCGTTGCCATGGATATACATGCAGATGAAAATCATAATGGTAAAGCAGAGGTAAGAGCACCGAGAGAGTTGTCTCAGAAAAAGCCTGCTCACTTGCATATGGATCTGAATTTTGAGTGGTTCTTCTACAGGCAGAAGCGTTTGGTAGACTTGAATAGTTGAGCTCCTGGCCTTTGACAACAGCTCTAGCTGGTGGTGGTCATTGGGAGTGTAGTGAAAAACCACAAAGATTTAACTTTATGGCTTACTGTCATAAAACCAGTAGGGGAGTTTGACTATAACTGTTGTCAAAGGCCAGGAGCTCAACTATTCAACAGCTCTAGCTGGTGGTGGTCATTGGGAATGTAGTGAACAGCCACACAGTTCTAACTTTATGGCTTATCTCCAAATCACCTACTGGCTTCATGACAGTAAGCCACAAAGTTGCAACCTTGTGGCTGTTCTCTACTTTCCCAATGACCACCACCATCAGCTACCTTGGGGGCGCCGAAGATTATGTAAATTGTTTCAAAATGTCAAAGGGCTTTGCTAGGTAGGAGTCTATATGTTCATAAGTCATGTGGAAGTATCTTTGAAGATGCTCTTATTTCAGCTAAGCTAGATCCTGATTTTACACTGTTAAATCTGGAACAAAATTTAAGAAAATGCAAATCTTGAAACCCAATATTTCTCACTAGTGTATTTGAGCAAAATCATTTGCACATTAGCGTTTCATTTGTACCACATTAAGCTTATTTCCAATCCCCCTTCCTCTACCTAAGTAAATAGGGCCTGTCGGTACGTTTTATTTCTTTTTAATTGTGTCGTTGTATAGAACCCCATTATTTTCTTCATTGGTTGTTTCAGCCATACTCTGCTTATTGAACAGTTTTCGACGAAGTAATTGAATCTGTTTAAGATGGTGTGCGCGTTCTGTCTGTTGGTGGGGGCGGTATGCTGTGATTTAAGATGTCATTTAATCCAAATGCTCCTTTTTAACAGAAGGATGAGTACCTCACCGTCCTACCGCTGCCTAGGAATTCTTTCTATACGGTAAACTCTGGGCTTTTGTTTTTTTCCTTCACAGGAGTTCCTCGTAATGAATGATCATTAAGTCCTTAAGGGGTAATTCAGGCCTATTAGGATTGTGACCTTTACCTAATTGCAGGCCTTGCGATCTTGAGGGACGGGTCTCGCCACTCCTTTGGAGTGCTCCCTGTGCCATTTATAGGGGTGCCATAATGGCGGCTGGCAAGTGCCATTCAACCCTTATTTGCTTGAGTCACCTACGCACAGTCGTGTGAAGCATCGGTAAAGAACAGGTTTTAAACGAGGTTAGTGTGTTGCCAAAAAAAGGACATTGCGTCAGTGTTTCTCTCTTCAGAGTGTGCGTGCTTAATGAGGTAGGACTGTTATCACAGCCCTCCCTCTCTCTGTCCGTGGGGGAAAGCGCGGGCTCGTCTAGGAAACCACAGCAACACGCCCGATATGAGAGGAGGCTACAGACTGCATTTCTGTCATTTATAAACACTAATACTTGACTTTGTGTGTGTTTTTTTTATTTTTATTCAAGGGCATGAAGAACTGCATCCTGGAGTCCAGTCACCCTGATCACGAATCAGACCTCCTGCCCACTAAAAACGTACCAGTGCGTATATTTATACCTCACATTGACTGTTTGTAGCTTTTGTTCAGTTGGTCTGTTGGAAAGTTTCGATAAAATCCTTGGAAAAATGAGCGCATTTGAGTCCTCTAATTTGAACTTCAGTGTTTGTGTTGATAATAGTTTTTATTTTAAAATAACTTAGTTCCACAGTTGGCGTTTCCTGGCGTATCAGAATTAATTCAGTTAACTGCTATACTTTAATTCTGCATGTTACACTTTCCCAATTTTTATGCAAGTGCTGCACAGTCATGGGTTAAAAATGAGAATGGTGTGGCAGCAGTTCACGCCAAGTCTGTCAATGCTTAATTGAACAGTAAAGTTGAGAAATTGTCTCCTGCTGGAAGAAGTGATGAGAAAAAAGCTATTTTCACTGAGTGCTATGGTGGTAGCGGTGGTCTTGTATCCTCTTTTAAGCAGTTTATAGGTTAAAAACATGCTTTCGAAGCTAGAGTCTGTAGATGGACATGTGTTCATTAACGAATATTATTGTACAGCTGATGCCAGCATCTCATTTTATAGCAAAACGTGGCAGAAACCGACATTTCAGAAAGCCAGTAGAGTTTATCTATTTTTAGGGAATGTACACTGAGACTTTTTGCAATTAGGTGTGAATGGCAGCAGCAAGCCTGTGTATGTTTTAGAAGAAAAACTACCTATGATATGTATCGTTTGAAATGGTGCAACAAAAGTGTCTCAATAAAATTGTATTTCTACAGGTGTAAAGTTCAGTCGTTTTGTCTTGGAAGTTTTCTGTTGATCAGTTTTTCTTGTGTAAATTTTCGCTGTTATTTTTCCATTTCATCCATTCTTTTAATTTGGGTCCATAATTATGTGTTGGTATACATGTGTGTCTGTTTGTTTTTATCAGGAGACTTGTGTTGCTCCTTTCCCCACAGCCCAGCAGGGGTCTTTTATGTCTGCTGTGACTTTGCAGCTGCCATCTTGCCTTGTGTGACCAACAAAAAAACCTTTAAGCTGACAGGTGGGCTTTGGCTCCACCTGCTCCTGATTTTTCTTTGGAGTAGAGCATTTAATTGGGCAGAAACAGTTTGCTGCCAGTGAAAAAGAGCTCTTATGTTGCCCTTTTTCCGTTTAATGAAAACATATCTATACTACTATTATAAAGGAAGAACTTTGAACCTTTGAGGCGGGTAAACTCTGGAACCACAGCGCCAATCCACACACCCGATACATCGTTGAAATTGTCATGGTGTGCAGATGGACATAGACTATATAAATTTAAAAAATAAAGGTTAATTAAAAAATGTACGAGAAAAAAAGTAGTCCCATGGAAGTAGCGCCGGCCGCGACGTGCGTGCTGACATCAGGAGCGTGGGGAGGAGCGGCGTCCTGGAGCGCGAGGAGGAGCGGCGGACATGAGCGCGGGGAGGAGCGGCGGACAGGCTGGGAGGAGCGGCGGACAGGCGGGGAGGAGAGGGGAGGAGTGGCGAGGAGCGGCGGACCGGTGAACTCAGGAGCGCGGGGAGGTGCGGCGGATGAGGTAAGGCTCCGGGGGACCCACGGACAATGTCGGGGCGGGAGGGGGCCCTAAAGCCAAGGTCGGGATGGACTGCTACTCTGGGGGACCCACGGACAATTTTGGGGCGGGCGGGGGCCAAGGCGGGCGGGGGCCCTTAAGCCCGATTGCTCCCGGACAAGGTCGGGACGGGCTGCTAGTATTCAATACAGCAGGAGTGATAAATCATGGTGACCCATCTATCGGTGCAATAGTGCTGATCTGTTTATTATGAAAAGTTATGACAAAGGAAGTAGGCCTGACCTATTTAGTGTGAAGAGCAAATATTAAAATCAGTAGGCATTTAAGGTGGATTATTACACTGTGCTAAAGCCTGTAAATTTGTCTTATGTTACATAAAAATCTGACTTCCTTAGTAGGAAAGGGTTTTGGTGTTGGTTACCCTCTGTGATAAAACCTGCAAATGGAATATTTTTTAGGACCAGTTAGAGAAATTGTAGTTTGTTGTGCCAACTTTAATTTTGAATATATTTGTAATGTAATGACTGTTTTCCTGATGGGTAGCTTGTGGAAAGCTTAAGCTCAGTAATTTAGGCCTAAAATAGTTTTGGTGACAATCCAATGATAAAGGTGATGCTGATTAGTTCACAAAGGCAAGTTAAGTCCTGTGCCATAGGGTTGCTCTGTTACTTAGGAAAAGTCATAACATGGTTGTAGACCAGGTGTATTTCTTGTGAAAATAATTTGTTAAAGCCAATATGCCTTTAACCCCTTCCACACTCATGACGAGCTGGGCTCGTCATGGTGTAGCCTCCTCGCACACTGATGACGAGCCCAGCTCGTCATGAATAATGGGATTTAGAAAAACTCAGCATACGAGCAGAATAAGAGCAGCGCGCATGAGGTTAAGGGTGGATTATTACACTGGGTTAAAGCCTGTAAGCCGGTATTTTGTTTAATGAAATCTCACAGATTACAGCAGTAGGCAAGAGCTTTGGTGTTGGTTAGACCCTCTAACGGACTCTTTAAGACTCGCCTTAAAGATATGCGCTGTTAAAATCCTTGATAGGCTCCCATAAGGGGGGGTTAATATTATTTTGCCAATTGGAAATTTCTGCATATTAATAATTATACGATTGTATGACTGATGATCGTCTTGTGGGAAAGATTCTGCTTAATATAGTAAGCCTGAGTTATTATGACTAGCCAGATATACAGGCCCGATTGGTTTATTGGTCAAAGTTATGTCTGATGCCATTTACAAGATCTGTATATATGAAATGAGCATATATTAAAGCCAATATAGCCTTCAAAGGTGGATTGTACATGAGGTATTGCGTTACATAGAATCTTGCAGATTCCCTTCGTAGGCAGGAATGTGGGTGTTGATTACTTCCTTTGAAGCCTGCTGGTATTGCAAGATTTGTACTGCAATAATCTGTTCTGTGCTAGACCATTTTAGCGGGCTCTGACTAGTTTAGTTGTCGCCCAGGCTCTTTAAATCAACCCATTCATTTAAAAAGTCATGTGTACATGCATATATAGGCCGACTTTGCGTCATTCCTTTTTTGCCCCTGGTCTGTTAGTGTCATTCACTCACTGCTTTCATACTTGAAAACATAAAGCATGGAGCAAAGGATCAACCCCTTTTAGCCATTGGCTCAATTTCCCTATGATTGACAGCATTTTGCTTGATGTCAATGCACGCCTAACTGCAAATGTGTGCAGTTTAGTGCCAGGGCTGGTGTCCCAGTCTCTGACTCCTTGTAAAGGCCCTTTTTAATTATTTTTTTAATTCTGCTTTTTAATTTTGTTTAATTTTAGAAGATATTCCAGTCCACCTGACCATGTTTCTGGGCCATTTGTTTGCCACTCTTCATCCTAAGTGTGCCACTTCCCACATGACTATTGCTTCTAACCTAAGTGGCCGTCAAGGAATGGTATTGCACATAAGGTATCATTGTTTTACCATTCTAGGATGGCCAACATGTTGCTACTAAATTAGTGGTCATGTTGGGACTTTCAAACAATGATACACTGTGAATGAAGCATTCTGCTATGCTAAATTTAACTTTCTATTGCAAACCTGCTGTGTTTAGGCAGAGGCATGATTTATTTTCTCTACTTTTATCCTTTTCTGTTATCTTGAATATGCTTCTTGAATGCATGAGTGTGGATCAGTATGTGGGTAAAAGCAAAAATAAGCAAGTAATTTCCACCCACCCCTCGTTCCCCAAAGTCTTTCAAGAAAAATGGTACCTCACTTGTGTGGGTCGTCCTTGTGGCCGCGACAGGAAACGGCGCAAAACGCAACGTGGACACACCTCAATTTCACAGTGAAAAATGACCCTTTTTTGGCAAAGTGCCTAGTTGTAGTTTTTGAACCATAGCTATGCCAGCACCTAGGGAAACCTAGCACACCTATATATTTTTGAAAAGTAGACACCCAGGGGAATCCAGGATGGGGTGACTGGACTGCCTCGCACCAGGTTCTGTTACCCAGAATCCCTTTCAAACAAAGAATTGTCAAAAACCCACATTTCTGTGGTGGAAAGTTCTGGAATCTGCGCGGATCCACAAATTTCCTCCCACACAGCGTTCTTCCAGGTCTCCCGATTAAAAATGGTACCTCACTTACGTGGGTGGGTCAAGGACCAGTGACAGGCAAGGGCCCAAAACCTATTGAGGCTCATCAAAATTACCTATCGAAAACCAACCTGGTTTTGCAAGGGGGTCCCATGAGTTTTTGGCCTGGGGTTCGGCGCAAATCTCGGGAAACCTACCTAACATACACATTTCTGGAAACTAGACACCCGGGGTAGTCCAGCAAGGAATGGCTTGCGTGGGTCCCCCATCATTCTCCTACCCAGAGCCCCCTCAAACCTCAAATTTTGCCGAAAAATTCACTTTTTTCTCACATTTCTGTGGTGGAAAGTTCTGAATCTGTGTGGATCCACAAATTTCCTCCCACCCAGCGTTCCCCCAGGTCTCCCGATAAAAATGGTAACTCACTTGCGTGGGTGGGTCAAGGACCCGCGACAGGCAAGGACCCAAAACCTATTCAGGCGACATCAAAATTACCTATTCACAAACCAACCTGGTTTTGCTTGGGGGGTCCCATGAGTTTTTGGCCTGGGGCTCGGTAACCATCTAGGGAAACCTACCTAACCCACACATTTCTGGAAACTAGACACCCGGGGGGAGTCCAGCAGCCACTATGCCTACCCACACAAGTGAGGTACCATTTTTATTGGGAAACCTGGGGGGAACGCTGGGTGGGAGGAAATTTGTGGATCCACGCAGATTCCAGAACTTTCCACCACAGAAATGTGAGAGAAAAGTGAAATTTTGGCGGAATTTGAGGTTTGCAGGGGATTCTGGGTAGGAGAATGATGGGGGACCCATGCAAGTTATACCTCGCTGGACTCCCACGGGTGTCTAGTTTCCAGAAATGTGTGGGTTAGGAAGGTTTCCCTACATGGCTGCCGAGCCCTGGTCCAAAAACTCATGGGACCCTCCCATCCAAAACCAGGTTGGTTTGTGATAGGTTATTATTATTATTATTATTATTATTATTAAATGGGATTTATAAAGCGCACTGACACCGTGGGTTTCCTGGCGCTGTGAGACATCAAATTCCAGAACTGAGGGTTAGTGCAGGGTTAGCAGGGTGGGGGGAAGAGAAAAGTTTTTAGCAGCTTCCTAAAATGGAGGAGGGAGCTGCTAGATTTGATGCACAGGGGAAGGGAGTTCCAGAATTTTGGGGCCAAGAATGCGAACCTTCGTCCGCCGAATTTATTGGTTCTGGTTTTAGGTATGCTGAGTGATTTGAGATGGGTAGAGCGGAGGTTGCGATTTGGACAGTAGGGGGTGATCAGAGAAACCAGGAAGGCAGGACTGGGGCAATTGAGGGCTTTGTACGTGAGACAGCCCAGCTTAAAGGCCACCCTTGGTTCGATGGGTAGCCAGTGCAGTTTGTGTATCATGGGTCTGGCAGATTGCCATTTGGGAAGTTTGAAGATGATCCGGGCTGCCTGATTTTGAACCACCTGGAGACGGTGGAGGAGAGTTTTGGGGAGTCCATGGTAGATGCTATTAGAGAAGTCCAAACGGGAGAGCACAAGAGAAATGATGACCTGTGTCAGGGCCGGCGTGGGAAGGAGATGGCAGACCTTCCGGATCTTCCTAAGCTGGAAGGAACAGGATGAGATCACGGAGCTAATGTGGGATCGGAGGGAGAGCTCGGCGTCAATTATAACGCCGAGGCTTTTGACAGAGGTGGAAGGGGACGGCGGGGGGCCCAATTCGGACGGCCAGAAGTGAGTGCCCCATGCAGAGAGACTGGCGCCTGGGAGGAGGAGCTCAGTTTTCCCGGGGTTCAGCTTCAGTTGGTTGGAATTCATCCACTCTAGTATGTGGCGCATAGCAGAGTGGAAATTGTCTATTGCATTGGGGGAGTTGAGTGGAAAGATGATCTGCAGATCATCTGCATAGTTAAAAACTGTAATGTCCCACTTGCGAAGTGAGTGGAGTAGGGGACAGAGGTATAAGTTGAACAGCAGGGGTGATAGAGAGGAGCCCTGAGGGACTCCACAGGTTGTGGGGGTCATAGGTGCAGAATAGGGGCCCAGGCGGACAGCTTGGGATCTGTCAGTCAAGAAGGAACGGATCCAGCTGAGAGCAGAGTCGTGGATGCCAGCCTGTTCGACACGGTTAAGCAGGATGTTGTGGTCAACCGTGTCGAATGCGGCCGAGAGGTCTAGGAGGACGAGCGCCTGGGGGGTTCCTGAGTCGGCATTTCTTCTCAGCGTGTCGAGTACAGCCAGAATGACAGTTTCGGTAGAAAAAGAAGGTCTGAACCCGGCCTGATTAGGCTCCAGATAGCATGAAGACTCAATGAAGTTGGAGAGGCACCTGGTGACATGTGCTTCAAGGAGTTTTGAGAAGTAAGGCAGGAGCGAGATAGGGCGGTAATTGGACAATTCCGCTGGGTCTGCGCCAGGTTTCTTCAGTAGCGGGACGAGGACTGCTTTTTTGAAGGAACTCGGGACAGTGCCTGTGCTGAGTGAGCAGTTCAGGAGGGGTAGAATGCATTCCGGTAAAGAATGACAGACTCTTCGCAAGACTGATGGAGGACAGCCGTCTAGCGGGGATCCAGATTTTATCCGGGAGGCAAGCTGTACTAGGGAGGTAACATTGATGGGGGGAAGTTCAGTGAGCGTAGAAGTGTTGTTAGATGGGGTTTCCAGAGTGATGAATTGAGGGACCGTGGGAATGGATGCCTTGATTTTATTGATTTTTTTCGGTGAGAAAAAGGTTGATGGCGTCACAGGATTCTTGGGTGGGAGTCTGGCCTGGGAGTGTTCTGTCGTCAGATGTTAGTTCGATCATGATTTTAAAGATTTCTTTTGATTTGTTATCTGAGGAGGAGATTCTATCCGAGAAATGGGTCGATTTGGCAGAGACTATGGCTATTTTATAGTCTCTGCGAGCTGAAGTATATTGTAGTCTAGCTGGTTCGGAATAGTTACGTCTCCAGGCCCTTTCCGATTGACGTACCATCTATTTAAGTTTTTTTAAATCATCCGAAAACCATCTGTGGGAGTTTTGATGTCTGGTCGGGGGAAATTTGGTGAGAGGGGCAAATTTGTCACTTGCTGACTGCAGCCAGAGGGAAGTAATGTTTTCTAGATTGTCCACATTGATGCATGGGACAAAGACAGGGCGAGTGTCTGACAGGTTCATGATGAATCCTTCAGCGTCATAGGCATTCCATTTGCGGGATAGACCACCAGCCATCCTGGGGGTGGGGGAGTGGCCGCTAATCGAGAAGGTAGTATCAATTAGATGGTGGTCGGACCAAATACAGGGTGAGACGGAAGGGGAGGAAAGAGTGAGGTTTTGGGTCCATATTTGGTCTAAGATACGGCCCTTGATATGTGTGGGCGAAGAGATTTGTTGCGACAGGTTCAGGCTGGAGAGGACCTCAAAGGTCTCCAAGGCGTGGGGTCCAGCATCGGGGTCATTGAACCAGTAATTAAGGTCGCCGACAAGGGCGAATCTGGGGTGGGAGGTGAGAAGGTTGATCAACTGATCAGACAAAGTGGCTGCAAAATTAGGCATCGGGTGAGGGGGGCGGTAGAGAAGGAGAAAGGTTAGGGCCCCGCTATCTGTGTTCAGGCTGAAGATGAAATTGTCAACTCCCGGGAGGGGGATGGATAGAGTCGGGGTGGAGTACAGGTGTTTGGAAATTATGGCGGCTACCCCACCCCCAGGACGGTTTCCTGGCCGGTCGGCGCGGAGGATGTAATAATCTGGAGGGAGGGCTGCCAGTATGTCAGGGAGTGAGTCTGCGGTTAGCCACGTTTCAGTGAGCAGGAGGACATCAGGTTTTTCGTTCGAGAGAAGAATGAAGATATCAGCATGGTGTTTTACCAAAGATCGAGTGTTTAGGTAAAGAACTCTGATAGTGGAGTTGCTCTGAATGGGCAAGTTGGACGATACGGCCAGGTTGGTGAAGTGCCGATCTGGTTGACCGATGCCGGCCATGGTGATGCGTCTGATGGTAGAGGGGGAGGGTGAGAGGCTGGGTGACTGCCAGTCCCTTAAAGCGGTGGCCGAGTATGTAATGGTATGGCCAGCATGACCGGCCCCTGGGCCCGGTCTGGCGCGGACGGGCGCAGACGGGCTTGCCTTAGGCGCGCCTTCGGCGCGCAAACGGCGCGCCCGCTGCGCTCGTCCGCTGCGCTTCCGAAAATGGCACATTTTTATGTTTGTCAGGAAGGCGGTAGGGGGGGCGTGGCCTAAAAGGGGGCGTGGCCCGTGATCTCGGCGGTGATGGCGGCGTGGTGTGTGCCTTTCCCCAGGGTCCCGCGGGCAGCGCTGAGACCACTGAGGGCAGGAGAGTGTGGCCCCAAGGGGAGCAAAGGTGCAGCAGGTGAGGCTAAAATGGGGCTTTGTATTTTAAAAAAGCAAGTTGCGCCTACTCCCGGCTTTTCGCCTCAGGAGGAAATGTCAGGTTATTTTGATGTCGCCTCAATAGGCTTTGGACCCTTGCCTGTTGCGGGTCCTTGACCCACCCACGCAAGTGAGGTGCCATTTCTATTGGGATACTTAGAGAAATGCCACGGGGTTGGAAATTTGTTGCTACTTTCTGCAGTGTGAAAACTGGGCACAATATTGCAAGGAAAATGTCAGTCACATTTTGAGGTTTGCAGGACATTGTGGGTAAGATAACTTGTTGGGATCCACAAGAGAGACATCACCATGCATTCTCATGGGTGTTTAGTTTACGACAAAAACTACAGTTGTTAGGTTATTCTTAGATGAAATGTACAGCTTGGCAGAGAGACAAAACAGACAAAGATTACTGCACAGCCATCTATTCCTCAAGAACACACACTTACTGGTTGGATTTGGCACGAGGACGAGTTTATGGTTCAGTATATAAAATGTTATTACCAAGAGATTTCACAACAACGAAATACACTGTCAATAATTGAAAGGACAAAAAAACTGAACCATTAACTCGCAGCTCGTGAGCTGTAAAGCCACGTCAAGGCCCCAACCGCTTTACAGGTCATTCACACACCTTTCATACGTGATACACACAAGACCATGTACGAAACCAACACATTAAAACATTAACAAAAAGAGACTAGGTACATCTGCTTGAGAAAGACAAATATTACTGAACAGCCATCTAATCCTCAAGCACACACACATACTGGTTGGATTTGGCACGAGGGTGAGTGATGGTTCAGTATATACAATTGTATTAACAAGTGTTTTCACAAAAATTAAATCCACTTTTAATAATTGGAAGGACGAAAAACGGAACCATTGACTTGCACACCACCAGCCAAGCGCCAGTCCATCCACATCGGCAGCCATGCGCCAGTCCACGCACACCGCCAGTCCACGCACACCGCCAGCCATACGCCAGTCCACGCACACCATCAGCAGGGCTGGACTGGGAATTGAAAGCAGCCCTGGCAAATTTTGCCTGACCAGCCCCCTTCCGGCGTGTAGCGAGCGCAGCGAGCAAACCCAACCACTACTAGAGGGATTGGGGGGGACCCCCCCGAAAATTTGGGAAAAAATACACAAAAAAAGTGCCACTCTTGTCCTGAAGAGGAAGCGCTCTCCTTGGCTGAGTTGTAGATAATGCACATGAAATGTAAGAGTTATTAACTACAAATCCTCTCTTTAATCTGGAATATACCATTTCTTCCTAAGGATGCTACCTGTTGCTGACAGAGGGGACATTCCTGGTCTAACATTGCCCAACAGGGACATCCCGGCCATTGCAATGCAGCAGCGTGGTTTTTGGATAGCATGTAAATGTGAAGTAGTAACACATCATGTGTGATGGCGTCCAGGGGGGCGTATGCTTCATTCAGACTGAGTTAAAATGTATGTGTGTAAGTGAAACTTGTGAAATATCAGTCAGATGGAGGCTGTGCTTGTATGAAGTCTGGAGTGAGCGTCTGCATGAGGCTGCCTACCTTCGTGTGTGCGTTTATTTAAGTCATGTAGTGTGTGTTTTAGATTGTGTGTGTGATGCACTGTCTGCTTGACAACATCTGATTGCTTATGATTAAGATTGTGTATGTGTTTGTAAAATGTAATGTGTGTGTTGGTTTGATAGGTCCAGCATGTATGTGTTTGATTGCACGTGAGCGTGTGAGTGTACCTGTGTGTGTGCGCGCATGTGTGTTTAGCTGTGGGTGTCTTGTGCTGAGACTGTATGTGTTTAATTTAGAATATGTGCCTTACATGGAGGTCGTTTGTCACTGATTGAGATTGTGTGTTTTTATCCAGGTTGCCTTACAGTGTGTGCTTCCGCAGTGCTCGCCGTGTGCTTGTTGTGTGAGTCTGTAAATTATTGTTACCCAGCTCAATGGTGCTTCGTTGTGTGCTTGATGCTGTGTGTGTGCACTTGATACATCATGATTATGGTTGTGTGCAGTGTTCACATACTTCATTTTTTTTTTCTTTTTTAAAAATTGTTTTTATTTTGTAACAACACAGCAATTAGGACAGCTCTGCAAAGGACTGTTACATCAGGTATAGAAACACAATAGCGGGCCTTTCGCAATTACATTCAATTTGAAATCATAGGTATTAAACATGACATTGTGAACACATCGCTTCATCAGCTATACATCCAAGTAGTTATCATTAGTCTAGCTCCTCATTGTCCCCATCGGTGCTCGGCGGTTCACAGATGTTACCCCTGAACATGTTCCACTCACCCCATATCTTACCCCATTTGCTTGGGCAACCACAATGGATATATACAGCCTTCTCCGCTACCATCGCCTCATCCATATCTTTACACCAACTATGTAATGTCGGTTACACTGCAGAGCCCCAAAGCCTGGCGATATTGCGTTTTGCCATCAGCATGGCCAACATCACCCAGTCCTGCTGCTGGTGGTTCAAGTCATTTGGCTCCCATACATTTAGTAGGCATCGCCGAGGCTTCGGCAGCAGGGAGATGCCTATTGTTTGAGAAATCATGCGCATCACTGCTGTCCAGTTCATTGATATGAACCTACACTCCCAGATAGTGTGGAAAAGTGTCCCCTTTTCCCCGCAATTACGTAGGCTGAATTTATGCACAGCTCTTCCTATCTTGTGTAGGAGTGGTCTGGTATAGTACGTACAATGCAATATTTTGAGTTGGATCAGTTGTAGTCTACAGGGGATCGCCGCTTCACGTGGAGAGGCAAGGGACTCCTGCCATTCAGAGTCATCAAGTGGGCCCACCTCCTCAGACCAGTGTCGTTTCAGGGTGGTTGTAACATCCGGGAGGTTATTAACTAGCTTTCTGTAGGTGAGGGAAGTGGCCCTTTCCTGCATGTGTTCGGTCAAGAGCCTATCCTCAAGAGGAGTGGATTCCCCAAGGACAGTGCCAGCCGGTATAGCCGATTGTAGCGCATGTTTAACTTGAAGGTATCTAAATATCTCCGTTTGTGGCATTTCATTTTGTGTTTGTAGATGGGCGAAGTCCACCACCTTACCCTTCTTCCATAAATCTCCTACCACTGAAATACCAATGTTATCCCGGGCCTGGAATCCCTTATTATTTCGGAGGAAGCCCAGCCTGCTTGAATCCCACAGTGGTGTCATTTGGGTGATGGTTCTCAAGCATTTGAGTTGCCTATTGGCCCGGTACCAAAGCTATCCGGAGTGCTGCGTTGGGCCTATCAAGTCTGAAGGTGGACGGGGGCTGTATAGATTACCCAGCAGTCCCCTGCCTTCCAAAGAGTGTCTGTCAGCAAGGTACGTAGGTTCAGTTTGCGGGGCATGTAACCAAAAATTAATCTGCTTAAGATGTGCCGCACAGTAATAGAGTTCTACATTTGGAAGTGCGATTCCCCCATCATACCAACTTCTAGTCAATTTATCTTGCGCTATTCGGGGCAGCCCTCCACCCCACAGCAGGTGGGATACTGATGACGCAATCGTTTAAAGTACTGTGCCGGGACCAAGGAGGGAGTATTTTCAAGAACGTAGAGAAAGCGGGGGAGAGCCATCATTTTATACAATGCTGCCTTTCCTAGGAGCGTGAGAGGGAGAGTCTGCCATACCTTCACGTCTCGTTTGAAACGTTCCAAAAGGGGGCTGAGATTTAGACTGTAGAATTCATCGGGGTCTGGTGTTATGTAGATACCCAGGTATTTGAATGCAGTTGTGGTAGCCCTTAATGGGCAGGTTAATGGTAGAGTAGGTGGCGGACCAGAAAGGATAAACAGGATGTATTTAGTCCAGTTAATCTTGTATCCTGATACTCTACCGAACTTTTCACACACATTCAGTAGTTCGAGAATTGATTTTTTCGGGGAGGTGAGATACAGAAGGATATCGTCCGCATATAGGGATATACGATCCTCCCATATGTCAGTCCACCGGAGCCCCTTGATGGAGGGTTCCCATCTGATCCAGATCGCAAGTGGTTCCAGGATCAGTGCGAATAGTCACGGAGACAGTGGGCATCCCTGTCTCGTGGCTCGGCCAAGTGGGAAATCTCGTGAAATGTGTCCATTTGCGACAACATGCGCTAGTGGCTTAGTGTACAGCAAACGAACCCAGGCGCAAAATTTGGGACCAAATCCCATATGTTGGAGAACTGCAAACAAGTAGGGCCATTCGACTGTGTCGAACGCCATAGCGGCGTCTAGAGAGAGGATGACAGCAGGGTCTTTGAGATAGGGGGCACGTGCCAGGACCGCATGAAGCCATCTGAGGTTAAGGGCCGTGCTCCGATGTGGCATGAAGCCAGATGGGTCCGGGTGCACTAAAGTCGCTAGGTGAGGAGTGAGTCGCAGCGCTAGCAATTTGGCGAGGATCTTAGGCTCCGCGTTAATGAGTGCGATCGGACGGTATGAGGCACAGTCCGTCTCGGGCCTGCCAGGTTTGTGGATCGCAACAATCATGGCTAGCCGTTGATCTCGTGGCAGCTCTCCTAATTCCAGACTGTCGGAGATCATACTTGGGAAGAAGGGGGCTGTCGATTGTATCAGTCTCTTGTGCATTTCAACTGGGAGCCCATTCGGCCCCAGTGCTTTGCCAGACGCTAAGGCATAGGTAGCTGTCTGCACTTCATCAGTGGTAATGTTGGCCTCTAAGAGGAGCGCTGCATCCGGGGAGAGCTTGGGTATTGATAGATCCTTAATATATTCATATGCCTCAGCAGTCGAGTAGGCTGCCTGGGGAGCATAGATGTGTTCATAGTGGTCAGCTAGGAGATTGACTATACCATCAGTGTCGGAAATTGAGGAGCCTGTAGGATAGGTTAGTTGTGGAATGACTTTATGTGCGCTCTCTTTCCGATCTAGCCAGGGCAGCATTTTCCCTGCCTTATCTCCCAGTTAATACACCCTGTGTCTAGTGGCTTGAATCTTGGTTAGCGCTATTTCTCTCTGGTAGGCCTAAAGTTCCGTTTGTTTTAGGCGAACTGCACGGGCGGCTCCCGGAGATGGGTGGGCCTCCTGCTCTTCAATGGCTACTGTAAGTTCAGCCTCGAGGCTGTCCAGTTCCGCCTGGCGCTCCCGTTTGTGTCCCAGAATGGATGCCATAGCTTATCCTCGGAGGACCACTTTATACGCCTCCCAGAGCGTACTGGGTGAGTCCACCGAGCCTTGGTTTTCTTGGAAGAATTGTTTAGTGGTACGTGCGAGGGTTGACTGAATGGGTGGAATCTGGAGGAAGCTAGCATGTACCGGGAACATGCGCCTTCGGCAGACCTGATGATGGGTGTATTTAAGCATTATTGGGGAGTGATCCGATATGCCTCTGGGGCGGATAGTGACCTCTATACCCTGCAGGGCGTCTGCTGACACCAGGAAATAATCGATACGTGTGAGAGATTTATATACTGCTGAATAGAAGGTGTACCGTGTCTCATTCGGGTGCTTGAATCTCCAGCTGTCTGTAAACCCTAGGGCATCTATGAGACCGAGAAGACGTCGCCCACTCTGAGTTTCAGGCCTAGTAGGGGAATCTGTCCTGTAAGCCATCTACTATGTCATTGAAGTCGCCCCCCCATTAGAAGTGTCGCCTCTGGGAGTGTCAATAGAAACGCCGTAAGAGCTGAATGGGATTGTGTATGGAGTGCAGGCGGTATATATACAGAAACCAAATCGAATAACCTTCCTTCCCACCGACAGGTCAGCGCCGCGAAGCGGCCCTGTTCGTCAACTCGTGTTTGCTGCACCGCTAATGGGAAGTTTTTCCTAATAAGAAACCCCGTACCTCTGGAGCCCCAGGAGAAGTCTGCATGGGCCACCATCTGGTAACCCCATCTATCCATAGCTCGAACCGCAGACCCAACCAGGTGCGTCTCCTGCAGAAAGACCACCGCAGGGCCCCAGCGTCTCAGGTATTGCAGTACTAGGCCTCTTTTCACTTTATCTCCCAAGCCCCTGACATTCCAGATGAGAAGGGTGAGAGTTGTCCGGTGAGCCTGCGGCTCATGCGAAGCAGCTTCAGCCATTACCTATAGTGAGGTGCATTCAATATTCAACATTGCAGGTGACCCGCCATTTAGTGTGTGCAGTGAAGTGGACCAAGAATCTAGAGATGCGTGTCGTCCCATAGTGCTGTCAGAACTAGATTGAGTCGAACAAACAAACAAGAAACAGTCACATACATAACAAAAGCTGTAGCATGTTACCTTCCCATCCCGCGTCCCACCCACCCTCCCTGCCTCCCTGCCAGGCGAACCTACAACTGCCTGCCACCCCAACTTTGCAGAGTGCTTTATTGTCCCTCCCAGAACTGCAATACTTGCGTGTCGGGGTAGAGTCCTTTGAGGCAGTAGCCTTTTGGAGTCCCTTAGGCCCCCCCCAGTCCAGAACTTCAAGGCAGCTCAATTGTCAGAGTTCATAGTGCCGTACTTTCTAGTCTAAAGTATTGTCTGCAGCTTGGTCAGCCCTACTCTTCTTCAGGATGTAGGTCACGGTGGGACTCCTGATCTCCGGGGCCCATATCTTCTGGGGAGTCTACCCCCTCTCGGCGGCGGTGCGATCCCGGTCTCCGGTCCATTTTATTAGCTGGGCGCCATCCCTCTAGCCATTCGATGGTCGTCTCTGGCGTGTCGAAGAACCATGTTTTCCCTTCAGCCATTACACTCAGCCTTGCTGGAAATAGCATGCAATATGACAATTCTTGCGCCCGCAGCAGTTTTTTAACCTCCGAGAGACGGCTGCAGTATAATCTGGAAAGAAGGAGAAGGTCGAGTTCAAGATCCGAACAGGGGGGGGATATCCTTGCTGCTTGCAAAATGGCGTCGCGATCCCTAAAGTTGAAAAGATGTGTCAGTACAGGTCTCGGAGGCGCCCCCGGTTTCGGCCTTCCACCAGGCAATCTATGAGCGTGCTCTACTGAAAAAAAGTGCGAGAGTCCCTTAGGCTGTAACTTAGTTTTTATAAGGTCTTCATCATAAAGGTCCATTGCCTGGGTCCCTTCCGATTCCTGAATGCCTATAATTCTGACGTTGTTCCGTCTAGCGCACCCTTCCAGGTCATCCAGTTTGTCCAGAAGCAGCTTGTTTTCCTTTTCCAGGCGGGCCACTGATACTTGGAGGTCCGAGGTGTCTTGGACCAGGGATTTTGCCACTATCTCCACGTCTTTCACTCTTTCCGCCATTTTGTGGAGGTCCGCCTGCAGCAGGGATACATCCGTATAGATTGTTCCGACCGTCGTCTGGACATTTGCTAGTGCCTTCATGATGTCCTCCAATGTTACCTTCTTCCCTCCGTCACCCTCCTGTGCTTTGCCATGAGGTGGCGTCGTATGCAATCCTTTTTCGTATGCATACTTGTCCAATTTCGCCTGGACAGTCTGGTTTCTGGGCCCTCTGCCCGCCATTTCACCGTGGGTTGTAGGGTGCGTACCAGTTGTGAACTCGGTGGAGCTACTGGGTAAGTCGATAACACGCTTTCAATATTCTCAGCGTCCCAGTCCCTAGATGTTGTAGTGGGGTGGAGGTGAGAAGGTTCGTGAGAGGGTGAGTCGATGGGCCAGAGGCGATGGGCGAGGCCGGAGAGACGTCTCCCGCAAGGCCGAGAGTTCAATGGACGATGTTGGCCGATTTTTTTTTTGCCACTCTCAGCAGGGTCCCGCCAGCCAGGGGGGCAAGCGCAGGAAGGAGCAGAGGTGGTAGGAACGTCGTGCAGCGTGTGCCGTTATCTATGAGGCCGCCGCCGGCCTCTGTAACCAACTGAGTCCTCGGTCTCCCAGGCCTCGCACAGTCCGGCGCGGATAACTTCTGAAGCGGGATTCGGTTTAGAAGCACGGGGGCATCGATGTGTGCCGCTCGGGTTCCGACTGCGGAGGAGCCCCTCGGGAAGCCCCAATTTAGCGGATAGATGTGCGGATTGATGTTTGAGGGCTGCTGCTACTCCGAAGCTCTCGGACTAGGCAGCCATTTTCCACGGCCGGTAGCCACGCCCCCCCAACATACTTCATTTTGATGCGAGTGCAAGCGGCGGAGCCTTCCTCAGGGTGTATGGTGTGGTTAACAGACTGTGTGCTTCAGTGAGGCTAATCCTTCACCCATGGAATAGACTGCAAAGCCTCAGCAAATCTAGAGACGTCAAAGTGTCTGCATAAAAGGAATGAGATTATAAATACATTTTTTTCAACATTCTAGTGCACACTACGTGCTTTTGCCAAATCACTCCAACCACATTACCATGGATGCAGTGCGTTACTCTGAGAGTCTAATTTAACATAACCAGTAGCATTCTGGGAATAGGTTTGGTTCACATTTACATAAACTGTCAGATTGGAATGTTTTTGAAAGGACACACCACGCCAGACATTGTATCAACATTGCTACAGGGTCCTTTAATAACTCCCTTACACGATGATTCAAGTGCATAGGGTGATCAGATGGGCCCATGTCACCGGGACACCACTATTCCATTTAGTAGACTTACTTTTTACACAATGCTATCAGGTGTGTTAGTTCAAGTGGCTCAATGAAGATAAATCAAGCTGACATGTCCCAGAATGCACTGATAACTCAAAGCAAATCCCAGAAATGGAAAAGATGTGTTTCGGGGGACATGGGGCCACCTAGTCACGCTACAAGTGACGTGTTTTCACCTAAGGAGTGGAAGTATTTCGTAAGTTGCAGTGTTGGTAAATGCAGTGAAACCAACATAACTACCACTTCAAAAGTGTTTGTAGAAATAAAGTAAACTGAAACAGTGTGCCAGTGACAGCCCGTTTTTAAAAGTTGTTCTGGAGAAGAAAAAAATGTCGACAAAGAACTATGTTGCATTTTTATGTGACCAAATCAATCGCATAGGCGGGCTACAAGCAGCCAAAATTAGAGCTCCCACGTTTTATCTTTATGACATCTGTATTTCATCCAGACCCAATCCAAGTTTATTCGTGTCATTCCGATACTTGTAGTCTTGTTTATCCAACAAAAAATACAGGACTACAAATACCAGAGTGCTAAAAACCCCACTGTACTCAATAAGCTAGCCACGCCTGAAACTGGGAACCTCTGAAGATGCACTGTGAATTTAAAAAACTTTGAGCATGTATATATTTAAGAAAGTGATGCTCAAGCCTAGAAAAATAAGCAAACACCCAAAAATGTAAAATTTTACGCATGAGTCACTGCGCCAGTGCTGCCAAGCGGTACACTCGTATTGTGATCCTCTTCAGCCAGTCCGTGTTTTTAAACACAACACCACTTTGCATGATGGGCCTTATAATTTCACTGCCGTGCATGGGTATGAATTTATTGTAAATTATATTCTCCCTTCCTAGTGTTATCTCTACCTAGGAGCCAGTTGCCGTTCAACAGACATATTTGCACACTGTAAGGACGGGGCGTTAAAAAGATTGAAGAAGATAAACAAAAGTGTTAAATTCTCTTCAGCCAGTCTGACTCACGGAAATCGGCCCCAGCAACAAAACAGGCCCCCTGCCAACAAACCACCCCCTTACCCCTATCCAGCCTACTGGGGAATTGCCCGGTGCCCGGAATTACTAGTCCGGCCCTGGCCACCAGCCAAGCGCCAGCCTCCACGCACCGCCATCACATTTAGGATTTTTTATACAAAAAAGAAAATACAAACAAATTGCAAATAGATAAAAATCTACTAACACAAAATCTGAAACAAAATACATTGCAGTAATGCCATCCTTGAAACAGAACAAAATGTTTTAAACAATACAGACCAGGCAGTTCACTTTACCACTCATGGATGTTCCCAAAAATGCTTATGCGTGTGGTACGTTCTAAAGCAAGCAGGCACACACAGCCCAGGGTTAGAAGGACACTCGGGGATGTACATACGAGTCTCCTTCCGCATACGTCTTTGCCAACAGACTCTACATCTCCTAGTGGGAAACTCTTTTGAGGGTGTGGGACAAATGTCTTCAGGAAAGTGACTATCTTTCAATCTAGCCACATCCTCCACCACTCCAACTCTAGGAACACTTGCCTGTTCCACCAGAACAAGGCTGCCTATTACAGAGTCCTAAAACTTAGCAAAAGTCATCTTTGACTCAAGGCAAGAATCCTTGAACACAACAAAAGCATTAAAGGTTGCCAAGTGGAAAAGATGGATAGCCAACTTCTTATACCAAATGTAAGCCTTACGAAGAGCAGCTTAAGGTTCCAACCTCTGATCTACTCTGTCAACACCACCCATGTGCCTATTCTAGTCTAAAATGCACACAGGTTTGCGCACTTCAGCAATGTGACCACAAACAGTCACAGGTGCAGTGCTTTCATCATGGATGGTAGTCAGCATGTAGACATATCCCCTGTCTGAAAACTTCACAGCTATAAGCTCCTCGCACTGCACTGTCCCCGCACAAGCTTTTGACAAACAAGTTCTTTTGGGAAATCTTTACGTTTAGAGCGGATTGTTCCACAAGCAACAGTGCCCACTTTGGCCAATTCCCTGAACAACTGCACACCAGTGTAAAGTTATCTACATATAAGTGGTGGCCTTTGTTAAATGATTCTCTACCAAGTTCCCACAGAATGTTCTCAGTCACTCCAAAAGTGGACGGACAACCAGGGGGGTTAATCCTGGATTCCTTATCGGTGTACACCCTGAAATCAGAGACATCTCCAGTCCTACTGTCACACAGCATATACAGCTTAATTCCATAGCGTGCCCTCTTACAAGGAATGTATTGCCTAAAAACAAAGTGGCCCTTGAACAACACCAAAGACTCATCCACTGCTATTTCTTTTCCTGGAGCATAAATCTCAGAAAATCGATCAACAAAGTGATCAAGGACAGGCCGAATCGTAAAAAGACGGTCACAATCCGGTTGATCTTGTGCTAACGCTAAACCATTATCGACAAAATGCAGCACCCGAAGCAGAAGCAAATACCTAACATGACTGCCGGAAATATAGCCGTTGCCATCAAGGGACTAGTAGACCAATATGAAGACCTTGATGGCTTCCTTAGCAAGCCCATCAAAAAAGTTAAACCCAAGAACTTCAACTCTTCCAGATTTGTGGTACTCCACCGGGTAGCTCTAGAGTGGGGCTTAAGGCTGGCACTGTTGTCTCTCAAAAACTGTTCGGCATACAAATTAGTCTGCTCAGCAATCTCTGCCAAAAACATATAGTCTATAAGCAACTGAAAAAAATGCATTGGCAAAACGTTTTCAGTATTCATTCTGCACCCTGGAACACCAGTAAAGTCTGGCAATGCCGGCTGCACCATGCCTGGGGCCACCCAGAGGTCAACACTTTCAACCGGAAGCATTGCAGCCCAGATGCCTCTTGCTGCATGACACCAACGGGAAGCCTTGCAGCCCCAGATGCCTCTTGCCGCCGCACTACACCAATGGGAAGCCTTGCAGCCGCAGGCTGCAGCCCCAAATGCCTCTTGCCGCACTATCGGCACATCAATGTCTTCCTCTAACACAGGCACTTCATCCGCACTAAGAGTAGCTTCATCCGCACTGAGAGTAGCTTCACCATTCGATGATTCCATGTGGAGAGAACTCACTGCCTGAATCTTCCCCTCCCACCACTGCCTCAAAATCAGAGTCAGTCTCTGAAGCATGGTCAGAGTAAGACTAAAAAAGCATACCAACAACCTGATGAGCAGTAATCCTAAGAAAGGGTGCTGCACAAACAAGTCAGCAACAACCAACACTGTGCAAAATAAGTAGTAAACAAAGTGGGGCTTTAGCACAAATATCTATATACTCAAAAACATAACTCTCTTAACAAAGATAGCTACACTCACCAGCACCTAATCTGCAGAGACACAGCAAAAAGCAACAATATTCCACTAGAAAGAAAAAAACAAAACCAATTACTCATAAGACAACAAAGTACAAATCGAGCTAGCACATGCAACTACACAAGCTTCAAAACCAGAAGTCACAAAACCGCACCTTGGAACAGTCTAAAGAGCAAAAGCCTTGAACTAGAATAAAATAAAGAAATAAAAAAATACTATTACATTTCACAAACAATAATACAATTAAAATTATAACACAGAATGTCGCTACCCAAATGGTCAATCTGCTAGATGGGCCTTCAAATACGGCTGAGAAAAATGGGGATTAGGTGAGGTTTTCTACCAAGCCACTCTATCCCCCAGGTGGGGCAGAAAACAGACAGATATTTGCCGCCCCTTGCAAAAATAAAAATTAGATCCCTGGTGCCTAGTAGGGTTTTCTGCCTTACCTTCCCACCTAGGACAGAAAGACCAAAACAATGGGGCAGATCTGTCGGAGGGCAGAAAATACACAAACATATTTTACCCCCCCTGGGAGCGACCCTTGGTCAAGGGGTTGCTTCCATTACCTATAAAAGAAAATTCCTGGTGTCTACTGGGGTTTTCTGCCCCCCCTACCCGGGGGCAGTAAGGACAAAAAAAAGGACCGACTGCCACCAGGTAGGGTGGGCAGAAAAAAACATCCACAAATTCTTTGGAAGTGAACCTTGCCCAAGAGGTCGCCTCCACACACTTAAAAAACACAATCCATAGGGCCTAGTGGGCCAGGGGGGCAGAAAGGCCAAAACAGCCTGATCTGCCCCCGGGGGGGGGGAGAAAAACATCCAGAAAGAAATGCTCCCCTTTGTAAGCGACCCTTGCCCAAGGGGTCGCTTACATCTAGATTTAAATCCCCCCAAAACTAACCCTGGTGGCTAGTGGTGTTTTCTGCCCCCCCCGAGGGCAAAACGGCTGAAAAAACGTCCGATTGGCCCCAGGGGGGCAGAATAACATCAACAAAAAATGCTCCCCTTTGGAAGCAAGCTTTGCCCAAGGGGTCGCTTCCATCTATATTTGAATCCCCCAAAAGGAAACCCTGGTGGCTACTGGGATTTTCTGACACCCCCTGGGGGCAAAAGGACAGAAAAAACAGGTCGATTTGTCCCGGGGGGGGGGGGGGGGGGGTCGGGGAGAAAAACATCAACAAACAAATGCGCCCCATTGGAAGCGACCCTTCCCCAAGGGGTCGCTTCCATCTAATTTTAATTGCCCCAAAAAGAAACTCTGGTGGCTAGTGGTGTTTTCTGCCCCCCCATAGCCGAAAAACTGGCTGATTCGCCTCCAGGGGGGGGCAGAAGACATGAACAAACAAATGCGACCCTTACCCAAGGGGTAGCTTCCATTGAAAAGAAAGGAAATCCCTGGTGCTAGTGGGGGCATCTCTGCTGCACGATCGTGACGCTGTGCGCGATTGTGCAGCAGAAATGCTCTGCAAAGAGACATTAGGGGAGAGGAAAATATCTTTCCTCTCCCCCGATGCATTCTCCAAACCCTCCCAGGAACAAAGAAACCTATCTTGTTTCTCCAACGCCTGGAAGCAAATGGCTTCCATAGTGTCTGGGACTTCCTGATGATGTCAGCGTGCTCTGACATCATGGGATTCCCATGGGGGAGTCGGTGGTGGCAGAGGAAACTCTTCCGCTGCCAACCCCCTTTGTGGGGGCAAAATCGGACATCCCTTGGGGGAGCGCCAGAGCTTCCCCGTGGGTGGGTGCCATGACGAGTCCAGCTCGTCATGAGCACCGAAAGGGTTAACAAACCAAACCTACTGAACAGAGTTACAACAAAGCACTCTTTCGGGACCAAGGTCTAGTGTTCAGCAACATTTATTGTAATTCTTTTTAGTGGTTCAGCTGTAGTGTTCAAAATCCCTATGGGAAATTGCATGGGTAAGGCATGTTGGGGGAGGGGTCCTCTTTTTTTGACCCCCACTTCAGATTGCAACTGAGAAGATTATTGTACTAGTTATGGAAATTTCGGGAACATTAGTCAAACAGCGCCAAAGTTATTAGCAAAACAAGTACACTTGTCTGTGTAATGTAGGTCCTAACATAACTACCTACTGGAGACCGCAGTAGTGATATATCACACACTCACTCTTAAACTGACAACGTCTCATTTATTACTGGTCTAACCTTCTTAGGTTTAGCCTGCCAGACAGCACAGCTGTCTGGTTTCAAAAGACCTATTTATTTTTTTAAGTAAGTAATTTTATTTGGTTCAGACCTCAACTGAGATCAACATTTACAGATATAACATTATTATTATTGAGTTAAAATGATTAAAATAGTAACACTTTTAAGACACACGGTAGAATGGAAAAGTAATAATGTTTCATTGTCTACTTATACAACATTCAATAAAATAGAAAATAAAAATGTTAAGATTGGGCGCTTTACCTTTAGAGCTGCTTCAAGAAACTTTTTTTTAAACTTAAACAAGTTATGGCATACAAATATGGCTGAGATACCCGCCACCCCCTCTCAACACAATCCCCAACAATGGGAAGACGGAAACGGTTCTGAACTTTTGGAAGGCTTGAGGGAGTTACCCTCCCGGCCGTATTTATTAAAAATATGAAACAAAATTAAAACATTAAATAACAGTTTCATATCATGTACAATTTCATTTACACATTACGATGTTCTTGGCTGACCTTAACACATCTCTAATACAAAGGTTCTCCTAGCCGATACTAAACATCCTGTAAATGCATTTCTCAAAATTGAAATTGTACATCCTAACATTACGGGCCAACGGCAAGGTCGTAACCGGTGTCAGATCCCTAATACCAGAACTCCCCCCTCACTTGTGAGGGGCGGGCGCACAGAGGACTGTACCTCTGTGCCCACTTCCAATTTCCCTTGTCTTAGCGGGGGCCCCTGTTAACTCGACGCCATCTTAGTGGTCGTCCGAGGACTCGTGTGAGGTGTCTAGAAGGTAGCGTAGACCCCCCTCCCACCCCACACAACTTACCACATCTGCCGTCGCAGATGTCCTGGCCCCGGGAAATTCCCAGGAGGGGCCCGTAGCCCCTCCTCCCCAGGGAGGGGCCTATGACCGCCTTCCCTTTTCGGCGTCCCCATCCTTAGAGGGGACCGCCTCTCCGTTTGAGGGGCCAATGGCCGCCTCCCCCGGGCGCTCCCATCCATAATGGGTGACGCCCCACCTCTAGGGATCTTCCAATTACTGCTCACCGATCATGACCTTACCGCCCGACCAAAATAAATACGACAATTTAAGACTAAAGAGGAGAAAAAGACAATTATACTAAGCAATTCAAAGTATAACCTCTACTGAGCATCACTGTTCAACTCTGGTGCAACTACTTTGTCGCAAAACATGCTGAAAAAATTATCACATTTATTACATACCAAAATACCAACTTTTATTCACAACAACCTGTAAAAGAAACAATATCACGTCACTCAACTTTATTCAAACAAATCGCTGTCATCAGGGGCTGGTGGGCGGGTCAAAATTGGCTCTTCGTTCCGTCTCGAGCTCACGTGCAACGGGGAGGTGCAGCTTCAGAGCACAGGAACAAGAGGATGCTTCCTTGGCTTGTAGCTCCTTTTATCCTTCTTCGGGCGGGCGTGGACCCTCCTCCAATCCGCCTCCGGGGCGTGGCTAGCGGTGTAGGTGTCTAGGACAACCCTCTCTTGGGCGGGAAAAGGCGCGCCCCGGCTACGCCGCTTCGGGCATACCAGCCGAGACTCGCCTCCCGCCCAAAATGGCTTCCCGGGGGGAGCGGGGTACTCCACCATACGTTCGGGGGGACCGAATGGTCGCCCCTTTCCATATGGCTGAGATACCCGCCACCCCCTCTCAACACAATCCCCAACAATGGGAAGACGGAAACGGTTCTGAACTTTTGGAAGGCGGGAGGGAGTTACCCTCCCGGCCGTATTTATTAAAAATATGAAACAAAATTAAAACATTAAAATAACAGTTTCATATCATGTACAATTTCATTTACATATTACGATGTTCTTGGCTGACCTTAACACATCTCTAATACAAAGGTTCTCCTAGCCGATACTAAACATCCTGTAAATGCATTTCTCAAAATTGAAATTGTACATCCTAACATTACGGGCCAACGGCAAGGTCGTAACCGGTGTCAGATCCCTAATACCAGAACTCCCCCCTCACTTGTGAGGGGCGGGCGCACAGAGGACTGTACCTCTGTGCCCACTTCCAATTTCCCTTGTCTTAGCGGGGGCCCCTGTTAACTCGACGCCATCTTAGTGGTCGTCCGAGGACTCGTGTGAGGTGTCTAGAAGGTAGCGCAAACCCCCCTCCCACCCCACACAACTTACCACATCTGCCGTCGCAGATGTCCTGGCCCCGGGAAATTCCCAGGAGGGGCCCGTAGCCCCTCCTCCCCAGGGAGGGGCCTATGACCGCCTTCCCTTTTCGGCGTCCCCATCCTTAGAGGGGACCGCCTCCCCGTTTGAGGGGCCAATGGCCACCTCCCCCCGGGCGCTCCCATCCATAATGGGTGACGCCCCACCTCTAGGGATCTTCCAATTACTGCTCACCGATCATGACCTTACCGCCATAGGCCGGATAGTTGACCGGCTATCCGGACCCCCCACAAAAACTCCTACTTAAAGGTCATGGCTGCAAACTCTTTAACCAAGCTATGAGATCTCCTATGAGTAAAGTATTCCCCACCCGGGACAGATGGACCCCATCCTCTAGATACATATGGTCCCCCCTGATACATCCATGAGGAATAGAATGCAATGTACTTGTACGGAACAACCTACCAAGTTTGTTATTCACTTTCTTCACCGAATGATTTAATGCTGACACAGAATTAGCCCCCCGCCACACCTTCCGTGGAATTATATGGGACCATGCAATCGTGCACCCCGGAACCCTTCTCGCCAACCAACTCACTGTGGATAGTATCAATTCGAGAAGTACTCGTCGACCAGTGGTCACCAAATCATTGCCCCCAAGATGCACTATGATTACAGATGGCGGTGACCTTGTCCGCCCTAACAAACCCTCCATAAAAGTTTGAAACTGGTCAATACAGAGCCCGCCCCTTCCGTGGAAGGTCACCCTGTACCCGTATTCCCCAGCCATGTGAATCATGTCACCTGCTTTGAATACGTCTGCGGCACGCCTCACGTATGAGTGGCCCACGACCCACACCACTCTTTCCTCAGCCGGTGATCTTTGACCGCTGGTTCCCAGGTGTCGGGTCGACTGCACAGTCCGCCCCGCCTCGCAAGCTCGCGAAACTGTAAACCAAACAAAAGACAAGAAGCGTGAGTGCCTGACATTAGCTTCACAACATGTGCAACCGCACATACCTTTTATAACAATTCGAGGACCAACGCCCCAACCGTTTCACTTTTTCCACACTCAGACCCCTGGCTGTAACCTCTGTAGCAGCCCCTATCCGGAAGGAATGGGTCCCAAAATCGCACGGGTTCAAGCCCGCAGCTGCGATTGCCATTGTCAGCACCCGCTGGAACTGAAACCTAGTCAGTGGAGTGGCGTCGGCGTGCCTCAACAAGCTTCCCCCCATGATGCCGCCCTCTGCGCTAAATACTCCTCAACGCATGTTACCGGGCACATGGGAGATCCAGGAATCCGCTGGACTACTATGCTGTCCCCGATCGCTCCCTGATCGGTCTTGGACCTGGCAAATGAGACTACCATTGTCTCCCCCTTAATTTGAATGTGCTCTCGGCACAGACCTCCCCCCGTATCCTGCTTGTTCCTTGCTACCAGCTCGCTTACCCGCATAGCCCCATGGAATGCTAATGCAAAAGCGGCCCGGAATAGCACTGTCTCTGATTGAGATGAACATGTCGCAGGGAAAACGGACAGTAACAGGGCCAACCTTTCCAGACCTATCGGGTGCCTCTCATCCACTCTGCGACCCTCAAGGCGTTGCCACCCACGCAGCGCCTTTTGTACTAGAAAAGACGATGTGGGGTCCTGGATGCCATGAGCCCGTGCCATGAAAGAAATGGCTGCCCGATGCCTATTGGCCGTAGCCACTGATTTGCCTGCCTGATGTAATGATAACAGAAATTTCAGGACATACTCCTCTTGGCCCCAAAGCTCCCCCCTAGCTGAACCCAAAAAGGACCAATAGGAACGAAACGCCCCTTCATATGCCTGCCTTGTCCTGGGTGCTAGACTCTCTCCCACGAGGTTTTGTAGTCCGGGGCACCGAGAGACCAGAGAGCTTTGGGAAATGGTGCCGCCACCGGGTCCGCTGAGGGCAGAAAACCCCAGAAGGCCTGCATATGGGAACGAGAAAGCGCATCAGCTGCCTGATTTAGCACCCCTGGCACATGTCTTGCCCTAAAGTGGACGTTTAGTCTCATACACAGCAGGACAATTTCCTTCAGCAATCTCAAGATCCATTTGCAGCGAGCTGCTTGACTATTGATACACTCAACCACGGTCATATTATCAGACCAGAACACCACAGAGCGATCACGAAACCCCTCAGGCCATGTTTTTAAGGCCACCAGAATAGGGAACAGTTCAAGAAACCTAATGTTACCTGTGAGCCCACTCTCATGCCACCATGCCGGCCATGTTCGTGCTGACCAATGATTACCAAAGATGGCGCCAAAACCCACACTCCCTGCCGAGTCGGTCCACAATCCCAGCTCCTCGGAGGAAACCGCTGGTTTGTTCCACACGACACGACCGTTGAAATCCGCCAGAAATGCCAACCATATGCGCATGTCCTGGCGAACCTCTGCAGAGAGCCTTGTGCGGTGGTGCCCTTCCCTCAGGCCAACCATGGCTTGAGCAATAGAGCGGGAAAAGGGGCGAGCCATTGGTATCACTCTAAGGGCAAAATTCAGCTGACCCACAGCCTGCTGCAACTGATGCAAAGTTACTTTTGTCTCGCTAATACATGTTTCGAGCGAGGCCTTAAATTTTATTACCTTTTCCTTGGGCAAACGGAAGCACCCCTCTTCAGAATCGAGCTCTATTCCAAGAAACTCGAGTGAAGTAGCCGGCCCCACTGTCTTACCTGGTGCCATGAGATCACAAAATTCATTCAAAGCCTGTGCACATTCCGTGTCCCCGGCTGCCCCCAGAAACAGAAAATCATCAAGATAATGCATAACATGTGTAAAGCCTGTGGTTCTTGTGAACGCCCATTGCAAAAAACTACTGAATTTCTCAAAATACGCACAAGAGATTGAGCAACCCATTGGCATACATTTATCCATGTAATAGCGTCCCTGAAACATAAAACCAAGGAGACGCTGATCATCTGGGTGTACCATGAGCAACCGGAACGCCGACTCGATATCTGATTTAGCCATCAGCGCTCCGGGCCCCAGGCGATTCAAAATGGCGACAGCCTCATCAAAAGATGCGTACCGCACCGAACAAACTCCCGGGTCAATCGCATCGTTCACCGAAAGACCCCTCGGAGCTGACAAATTATGTATCAACCTGAATTCCCCTGGATCCTTTTTGGGGACCACTCTCAGAGGTGAACAAACAAAATTAGCAACTGGCGGTATGTCATATGGTCCAGCAACCCGACCTCGGGCCACCTCTTTCCCAATCTTTGCTTGTACCACCACCGTATTCTGTTGAACCGATAGTTGGTTCTTACATTGTGCTTTCCCCTGAAAATCCCCCGCCGGGATGCGGAAACCATACGAAAAACCATCTCGCAACACCCCAGCGGAGATATGATCCGGGTATTCGTTCAACCAAGGGATCAGTGCCATGATATCAACCGGGGTAGGTAAAGGCGCCCCTCGGACTATTTCAGACCTGTTTGGCGCCTCCTCTACTTCCCGTATCACCAGCCTTGGATCTGCACGTACTCTAGGGGTGTGAGGACTGTCCGCACCCTGCACACTCATGCCTGAACCTGCAAGACCCCTGTGGCCTAGAACATTTGCCTCTGTTAAAGCTCCAGCAGACCCCTTTCTTACCTGAGTTACCATTATTCCTTGTGTTCTGATCACTGCTTGTACCTGCCCGAAAGGGCGCCCCCAACGAATGGCGGGAAGGCTCAACCCCGTTTCCCCCTAAAGATGGCGACTTCGCCGTGTTCGACTTCTCAATTTTTTGCCAGGAAATGGAGTCGAAACAATCCCACGTCAGGGATGAGTCGTGCTCCTTGGACTTACGAAATATGCTATCATAACAAAACCATTGATTACCCCCATATGTTTCATAAAATTCCATGATACGTGTCTGATACACGGCTAATTCCACCAATAATTCGGGCCTACGTTCCCCCATAATTGCAGTGAACATTCCAAACGCTCTGGCCCAATTGGCTATCGATTCGTCTACTCTGAAACCGGCCATCTTTGCGCGCCATACACTAGGATGCAAAAACTCTTTCTCGTTTTTTACATGCTCAATCTCATAGTGATCGGTCAACAAGGAAAACATGTTCACATATTTATCCGCCCATATCCTTTCTTTTACCTCAATCGGGATATGCTGAACAACTTTTTCCCTCCTTGAGGGTACCGATCCCTCCCCCGCCATCGGCAATGGCTGCTTACCTAAACCGGTAGCTGTGACCGTTGTCGCTGCCGAACCAACGCCCGATACTGGTTGTTCCACGGGAGCCTGCGGGGAAACAAGAGGACACGGTGCCTTCGCAGCATCTTTCGATTGCCGCAACTGCTTCATTATCGACCTGGCTTCTTCAGC